>NC_044381.1:1605000-2262500 GCF_006542625.1 Nomascus leucogenys | reverse complement strand
CGATTTGGATAATTAGATAATTCTCAATATTATTAATTAACTAGAGGATCCAGAGCCATTCCTTGGACATGGCAATAGACATTAGCTTTGTAGCAATCTAAGGACTCTGGCTTAAGAGATAAAAATCATTGATTTCCAAATCATGGAATCATTTCAAGAGGGAACCAACATTAGGTTCATTTGTGTATTTCAAACTTTTTTTTTACAACCCATAATAAGCAATATAATCTATATTACCATGTAATTATACACACACATACACATCACTGAAATTGTCCTGTGAGGCACTCTGATCTATTCTATTCTATTGTTTTAGATACCGTATGAAACTCACTAAATTGTTTTTATGGCTCACTAAAGGATTGTAACTGGCATTTTGAAAAATACTGTATTAGGGACTGGATGAAAAAGTATGTGCCTAATCGGTAATATGTGAGCGTTACTGCATTGAAGGAAGGTGTGATTGTAACAGGAACAGTCAGCTCATCGAGCGGAATGGATCACGCCAACCTCCCACATCAGTTGAACTTTAGGTTTAAGATGCCACAGACTGTCTTTTCTCACAGAGTATTATTCATTCTAGTCAAATACCTTTCTAAATGGGCTTTGTGAGATACAAAATATTATTTAAAACCTAAACTAATACCAATGACAGTATATTTTAATTCAGTATAAAATCATATATTATTAGAACATAGCCAATTAAAATCTGTATCGTTGCCTTCAGAGATCTTCAAATTAATTTAGTAGGCTTTAAAACAAATCCCAAATACTTGCGCTAACTTGTATGCATAAATAGCACGATATATGCCTCCAAATGTGAAATTGTGGGAACTACATATCATCTGGGCGCACCTTAGAACTGTTGACATCTTTTTCTGACTGCATTGAAGGTATGTGGGTGGGTGAAAGCTGACACCTGCTTAATAATCCACAGGCCATCTCCTAGTAAAATGAAAATAAGTGGTGAAATTGCCATTTTGGGGGAAATTTACCAGTAAAATCAGTTTGCTTGTGAAATGACTGGAATAAAAAATACTTACTTTAAGATGCCAAACAACATGCACGAAAATAAACAAAAATACCATATCTGCAGGAAAACAAGGGCAGCTTGGTGGATCCTCTGTAGCTACTGCTGAATGAATGATCTATTGATGTATACATCAGATGCAGCCTTTATTGAGTTTCATTCCCAACATAATTGTGCTTTGCAAAGCAGAGTGTCTTTTATTTAACCAATTTGGTCAAGATGAATAGACACGGGGAAAGTCCAGAACCTGAAAGGGCATTTCAAAGTGGCTGTTGCTAAAGAGAAAATCAGGAGTGGTATTAGCCACTTGCAGTGTTCTCTTTATCAAACAAGGGTTACTCTGGCAGCATTCACAGACTCCCTCTCCCAGCCCACACCTCCTCTAAGAAACGTTGCACTCCCTGAAGAGCCAGCCTGAGGGTCAGATGACTTTGAAAGGGTCAAAGCAGCCCTCAACAGCCCACTTGATTCTGCCTCCTTAGACTGATTTCCTTTCTCAGTGGCCAGTCTAGTTCTAGAGTCCTCACCTCCCGGGTATAGCCGTTTTACAGAGTGGGAAGAAGAAGAGAACATAAGAAGAGCCAATTGTAGCCAAAAGGGGAAAGTCGAGAATGAGGAGTGAAAGAGCATCACCAATTTGCCAGATCCAGTGGGAAAGTATGAGAATTTTCAGAGGCTGAGGCAATGAGCCCTAGGTCCAGGAGGTCAGGGTGAGATCTGGAGATCTGGGTATGGGAAAAAGGTGATGGGGTGCGAGGCACAGCTTGTGAATAGGGCCAGGCCTCTGTATGTTCACACTAAAAGGATTTGGTTTAGAGCATTTGGTTTAGAGCCACTTCAGACTCAGAGCTTTTCCTCACACTGCAGCAACGTGGTCCTAGTAGCTGATTTAGCAGCCTGAGCTGAGGATGGCCAGGAGTAGCAGTGAGCAATTGATATGAAAACGTCTGTAAACTAGGTCCATGGGTACTTTCAATTGTCAGCCATCATTTTTTCATCCTGTGGCGGTCTTTCTCACACTTCAGTGTGCACGCAAATCACTTGGGCATCTTGTTTAAATGCAGATTTTGATTTGGCAGTTCTGAGGTGGGGCCTCAGAACATGCTTTCCTACCGAGCTCCCGGGAGATGCTGACACTGTTGGTCCAAGGACTGTACTTTCAGCAATAAGGTCCTATGAATGTTCATGAGTTTCTATGAGGTGCCTGGCATTGCCCAGTGCTTAAATGCTTTACCTTTAAAAACTAGAACCTAAGTAATAACTATATCTATAAACATATTCATTGTCCCACAAGTACACACACCGTGTCCTCTTTAATTCACCATGATTTTAAAAGAGGCAGAATTCAAAATTGTACTTAGACATCTTAATCTCCTGTAGAGGGATTTGGTTGCTAAATACCAAAGGCCCCAAATTATAAGAATAAAGATCAGGATAGGGGATAGTGATAGACGGAAGGGAAGGAAAGGAAATGATCTAGATTTACATAGAGTCTAACCTTGGCCAGATACTGTGCTAGGAAGTGAACAGAGTGGCTAAGACCTGCTGAAATCTTATATGTGCCAAGTACCAGACTAAGTACTTTTCACATTATTTCACTTAATCCCCACACTAAACCTATATGTTTATACTTATAAAAATCCCCATTTTACAAAAGGAAATCTAAATCTTTGACCTGCTAAATAGCAGCCTACAGAGTTCAAGCAGTGATATCAATTACAAATGGGGAAAATGTGATCTCATCCAGGGAATAACAATCTGGGGAAGTATTAATTGTTAGTCCTGTCTTTTCAAAAATGAGCAAACTTTGTGAAGATAATACAATTAGTATATGATGAAACATGCTTTTAAATCTGCCCTGATCAAGTAGTGCCATTCCTTCGTCCAAATAGGAAGTGCCTCGGGAGCATTAAAAATAATAAGCCTTCTATCTGAGCTCCCCGCTTGACCACTGAAGTCCCATTCCCTGCAGATAGAGCCTATGCGTTGGCGTTTTCTATAAGTTGCCAGGTGATCTTAATGGGCAGCCAGGGACCAGAGTCACTGCTTCATTAACATGCCCCATATGAGGTTCTAGAAAATGCTAGATTATAGACTTTAAAATTTTGATTTTATTCTGAGCCTTCCCCCAGAGCATACTGTACAGTGGAAACATAAGGCAGGTAAGCCCCTCCATCATTAAGGAATTGATGAGCGCATACCTGTATCACGTAGCACTGCTACACTTCAATGACGTGGCTCAAGTAAACTGGCTATGTTTTTAAATGGATTTGCCAAAATGGGGGAAGATTGCTTGCTTACAAGAGATGGCCACTGAATTAAACTCAGAAAGAAAAAAGAATACAAAGTGAAACCAATGTCAAGGGAGAGAATTTGATGACCCCTCTTCATCTATCCCTTTATACTACGGTCTGAATTGCGGAAGAATCTAGTAAACCCAGTTTTAAGAGTCAGGCCTTGTCAGGTTCAATGGTACTATGTTTCTCAGCACATCTTTTCCGGGAGTGAGTAGACTTTGCTAATACCAAAACTGTTGAAATAAAATTGTCCTCTCTTCTAGCAGTACAATTAAGATATCAGGTTGGGTACTATCCAAAGCTCAGGATTGGCTTGGACTCCTACCATCATGGCACAGCATCTCCCAGGAAGACTTTGACTTCTATTAGTGCCAGATGTGAACAAGTGTGAAGGTCTGAATGTCTGTGCACATGCAGGTAGGAAGGGGTGGATTATATAAAACAGCCTGTCAGCCACAACAATGTTAAAGGCCAAAGAGGTTGATGAGACCCAATTCGAGATTCACTGATGATTCCACAGAGACAACCAGTTGACCTGCCAGTGGACATTCCTCCCATTTTCTCTATGGTGCAATGGCCACAGAATGAGTAGATCGGAATTTTACTTTTAATTATCAAGACATTAGTACAATGATCCTTTTTGCTTTGTAAAATAATTGTCCTATAAAGGAGAGCAAAGTATTTATCTGTAGGTATTTGTATGTTTTTCATAAATGCTTAAGCAAGCTATTGATATAATACTATAGATAGGGTAGGATGCATATCAGACATATCTATTCCTACTCCCTCAGCCATCCATTTTAACCCTGAAATAGCATGGCTGGCTACTTCTGTTTAGGCACCCACATATTTTTTGCTCGCAGAGCACAAATAGATGTGACCTCTATCCCCCTTTACTCTCAAGGGGGCTCCTTTCAGACCACAGCATCTCAAGGTAGGGGTGCCTCCCTCTAGGAATGTGACTATTACTAAGGTATTGCTGCATAATTTCTGCCTCACTTCATATTCCCAGGCTTCACATTATTTTTGTTTTGCATGTTATCTCAACTATCTGGTCATTGCTCATGTCAGTGGAAAACTGAGAAAGTCTCTATAAATGTTGATATCTCTTGCCTCCAGAAATACTAGTTCTCTAATATAACCAGGCAAGAAGGGAAATGCTGATTATTTGGCCTTATACCTGAATGTGACAATTTATTTTGGTCAACAAATTCTGTGCATTGAACATAATATTTGGATTTTTTCTTCCTTTTCAACTTTTAGGTTCAAGAGTATATGTGTAGGTTTGTTACATGGGTAAATTGTATGTCACTGGGGTTTGTTATACAAATGATTTTGTCACCAGGTAGTGAGCATAGTACCTGATAGGTAGTTTTTCAACCCTCATCCTCCTCCCATTCTCCACCCTCAAGTAGGCCCCAGGGTCTGTTGTTACCTTCTTTGTGTCCATGTGTACTCAATAGTTAGCTCTCACTTGTAAGTGAAAACGTGGTATTTTGTTTTCTGTTCGTGCATTAATTCACTTAGGATAATGGTCTCCACCTGCATCCATGTTGCTGCAAAGGACGTGATTTGTTTTTTTATGGCTGTGTAGTATTCCATGGTGTATATGTAACACTTTTTATTCAGTCCACCGTTGATGGGTATCTAGGTTGATTCCATGTCTTTGCTATTGTGAATGGTACTGTGATAAACATACAAGTGCATGTGTCTTTTTGGTAGAATGATTTATATCCTTAGGGTGTATACCCAGTAATGGGATTGCTGGGTCAAATGGTAGTTCTGTTTTAAGTTCTGAATCTACAAGGAATTTAAGCAAACCAACAAGCAGAAAACAGCCCCATTTAAAAATGGGCAAAGGGTATAAACGGACACTTCTCAAAAGAAGACATACACTTGGCCAACAAGCATATGAAAGAATGCTCTACATCACTAATCATTAGAGAAATGCAATTCAAAACCACCATGAGGTACCATCTCACACCAGTCAGAATGACTATTATCAAAAAGCAAAAAAATAATGGATGTTGGCAAGGTTACAGAGAAAAAGGAAGACTTATACACTGCTGGTGGAAATGTAAATTAGTTTGGCCACTGTGGAAAACAATTTGGAGGAGTTTTTACTTTTTTAAGCAATTGCTTCAGTTTCTTACCTCTTAGTGCTTCCATCTTCTGGGCTTCAATTTTCTTATCTGAAAAATTAGATAATTTATTCAGCAACTATTTGTTAATTGTCATATAACAGGTGCTGTTTTGAAGGCTGGAGATACAAGAACGAATAAGAGAAATTCCTTGCCCTCATGGAGCTTACATTCTAGTAAGTCAAACAGACAATGAATAAACATAGTAACTATAATACAATGAATATAATATAAATCAGACTGTGATCGTATTAAGAAAAGAAATATAGATGCTCTTCCACTTACAATGGGGTTACAGCTTGATAAATCCATTGTCAATTGAAAATATAAGTCAAAAATGCTTTTATTACACCTAACCTACTGAACATCATACCTTAGCTTAGCCTACCTTAGGTGTGCTCAGAACACTTATGTTAGCCAACAGTTGGGCTAAATTATCCAGCAATGCAGTACATTATTGGTTGTTTACCCTGGGATCATGATGGTGGGGCTGACTGGGAGCTGTGCCTCCTATGCCACTGTCCAGCATCGAGAGAGACTATCAAACTTCATATCGCTGGTCCAGGCGAAGATCAAAATTCCAAAATTCCAAATTTGAAGTATGGTTTCTACTGAATGCTATCGCTTTTGCACCATCATAAAGTTGAAAAATCCTGAGTCAACCCATCACAAGTTGGGAGCCATCTGTGTAAGGGCAACAGGGAATGATGGTGAGGGGGCTTTGCTATTTTAGGTGGAAGGGTCAGGAGTGGCCTCTCTGAGGAGGAGACACTTGAGCTGAGTCCTGAAAAAGTGAGCGACTAAGGATGTAGATACCTGGGGGAATTGCAGTCAAGGCAGAAGGAAAGGCAGGTGCAGACACCTTGAGGAGGAACACAAGGACAGTGGGGAGGCCAGTGTAGCTGGAGCAGGCAGCTATGGGAGAGTGTAGAAAAAGGAATCATTGGGGAAGGGGCAGGGGGCAGGGGCCAGACCAGGTGGGGCCTCCTGAGCTAAAGTAAAGAGCTGGGATTTTATTCCCTGGGTAATGAGAAGCCACTCAAGGATTTTCAGCCGGGGAATGCTATGATCTGATTTATAGTTTGAAATGGTTTCTCTCGCTGCTGTGTAGAGACTGCAGAGGGTCAGAGTAGAAATTAAGGGAATGGTTAGGATGCACAGCAGGAACTCACAAGACACAAAGAGGATGCTGTGCAGGTGGTGAGAAGCGATGGGATATATTTTGAAGACAGGGCAGATTCAGGACTCACTGAGGGATGAAATATGGGGTACGATTTGGAGAAAAGTCAAGAACATAGAATGAATGGCTCTATCCAAAATTGTTTTGGACAGGTTAGGCTTGAGCTCTCCAGTGCACATTCCGGTGGAAAAGCTTCATTGGCTGCTGAACAGAGAAGTTTGGAGTTCAGAGGCAGCATCAGGGCTGGTGATACACGTCTGTGAACCATCAGCATGTGGATAGTATTTAAAGTCAAGGAACTGGAAAGGAACTGGAAAGGACACCTCAGGAGTGAGGGTAAAAGAGAGCTGATGACTGAGCCCTGAATCACCCGGATGCTTAGAAGTTTGAATTATGAAGGGTGTCCAGTAAAGAAGACTGACTCATTAGCTCATTGGCCATTAAACCAGGAGGAAATTCAGAAGTATGCTAGAACCATTTTCAAACTTCTGTGGTAGAACAATATAACTCAAAAATTATTTCTAAATCTAATCTTCCAAAGAAGGCAACAAAGAAAGCATATGAAAACCTTGCTGTTTTAGGAGGAGGAGTTGGGGGTACTGGAATTTGATCCTTTGGCAGAGAACCTGGGCTTTGTGAAGGTCAGTTCTCACATCCACTAAGAGAGTTTGAGGTTTCTGACTAAAGCTTCACTGTTCATACATTTCTCTCTCCTGGGTTATAGATAGACGCTGGGTATTGAGAAATTACATCTTGGTAAACCCACCTTGGGGGCAGAAGAGAGGAGATGAGATTGGCAGTAGCTATGGACTGAATGTTGTTGCTCCCCAGAATTCGTATGTTGAACCCCTAATCCCGAATGTGATGGCATTGGAGGTGGGACATTGGAAGGTGATTAGGTCATTAGGGTAGAGCCCTCATAATGGGATTAGCGCCTTTATAAGAAGAGACAGGAGAGAGCCTGATTCTTCTCTGTCTCGCTCTCTCTCCCTCTGTCTCTCCCTCCCTCCTTCCCTCCACCTCTGAGGACATAACCAGGAAGCAGACCCTCACCAGGAATAAATCATTTGGCACCTTGATCTTAGACTTCTAGCTGCCAGACACATGAGAAATGCATTTCCACGGTTTAAGCTATCCAGTCTACGGTATCTTGTAATAGTAGCTTGAATGATGACAGCAGGAAATAGAGAAATCATTCCTAGTCTAGCTAGAGGAGTAGCAGCAGCAGAAAACATCAGGAGAATGTGTCGTGTGAGGAGTAAGGGTGGCAACGCCTGTCGCCCTCTTCTGAGCTTTGCTTCTGAACAATTTTTACCTAATGGAGTCAGGTCAAAGTGCTGCTGTGGTGAGTAAACACATTCTTTCCCCCCAAAAGTTGGATGTCTTTTCTTTCATGCTTTACCATTCTCTGATACATTCCAGGCACCAAACCTAGTGAAATGAGGGAGCTATCAGACCAGCAGCAGGCAAATTATAGAGTTAACAATGAACTAGAATAAAACATCCTAGCATCCTGTACCAAAAACACATGCTTTGTAATTCTTTCAGATCTTAGACCCTCATCTTAGGAGGCACAGGGACTCTTCTTTCTAAAAGCACATTAACCTTACTCACAGACCCAGAGCATAGGGAGTAGGAACCTGTAGTTAATTACTCTTCAGAGTCACCTCTACATATGTTCAGAAAAGCTGGGAAATTGATTTTGCTTCCCACCAAGCAATATGTCTTCCTTCCTTTAAAGCTATTATTTCTCAGCAAAAGTGCAATTTAAACAGCTGCATTCTGAAGGCCTTAAGCTATAGTTCTTTTTCTTTCTCTTAATTTTCTTCCCATTTAAATGGGTATCTTCTTTGAGACATTCATGCATTTAAAAAACTTCATTCACTTAGCAGATCTGTACGGAGCATTTACTGGGAATCAGGTACCGGGCACAGTAGGAAACAAAGCAATCATTCCTTGAGTCATGGAACATGCATTCTGCAGAGGAGGATATGCAAGGGGGGAAAGGCAAATAAAAATGTAGAGAGATTCCAATTGTGACTACAAGACACAAAGTAATAGAGGTAATGTGACGGAGTGTCTGGGAAAATCATTTTAAATAGAATGATCAGGAACATATCTGCTGAAATAGTGACATTGGAACTAATGAACAAGATAGAGGCAGCCATAGAAGTGACCTGGAGAAGAGTCGAGGCAGAAGCAACCGTGTACAGGCTCAGAGAACAATGTAGTCTGGAATATCCAAGCCACAGAGAGAAAGTCATTGTGGTTGAAGCCTATGCACACACACTCACGTGCACACACAGAGAGAGAGAAAGAGAGAAGGTGACAAAGAGTAGATTGTGTAAGACCATATACAACACAGAAAGCAACCCTGATTGTAAGGGATATGAAAAGTTGAATGCTTTTGAACAAAATGGAGACTTGATCTAGTTTAGATTTTTTCATTAAACTTTTGATTTTGAGATAGTTTTAGATACCCATGTAGTTTTAAGAAATAGAACAGACTCAATGAACCCTTTACCCAGTTTCCCCAATGATAATATCTCTCATGATACCTCAATGATAATATCATAAAACTATGATAGTACAATATCACTACCAGGATGTTGACATTAATGCAACCAATCTTATTCAGATTCCCTCAGTTTTATTTGTACTTGTGTGTTTAGTTCTATGTAATTTTTTTTTACAAACTTTATTTTTAAGCAGTTTTTCGTTTACAGAAACATTGAGCAGAAAGTAAACAGAATCCCCAAATGCCCCCTTCTCCACCGAGGCCCAGACACGCCCACTGTCAGCATCCTGCACTATAGTGACACATTTGTTTCCAGTGATGCACCTACATTGACACATCTTTGTGGCCTAAAGTCCATAGTTTACATTAGTGTTCATTACTGGTGTTGTACATTCTACAGGCATTGAGAAATGTATAATTACATGTATCCATCATTATAGTATCACACAGAATAGTTTCACTGCCCTAAAAATCCTGTGCCCTGTTTATTCATCCTTTCCTTCCACCAACCTCTAGCAGCCATTGAATTTTTATTTATTTATTTACATATCTATCCATGTAATTGTACTTTAAGTTCTAGGGTACATGTGCACAATGTGCAGGTTTGTTACATAGATATACATGTGCCATGTTAGTTTGCTGCACCCATCAACTCGTCATTTACACTAGGCATTTCTCCCAATGCTATCACTACCCCAGCCCCCCACCCCACGACAGGCCCTGGTGTGTGATGTTCCCCACCCTGTGTCCATGTGTTCTCATTGTTTAACTCCTACCTACGAGTGAGAACATGCAGTGTTCGCTTTTCTGTCCTTGTGACAGTTTGCTGAGAATGATGGTTTCCAGCTTCATCCATGTCCCTGCAAAGGACATGAACTCGTCCTTTTTTATGGCTGCATAGTATTCCATGGTATATATATGCCATGTTTTCTTAATCCAGTCTATCATTGATGGACATTTGGGTTGGTTCCAAGTCTTTGCTATTGTGAATAATGCCGCAATAAACATACGTGTGCATGTGTCTTTATAGCAGCATCATTTATAATCCTTTGGGTGTATACCCAGTAATGGGATGGCTGGGTCAAATGGTATTTCTAGTTCTAGATCCTTGAGGAATCGCCACACTGTCTTCCACAATGGCTGAACTAATTTACACTCCCACTAACATGTAAAAGCATTCCTATTTCTCCACATCCTCTATAGCATCTGTTGTTTCCTGACTTTTAAATGATCGCCATTCTAACTGGCGTGAGATGGTATCTCACTGAGGTTTTGATTTGCATTTCTCTGATGACCAGTGATGATAAACATTTTTTCATGTGTCTGTTGGCTGCATTTTTTAGTTTCCATAGTTTTGGCTTTTCTAGAATGTCATACACTTAAGTAATATAATATTTAACTTTTTCAGATTAGCTTCTTGTACTTAGTAGTATGCATTTAAGATTCCTCCATGTTTTGTCACTTGATAGCTCATTTCCTTTAGTGCTAAATAATGTTCCATTGTCTGTACCACAGTGTATTTATTCATTCACCTACTGAAGGACATCTTGGTTGCTTCTGGTTTTTGAGAGGTACAAATAAAGCTACTATAGACATCCATGTGCAGTTTTTGTTTGGACATAAGTTTTCAACTTTTGGGTAAATACCAAAAAACAAGATTCCTGAATGTTACGGTAAGAGTCCATCTAGTTTTTAAAGAAACTGCCAAATTGTCTTCCAATGAGGATGTACCATTTTACATTACCACTAGCAATCAATGAAAGTTCCAGTTGCTCCACATGTTCACAAGTATTTAGTGTTGTCATTGTTTTGGATGTTGGGCCATTTGAATAGGTTTATGTAGTAGTATCTCACTGTTCTAATTTGCATTCCCTAATGATGGATGATGTTGAGCATCTTTTCATGTATGTATTTACCATCTGTATATATTCCTAAATGAAGTGTCCATTTGGGTCTTTTGCCCGTTTTTAAATCAGGTAGTTCATTTTCCTATTGGTTTCCATTTTGTTAGTTGTTTCTCATTTGCTTCCTCTGACTTTTCTTGTTAGTGAGTTTTAAGAGCTCTTTGTATATTTTGGATAACTGTCCTTTATCAGTATGGCCTTATCAAATACTTTATCCCAGTCTGTGATTTGAGTCCTATGTACTTTTATCACGTACACGTTTGTGTCTTTACTAACACAGTCAAGATACAGGAAATTCTATCCCTGTAATGATCCCCCATGGGTTGCTCGTTTAGAATCATACTTCCCTCCCTCCCTCCCTCTTCCTTCCCCATTCCTCTCTCCTGAAAACCACTAGTCTGTTCTCCATTTCTATAATTTTTCATTTCAAGAATGTTTCATAAGTGAAATCAATAGTATCTAGTCTTTGGGTATTGGCTTATTTCACTCAGTATAATTCTCTGTGGATTTATCCAGATTGTTGTGTATTTCCATAATTCCTTTTTAATTGCTGAGTAATATGTTATAGTATAGATATGCCACAGTGTGTTTAACCGTATTTTTTTCACTGAAGGACATCTGAGTTGCTTCTAGTCTTTGGCTATTGCAAACAGTTACTGTGAATATTCATGTACAATTTTTTTTATGTAAACCTAAGCTTTCATTTCTCTGAGTGCAGTTGCTGGGTCTTATAGGAATTACATGTTTAGATTTATAAGAAACTGCCAAACTATTTTGTAGAGTACCTGTACTATTTTACATTCCCACCAGCAATGTGTGAGTGATCCATTTTCTCCAAATTCTTCCTGGCATTTGTTGTTGCCACTGTAAAAAATTCATTTTGTTTATAGGTTGTAATGACGTCATTGCAGTTTTGCCTTGCATTCCCCTAATCACTAACCATGTTAAACATGTTCTCCTGTGTGTATTGGCCATCGGTATATACTATTCAACTAAATGTATGTTCATGTATTTACTCATTTTCTAATTTGATTTTTTTTTTTTTGAGACAGTGTCTAGCTCTGTTGCCCAGGCTGGAGTGCAGTGGCACAATCTCAGCTCACTACAAGCTCTGCCTCCCGGGTTCATGCCATTCTCCTGCCTCAGCCTCCCGAGTAGCTGGGACTACAGGCGCCCGCCACCACGACTGGCTAGTTTTTTGTATTTTTTGTTTGTTTGTTTGTTTGTTTTTTAGTAGAGACGGGGTTTCACCGTGTTAGTCAGGATGGTCTTGATCTCCTGACCTCGTGATCCGCCCACCTCGGCGTCCCAAAGTGCTGGGATTACAGGGATTTTTTTTTTTTAAATAATTATTGAGTATTGAGATTTCTTTACATATTTCAAATACAAATTACTTGTCAGATGTGTGGTTTATAAACGTTTTCCCCCGCTCTGGGTCTTCTGTAGAACAAGAGATTTTCATTTTGATGAGGTCAAATTTATCATTTTTTCTTTTTATGCATTATGTTTTTGGTAGCAAATCTTAAAAAAAGTTATCAACTTTGCCAATCTCTGCCTCATAATTAGTGAATTTAGACTATTTAAATTTAAGGTAATTATTTATATGGTAGAGCTCACATCTGCCATTTTGCTAGTTGCTTTTCATTTGCCTCTGATTTCTCTTCCCATGCTTCTCTCTTCTTGCCTTCCTGTGTTACTTGAACAATTTTGAGAATCCCATCTTACTTTTTAATAGCATTTTAATAGTATCTCTGTGTAGTTTTATTAGTGGTTGTTCAATAGTTTACAGTTTTAAAGGGTCACAAGCTGCTGGTGTAAAATGGGTTTGAAGTTGGAAATATTAGAGAAAAAGAGACCAGTTGAAAGGCTATTGAAGTTATTATACCAGTTTGAGATGATTACTGTAAGTGTTACCATTGGCACAAGTCTCCAGGGAGGCACATCAGTGATTCTCAAACAGAGATATAGCAGTCTACAATTAGGAGTGCCTGAATTCTGGGGTCCAGTAGTCACAACACTGCTAGAATCATCTCAGATACAGCATGAAGACACTTGTCCTATTTGAAGGTTGAGTGCTTCCATCTTGAAAAAGATCTTCCCTGATCCCTGATCATCTTTTAGCTATCATCATCCCTCCATCCTGTCTCAACCAAACTTTGTGAAAGATCTGACTGCAATTTCTTTCTCTACTTCTACCTTTTATTTACAATACCTGTCACTAATTCACCATAAACTTGATTCTATCTTTGGGGGCCCTTGCAACTGATCTCCATGTGGTCATCAATGAGCTCTAGGTTGCTGGATCTACTAGGCACTTTTTTTTTGGAGACGGGGTCTCACTCTGTTGCCCAAACTGGAGTGCAGTGGTACGATCACCCAAAAGGCACTTTTTCTCCTCATCTTATTAAATGTTTCTACATCACTTAATAATGCTGGCCACTTCCCTCTTTCTGAAAACCCCCCTTTCCTTAGCTTTGATAACACTCTTCTCTTCTGGTTTTCCTTTTCCTGGAAGTTTCCTCTGCGCTTTGCTTTGACAATGTCAAAATCCTAATTAGAGACTTTAGTTATCCTCTCTTAATCTTTTCACAGACTCCCTTGGTGACCTCACCCATTCCCAAGTTACCATCTATATCTAGAAGATTCTCAAATCTATGTATTCACCCAAATCTCTCACCTAAACTATCTGTCTATAGAATCAGTCTACTTAGAATTTCACAGGCACCTCAAACTTATCAATATTTCCAAAACTCTTTCATCATTTTCTTCCACAAACTCATTTCTCTTTCAGTTTCCACTCTTGGCATTTGGTACTTCTACCTACCCAGTTAACTAAGCCCCAAATCTAAGAGTTATCCTAAATGCGTCATTCTCCCTCACCACTCTCTTCCTTCCCACACCATATGTATTTGTCAGTGTTCTCAAGAAGGACAGAACTAATAGGATACATGTATCTATGAAAGGGAGTTTATTAAGGAGAATTGACTCATATGACTCACATGACCACAAGGCGATGTCCCAAAATAGGCTGTCTGCAAGTTGAGGAGCAAGGAAGCCAGTAGTGGCTCAGTCTGAGTCCCGAAGCCTCAAAAGTAGGGAAGCCAACAGGGCAGCCTTTAGTCTGTGGCTGAAGGCCTCAGAGTCCCTGGCAAACTACTTGTGTAAGTCCCAGAGTCCAAAAGCAGAAGAACCTGGAGTCTGATGTTCAAGGGCAGGAAGCAACCACCACGGGAGAAAGATGAAAACTGGAAGACTCAGCAAGCCACCTTATTTCACCTTCTTCTGCCTGCTTTTTCTAGCCATACTGGCAGCCTTTTGGATGGTACCCACCCACACTGACGGTGGGTCTTCCTCTCCCAGTCCACTGACTCAGATTCTAATCTCCTCTGGCAACACCCTCACAGACACAAAC
Source organism: Nomascus leucogenys (assembly GCF_006542625.1). Classification (NCBI taxonomy): domain Eukaryota; kingdom Metazoa; phylum Chordata; class Mammalia; order Primates; family Hylobatidae; genus Nomascus; species Nomascus leucogenys. The sequence goes on along the minus strand of NC_044381.1, from coordinate 2,248,018 downwards.
AGAAACAATACTTTGCATCCTTCAATCCAATCAAGTTGACACTTAATATTAACCATCACAAGTCCACCCCTTGTCAACTTCAACCCATACACATCTCCTAAAATTATACTTAACTTCCAAATAAAGATAATAATAAGGTCATGATTACACCTAACATAATACAGCTATCCTTTGTACAACTGGAAGTGCACTAATGCTTAACCTAAGTGCTATTATTAATGCATGAAGTTAACAATACTTAAATGCCAATATGAAGTCAACAAATCTTATGTCACATGATAAAGGAAAAAGAAAGGAAATAAAAGAAGGTATTTTCTTAGTACAAGTGTACGTGCACAAACCTACTCTTAACAAAATAAGGGAGAAATACTCATGACAATTACTGTCCTCTTTTCTGCAACTGGTCACATGGTTGTCTCTGGTACTGATAATTACCTTCTTCTACCCATTTTGTATTCCCTTTGCCTTCAGCAGTTACTTCAACTGGTCATGGTTTTTTACCTTATGCATTAATCAAAACTTTCATTCCTGAAGGTTCTAGGCTATTTGTAGTCCTGCTTTGATTGTGTTGTTGTAGTTTCCCATTGACCTTAATCACAGGGTATGGTAAGACTAAGAGATGCCCTAAGGAATCTCCTGTATTCCACACATACTGATCCTTACATCCATTGTGGAGCAGTAGACTGAGTTCTTACTGATAGTCTGGGTCAATTACCCCAGGCAACACTGTAACTACCTTCTTAGCCAGTTGACTTAGAGGTAGGAGGAGCCCAAAGTGGCCAGGTGGCAATCTAAACTTCCAGTTTAATGGAATCATTGTTGTGTCTCCTGGTGGCAGCATTCCTCCTGCTGGAACTAAGACCTATAGGCCAGCAGAATATAATGTCAGGAGAACAGGAAGATGTGGGGAAGTTTGGAATTTCCTAGAGACTTGAATGGTTTTGACCAAAATAATGATAGTGATATGGACAATGAAGGGCAGGCTGAGGTAGTCTCAGATGGAGATGAGAAACTTATTAGGAACTAGAGCAAAGTCATTCTCACTATGCTTTAACAAAGAGACGGGTGGCATTTTGCCCCTGCCCTAGAGATCTGTGGAACTTTGAACTCAAGAGAGATGATTTAGGGTATCCGGCAGAAAAAAATTCTAAGCAGCAAAGCATTCAACAGACTGTGGCTAAAAGGGGCCCAAAAGGGCCAATGTACAGCTCAGGCCATTTCTTCAGAGAGTGTAAGCCCCAAGCCTTGGCAGCTTCCACATGGTACTGGGCCTGTGGATATGCAGAAAATGAGAGCTGAGGTTTGGGAACCTCCGCCTAGATTTCAGAGGATCTATGGGAACTCCTGGATGTCCAGGCAGAAGTCTGCTGCACGGGCAGTGCCATCATGAAGAACCTATACTAGGGCAATGCAGAGGGGAAATGTGGGGTTGGAGTCCCCAAGTAGAGTCCCCACTGGGGCACTACCTAGTGGATCTGTGATAAGAGGGTCACCATCTTCCAGACCCCAGAATGGTAGATCCACCAACAGTATGCACTGTGCACTTGGAAAAGCCTCAGACACTCAATGCCAGTCTGTGAAAGTATAGCCAGCCACAGGGCTATACTCTGCAGAGCCACAGGAGCAGAGCTGCCAAGGCCTTGGAAACCCAATCCTTGCATCAGTGCACCCTAGATGTGAGACATGGAGTCAAAGAAGCTTATTTTGGAGCTTTAAGATTTAACAACTGCCTTGTTGGCTTTCAGACTTGCATGGGGCTTGTGACTCCTTTGTTTTGTCTAATTTCTTCCATTTTGAATGGGAACATTTACCCAATGCCTGTACCCCCATTGTATCTTGGAGGTAATTAACTTGTTTTTTGTTTTACAGTCTCATAGGCAGAAGGGACTTGCCTTGTCTCAGATAAGACTTTGTTCTAGGACTTTTGAGTTAATGCTGGAATGAGTTAAGACTGTGGGGGACTGTTGGGAAGGCATGATAGGTTATGAAATGTGAAAAGGACATGAGATTTGGGAGGGGCTAGGGCAGAATAATATGGTTTGGCTCTGTGGCTCCACCCAAATCTCATCTTAAATTGTAATCCTCACGTATCGATGGAGGGACCTGGTGGGAGGTAATTGCATCATGGGGCAATTTCCCCCATGCCATTCTTGTAATACTGAGTGAGTTCTCAAGAGATCTGGTGGTTTAAAAGTAGCACTTCCTCCTTCACTCTCTCTCTCTCCTGCTGCCATATAAGATATGCCTTGCTTCCTCCTCACCTTCTGCCATGGTTGTAAATTTCTTGAGGCCTCCCCAGTCATGCATAACTGTGAGTCACTTAAATCTCTTTTGTTTATGAATTACCCAGTCTCAAGTAGTTTCTTTATAGCAGTGTGAAAACAGACTAATACACCACACAAGTCTAATGTGACCTCTGTCTAGTCTTTGTCTTAGCATCTCTTGTTGAATCAGTTCATTTCTCTTCATCCCCCATCACCATTATTTTAGTTCAGGCCACAGTTATTTGTCTCCCATATCACTTCAACAGCCTCCTAACTGATTTCCTTTCTGTCATACTCCCTCTAATCAAGTCTCCATCTTGTGGCCGTAATATTTCTAAAACCAAACTATGTCATGGCACATTTAAGGTGACCAACAACCCTGGTTTGTCTGGGATAGAGGGGTTTGCTTAAACACAAAACTTTCAGTGCTAGAAATGTGAAATTTCCACAAAAATAAGGACAGTTGGTCCCTCTGGCTTTATTAACCCTTCCAGAGCTTCCCTCCGTCCTCAGGATACTGGAACAGTTATTGATATGGATTTGAAGGCCCAATTGCTCCTTTTGTGAATCAAGTCCATCTCTTATGCTTTGTCTCAACCTTAGTTAAGTACTTCTCATTCTCTGAGTCAAACACCCTTTTTATATTAGATATTTGCCCATGCTATTCTTTTTGGGCAAAATATTATTTCTCATTCCTTCACTTGGTGAACTCTCTCATCTTTAATTTTGTCACTTTTGTCTAGAAACCTATAATTACTAAGACTGGATGCTGTGTTGCTCCGACGTTTGCTCATATAGCCCACAATTCCCCCATTACAGAACTAACCACATGCATTTGTAGCCACTTGTTTATCTCTCTGTTCCTCCTATTGCACTGTAAACTCCTTCAGAGCAGGAGCCACGTCTTCCTATTTTCTGGTACCCAACCCCTCATAGAGTATCTGGGACTTAGTAGGTCCTCAAAAAATATCTGTTGCCTAAAAAAATAAGTTAAATTTATGAGAATATTTGAGGTCTTAAGAGGGCAAGTTGCCTCACAAAACATAGTCTATTTTTTCCCGTAAGTGTTACCAAAGTGTTTTAATGCTATATGACAAATTAAACTTTCATATTAATAATTTAAAACCACATTTTATATACATTTGTTTTTAATAGATTCCACTGGAATTGGGTTATAAACAAAAAAAACCCCATTAATTGGTATGCTTACTATATATAAGAATACTCTGTCCTACTGTGGGATTTTTTAAAATGCTGTTTCTGATCACTTATAAACAGAAGAGAGACAGAACATTGCTGCAGAAACTATTCCAGCGCATCAAATCTTTACTTCAACTCAGAGGGCAGTATGGATTAATCGCTTCAGCATCCAAAATGAGCTCTGGTTTTGATTTCCCTGAGGTTTCAAAGGTAACAAACCAAAACCTCCTATTTTTGTGTTCCAAGGAAATATAACTGAACCCACAGTACTCACATAACTCCAGAAAGTGGCCCAAACAGCTGCTGCTACTGCTGAAACCTTCATGTGTGGGTTTTAACCCAGAGGAAACATTTTCGGACAAGTGCGGATGAGGGCTTTCTGCACAGGATTCAATACTCAAAGTGCTGACATGCAGGATGACAGTGTGGCATGGGAATTAGTATTCCAGGCTATGTTATTATAAAAAATTATGTGTGACTGCTTCCCAAGGAAAACAAACCACCAAGCCAGCCTGCCTCTATCTTTCAGTCAAAAGCATAAATGTGCTAAGACTCTTTAAAGACAGAGTAGTGGGATTTTCCCATTTTAAAGTGAGCTTCTGATTTATCAATAATCTGGCTCTTGTTTTTGTTAGGTGAAGCCTCAGGGGATGATGATTTAATCTGTACAAATATGATAGGAAGGAACACTAGTGGTGAAATTTAAACAATGACCTTCTTGAATTTTCCAAGGAATGATTTTCACAAGAACCACAAGATGGCATTGTCTACTATGGGACTGTGTTCTGACACTCAGCAAGAATTGACAGCAGAGATGGAGACAAAGTTGTTTCCCATTCCTCATTTTGTTTGGAAGATTTTGTACCTCCCTTCTACATCAGCTTTATTCACTGTGTTGTGTGGTTGTGGTGAGCGGTGGTTGTAAAGAAGACGTGATTGGAAATAAGTCTTGACAGCCCCGAGAAGGGCACTGAAGGGCTATAATGAAACGAAGAGCACAGGAAATTTGGGTGAGAAGATAGGTGCACCCCCCGCCCCACCCACCGCCAACCCCATCCGTGATTCAAAGACAGCTTGTATTTGCACATCAATGCAAAGGAGATTTAGACCTGATCCAGTTGCTGTGGTTCAAGCAATTCGGATATTTGTTTTGTTAATCATATTCCAAGATTTTATTTCCCTTTGGTATCTTATATCTACCTATACAGCTCCATAACTAAATTTCCACCATAGTATGTGTAAGATGCAAGGCAGGCTCTCATTTCTCATCTTTGGTCCACAAGTATGGCACCATAATGTAAAGCAAAAGGAACAAATTCACAGCAAGTGCCTACACTGAACGCTGTACTTGACAAAAAGTTGCTCAATTGAATCCTCACAACTCCAAGTGGAACTGAGGCTCAGAAAGGGTTAGAAACTAGTCCAAGCTCATAAAGTGACTTGCTACAATTTAACCTCAAATCAGTTTAATCTTAAGGCTCAGGGGCTTTGCACTATTCCTGCACAAACTACAAATAAAAAAAGACACTATGTAACTAAGCAAATCTGAAAGAAAAATGTAAGTTATCTCTTTAACCTCAGCTTACCTATCTGTATTGGGGGTTAGTCACAGACTACAAGTGTCCATAGGCATTACAAGCAGGACCCATGCCTGCCTCATGCTGCTGTTCAATGATCTGGCTGAGATGTCTGGTCAATATAATGCATGAAGCAGTTGTATAATTTCATGTTTTCCCTCAATGGACCAGAAATTCAATTACATTCATCATGTTGATTTTGTATCCCTGTGTTATGAACCACTGTTTTTCAGTTTTCACTGGGCGATAGGCATGCTCAGTGCCATGCAAGAGAAAGTTTGCAGTTTGAAGACGAAGAACTTGATGGAAAATGTATACTGTTGAGTAAAAAATCTCTGGTACAAAGTGGGCAATTTTAGATGCCTGACACTATGTTAGATGCAAAGGTGTGTAATATATAATCCCCATCCTCAAGGAGCTTAAAGTCCAGTGAGGGAGACAGACACATAGATATAACTTCAGCGAAATTTGTTAAGTGTTGTGAAAGAGTTAGGCATTGGAAGATAAAGGGACATAGAGAAGGGTCTAGAGAAGGCTTCCTGGAGGATATGATTTACCAGATTGGCCTTGAAGGATGAGTTAAAGGCCAGTGCTAAAATGAACTGAGTTTTCACCTTACCTTCTACACTTCACTAGAAGCCTGCTTGGAAGGGAAATCTTCACCAAGTCTCAGGTGCTGATTTGAGGGTATATGCTGGTTATCCTTCATCCTCTCTTCCCTGAATGATTGCCATCCCTTCTCTGAGATTCCAGTGGAGACAGGCTGCAGAGGCCAAAAGGAAAGGTCCTCTATTCATTTTAGTGGGAGGTGATACTATTCAGCATGACTTTGCTTTGCTATGGTAACAAATCAACTCTGAAGCCTAAGGGGTTTAACATAACAAAGGTTATTGCTCTCTTGTTTGAAGCTGATGCACGTTGGGCAGCCCTCCTGTAGCTATGCCATTTGTAATGTGTGACTCCAAGGTTTCATGGCAGAGAAAGTGAGGAATGGAAGCAGCACACTGACTATTAACAGTGTTGGTCCATAAGTCACACTGTCACTTCTGCTCAGAGTCCTAGTATCTGCTTAACTAATTAACGTACAACACAGGGTTCACAGAGGGCTTTTTAGAGAAGGTAACACTTGAGCTTGGTCATAAAAAACAAGATGGAATTAACCTAATGATAAAGAGAGGAGAGGGTATTCCAGCCAAAGAGAATGACGCTTTTAAAGGTAAAGTAGCAAGGAAAAGTGTGGAGTCTCCAGGGAAGGGCATATATTTTGGCATGGGTGGAAGCCAGAGAGGACACAAGAGGGTGAGGAGAGGTGAAAAACAGGAGAAGGAGGCAGTGGTCAGGTAACAAAAGGCTTTATTTGCTAGGCTTTGGATGTGGGGATTGATCCTAAAGGTTAAGAGAAGACATTGTAGAATTTCAAAGATAGAAGAAGTAACATAAGAAACCTTAAAGTTTGAAATGATCCCCCTCCTAGAAGTTAAGATAAAGCATATCAGAAGGGAGTGAACTGGAAAGCAAAGGGCCTGTAGCATTCTTCCACAAATACGAAGGGAGAGAAGAAAGTCACCAGTGGTGAGGATAAAGAGAGTGTGATGGACTCGGTGCTACTTGAAGATGGATTTCAGAAGTCTTTTCCCCTCAAACTTGAGGAGCAGCAGAAGGTGTCTAGAATGAACTTCACGGCTCTTGATTCATTTTCCCGGATAGAACATGGTATCATTCAGAACAATACCATAGCACCCTGAGCCAGGGAGCACAGAATGAGGAGCTCAGATTGAGGGGACAGATATATACTCATTTTGAGATGTGATGAGTTGCAGGAGAGTTCTCCAGGTGACCTTGAACTAACCTAGCTCCTCCTCATTTCCTCCCTTGTAGTTCTCAGAACAACTGTAGAATGTGCTGAGAATGCAATATCCTGGGATGAAGAGGAAGTGACCAGAATAGCCTGGGCTCTGTTCCAGTTTCTCCTAGAACAGGATGTCTTACAGTGCTTTAGCTCAGTGCTTCATGTTGCCCCTGGGTATAAAACTCAGAATGGAGCATGCTTTCTAGGGTCCCTCAGCTGTGGTGCAAGTGGGGGACATGCAGACAAGACTCCATTTATCCTGGGCAGCTTTCCTGAGCCTTGAGCCTTGGGGTGATCAGCTTGCCATGCATCCTAGCTTTCTGGTATCCCTTGATGCCTATCTGTAGGTAACTAACCTGCTTCAAGTAATTTATTTTGTGTACGTGTTTTGTCTCATCAGACACATACAAGTGATAGAAATGGGCACAGCCCATTTCTAGGTGTTTAGAGTCCTTGCAGGGACTGAAACCAATGCACAGTGAACCTGCCTCGTAATGAGGTCGAGGTTTCTACACGATCCGTGGGTAGAAATATCCAACAAACAACTAGTATCTAGATTGAGACCTTCACTAAAGATACAGAACTGGGAGTTGAGATAGGTGGCCATTGAAGCCATGAGAATAGACAAGAGTGCCCAGGAAGAATGAATAAAAAAACTCAAGATGCACTCCTGTGAGACAAGACAAAAAGGAAACACTGCTAACTAGTGAGCTACAGAGGAGACCTTCATAAAGGGTGATCCATGAGGGCAAAGGCAAGGCTCAGAAGTGAAATATAGGTCAGCATGAGGATGAAGGAAAACGAAACACTCTCAGTGAGTCTGTGAACGGCAGAGAGAGGAAAAAAGAATGGGCGAACTACATTACAAAAGAGGTCATTATAAATCAGAAAGACACAAGTAAATAAGAAGGCAGAGCTGAGAATTTCTGAGTCATCGAATTAGGGAATGGCTGAGTGTGCAACTTTGAAACATCTTGCTAATACACCTAAAGGCACACCAGTTTGTCAGTCTTCTCCCTTCTCTAGGCCAATCAAGTTGATTGGGATTCAGATTTTTTTTTTTTTTTTAACTTATGGTGCACTATTTAGAGCAAGTCTGGAAACAGCAAATCTAAAAATCTCTAAGTAATATTTTAAAATTGAGGACTTAATATATATCAGGCACAGCCCTAGTACTTTGTTTATTGCTTCATTTAATTCTGTGAAGGGAGCATCATTATTCCCCTTTACAGATTAAGAATCAGGGGCTTGGATACATAATATGTCCCATCTAAAAGTGAATAGCTGGCAAAGGACAGAGTCAAAGTCCACAGCCAGGCCTCTGTAGTACCGCATTACCACCCACCAGTCATCCTGTCTCTTGTAAGTCATTAAATAGGAAATGCCCCAAGATGACAGATCTCTGAAAATTGACAAGTGAGCAAATGTGGAAATTGCTGAGTCTTCAACCTTTAAAACTATTTTTTAAGACCTTCTCACATCCTCTTCATCTAGCACTCACATGTGGTGATTCTTTCTCCTATTATTAGTTCTTTAAAACATTAAGATTTGTGATTAAGAAACACCTCATTCAATCCACCAATCCCCATTGGGCTTACTCTAAGTTGAAGTGGGTAGAGAGACCAGAAAACTGGGTATCCAACTAAGCACTGTGTTGGAACAACCTTGCCAGCTATACAAACTCCTCTTCCTCCCTTTGGCTCTTTTTTTTTTTTACACAGAAGACTAAAGGAATAGGGGATTGTAGTTAAAGGACTTCAGGTGTGCAGGAAAACCCATCAAATGTATAGAATCAAATGACATCAGACCTTCTTTAAAATATGACTAGTATTGTAAGAATATAATAATGATATGATAATCATAAGTGATATCTTTAACGCAATTAAATTGACAGGAGATTTGAGGAGTAAGAAGAACAGGGGCATAAAGACATGCTAAGTTGCTCCTTGGGCATGGATAGACCAAATGAAGTTAGTCTTTGACTTTGGCAAGGAAATGCAAAGTTAATTATGAATTTTATCAATCTGAAATCAATTTCTAATACACTGAAACTCAGAATTATTTTGTATCCTGACCACTGCTTAAAAAAGTAAAGTAACCATAAGAGTGTAATCATGCAGTATAAATAAAGTCAACCGAAAATCCATGAAAAAAATGAGGAAGCACCAAAATCAGAAAACAGAAAACATAAAACAAGACAAGGTATATAATACAAATTAAATTAAATATCATTTGCTTAAATTTTCTTCTTAAAACACAAAGATAATAAGCATAACATGGTTATGTTTCTCTATCAAAAGATAAATATCTCCAAACCAAAACCGTATCATATGTGGGAGACATATAAAACAAAATGACACTAAAAAGTTATGGAAAAAACATGAGCAAAGAATCGTCATGAAAATGCAATGAAAAAAGGAAGAAAATGGCTATTGTTGATATTTAAGAGGGTAGAATTGGAGGGAAAAGTATTGCATGAGACAAATGAGACCATCTAGAATTGTCAAAACATATAATGAAGTTATGGCAGACACTGACCTTATATCATGGATCAAATACTTCACAAGACACAAAAACTGAGTAAAATACAAAGATAAACTGACAAACACAACCGTTAAGGGAGATTAAACAAAACACTACTTGTGTGCTAAATAGAGATTGTCAGTACTCCAACACTTCACCTTACTGGTTACACAGCTCCATTTCTTGGCCTAATGCTCTGCTTCAATGGATATGATCTCAGCCGTGGCTCCCCCATCTTCGTCTATGTGAAGAATGACCAACTTGAAGAGCTATGAGGCTCAAACAGACACTATAAATGAGGGAAGTGGGCCAAGTAAGAATGCTTGCCCCATCTAAAGGGCACAGCCACTATACAGCTCCATCCAGTTTTCAATAAGGAACAGTATAAGGTGGTATTGCAGTTGTTCAAGAGAAGTCAGAACCTCAGATTTTTATGTGGTTTTTCCATTTTTCAAGGTTAGCTTAGTTATAAACAAAGTAAGACTACTTTGTGTGGTGAATCCAGCTTATACACCTCCAGTTCAAGACTTTTACTCCAGGCTGTCTCTCTTTATTCTGGAAGTATTCAGCAAAATATAACTGTAATTAAATGCTTCTTGAATATATGCATGCATGAATGAGTTGAAACTGCTTTTATGCATTTTTAGTCTATTCAGGAAAAAAGATAATTAATTATGAGAAAACAACAGGATAAATGCGACAAAAGGCCCATATATAGCTAGGATATAAAAAAGGCACAAAGAAAGGGTCCTTAAACTTGGGTTCTTCTTCCCAGAATTTTTTTTTTTTTTTTTTTTTAAAGAAAAACAGCCCTCAATAGGGGAGGGAATAAAGAAGAGAGAAAGTTTATTTATACAGTGGAATGCTATATCAATGTGATGTTGAGTCAATTACAAGTATCAACATGGGCAAATATTTAAAAAATAGTGTCAGTTGAAAAAAAGTCACACAAGGATTCATAGAGAATAATACCCATTATGGCCAGGCATGGTGGCTCAGGCCTGTAATCCTAGCACTTTGGGAGGCCAAGGCAGGTGGATAGCTTGAGCCTATGAGTTTGAGACAAGCCTGGGCAGCATGGCAACAGCCATCTCTACAAAAATAGAAAAATTAGCCAGGTGTGGTGATGCAATCCTGTAGTTTCAGAAACTCAGGAGGCTGAGATGGGAGGATCACCTGAGCCTTGGGAGATTGAGGTTGCAGTGAGCCATGGTTGCACCACTGCACTCCAGCCTGAGAAACAGAGTGAGACCCTGCCTTAAAAAAAAAAAAAAAAAGAGAGAGAGAGAGAATAATACCAGTTATGTGAAATTTTGAAAGGCACAATATAGCACGTATATTTTAAGAATAAGTATGTGTGGAAGTAAAAAACGTATGCACTAGAATGACATACGTCAACTTCAGGATAGTATTTACCCCTGGGGAAGAGGGAATTCGGAGGAGTGTTCTAGGGCTTCAGTTACATTTGTAACACAATATTTTCTTATAAGAAAAATGATTTGAAACTCTTATGTAGACAAACGATATTTAATTTGGGTGGTAGGTACACTGGTGTCTGTATACTGTTTTCTATAGTTCTCAGTATGTTTAAAATTTTCCTAACTAAAAAAACAAATTTGATACTCTTTGAAATACTGAGAGAAGGAAGTTATGAGTTAATTCTGGGAATCTGGGAATTATTCTTCCAGAGCTGAAGATACTAAAAATGTAGTAAAATGCTAAGTTTCACCATGTATCTCTTATAGGCTTGATACTTCCTATTCAGATTGCTGCGCTGAGACACATGGCAGTCTCTACCTTCCCTAACCCTTGTCTGTTCCCCCTCACCCTCAGCTCCCTCTAATAAATGGAATTGACCACTGGTCGCCCTCGACCTCAGGCAAAGCCAGTTCCCAGTTCTTAACATGGACATTACACAATACACAAGGAAAGAAAGGAAGATAGTTTCCTTACGAAGGATACAGAGCAAACTCAAAGAAAGGAAGGAGATAATATCATAAAACACAAAGTCCAGGAAGAACTTTAACGATTACTTTGTATGGTCCTAATTTTACAAAGGAGGAAATCTTTACAAAGAAGGACTTTTCTCAGTTGCAATAGCTAATTCATAGTGAAGTTTGGACACAGGAGAGGTTTCAGTCTCCCAATCTAGGAATCTTTTTACTGCTGCACCCATGTGACTAATAGAATTTTCCAGTTATAACATAATCTTGAGATTACCTAGTCCATATCCCTTATACTACAAGTACACAAACAAAGACTCCCAAGAATACATTCATGGCAGACTTTAAGAATTGCCAAGTCAGCTTCATTCACTCTACAAGATACAGTGTTAACAAATTTAAGAATCTCATTCTTTAATATAAAAATAGCCCAGTCACTTAATCTGAAAATCAATGAGTGGAATGAGTTCTGAGAACTGTTGGGTCATCTAATTTGAGACACTTATATCTGCACATCTTATACTCTCTGTTGGGTGGCTTTCTCCATCTTCTTTGTCTAGAGAAATACTGTTCATCTATTCATCTACCACTTCCTTTGAGGAGTCTCTCCTGTCCTGCCAACACTGAATTGGTCTCCCCTTTTTTTATGCCCATGTAAATTTTGTAAGTGAATAAAAATAAAATGTTATAAGGGGTATCATATAATTTTATCATCTCTCCCTTGATGGCAATTTTCTTGGGACTCAGCACCATACCTGGTTAATCTCTGAAAAGTAATGCATGGTCAACAAATATTTTTGAATAAATTAAGGCAATAATGATTCACTCTAAATGTACATATATTTCCTAAACATGGATTTTGTCTTATGACTGATTCCAAACTCCTAAGATCAAAATTCCTATCACAAAATTTCCCATAGAGTGTACCATGAAACTTTGAAGCACTTTGGCAAGACATTCTTTGGTCATGAGTTGGGCAAAGATGGAATAGTCTACCTCTGAAAGCAGTAAATTTCCCATTGATTGGAAATGTTTAAAGACAGAATAGACAACAGCTTGGAAGGGGTGTCTTAGAGGAAATTCTGATTTCCTTCGGGTGAGGAACACTGGATGAGGGGTTGGACTGGATGTCTTCCAATAGTCCTAATTAGGACATTTCCTAGGACTCAGATTGTTCGTAGAGGGACTTGTCTATCAGTTGAGTCAATCATTCACTAGTGGGGAGAGACACACAGTGGGAGACACAGGAAAGTAGCTTTGAGGAACTCAGCCTAACAGAAAATCACTCAATCCTTTCAGCAGTAACACAAAGAAGAGGGAGCCCACTTGTCCCGGGGTGCCCAAAGTGGCAGCATGAAGTTAAGAGAATGTTTTGCAAATACCATGACAATGGTAGAAAGAACATTCTCATAACTAAAACAATCTAAATTTACCTAACAGTGGAATAAACTCCTTTGTGCAGGCATGGGAACCCCTACTCAGGTATTGTAGCAAAGAGTTCAGATGACCAACGGAAATGAGATTGGGTGAATTTTTTTTTTTTCTTGAGACGGGGTCTCCCTTTGTCTCCCAGGCTGGAGTGCAGTGGCTCAATCTCTCCTCACTGCAACCTCCGCCTCCCGCCTCAGCCTTGTGAGTAGCTGGGATTACAGGCGCGCACCACCACACCCGGCTAATTTTTTTGTTTGTTTTTAGTAGAGATGGGGTTTCAGCATGTTTGTCAGGCTGGTCTGGAACCCCTGACCTCATGATCCATCCGCCTCAGCCTCCCAAAGTGTTGGGATTACAGGCATGAGCCACTGCGCTGAGATTGGGTGAATTTTTAACCTCACTGCAAGGCTAGATTACATTTAGGGTGTCCACTCATCTCAGTTTTCCCAGGAGAGTTCTAGTTTACATGTTTCCCTAGCATAATTATTAGTTCTACCCCATTTCACTATCAAAAATGTCCCAGTTTGGAAGATAAATCATATAGTCACCCTAGTTATATTAAATGACTTTAAAGTCCCTTTCAACTTTAATTATCTTGCTCAGCGTTTTGCTTAGGAGTGGGAGATTAATAAAAGAAAGAATCTCTCAGCTGGACTAGAGGAGGAGACTTTATTTTTAATTTTTGTGGGTACATAGGTGTATATATTTATGGGGTACATAAGGTATTTTGATACAGGCATGCAATGCATAATAATTACATCACGTAAATGGGGTATTTGTTGCTAGCAGAGGAGATTTTAGGCAGAAGGAGACATTCCCCAATATTCCACTGAATTTTCTCTTCCATCCTACAACTCTAAATATCACTATAGTGAAAAGTCCTCAAACCTCTGCTGAGAGGCCTTGGGTATGTATCAAAGTCAGGAATTTTCACCTACTCTGTGGAAACCAGCTCTTTGATGTCCTACAGACATCTGTAACGTAACATAGTTTGCACAGTTTTGAGGAAAAATATCATAAAAGTTCATTAAACGTATCTTTCCTAAAAATTCATGCTTTTCATAAGAAAAATTCATATGTATATAATAAAATTAAAAATTATATACGTGTGAACATTTTGTATCGATTTATAACAAAATTCATATAAAGCTTCTTGATCTTATCACAAATCCAAGGAGTTATATAAAGTGAGAATATACTATGCTAAATCTCATGCTGTAATGAAAAGTTACCATTCTTAGCCTGGTCCTGTTTGCCAATACTGTTTTCCTTCTCAATAAATATTTAAATGAAAATGGAGTCTTCAAAGGGAAAAGTGTGCGGGTGCTTGAAGTTTATATTTTCATGTCTCTGATAAATACTAGTGAGTATCAGAGCTGAGGTAGGGTCACAGACTTTGACACACACCCAAAGCCTTATCATAGCTGTCTCTAGAGTGTAATTTAGAGAATATCTATTGGGAAAATGTAAGCAAAGCTAGTGGTCACAGCACAATAAATTTTTTGGAGTAACCCTAATGAATTATGAGGAAAAGGAATCAGAAACTGGCCCAACTAAACTTTGCATTGAAGCATTCAGCATTACAAGAGGCCATCTGGTGTAACATCTCCTGTCTCAGAGAGTCTACGATTTTAATGGTGCTCACAGTCAGAAATCCTTAGAACTGTTGAAATGCCTGAGTTTATAGCCCAGTTCTGGAAATGTGGTCCAAAAACTGACAGCATTCAGCATCACCTGGATGCTCCTTGGAAATGCAGAATCTTGGGCTCCACCCCAGACTTGCTGAACCAGCATCTGCATTCTGGCAACATCTTAGGTAATTCATATGCACTTCAAAGTACGAGAAACACTGATCTAGCATAGTCATCCAGCCAAAGCCTACAGGACTGGAATTTGACCTGGGCTGTTCCAGGCACTGTAACACTTAAGTTGCAGGATTAAACCAAACACATGACTGACACAGAGGGGGTAAACCCTGTATGTTAATTTCCCTGCTCATCCTGTACAAAATCTCATTCAGTCCTGGTCAGTCGCCAAGAATGCACTGGTTTACCGTTTCCTCCCACTCCTTTCAGCTTCAATGGGTGTCCTTCATTCTTAGAAAACATACACAAACTTTTGCCCAGAAAGGCCTTCTTGGCCCATGATGCATGATCATCTTCTCACCCTCCACCTTCCTTTTGAGGATTTGGAAAGGCTTTCTCCCAGGGGAAAAAAAATATAAGCAAAGAAGAACCTGGTTGTGTTTTTCACGCTGCCTGTTTCAGGCTTTCTAAGAGCATGAAATGCAATTAACACCAATGTGAAATCCACAGTTGTTCATTATGAGATTATTCAGTGCTATTGTTACCTGACCTATAAGCAGCTGTTGTCAAGTAATGTAAATTGTCACTGGGATCTAGAATTATTATATACAAGTGAAATAAATCTGCCTCTTGGATTGGCATGGTAAAGAATGTTTCCCTCCCCTTTCTCAATCCTCACCATAGCCCAGTCATGTATTGCCATGGTCACACGTCTCACTTTTCTTTACGCGATTCACTTCTTTTAGTTTCTTTCCCCGGGGTTCTGCTTTATTAGACATTTTTACTCCGTGACCCAGGCTTTTTGGCCATTGAAGACATAGTAAAGAGGTTAATCTGAGCTGAAATAGATCAGATCTGTTACACTCATTCTGATTTATCTGACTCCTTTGCTGGTTCACCAGCTTGAAATCTTTGGTACTGATTCAGGCCATGTCTCTGGTAGAAAGGACTTTTTTTTTTTTTAATTTTAAAGGTTGCTCTGTTTTCATTACAGATATGGCTGAATCTGAAAGTGTCACAAACTAAAATGCATATATTAAATTTGATAGATATTCCCCCCTCCCAGGGCCATAAAAATGGAAAGAAAAGCAATTTAAGGAGTTTTTTCAAACTTCTTGGACACGCACTGGAAAATATATTAGGTTTGTTGGACTTATTTTTGTTTTTGGGTGCTGGAGACCTGAAGGCAGCAGTTGTTTTTTGCATATGCTGATATTATTCCGACCATGATAAACACAGACATGTTGTCTTCCGGACACAGAGAGGCACTGGTATTCTGCACTGCAGGCCTGGACTCTCTGGACTCTCCCCAGTGTAAGGATGTTGGAGCTGCCTTGCAAAGGAAGGGCTCTGGAACCAAAGAATACCAAGGGTTGGTAGAAATCCTGCCCTGAAGGCAAAGAAGGAAGAAGACAAAAGGGGACCCAACCTGGAAAATCCCTTGCTCCTGGTAGAAGACTGTCATGCTTCTCAGGTTTTCAGGCTTGTCCAGGATTTTTGAGGTCATTTTGCACTGCTTGATTATCATAAACAAGCTGCTTTGAAGATAATTCAACTTGGGTCTTGGTGGGAATTAAGCACGCAAGTATAATGAGTCTAACAAATTCGAAGAGAGTTTTTCTGATAAGATGATGAAACCTTTGCCACTGATGAGTTTGGTTTTGAATTGCAAGCAGGCATAATGCTGGATAATTTAAATTTGAATTCTATTGATTACAGCATGATTGGCATCCTCGGTTATACGCAACACAGCAGCTGCCCCTAGGAGATAAGAATTTAGTTACCTTACAGGAGCATATGAAGAGAACACTCTTGGCCAGAGCAATCTGGTGCAGCTCAGCACCAGATTCTTGAGTCTCAGTCACATAACCTTGTCTCCAAAGAATTTCACTCTCAATAAGAGACAAACATCCCAACATTGTTGGAGCCAGAATCCCAAGACCCATGGAGAGGTAACAGGGTATTAACTCCCACGTTTCCTTCCAGGGCTTGTGTCTTTGGGTAAATGGGTGTCGGCAATACCTTTATGATCTTAAATGTCCATTTTCCATAAACCAATACCTTATCCCGCCTATGGCTGCAGAAGCTGGGTCTCAGGGTTGAATGGAGAGGAGAATTATGACTCCATCTTTCCTCACAGAAGAAACCTTGAAAAAGACGTAGGAAGCATCAACACCTCAGTTTACCCTGTAAGCTTTCCTTATTTCCCAGAGGTCGAAAGATCTAAGAGACTGTCAGTCACAAAGGTCCTACTAGATCAATGTTCCACACCTGTGGCTCTGCTGTGTCAAAAGTCCTGGCTGTTTCCAGGAAAAAAAAAAAAAAAAGCATGCCCAATGTTACTCACACATACAATTGTTTTGAATCCACTTGTCTGCCTAACTTCAAAGAAAGTCTTTGTTGACAAATTAGTCCTCAGTATTTTTTCACTTGGCCTATAAAGTCATTCTGGCTGTGGAGACACTGACAAAGGTGGCGTCAGGGCATCCTCCACACATCTTTCATCTCCATGGAGAGTGGATACTCGAGCTTCCCATTTTGGAGTCTGAGACATAATTGCTGGGGGAAGTGACGGATGGATTGCACACTGGCTCTGAGGAAGCTGCACATGCATCAATGTCTCATGAAGTTTTTTGGCTTTTAGTTTTTTTTTGAAAAGATGAAACTAGGAGGAACAGTTGTTTGTGTAGTTTTATTTTCAAAACGCTCCTAACGTTGAATAAAAAGATAAGGACTTTAAAAATACCACCATGACAATTCTGAAAGTGATGGGGTAAGCCACATTCTCCCATTTGGTTGTGACTAACAGTCTTAAGCACCACAGACCCGCTTCTCTGCTGCTGGTGTTTTTTATTAATTCTCTTTTATGATTTCTATAGGTACACAAGGCAACTGAATCGCCAAAGCCTTGTGGGCATTTATAAACTTATAAATGGGTAGTTTCCAAAGGTCACTTATAAGTTGATATATTTTAGAAGTTAGAGTCCATTCCACAGAGAAATAGGAATATAAATTATGCTTATGGCTTCTCAAAATCTCCTTAACACATAATGTGTTTATGAGATTCTATGCTTGCTTTCAACAAAATAGATAATAACAACAAAAATAATACAATAACATTTTCTACTCTGCATATTATTTATTGATGAAAACACGTTTTAATTAGAGGAAGATGTGGAAGCAAGTGGAAACTTTAGTGGAGATAAGAATAATTGGACACTTTCTAAGGCTTCAGGATATAATGGCAATTAGCAAATTTCAAAGGTTGTGGTGTTATTTAATCAGATGTGTTAACCAGTCATGTTTATCAGACCATGTCAGGTTCTTCTTTTTCCTTTTTTAATCTCAATTACAAACAAAAAGAAGAAAAAGAAAATGAAAAGAAAGGAAAAACAGAAAAAAGATCTTTTTTCTTGATGTCATAGGTAAATGCTAGACAAGACATGGTACAAATATGCAGTTACATAAGCAGCTGTGTGCCCATATGAAAAAAAAATGGTCTAAAGTGTGAAATGAGCTGACCTGTGGTCAGTAAAAGTGTTGAAAATCATGGCATACAACCTTTACACACGTTCCTTAGAAGAAAGACCATTACGGTAAAGCAGAGATTCTCAAAGTGTGGCTCCCAGACTAGAGGCATTGCTTTCCTAAATTTCCTAGGAACATGTTAGAAATGCATATGACTGAGCCCCATCCTAGATCTCCTGAATCAGAAACTCTGGGAGTGGTATCTAGCAATTTGTGTTTTAACTATCTCTCTTAAAGATCCTGCAGGCTACAGATTGAGAAGCACTAAAGAAACAGCATTAAAGAGTTTCCTATAACAACCACTAGGTGCCTCTGTTGCTCAGGACAGACTGGTTTAATGAGGGAAGTTAGGGGTTCACAGCACAGAATTAATGCCGCTCTTAAGCAGTTACGTGGATGAGGATGACTTCTTATCTGTTGCCTCATTTTTTTTAAAGTAGTCAGTAAGAAACTAGAAATAAATTCACAATCCTAACTGGCCAACAACATTTACAGGATATTTCCAAGTTTGTTTTTTATGACTAGAATTTGTTTGCAAAAATGGGAATTTTTATTAACATGCAGAAAACATAAAATATGTGTTTTTTGTACTATACTACCAAATATTGCTACTATTACCTTTAAAACCCCACTTAATTCTCTCTTGACTTAGACACTTTAAATTACATCAGAACTATGCCATGACATAGTTGGCAAAATTAGAAATTAACCCAATCAGGGATTCCACTGCTTTTTTCACCCACCATTGCTGTAGATCCATACTTCACTTCTTGGGACTACTTTTGGCTTTGTCTGTCTGTTCCATCATCTCCAAGCTTGCTAGGTTTGACCTAGTCTTATATGAAACCTCTGGCATTTCTCATTCCGTGCTCTGATATTAACATTGTTAATAGCAACACCACCTTACTCCCCTGGGACTCTCCCTAACGGTCAGGTACTTGAGAATTGGGATAGTATTGGTCCACTGCAATGGCAAGAGCCACAGCTGGGAGAAAGCTAGAGGTGAGGCCCTCCACTGTAGCAGCTTTTGAACTGAGTGGGTTTTTGTGTCTATATTGAGGAGATGTCATCACAGTTCAAATGTTTCTAATAAAACTCTGTAAGCACTTCAAGGAAAAGTGCTGTAAAGACCCATATAAATATTTAATCTCTTTCTGTGTAGCACCATTGTTCTTTATCAAAAAAGAAGGATTCTTCACCCATAGGGATTTTTACCTTAGAGTTTTCCATCAAAAAATTTTAATATAATTGTTTTCTGTCATAACTCTATGTATTTTCTTATGTGTTTAAAATATTACTCTAAGAAGAGTTATTTGGTTTCATCAGACTTCCAAAGGAGTCCATGCACAATAAAGATGAAGAAGCCCTCACTGGTACTGGGGGCCACTGGCTCTACATCAGAGGAAGTGATGCTCATCTCCCCAGGCCTTACCAAGGGACAGAAGAAACAATAGCACAGTGGCAGAAAGTAAACTGAGCCCGTGGCTACGCTGAACAAGGATAGCCATGCTCCCAAATTCGGCAGATGTCCCATGCTGCCAAGGGAGAAGTATTCATGTCTGTTTATCAGGCACACAGCCACAATAACCCATCCTACCCTCCCCAGAGCCCTAAAGAGCGTAAGGCAGACGGTAGGCACTTAATACATTCATGCAGAGTATTCTAGTTCAGTAGAGTGGGCTTAGCCAGGACAAAGGAAAAGCCGAAGCCAGAGTATGGGTCTAGGACATGAGTTTTTCTCATTATACTCTGTAAGTAAACCAAACGTACCTCCAGTTTCATAAGGGCCAAATAAGCCCCTTACAGCAATGGTTTGGGGCAACTGTGGTACTAGCAACGTACAAAATAAATCTTTTAATGGGGCAAAGGCATTTTCCATTTCAGAAGATGTTTCATAGCATGGTAGGTTTTATAGCTATAAACTGATCTTAAGCATCTGGTCACAGAGGAGCAAAGTCTACATCTCATTCCTGCCAAAGGAGGGTCCTAACATTCTGCTAGTCTTGGCTGAGAACAACAGGCTGGGAATTCAGGGCAGGGATAGCAGCTAAAATGAATCAGATCTTCCATGTCTTACAGAAAAAAATTTAAAATTCTATATGTTTGCAAGACTCAGGAAGAAATTAAATATTGCTATAGCTGAAATAATCAATGACCTTACAACCTACTTCCCTCCTTAAGAATCCAAGTCAATAACTGTCACTTTTGTGATTACAAAATAGAGCTTTCCCTCTGTTGTATTATTTTATCCTCTCTAAGCTCTTGTTAGGTGAAAAGGACATATATATCCCTATTGTACAGTCCAGGAAACAGGCAAACACACCCCTTGTCCATATTTACATGACTCATTAGTCCTAGGATTAGAAAGACTCTCTACACACATCGTCTGGTCTTTCAATAAGGGTTGAGGACCTACAAGGGCATGTCAGTCTACTGACTTTTCAGGACTCTGTCTCCTATACCATTTATTAATATAAGTATTCTCATCTCTGGCTCAGCTTTTACCAGGAATGGCCGTGACAACATAAAAGATAGTCCCATCCCTAAAGCAGTCAGTCATTTTAGGTGTCAGTTGGTTGTTTGTTTGCTGTGATGTCACTAAGTTAGCCCCCAGCCAACCAATGGGTTGGGGCAAATTTTAAATCGTGGATTTGGGATTGCAGCCTCCTATTTCAGTTTTTCACTCTTTTTGCCACAGACTGAAGGCTGACTATCAAGTATTTACTGTAGGAGAAAACAATATTAGGATCTAAGTTTTAAATCAAGAAGGAATTTAGAGATATGCAGAAGAATTATACATTACCTTTGTCTGGCTTCATAGTTGAGGTGACAATAAGATGATTTTTTTCTCTTAGAATGAGAGACTGCTTCATTTGTTAGTGCTTGAGAAAACAAAAATCCTCTCCTTGGTAGTGAATAGACCCTTTACATTTAAGCTGTTATCTCTACTCAAGTCAGAAGGCTTGTCAGTGTTGAGGATGGAGCTGGCAATACTAGCCCACAGCTGGTCCCCTGAGCAAAGAAAAAAACTCCCGGGATGGGGGATGGAGTTGCATCCCAGTTCTCCTCAAATTCAAGTCATAACTGAATGCGTAGGACCAGAGAGGACTGATGGGACTTTATTAAAATTTACAGGGTAGAAAACTTGCCGCAATTAAACAACTAAGAACCAGAAGTGACAAGCTGGAGTTGAAAGGGGATTGGAAAATAGGACAGTTGCTTATTTACATTGCCCAAGGCCGGCCACCTCTTAGAATCATTAAAACCTAATGTATGCAATTAGAAGTTAGACCAGATTCTGTAAAATACTGAGAGGCAAAGGAAGGCTGGAGCCTGAAAGGGCAGGCTGCATTTGGAAGTTGGAAGGTTGGCATTAAGAAGTAAGAGCTGTAGAAAAACATTACTGTGTACCTATTATGTACAGGACATGGTGCTAGCAATTAAGGGATAGGAAAAATAGGAAAGGTAGAAAAGAACAAGAATAGCCACAAAGGAAAATGTTCCTCATTTTAGCTGAATTAAAAAGTGATTTTAATTCCTATAGCACTGTGTAAATGATTGTGCAATTAGAATTAAAAGAAGAGAGAAATCCTGTCCATCTTATTGGAGCATTTATCTGACTTCACAACTCACAGCTACTCCTCATTCCCATTTCAACTTCCTTTTATGAAAGCACTAGATGGCATATGTAGTAGGTGTTAGTGTCCAGGTGTGGCCACTTGTCATTCACCATTCCAGGGTAGTAGTTTATTGTAGCACGTGGAACTCTCCACTTAAAAGAACATGCTAGGCAGATACAGGGCAAGCTGGAAGCGCCAGGCATTTATACCTCCACAGAGGATGGACCTTCAATCGTTGGCAATTAAGAGCTAGTGGATCAATACCCTGCCTTCTCCATTCCTCTACTGGGACAACTCAAACTACAATATCTACCCTAACAGTACTGAGCTCTAGTTGTTCCAACATTAGCCTGCTAATTAACATGCTGTGTATTTACTTTATACAAGTACTTCCTGGGATCACCAACTAAATGAAATATTCACCCTGAATCTATGTTTTAGGGTATACTTCTGGGGAAACCTAACCTAAGAAGCATGTGTGCATGCAGGTGTAGATATGTGTGTGCGTGTGTGTGTGTGTATGTGTATACATATTTGTTTATATATGTGCATATATGTATGTATATGTTTATATAAAATATATATTACATTATGTATCTATTTATATATGTCATATATTACATATATACATACATATAATTATATGTTTTATATTTATATATATATTAGGTTTGTTTTTTGTTTTTTAGATGGAGTCTCCCTCTGTCACCCAGGCTGGAGTGGAGTGGCACGATCTCGGCTCACTGTAACCTCCACCTCCTGGGTTGAAGCCACTCTCCTGCCTCAGCCTCCCAAGTATCTGGGATTACAGGTACCCACCACCATGCCCAGCTAATTTTTGTATTTTTAGTAGAAATGGAGTTTTACCATATTGGGCATGCTGGTCGTGAACTCCTGGCCTCAAGTGATCTGCCCACTTTGGCCTCCCAAAGTGTTGGGATTACAGGCATGAGCCACCACGCCCAGCCAGATACGTGTATATATTTAAAACTAGAATTATTTCATTGAAATTTGATATTTATTGATAAAAATTGACCAAATCTATGTAGCTGTTTTGCAGTTTTCCTAAGTTGCCAAGCCACAGTGTTTTTGGAGGAGAGAGGTGGGCATGAATTGCTGATTTAGAGCCAGAGGCAGCTGCAGAAGAAGGGCTTTCACATGCCACTTTCCTGGCCTCAGGCTTTGCCTGGGAAAGAGGAGGACTGTCCTTCCCTCATCAAAGGAAATAACTGGATCTCTGTAGGGTCTACTTAATAAATGTTTTTAGGTCATCAAATGAGTCAAATATGAATATATAAATTGTATCTATGATGTACAGCATTTAATAAGCATGAACGACAGAATATTTTAAATAAGTCTATAGAAATATAAGAAATTCCTTGCTCATAATTTTAAAATAAGCCAGTAAGTTAACATCTAGAGGGACTGAAGTCTGTTATTTTTTTTTCAAATATAACTAAACAAAGAGACAAATACATTAGCATATTGTAAAATTTTCTTTCCATCTTCCAAGAAATCTGTAGGAATGAGGAGGTAGGGAAAGAGGAAAAAAAAAGTAAATTTTGTTTTAAACATTTCTCCCGGAAAGCACTTTGGCAAGAAATGTGCATTTCCCAACTATTTAACTGAGAGAAGGTTATTATCAAATCTATTGGAACTTCCTGTCCCAATCTATCTGGCAATAACCTTCTCTCTGTTAGATATTGCCTTGGGAACTTGCCTGAAAATCTTGTAACAACCAAAGATAAAAATCACTTTTTGGTGAAACAGTCACGCCCATATGCTGAGGCAGGACCCTGCAAAGGCCAAAATAACACTGCCAGGTGCTGAGCTTGGTCCATGTCTGAGGCAGCTAGTTGAATTTACCAGGTTAACGAATAATTTGTGGAAAAGATTATCACTTGCCAGAGAAGTGTTTGCATGAATTTGAGGATGGAGAATTTCCCATTCACCACTTGCCTCCCCAGATTCTGTGAACGAGATCATTTAAATACAACATGATAGTTGAGGCATCTTAGTGCTTGTGGGCCTGTTACTGAGCAAAGTATCTCCAAGCAGCACAGGAAGTTAATTCTGTCACCACTACACTAGGAAATCCCAGGGCTAAGGCAATAAAATGTATTGTATTTGGTCAGTATACAAATTGCTTCAAAAAGGAGAAAAAGCTTCTTGGAAGCAAAATTTCTGGTAAATGTCGCCTTTGAGGTAGGATAGAAGGTGTATCAAAAAATTGGACACACAGAGAGCAAAAGATTCAATTCTTATTAGAATGTCTAATGACTGTTTCAGTGAGGAGGACTCACAAAAACATTTGCAAACAGCTAGTTTCTCCACATTACCTGCCTTTTGGGGATTAAAAGCTCTGAATGGATCTGGAATTTCTAGGTAATCTCTTCTCCTAGATATCTTCCATCTGAAGTACCATCCTTCTAGTTTGGCTGTTTGTAATGTCCAGGTTGAAATAATTACTAAACAATGACAGGAGTGAGCGGCCCTTGATTATAAAACATAGAATTTCCAAGGAAGCTATCTGAGGTATAATTTCCAATTAGCTCTCTGCAAGCAAAGGACTTTGGCTCAATGAGACAGGTCCCCAAGGGAGCTCAGGACAAAATCACTAGAAGCTGCAGATCGGCAGCTGTCATCCCTCCACCTGGGGTCCCTACTGAGGAGCAGGAACAGCAAGAGGGGAGAGATGGTCAGTTAGTATGTAGTATGCATCTACTGTATGCCAGGCATTGTACTAGGTACATTATATAGATACCATAAACACCTAAATTTAATAAATATAATTCACTTTGCTAAGTGCATTAGATATGTACTGTATAATGAAACTACAGTCTCATAGAATGTTACTGGCAGTGTTAAGAGTTAAATCTCCATCTGTTTCTTTCTTCTATGTCATGAAATCTCCCATTATAGAACAGATGCCAATCTTGTGTTTTTCTTTCACCCACTTCTGTACGAAACAGAGGGAGATGGCACAACTGCCAGCCACAGGAATACGTAGTTATCAAAAAAGTTAGTCAGAGACACTCCCTGAAGAGTCACTTCAATACATAATAGAGTAGAGTTAGATACAGTAAAAGTTGACACTACAACAGATCTTAGAAAACACAGGGAAAACTGATGATCAGAAAGGTGAAACTACTTTCAAGAAGCCACTTGTTAGAAAGTGAGAACTTCAATAATAAATCAGAGCTTCTTGTACTCTGTGAGCCTCCCCTATTAAATGTGTCAGAAGTGTTAATTCAATATTAAACCAGAAAATAATAACAAGACCATTTTTTTTAAAACGGGGAGATTAAAATGTAGAGGGGATTAGGTATTCTGATAGCTCTCTAGATTCTTTGGGTCACAAACTGTATCAGTCTCAGATTCTGATGAGTTTGCACAAATTTCAGAGGTCTCAGAGCATTTGTGTGAAATGCATATGCTCATGTTCAATTGCCCATAACTCAGTTGAACGACTGTCAGAAACACAAAAAACCATGCACTGGTCCAGTCTGGCAAACCCTCTGCAGTGATTTACGGGGCCGCAGAAGGGGAGGTGTTATGGGATGAAATCTGGCGTGGGCAGAGGCTTCCTGGTGGTAACATGCAGCCATAGCTGCCCAGCAGCAGCATCCTATAGAACTTCTGCCTCAGGCAGGTTCACATCATAAATATTTGCTCAGAGAATGAGCAATCCTTCCTTGCCTGCACTTTATCATTGTGATAGGCTTGACAGAGTTTTGCCCAAGAAGAAAAAAACGAGTCTCTGAATTTGTGAGCTCACAAGGCAGCACGAGAAAGAGTAGAGGGCACTTTTCTGATGTCAGAACCCTGGCCCCATCATCAATTAACCGTGGGTCCCCAGGCAAGTTCCTTCTCTCTGAAACTCCATAAACTGATCTTTGAAATGTGTCAGTTAGAGGATGATGTGGAAGGATCCTTTCAGGTCTGATTGGTCCATCTCTGTTTATTGTGTCCACAGCTGTGTACTGTGTCGTAGACATAGGAAGGTGAATATGTCCCCTTAATATCAAGAATCAACAAGGAATTCAAATCAGCAAGAAAAAAAAGAAATCATCCCATTAAAAAGTGGGAAACAACATGAACAGACATTTCTCAAAAGAAGATATACAAATGGCCAACAAACATAAGCAAAAATGCTCAACATCACTAGTCATCAAGGAAGTGCAAAGTAAAGCCATATTGAGATGATACCACATTACACCAGCCAGAATGGCTATCACTAAAAAGTGAAAAAGCAATAGTTGCTGGCACAAATGTGGTGAAAGGCGAATGCTTATACACTGCTGGTGGGAATGTAGCTTACTACAACCTCTATGGAAAACAGTATGGAGATTTCTCCAACAACTGAAAGTAGACCTACCACTTGATCCAGGAATCCCACTACTGGGTGTCTACCCAAAGGAAAAGAAGTCATTATATAAAGAAGACACCTGCACACATATTGCAGCACAATTCCATTGAAAATGTGGAATCAACCCAATTGCCCATCAGCCAATTAGTGGATAAAGAAAATGTGGTATATATACACCATGGGATACTACTCAGCCACAAAAAAGAAAGATATAATGTCACTTGCAACAACTTAGATGGAACCGGCGGCCACTGTCCTAAGTGAAGTAACTCAGAAATGGAAAACCAAATACTGCATGTTCTCACTTATAAGTGGGAGCTAAGATATGGGTACACAAAGGCACACAGAGTGTTATAATGGACACTGAAGATTCATAAGGGAAGAAGGTACAGGGTCTGAGGGATGCAAAACTACCTACTGGGTACAACGCACACTATTCAGCTGACAGTGACACTGAGAGCCCAGACTTCCACCATTATAGAATTCATCCGTGTTTCTAAAATCCCTTGTACTCCTTAAAGTTATTGAAATAAAAAAATTAAAAAGAAACACCAAAAGGTGGTAAATTTATGTAACAGAATATTATTTGGAAATAAAAAGAAATAAAATGCTGAATAAAAGAGATGACTTTGCCCCCATGTCAAGGAGCCCAGTGCCTCATGGGAGATATAACAAAGAATCATATTAATCATAACACCCCCCTTGTGTGCTTTAGGTACTTTCTGTGCTTGACCTGCTTAATCCTGAGAGCAACCCAATAAGATAGATCACATCATATTGCTATTTTTATCCCCACTTTACAGAGAGGAAGCTGGGGTTTTTACAGAATAAGAAAGTTGTTCAGGTCACATGGTTAATTAATAAGGACATAAAGTACATTGGAGACAGAGAAGACTCTAGAGGAGGTTATACAATGAATTGAACGTGTTCCCCCAAAATGTTAAAATCCTAATCCCTAATATGATGGTATTAGAAGGTAGTGCCTTTGGGAGATAATTAGATCATGAGGGTAGAGCTCTTGTGAATGGGATTAGTGCACTTATGAAAGGGACCACAGAAAGCACTTCATCTTTCGCTTTTTCTGCCATATGAGTATACAAGGAAAAGTCCAGTCTGCAACCCAGAAGAGGGCCCTCACCAGAACTGGACCATGCTAGCACCCTGATCTCAAATTTCCAGACTCCAAAACTGAGAGAAAATAAATTTCTGATGTTGAGTTCATTCAATCTGTGCCACCATTTTGTTACGGCAGCCCAATCAGACTAATACACATGCTAAGGTTTTGTTTTGTTAGCCATTAAGGATACAGGGTGCTTGTAAATCAAGGGAAGTGATGCTTATTCCCTGGCAGCTAAGTGGAGGATTGCTAGATAAAAGACTACACAGACAACGATGTGTGAGGAAGCCTTCCCAGTGAAACAGCTAAGGGGCCATGAGAGCCTGACCCAGGCATAGCAGTCAACTCCTATTCAAGACACTGCTTACAAACCAGCTCCTCTAGAGTCATCCCCAACACTCTTGAGTTGCTCCAAAGCCCTTTGTGCCACCCCTATTGGATATGTATGACCCTGGGCAAATCATCTAACATGCTATTAATTACAGAGAAAACATCTCTCTTCACCTGCCCACCAGGTCGTTACATATTAGCATCTATCAGTACATAGCATATTGCTTATCACATGGCAGCAGCCATTTAAAAGTGCCCAGTGATGAAAGGGGAGAAGCAAGAAAGAGTGCCATGCTGTGTCAGTTTATGGCTCTGTGGCCCAAAGACGGCAAAGCCAGGGCAGAGAGAGACAGGGCCTGTTAGATTAGTATTTTAGCCCACTTTTTTTCCTATGTTAGGGCTTTCCTCAGCATCCCCACAAAGGAAAACACACACACACACACACAAAAAAAAACATCAATGAAGGAAAAATCTATTATTTGTGTCACATTATAGCTAAATTATTTTCCTGCCACCTGAGGAAAATGAAACTCCTTTGGAGAGAAATAGATTAATTGTATTAGACAGTATTTTAATATATTTCTTGAGATATGATCAACACATAAAATTCACCTATTTAATGTGTACATGTCAATAGTTTTTAGTACATTCATACAGTTGTGTAGCCACCATGAAAGTCTAAGTTTAGAACACTTTCAACACCTTCAAAAGAGATCTCATATTCATCAGTGACTTCTAATCCCCAGCCATAGGCAACCACTAATCAACTTTGTCTCTATAAATTTTCCTATTATAGATATTTCATATTAATGGAGTCTGTTGTGTAACTGACTTCTTTCACTTAGCATGGTGTTTGCAAGGTTCATGCATTCTGTAACATGAATTAGTACTTCATTCTTTTCTATATATGAATAACATTCAGATGTATAGATACAACACATTGAATTTACCCATTCATCAGCTGATAGACATTTGGGCTGTTTCTACTTTATGGCCGTTATGCATATTACTTCTATAAATATTAGTCTACATTTTTCTTTGGACATGTGTTTTCATTTCTCTAGGATACATACTTAGGAGTGGAATACTCAGTCATATGGTAATTCTATGTTTAATGATTTGAGAAACTGCCAAACTGTTTTCCAAAGTGACTGCTCCATTTTTACATTATCGTCAGTAGTGTATGAGAATTTCAATTCTTCCACATCTTCATCAACACTTGTTGATATATCTTTTTAATTATTGCCATTTGATTATAGTCATGGCATCCAAATCCTAGTGCATGTGAAGTACTATCTCATCATTGTCTCCCTCCACAATGGTGTAGAGGATCTTTCTGCATGGTATTTGTTAGTATTCTTTGGGGAAATAATGTCTACTTAAATCCTTTGCCATTTAAAATGGGATTATTTTTCTTTGTTTTGTTATTATATATTGACTTAACTTTGTTGATATTATATATTAAAATATATTATCTTTGTTTTGCTGTCACATATTAAATTTATATATTAAATTATTTTGTATTCATATATTACATATACTGTAATATAGAAGAGTTTTTATATATTCTAGATACAAATCTCCAATTAAATATCCAATTTGCAAGAATTTTCTTTTATCCTCTAGATTATTCACTTTCTTGGCATTGTCATTTGCAGCATAAAGTTTTAATTTTGATCAAGTTCAATGTATTCTTTATTTTTGTTGTTTATGCTTTAGTGTCATAGCTAAGAAACCATTGCCTAATATAAGCTCAGAAAGATGTGCTTCTAAATTTTCTTCTCCATGTTTTATAGTTTTAGCTCTTACAACAGATCTGTGATCCATTTTGGGTTAATTTATATGTATTGTTTAAGGAAGGGGTCCAAACTCATTGCTTTGCCTGTGGCAATCCAGTTGTACCAGGATAGTTATTCTTTCCTTTATGGTATTATTTTGATATCCTGTCAAAAATCAGTTGACCATAAAAGTGAGGGGTTTATTTTGAACTCTCAGTTCTACTCCATTGATTTAACTATGCTTATGTATCACACTGTCTTCATTATGGCAGATATACAGTAAGTTTTCAAACTGGGAAGTGTGAGTTATAGCTTTGTTCTTCTTTTTCAAGATTGTCTGGCTATTCTGGGTTCCTTGAATTTTCACATGATTTTTGGATTAGATTGTCATTTTCTGGAAAAAAAAAACTCTGTTGGTATTTTGATAAGGATTACATTGAGTCTGTACACCAATTTGAGGAGCGTTGCCATATTAAGTCTTCTGATCTATGATTATGGAATGTCTTTCCATTTATTTAGATCTTCATTGATTTCTTTTAACAAAGGTTTTGTAGTGTATAGAATACCATCTTGCACTCATTTTGTTAAACTTATCCTTATTTTATTTTTGTTGACATTGTAAATGGAATTTTCTTATTTTTATTTTCAGATTGTTCATTACTTATAGAAGAACAATTTATGTTTGTGTATTAATTTTATACATACAAACTTGCTCATTTAATGGTTCTAATAGTTGAACTCATTTAATGGTTCTAATAGTTCTGTGGGGATTCTTTAGAATTTTCAACATACAAATCATGTCATCTGCGAATAAAGATAGGTTTACTTTTTCCCTTCCAATCAGAATGTCTTTCATTTTTCTTGCCCAATCGCCCTGGCTGGAACCTCCAGTAAAATGCTGAATAGAAGTGGTGCAAGTACACGTATGTTTAGTGTAGCACTATTTACAACAGCAAAGACTTGGAATCGACCCAAATGCCAATCAATGATAGACCGGATAAAGAAAATATGGCACATATACACCATAGAATACTATGCAGCCATAAAAAGAACGAGTCCATGTCCTTTGCAGGGACATGGATGAAGCTGGAAACCATCGTTTTCAGCAAACTAACACAGGAACAGAAAGCCAAACACCACAAGTTCTCACTCATAAGTGGGAGTTCAACAATGAGACCACATGGACACAGGGAGGGCAACATTACACACCACGGCCTGTCAGGGGGTTGGAAGCAAGGGAAGGGAGAGCATTAGGACAAACATGTAATGCATGCAGGGCTTAAAACCTAGATGATGGGTTGATAGGTGCAGCAAACCACCATGGCACATGTATACCTATATAATAAACCTGCACATTCTGCAAATGTATCCCAGAACTTAAAAAAAAAGAGAAGTGGTTCAAGTGGACATCTTTGCTTTATAACCTGATTTTAGGAGGAAAGCATTTAGTCTTTCAATATTAAATATTAAGTATGATGTTAACTGTGAGTAGTTGATACAGCTTTTAAATCTTTTATTCTATAAGTTATCTGTGTGTGTGTGTTTGTACGTGTGTGTCTTGTGTGTCTCTCTGTCTCTTCTACTCTCTTTCCCCCTTCTGTCCCATCCCCACACCTTCCTTACTCACTTATTTTTCTGCATATTTTTCTCCCCCTGAGGGTAAACCTTTGCCTGAGGTAGTAAGTGGAAACAGAATGGCGGCTGGAGGAAGCTAACTGGTATAGTTCTTCTACACATTTGCAACTAATCCTTTCCTTTTAGATTTTATCCTGACTCACGTCTAGCACCCCCAGGAGGGTCAATTCTAATATTTCTCACAAGGGTATTCTAGGAGGTATCTTTATATTTAGCCATCTAGATGCCTACCAAATTTTTTGGCCATTTTGGAGTTTTGTTAATGTCGTTTTTAATTGTTGTTAGTAGTGACCTAACTATATCTCTACTTTAGCGGTAAGATTATAATTATCTCCCATTTAACAACCATAAAATGGGAAATAAAAAAAAATTCTTACGTTCTTTGCACTGAGGAAAATCTGAGAGCAGACAAGGAGTATTGACTGGGTTATGAATTTGTATTTTAACATGTAGACTTCGGCTATGGACATAGCACATAGTAATATTACACATTTCTGTTCAATTATACTTATGTTCCAAAACACCACTCTTATTAAAAATAATGAATGTTTTGTTCATATTAAAATATCTATTCACATCATTAAAAGAAGTATGGATTTAAGGTACCACTGTGTGCCTTGGGACTAATCCTTAAGTATTAAAATTTTAACTCTTTATTTTGTGCTCATCTGTGAATCAGTGAGAGACTGTTCGCTTTTTTCTTTCACATTCGTAGTTTGGTGTAAACACCCAACATGTTCAAACATATGATCTCTAATGTTTACATTAGAGGTCACCTTCCTTTCCCTCAGAACTCTTTTTGTACTGACTTCTTTCTACACCTTGCTTTCTTACCTGTTAATGAGAACCTGCAAACAGAATGGCAGAGACAGAATTTTGGATCCTGGGTATCTAGGATTGTGGTTATCAAACATCCATGGGCATGAGAGTAATATGGGAAGTTTAACTAGCAGATTTCTGAGCCCATTTCCACAGATTCTGTTTCTCTAGTGTGCAGAGACCGCTCGCTTCTTAGCAAAGTCTATCCATTTCCTCTTTTTCCTGGGCACACAGTTAGACCATACATCCCAGCCTGCCTTGTGGTGAGGCACAGAATGTGACTGTGTTCTAGCTAATGGAGTTCTAACATGGTGCCCCTGCTCCAGGGTGGGCACCTCAATTTTTCCATGCATTCCTGCATGCCCTTTTCCTTTGCAGTTGCTTGGAATGGTTAACTGTAGAGCAACATTTTTCTTTATAATAAGGCAATTTTCACATAACATAAAATTCACAATTTTAACCATTTTAAAGTATACAATGCAGTAACCTTTTGTTCATTCACAATGTTGTAAAATCATCACCACAATCTAATTCCAGAACATTTTCATCATCCCAAAAGAAACCCTATACCCATTAAGCAATCACCTCTCTCCTCTCCACTCACCTCCAGTCATCGTTCATCTGTTTTCTGTCTCTATGGATTTGCTTATGCTTGACATTTCATAGAACTGGAATCATACAATATGTGGTCTTTCATGACTGGTTTATTTCACTTAGCATGATGTTTTCAAGGTTTATATATGTTGTGGTATGTATTAACATCAATACTTTACTGCTTGTATAGCTGAATAATATTCCATTGCATAGGTAAACCACCTTTTATTTTTCTATTAATCAGTTGATGAGTATTTGACTTGTTCCATTTTCTGGCTATAATGAATAAACTGATACGAACATGTGTATCACAAGCTTTTGTTTGGACATGTAGTTTCAATTCTCATATGACTAGGAGTGAAATTGCTGGGTCATATGGTAATGGTACGTTTAACTTCTTGAGGAATTGCCAACTGATTTCCCAAATAACTGCATCATTTTACAGTCTCACCAGCAACGTGTGAAGGCTCCAATTTATCCATATCCTTGCCAACACTTGTTAATATCTATTATTTTATTATAGCCAGTCTAGGGGTGTGAAGTGGTAGCTCATAGCGGTTTTAATTTTCAGTTCCTTGATGGCCAAGAATGTTGAGCATCTTTTCCTGCGTCTATTAGCCATTTGTATATTTCCTTGGAGAAATGACTATTCAAATGCTTTCCCTACTTTTAATTGGATTATTTGTCTATTATTGAGTTTTGTGAGTTCTTTATATATTCTGGATTCTAGGTCCTTATAATACTTTGGGAAGTATTGCCATCATAACAATATTTCATCTTCCAAACCATGAACACAAATTTCTTTCATTTTTTTAGGTCTTCTTTAATTTCTTCTGACATCGTTTTATAGTTTTCAGTGTTCATTGGCTAAATTTATTTCTAAGTATTTTATTTGTTTTTATGATATCAAAAATGAGTTTTCTTAATTTCCTTTTGGACTGCTCATTACTACCGTATAGAAATATAATAGATTTCTGTCTATCTTGTATAATACAATTCTGCCTAACTTTTAACTATTTCTAATAATATTTTACGAATTCTTTAGGGTTTCTATATATAAGATTATGTCATCCATAAACAGAAATAGTTTTACTTCTTTGTTTCTAAACAGGATACCTGATTTTTCTTTTACTTGCCTAACTGCCCTGATTAGATCTTCTAGTATAATGTCTTTTGTTATGGGTGTGTTATTGGATTTACGGTTAACCAGATTAATTTAGGATGAACTCATTTTGAGGTCCTTCACTTAATTAAACCTGCACAAATTCTTTTTTTTTTAAGAAAGCCCATTCACAGATTCCAGGTGATGTACCTTGTAGAGACCACCATTCAACTTACTAAACCAATTAAATATCAAGGTTATATAACTCCCTACAAATCAAAAAGTAAAGCCCAAACAACCCAGTAGAAAAATGTGCAGAAGACAGGAACAGGAATGAACAAACACTTATAGAATAGAGGAAACTGATATGGCCAATACAGATATAAAAACATGTGCAACCTCTTTAGTGATCTGGGAAATGCAAATGAAGACTACAATGAAATAGCATTGTATATCTATTTGATAGGCAAAGATTTAAAACATTTTAGACTTTTTGCATTCCAAGATGGCCGAATAGGAACAGCTCCAGTCTGCAGCTCCCAGTGTAAGTGATGCAGAAGACAGGTGATTTCTGTGTTTCCAACTGAGGTACCGGGTTATCTTGCTGGGCTTGTCAGACAGTGGGTGCAGCCCACAGAGCAGGGCAGGGCATCGCCTCACCTAGGAAGCACAAGGGGTCGGGGAATTCCCTTTCCTAGCAAAGGGAAACCATAACAGATGGTGCCTGGAAAACTGGAACACTCCCACCCTAATACTGCGCTTTTCCAATGGTCTTAGCAAATGGCACACCAGGAGATTATATCCCGCGCCTGGCTCGGAGGGTCCCACGCCCATGGGACCTTGCTCACTGCTAGCACAGCAGTCTGAGATCAAACTGCAAGGTGGCAGCAAGGCTAGGGGAGGGGCATCTGCCTTTGCTGAGGCTTGAGTAGGTAAACAAAGCGGCCTGGAAGCTCGAACTGGGTGGAGCCCACCACAGCTCAAGGAGGCCTGCCTACCTCTGTAGACTCCACCTCTGGGGGCAGGGCATAGCTGAACAAAAGGCAGCAGAAACTTCTGCAGACTTAAACATCCCTGTCTGACAGCTTTGAAGAGAGTAGTTGTTCTTCCAGCACAGAGTATGAGATCTGAGAATGGACAGACTGCCTCAAGTGGGTCCCTGACCCCCGAGTAGCCTAACTGGGAGACACCTCCCATTAGGTGCCAACTGACACCTCATGCAGCCAGGTACCCCTCTGAGATGAAGCTTCCAGAGGAAGGATCAGGCAGCAACATTTGCTGTTCTGCAATGTTTGTGGTTCTGCAGCCTCCACTGGTGATACCCAGGCAAATAGGGTCTGGAGTGGACCCCCAGCAAACCCCAACAGACCTGCAGCTGAGGGTCCTGACTGTTAGAAGGAAAACTAACAAACAGAAAGGACATCCACACCAAAACCCCATCTGTATGTCACCATCATCAAAGACCAAAGGTAGATAAAACCAAAGATGGGGAGAAACCAGATCAAAAAAGCTGAAAATTCTAAAAATCAGAGTGCCTCTTCTCCTCC
The DNA here is from genome assembly GCF_006542625.1 of Nomascus leucogenys. NCBI lineage: Eukaryota > Metazoa > Chordata > Mammalia > Primates > Hylobatidae > Nomascus > Nomascus leucogenys. The sequence continues at coordinate 2,212,987 of NC_044381.1, read as the reverse complement.
AAAGGAATACAGCTCCTCACCAACAACAGAACAAAGCTGGATGGAGAATGACGTGAGTTGAGACAAGAAGGCTTCAGACAATCAGTAATAACAAACTTCTCTGAGCTAAAGGAGGGTGTTCGAACCCATAGCAAAGAAGCTAAAAACCTTGAAAAAAGATTAGACGAATGGCTAACTAGAATAAACAGTGCAGAGAAGTCCTTAAATGACCTGATGGAGCTGAAAACCACGGCATGAGAACTACATGATGCATGCACAAGCTTCAGTAGCCAATTCGATCAAGTGGAAGAAAGGGTATCAGTGATTGAAGATCAAATGAATGAAATGAAGTGAGAAGAGAAGTTTAGAGAAAAAAGAGTAAAAAGAAACGAACAAAGCCTCCAAGAAATATGGGACTATGTGAAAAGACCAAATCTACGTCTGATTGGTGTACCTGAAAGTGATGGAGAGAATGGAACCAAGTTGGAAAACACTCTGCAGGATAATATCCAGGAGAACTTCCCCAACCTAGCAAGGCAGGCCAGTATTAAAATTCAGGAAATACAGAGAACACCGCAAAGATACTCCTTGAGAAGAGCAACTCCAAGACACATAATTGTCAGATTCACCAAAGTTGAAATGAAGGAAAAAATGTTTAGGGCAACCAGAGAGAAAGGTCAGGTTACCCACAAAGGCAAGCCCATCAGACTAACAGCTGATCTCTCGGCAGAAACTCTACAAGTCAGAAGAGAATGGGGGCCAATATTCAACATTCTTAAAGAATTTTCAACACAGAATTTGATATCCAGCCAAACTAAGTTTCATAAGTGAAGGAGAAATAAAATCCTTTACAGACAAGCAAATGCTGAGAGATTTTGTCACCACCAGGCCTGCCTTACAAGAGCTCCTGAAGGAAGCACTAAACATGGAAAGGAACAACTGGTACCAGCCACTGCAAAAACATGCCAAATTGTAAAGACCATCGAGGATAGGAAGAAACTGTATCAACTAACAAGCAAAATAACCAGTTAACATCATAATGACAGGATCAAATTCACATATAACAATATTAACCTTAAATGTAAATGGGCTAAATGCTCCAATTAAAAGACACAGACTGGAAAAGTGGATAAAGAGTCAAGACCCATCAGTGTGCAGTATTCAAGAAACCCATCTCACATGCAGAGACACACATAGGCTCAAAATAAAGGGATGGAGGAAGATGTACCAAGCAAATGGAAAACAAAAAAAAGCAGGGGTTGCAATCCTAGTCTCTGATAAAACAGACTTTAAACCAACAAAGATCAAAAGAGACAAAGAAGGCCATCACATTATGGTAAAGGGATCAATTCAACAAGAAGAGCTAACTATCCTAAATATATATGCATCTAATACAGGAGCACCCAGATTCATAAAGCAAGTCCTTAGAGACCTACAAAGAGACTTAGACCCCCACTGTGAACATTAGACAGATCAATGAGACAGAAAGTTAACAAGGATATCCAGGAATTGAACTCAGCTCTGCACCAAGCGGACCTAATAGACATCTACAGAACTCTCCATCCCAAATCAGCAGAATATACATTCTTCTTAGCACATCACACTTATTCCAAAATTGACCACATAGTTGGAAGTAACGGACTCCTCAATAAATGTAAAGGAAGAGAAATTACAACAAACGGTCTCTCAGACCACAGTGCAATCAAACTAGAACTCAGGATTAAGAAACTCACTCAAAACCGCTCAACTACATGGAAACTGAGTAACCTGCTCCTGAATGACTACTGGGTACATAACAAAATGAAGGCAGAAATAAAGATGTTCTTTGAAACCAATGAGAACAAAGACACAACATACCAGAATCTCTGGGACACATTCAAGGCAGTGTGTAGAGGGAAATCTATAGCACTAAATGCCCACAAGAGAAATCAGGAAAGATCTAAAATTGACACCCTAACATCACAATTAAAAGAACTAGGGAAGCAAGACCAAATACATTCAAAAGCTGACAGAAGGCAAGAAATAACTAAGATCAGAGTAGAACTGAAGGACACAGACACACAAAAAACCCTTAAAATAATCGATGAATCCAGCAGCGGTTTTTTGAAAAGATCAACAAAATTGATAGACCGCTAGCAACACTAATGAAGAAGAAAAGAGAGAAGAAACAAATAGATGCAATAAAAAATGATAAAGGGGATATCACCACTGATCCCACAGAAATACAAACTACCATCAAAGAATACTATAAACACCTCTATGCAAATAAACTAGAAAATATAGAAGAAATGGATAAATTCCTGGACACATACACCCTCCCAAGACTAAACCAGGAAGAAGTTGAATCCCTAAATAGACCAATAACGTGTTCTGAAATTGAGGCAATAATTAATAGCCTACCAACCAAAAAAAGTCCAGGACCAGACGGATTCACAGCCGAATTCTACCAGAGGCACAAAGAGGGGCTGGTACCATTCTTTCTCAAACTACTCCAATCAATAGAAAAAGAGGGAATCCTCCCTAATTCATTCTATGAGGCCATCATCATCCTGATACCAAAGCCTGGCAGAGACATAACAAAAAAAGAGAATTTTAGACCAATATCCCTGATGAACACCGATGCAAAAATCCTCAATAAAATACTGGCAAACCAAATCCAGCAGCACATCAAAAAGCTTATCCACCATGATCAAGTAGGCTTCATCCCTGGGATGCAAGGCTGGTTCAACATATGAAAATCAATAAACATAATCCAGCATATAAATAGAACCAATGACAAAAACCACATGATTATCTCAATAGATGCAGAAAAGGCCTTCAACAAAATTCAACAGCCCTTCATGCTAAAAACTCTCAATAAACTAGGTACTGATGGGACGTATCTCAAAATAATAGGAGCTACTTATGACAAACCCACAGCCAATATCATACTGAATGGGCAAAAACTGGAAGCATTCCCTTTGAAAACTGGCACAAGACAGGGATGCCCTCTCTCACCACTCCTATTCAACATAGTGTTGGAAGTTCTGGCTAGGGCAATCAGGCAGGAGAAAGAAATGAAAGGTATTCAATTAGGAAAAGAGGAAGTCAAATTGTCCCTGTTTGCAGATGGCATGATTGTATATTTAGAAAACTCCATCATCTCAGCCCAAAATCTCCTTAAGCTGATAAGCAACTTCAGCAAAGTCTCAGGATACAAAATCAATGTGCAAAAATCACAAGCATTCTTATACACCAATAACAGACAGAGAGCCAAATCCTGAGTGAACTCCCATTCACAATTGCTTCAAAGAGAATAAAATATCTAGGAATCCAACTTACAAGGGATGTGAAGGACCTCTTCAAGGAGGACTACAAACTACTGCTGAACAAAATAAAAGAGGATACAAACAAACGGAAGAACATTCCATGCTCCTGGATAGGAAGAATCAATATCATGAAAATGGCCATACTGCCCAAGGTAATTTATAGATTCAATGCCATCCCCATCAAGTTACCAATGACTTTCTTCACAGAATTGGAAAAAACTACTTTAAAGCACGTATGTAACCAAAAAAGAGCCCGCATTTCCAAGACAATCTTAAGCCAAAAGAACAAAGCTGGGCCGGGCGCGGTGGCTCACGCTTGTAATCCCAGCACTTTGGGAGGCCGAGGCGGGCGGATCACGAGGTCAGGAGATCGAGACCACGGTGAAACCCTGTCTCTACTAAAAATACAAAAAATTAGCCGGGCGTAGTGGCGGGCGCCTGTAGTCCCAGCTACTCGGAGAGGCTGAGGCAGGAGAATGGCGTGAACCCGGGAGGCGGAGCTTGCAGTGAGCCGAGATCGCGCCACTGCACTCCAGCCTGGGCGACAGAGCGAGACTCCGTCTCAAAAAAAAAAAAAAAAAAAAAAAAGAACAAAGCTGGAGACATCACACTACCTGACTTGGAACTATACTACAAGTCTACAGTAATCAAATCAGCATGGTACTGGTATCAAAACAGACATGTAGACCAATGGAACAGAACAGAGCCCTTGGAAATAATACCACACATCTACAACCATCTGATCTTTGACAAATCTGACAAAAACAAGAAATGGGGAAAGGATTCCCTATTTAATAAATGGTGCTGGGAAAACTGGCTAGCCATATGTAGAAAGCTGAAACTGGATCCCTTCCTTACACCTTACACAAAAATTAATTCAGGACATAGGCATGGGCAAGGACTTCATGTCTAAAACACCAAAAGCAATGGCAACAAAAGCCAAAATTGACAAATGGGATCTAATTAAACTAAAGAGCTTCTGCGCAGCAAAAGAAACTACCATCAGAGTGAACAGGCAACCTACAGAATGGGAGAACATTTTTACAAACTGCTCATCTGACAAAGGGCTAATATCCAGAATCTACAAAGAACTTAAACAAATCTACAAGAAAAAAATCAAACAACCCCATCAACAAGTGAGCAAAGGATATGAACAGACACTTCTCAAAAGAAGACATTTATGCAGCCAACAGACACATGAAAAAATGTTCATCATCACTGGCCATCAGATAAATGCAAATCAAAACCACAGTGAGATACCATCTCACACCAGTTAGAATGGTGATCATTAAAAAGTCAGGAAACAACAGGTGCTGGAGAGGATGTGGAGAAATAGGAACACTTTTACACTGTTGGTGGGACTGTAAACTAGTTCAACCATTGTGGAAGACAGTGAGGCGATTCCTCAAGGATCTAGAACTAGAAATACCATTTGACCCAGCCATCCTATTACTGGGCATATACCCAAAGGATTATAAATCATGCTGCTATCAAGACACATGCACACGTCTGTTTATTGCATCACTATTCACAATAGCAAAGACTTGGAACCAACCCAAATGTCCATCAATGATAGACTGGATTAAGAAAATGTGGCACATATACACCATGGAATACTATGCAGCCATAAAAAATGATGAGTTCATGTCCTTTGTAGGGACATGGATGAAGCTGGAAAACATCATTCTGAGCAAACTATCCACAAGGACAGAAAACAAAACACTGCATGTTCTCACTCATAGGTGGGAATTGAACAATGAGAACACTTGGGCACAGGATGGGGAACATCACACACCGGGGCCTGTTGTAGGGTGGGGGGAGTGGGGAGGGATAGCATTAGGAGATACACCTAAAGTAAATGAGGAGTTAATGGGTGCAGCACACCAACATGGCACTTGTATACATACGTAACAAAACTGCATGTTGTACACATGTGCCCTAGAACTTAAAGTATAATTAAAAAAAAAAAAGAAAAAAGAAAAATAACTTATTCTCAGTAAAAACATTAAGTTTTGTGATGTTTCAACTTACCCTGTCGCCATCTTCCTATTCCCATCCGTGGAAACTTGAAAACCAATAGCCTTGCAATTATATTGAAAACCAGCAGTCTAGCAGCCACTGGAGAATGTATCTGGGGTTGGAATTCCTACAAAGCTCCATTCTCAACTGTCATTATTTGACCTGTCAGGCAGTTCCTTGGAAAATCCTACTCCCAATGCTTGTCTGTATTTGACCTATGTTAGAGCTCTTTCATTATAAACACACTTTGGCCCAGGGGTATTTGTTGAAATAATTAGTGGCAATTGCTTGAGGATGTGAAGGGATGTGTTGACCAAAACACTTTTTGAAAAGCTTGTTGGATCCATCTATTAAAGCATTGGAAAGATCTGACATTTTCCTGGGAATCTACAAGGGCCCTCACATACAGAGACATGTTCTTGCATAGGGCTATGTGCATACTCAAGAAAGACCCAAGAAGGCCCTAAACTCTCCACAAGTAAGAAGTAAAAGCTGTATATGTGTCACATTTTCCTTATACTACGCAGCCATGAAAAAGAATGAGCTCATGTCTTTTGCGGGGACATGGATGAAGCTGGAAACCATCATTCTCAGCCAACTAACACAGGAACAGAAAACCAAACACCAAATGTTCTCGCTCACAAGTGGGAGTTGAACAATGAGAACATATGGGTACAGAGAGGGGAACATCACACACTGCGGCCTGTTGGGGATCAAGAGGAGGGATAGGATTAGCAGAAATACCTAACACAGATGACGGGTTGACAGGTGCAGCAAACCACCATGGCACATGTATACGTATGTAACAAACCTGCATGTTCTGCACATGTATCCCAGAACTTCAGTATAATTTTTTTAAAAAGGGGGAAAAAAAGAAAACATTTTAAATCATACACAAGCAACATTTGCTATGAGTGTCCCAGGTTATCTCTGGACAATGTTTGTGATAATGTCAGCCCTATGGCAACTAACCAGCTCTCAAGAAACTATCACTCTGTTCCTTGCCCCTGCGTGGGCTGATACTGGCCCTAAATAGTGTACGTGTAGAATTTTTTGCTTTCAGCCTCACTTGTTTGGTCCTGATAATCCTGTCTTCCTTCTACAGCAGAACTTCAAAATAAGAACTATTATCTTCATATAATGCTTGAGGAAGTTTAAATCATTCTCTCAATATAAACCATTTCGCCCATTTGCTGGTTGAGTGATTTTTTTCTTTTGTCAAATTTTAACAACTGTTGAGATTTTGGCACAGACTTATTTCTAATGGTAAACTTGGGCCCAGAGAAATTGCAGTGAGAAAATACAGCACTTCCCCAAATAGCCCACTAACATCATGATTTCCCAATTGTCTGACATTAATAAATGACATTCTGCTGTCACTTTCTAGCTAACATAAAGCTCAATAAACATTTATGTATGATTTTCATTATGATGATCGTTTATTATTAATATTATGACAGACTATATGCTCTTGAAGTAAATCAGAAGTTTATATTTTCAGCACTCAGTTTCCTTGTCACTGGCTGAAAATATTAAATCAACCTATTGTTTTTAAAAAGAACTATTGTTTAGGAGACACTAAGCTTAGTGAGGGGTAAGACTATGTTTTATTCGTTGCTCTATTCCAAGTGCCTGATATAGTATCTGACACACAGAAAAATCCTTTGATAGATCACATAAATTAATCTACTACAGCTATTCTATTTTAGTTTGCTAGAGTCCAGTAATATCAATTCATTTCCAGTAAGAATAATGAAAATGACAAGTGGTTACTTAATGCTATTCTGTGCACAGAATTGTGCTGAGGCTACATATGTGTCTCGTGACATCCTCTTTAGTAATGCATGTTTAATACTGTCATTTCACAGGTGAGGAAACTGTGGCTTGCACCGGTTTGGGAGTTTTCCTAAATTCATAAAGCTAATAAATAATGCTACCAGTATTAAACCCAACTTTCATTAAGTCCTAGGCTCTTTGACAACTGACCCTACTTCTATCCCTAAGATTTTGCTCAATCAGGCCTTTCAGTCTCCCAAGTCCATATGGAAGTAGGGCTATTCTTTTATGGACCATTAGTTTGATCTTATCACTAGAACACTGACTTCCTCTTAGATTCTGATGCTGGTATATCTCTGGGTTTATTCTTCTTATTTTAGGGACACTAAGCTGCTTGCTGAATTTCTAAGAACTGAATAAAACATATTGTTGAGAATTTCCAGTCTCTTATGCCTTGATTATTTTATCTCTTTTTTCCTTACCTTAAATTACGAGCATTTTACAGAAATAGTGTATTATTTTTCTATTGTTGCTGTACCAAATAAACAAATTTTGTGGCTTAAATCGACATAAATTTTTTTTTACAATTCTGTAAAAGTCAAATAAGCAAATTTTGTGGCTTAAATCGACATAAATTTTTTATTTTACAATTCTGTAAAAGTCCTACATTACCCAAATAATTAGTTTTGGCCCACAAAAGTAATCAAAGATAATCTAACTTAATCGTATCTCTAAAATCCCTTTTGACATTTAAAGTAACTGTATTCACAGGTTCCAAGAATTGGGTTACGACATCTTTGCCGGAAACATTATTTTGCTTATTACAGATAGTTCACCTGTCCTCTGTATTCCATAGAGGATTTCTTAATTGAAAATTCCTTTTAATCATTATAAGTCTATTCCACCCAATTCGGTTCAGCTTATTTCTGCATCTTATTAATCCTTCATTGTCCAAGGGGCACCAAAATAGATGTAGAAAAGCCAAAATATAAGAAGTATATGTTGTTGCTCAGGACCTCAAGGTATTTACAAACTTTGGGATAGACGTGACGTAGAATAAACTAAATGAAAAAGAGTGCTGAGTTGTGTCTAGAATTAAATATGCAATATAAGGTTTTTATCCATTTGATAACTTCAAGAGATACGATTTTAAAATCAGTCTGGCTGATGGAATATAGCAAAATGCTAAGAAGGTATAGAAAAGTTAATATTTTTTATTTTCGCTTTCAATTTGGTTATGAGAAGTGCTTTAGAAGGAGGAACCGAATCTCCAAAAGTAATAAATGACTTACCAAAGGCCATGCAGAAACTGAATTGAAGAGCTTGTTTTTAAATCCAGTTTTGCCTGACTCCAAAGTAAATGTTCTTTTCATATATGCCTCTAGACATAACTAAACAGTTCACTGAAAAAAAGATTATTATTTCTTACATTTCTAACTGGTCATTAAGCCATTGTTTTATTAAATTCATCTATATACTCCAAGAAGATATAGTCTTATTTGTTTCTGTGCAGGGTGAGGCTAGGTGATGAATTTTAAAATACTGAACTCTGTTTTCTTTGAAAGTGAAGCACTTTGTTTTATTTAGTGCATGTTGAACAATGACTTTCCAGACACAACTGACAAGTTTCGTTTCTGGTTATTCATTTGATACCTACCACTTTAAAACTGAAAAGTGATATGTTGACTTGAGCTCGTTAACAACAGCATCTACAAGAAATATATGGTATGCCTGACAGACATCCTTTTTCAGTAACTGCTATAAAAACAAGCCTAATAGACTCAAAATTGTTATGGAAAAATTAATCGTAGTGGATTAAGTGGAATCATTTTATGATTTCCACAGGCATTTCTTCTGAAGTACCTGGCCACAGTTTTCTTAGCTATATAAGGAAATATAAACTAAAACTTAACACAGGTAAAGCAAAACCGGAGAAGAAAGAAAGAACATAGAAAAGAAGGAAAAGAAAGCTTAACTAGCCCCCCAAACAAAGTGAGATATGAAGTAGTTGTTGAGAAATTCCACAGACTTGAGGAGTCCAACTTCTTTGAAATGGTGTGGTAGAAAATTGAGAACAGGCAATTATCCAGAAAAAAAGGATACATATTCTCCAAAGGCCACACATGCAGAGATGGTAAAGGTTCTTTACAACGGAGAGCATGTTTTATAAAAACAGTATTAAGCTGGAGATGAAGAAAAAGAGGATAACTTAAATAAATGCTTTCACTTTCTCCAAAAGTATTCACACCATTGTCCTGTTGTGCCAAAATATATACATATATATATACACACACACACACACATATATTATGTATCTATATGTATATAATTTTTGTAGGATTTGTGGAATAATTTATGTGCCTCTCCAAAGGGAGAAAAAGAGCCAAAGATAAATTCCAAATTTGCCACTGACTCACTGAGGGAGCCCGGGCAAATCATGTAAGCTTCTTCAAGTCTCAATTTCCTCAGCTGTAAATGAGTGGATTGAAATAGATTAGCTGTCAGGCCCATTTTGATTATATATGTATATATATATATATATACATTTTTTAGTAAGTTTCTTCAAATAATTGTGGAAAAGTCAAAAACGCTTGTCTACCAAGCTGAAGGTGAAAAGTGAAGGCTGTCATCATCCAGGTTCAAAATCAGCTTCTTTAGCCAATTGGTAGAATAATACATGAGTTACACCGTGATCAAGATTTCTGTGACCTGGAAAAATACCCCAGGTGGTGGCGCCAGTTATATTATTCACTCTGCCCACTACAAAATACTCAACCATGATAAGCTAATCATAATGGTTAGAAACAATATTAAAATCAAGCACATCCTAAATGTAATGTAGTATCCTACATCAGGTCTCAGAACAGAATGAGGAAAATAGTGGAAAAACTGGTGAAACTCAAATTCTTAACAGAATTGTACCAATGTCAACTTCTTAGTTTTTGTTTGTTTGTTTTGTTTTGCTGTGAGATACAGTCTCACTTTATCACCCAGGCTGGAGTGCAGTGGCTTGATCTCGGCTCACTACAACCTCTGCCTCCTGGGTTCAAGCAATTCTCCCACCTCAGCCTCCCAAGTAGCTGGCATTACAGGCGCCCATCACCATGCCTGTATAATTTTTGTATTTTTAGTAGAGATGGGGTTTTGTCATATTGGCTAGGCTGGTCTCGAACTCCTAGTGCACAACCTCAAGTGATCTGCACTCCTTGGCCTCCCAAATTGCTGGGATTACAGGCATCCACGACGCGTCCTGCCAACTTCTTAGTTTTGACAAATATATAACATAGAAGATACTGGGAAAAGGGTATATGGGAACACCATGTACTACTTTGCAACATTTTAGTAATTCTAAAATTATTTCAAAATAAGAATGTTATCTAAACAAATTAAATACATCATTGGAAATTACTTTAGGTGGTTCTTTTTTAATCTCTCTTTTTCAGCACCTAGGTTTCCTTGATATCCACTGAATTTTTTCATTGAATTAGCCTCCATTTTATTCTGTGATGTCTCATATATCTGTTTGCCTCACAACCTCTAGGACAATGCCATGCATAGAATAGTAGTGATCAATAATGTTTCTTAACCAAATGAAGAAGGGAGGAGATGTGTATCTCTCAACAGTACAATGTGGTATTACATACATCTTGGTGCTCAATTTGCATCTGGTGTGTGAGTGAATAGTTGCTATTTATAAGAGAGATTCTTGCCCACTTGATTTGATTTCTCTGGAGTTTTGGTATTCTAAATACGAAAACTTTCATCTGCTTTATAATGAAAAATAAGCAGGGAATTTGATTATCAATTATAAGGAGAAAGTCCTAGAACCATTTATTTGTACCTGTTGTGCTCTATCCTCTAGCCATTTCTCTTCTCTATCCAACTTCCCTGAAGGTACAATATAGTTAGATCTTGCAAATGATTTTCAAAAACTCTAAACTTCATATGGATGCAAATGGGCAATAGCCCCAGTAGCCTATTCCAGGCTGTTCATTTCCCTTTACTTATTCTCTTTTCCTACTCTATGCATCATTAATAATGCTAAAAATACCAGAGAACTAATAGTTACTGGAAAAGTCTGTGGCTAACAGGGTGGGTAGAAACAGACACACACATTCTGGGTATGGAGTCAAGCTACATTTCTAAAACTGGCAACCAAGAAATTTAGAAATGGCTTCCCTCCCCTTTCTTGCCTCCCTGTCTGCACCACCTTTCTTTGTGTATCCCCAGACATCCTGGACAACATGAAAAAGATCTGATATAAGGTGTTAGCACCATTCAGCTGCACCTGTGCAAAAGCATTAGTTAATGTCTCATTGAAGCGTTCCACATGTTTCTTTTACCTCAAGCCAGATTAGTGACGGCATTCTCACACGCTCCCTTAATCCTGGCCCCCATAAATCCTTTATGAGTCCCTGCCTCCATTGTCCTTCCCATCCATCAAGAACTTAGTAAAATCCTTTGGCATGTACAGTACATCTTTTCCCTGAGCCCATTCACAAAGAAGCCCTGTCATTGCTATATTTTCAGCCACCATTCTTTCCCCCTACCTTTGTATTTGAGTGTGTGTGTGTGTGTCTGTGTAGTAGTGTGTGTGCACAGTAGATGACTAGTGAGAGGGGGTAGACAGTTCTACAAATGGTGAGGATTTGATAGTGATATGGGAAAACTTAGGCGAGGGTAAGGGTGAAAGGGAGAGGTTATCCAATGTAGAAAACTTAGATCCTAATAGCTTTCATGCAGTCTTATTATGTGTCTATAGACATAAACTAGGCTGAATTTTATCAGTAATAGTGACTAGCATCAATGTCTCCAAATAATATTGTAATCTTCCAAACCTGTCCCTTTTCTTATACCTAGAACAACTGTAATTTAAAAAAAATTGAGTCACTCTCTGGAGAGATAAACTAGTACTAAATTCTCTACTACCTCCTTGAAGGGGATTAAGCACCCCTCAGTTCATATAGACTGATATTTTTCAATTTATCATTATTGTGCCCAAAGGAAACAACTTAAATTTTATTGCTGTCAATAATTTAATGTAACTAATTAAAATAATTTACATTTGAAGAGTGACGTCACCAAGATGGTAGCACAGGAGTATCCAGGGCTTATCTCCTCACAGAAGCATTAATTTGAACAAACATCCATGCATAAAAATACGTTCCGGAGACTTAAGGAATCCAGGTGAGAAATTACAGCACCTGGCTGAAGCACAGAAATAAGAAAATATGCATTAAAGAGAGTAGGAAGGACAGTTTTACATTACGTCAGCCACTCCTCCCCCAAGCCCACACAGAAGAGTACAAAGAAAGATAACATTTACGTAAGGAAAGGAGACTGAAGCGAGCACCCAACTTCACCATCAACCCCAGCATTTGACCCACCTCAGTGAATCCTGCCACCAGACCTGCTCCCATGGCTTTGGGTTCCAAGCTGGCCCCCATAGCCCCAGTGCTCAGGTCAGCACTCACAGACCAAGACTCCAAGCCCACACCAGTACCAGGCCATTCCCCTGTAAACCCAGGCTTCAGACCTGTCAAGCACCAGGCCGGCCCCCATGGACCCAGAATCCAAGCCTATCTTCGAGGATTCAGCTCCACTCTCACCTTGCTCCCTCCCTCACCTCCATGGTCTCAGGCACCAGGCTTTCCCCTGTGGATCCAGGTGCCAGGCCCACCTGAGTGGACCACAGTACCAAGACCGACCCCACAAACTCAGGATCAGGCCTATCCTCATGGCCCCAGGTGGCAAACCCACCATAGCACCAAACTGGACCCTGCAGACTCAGGCTTAAGGCCTGCTGCAGCACCATGACAATATATCAGCCCCTGTGGACTTAGGCTTCCAGATGGCCCTCACAAACCCAGGCTCCTGGCTCACCCCAGTGGATCCATACTCCAGACCTAATATGGATAGACCCACCTGAGTGAACCTAGCTGATAGGCCCACCTAGCTGATAGGCTCCAGGCTATGCTTGTGGAACCAGGATCCAGGCCTGCACCCATGGAACAAGGCTCCAGGCTTGCCCACACACAGAAAGTCACCAGGTCTTCCCATGTGGATTCAGACACTAGCCCAGCCCTGTGGACACAGGAGCCAGGCCTACTCACTGACAGAGGCATCAGACCAACCCACCTGACGACTACAGTACCAAACCTACCCATGGACCCTACCATCTGGGCTGCTCAGAACTTCTGGATGGGTTGACTGATGAAGAGCTTTTCCTGCCAAAGCCAGTCTTCAAAGATTGGAAGAAGTGCCTACTTCGTCAAATGTGCAGACACGAATGCAAAGCCACAGGATCATAAATAATCATGGAAACATGGCACCAATAGTGGAACAAAAGAAAGTACTAATAGCCAACCCTAAAGAGATGGAGATCTGTGAAATGCCTGACAAAGAATTCCAAATACTTTTCTTAGTAAGTTCATCAAGCTATAAAAGAACACAAAAGGACAACTTAAAAAACAGGAAAACAATACATGAACAAAATTAGAAGCTCAGCAAAGATGTAGAAACCATAAAAAAAAAAAGCCAAACTTTGGAGCTGAAAAACAAAAGGATGAAGCTGAGAAATTTCTCAGAGAGCTTCGACACAGCACACAATCAAGTAGAAGAAAAAAATAGTGAGTTTAAAGACAGGTCATTTGAAATTATCCAGTGAGAAGACTGAAAAGAAAAAAGAACTTTAAAAAGTGAAGAAAGCCTATAGGACTTATTGGACACCATCAAGTAAACTAATTTACGCATTATGGGAGTCCTATAAGGAGCAGAGAAAGAGAAATGGCAAGATGCTTTTTTAAAGAAATAACAGAAAGCTTCCCAAATCCAGCAAGGGAAATAAACACCCAGATCATGAAGCCAAAAGAACTCCAAATATTAAACATAAAGATATCTTTAATGAGATATATTATAATGAAATCCTTAAAAGTCAAACTAGGAAAGAGAAAAATGATATATTTAAAGTGCTGAAAGACAAAAGAAAAACCTGCCTACCAATGAATAGTACAAACAGGAAAGCTACCCTTCACAAATGAAGACTCCAAAAGCAACAAAAGCTGAAGGAGTTCATCACCACTAGACCTGCCTTATAAGAAATACTAAAGGAACTTCAAGTTGAAATGAATTGACACAACATAAAAACATGTGAAAATATAAAACTGACTGTAAACAAAAGAATGTATTTCAAATTAGATTACTCGAATACTGCAATGGTGATACACATCACTTTCAACTCATATAAAAGTTAAATAAGTAACAACTATATAATAATTTGTGAATTAATATACAATAAATAAAAGAGGCCAATTGAATCAATAACAGAAAATGTGGGGGGAGGAACAGTTGAAGTGTAGAGTGTCTGTATTTGCACATGACTTGATGTAATATATATAAAACCCTAAAATCTCCAAAAAAAAATACTGTTAGAATAAACTAATTCAGTAAATTTTCGGCATACCAAATCAACATACAAAAATCAGTTGCATGTCTAAACTTCAATAACAAGCTACCCAAAAATGAAATTAAGAAAACAATCTCACATACTATAACATCAAAAAATACTTAGAAATAAATTTAACCAGGAAGGTGAAAAATCAGTACACTGAAAACCATAAAACACTGATGGAAGAAATTGAAGAAGACACAAATAAATGGAAAGATATTCTATGCTTGTAGATTGAAATAATATTGTTAAAATGTCCATACAAAGGAATATATAGATTCAATGCAATGTCTATCAAAATTCCAATACTATTTTTCACAGGAATTCCAATATTATTTTTCTAATACTATTTTTCACAGAAATAGAAAAAGCAAATCTAAAATTCATATGGAAACAAAAAGACCCTAAATAGCCAAAACGATCTTGAGAAAAAAGAACAAATTTTGACTCATCACATGATTTGATTTCAAACTATACTACAAAGCTATAGTAAGCTAAACATTATGGTACTAGAATAGAAAGAGACATATAGACCAATAGAACAAAATAGAGAGCCCAGAAGTAAATGTATGTATTTACAGACAACTGATCTTTTACACACTTGCCAAGAACACATAATGAGGAAAGGATAGTCTCCTCAAAAAACAGTGTTGTGAGGCCAGGCATGGTGTCTCATGCTTGTAATCCCAGCACTTTGGGAGGCCGAGGCGGGCAGATCACGAGGTCAGGAGATCGAGACTACGGTGAAACCCCGTCTCTACTAAAAATACAAAAAAAAATTAGCCGGGCATGGTGGCAGGTGCCTGTAGTCCCAGCTACTTGGAGAGGCTGAGGCAGGAGAATGGCGTGAACCTGGGAGGCGGAGCTTGCAGTGAGCCGAGATTGCACCACTGCACTCCAGCCTGGGTGACAGAGCAAGACTCCTTCTCAAAAAAAAAAAAAAAACAGTGTTGTGAAACCTGGATATCGACATGAAGAAGAAAGAAATTAGACCCTTACTTCACACCATAAATAAAAATAAACTCAAAATGAATTAAATACTTAAATGTAAGATCTGAAACTGTAAAACTACTAGAAGAAAATATAGCATAGGAAAAAATGTTTTAGACATTGCCCTGGGCAATGGCTTTTTGGATTTGATCCAAAAATTATAGGTAACAAAAGTGAAACTATACAAACAGTATTGCATCAAAATACAAATCTTCTGTATGCAAAGGAAACAATCAATAAAATGAAGAGGCAACTGGTGGAATAAAAGAAAACATTCATCAGCCATGTATGAGACAAAGGGTTAATATCTAAAATACATAAGTCACTCAAACAATTCAATAGCAAGAAAACAGGTAATCTGATTAAAATATGAGCAAAATACCTATATAGACGTTTCTCAAAAGACAACACACAAATGCCCTAAAGATATGTGGAAAAAAAAGTTCAACATCACCAATTATCAGGGAATGCAAATCAAAATGACAATAAGATATCACCTTGGACCTATTACTATGGCTACTATCATAAGGAAAAAGATAGCAAATGTTGATGAGGATCTGAAAATAAAGGAACCTTTGTACACTGTTGGTGGGAGTATAAATTGGTACAGCCATTATGGAAAACAGTCTGGAGTTTCCTAAAAAAAAAAATAAAAGTAGACTATCATATGATCCAGCAATACTATTTCTGGGTATATATCCAAAGGAAATAAAATAAGTGTGTTGAATAGGTATCTGTACCTCTATATTCAATGCAGAATTATTTACAATAGCCAAGATATAGAATCAACCTATGTGTTCATGGATGAACGGATAAAGAAAATCTGATGTGATATATACATACACACATTCACACACACACAATTCAATGTTATTCAGCCTTAACAACAACAGAAAGGAAATCCAGTCATTTGCAGCAGTGTGGATGAGCCTGAAGGTCATTATGCTAAGTGAAACAAGCCTTAGAAACACAGAAAAACAAATACAGAATGGCTCACTTTTTTTGTGAAATCTAAAAAAAAGTCAAACTCACAGAATTAGTAGTACAGTGTTTGCCAGGGACTGGGGCTGGGGCAAGTAGGGAGATGACAGTCACAACCTGTAAAGTTTCAGTTATGCAAGTAAATAAGTTCCAAAGATCTAATGCACTGCAAGATGACTATAGTTAAAATTCCATTTGATATGTTCAAAATCTGCTAAGAAGGTAGATCTGGGCCAGGTGCGGTGGCTCACGCCTGTAATCCCAGCACTTTGGGAAGCCGAGACCAGCTTGGCCAACATAGTGAAACCCCACCTCTATCAAAAATACAGAAAAAAAAAAATTAGCTGGGCATGGTGGAAGGTGCCTGTAATCCCAGCTACTCAGGAGGCTGAGGCAGGAGAATCCCTTGAACCTGGGAGGCAGAGGTTGCCGTGAGCCAACATCATCACACTGCACACCAGCCTGGCAACAGTGTGAGATTCCGTCTCAAAAAAAAAAAAAAAATGTAGATCTGAAATGTTCTTAGCCTACTAATAACAGGGTAACTATGTGAGATGTGTTAATTAGTTTGATTGTGGTAACCATTACACAATGTACACATGTAAAGAAACATCAATATATACAACTTTTATTTGCCAATTATATCTCAATAAAGGTGGAAAAATAATTTCTATTTTAATTAGGTTAATTTTTCCTAATAGAGAAATTAAAAACTAAGGAATAATATTTTTTTGGGTACGGTTAAGTTTGGAGGGCCATAAACCATTATAATATCTAAGATCTTTTCATCCCTCAAGAACCAGTTTTTGTCCCATTGGTGACAATATTGTCCCTGGTGGGAAAATATGATCTACTTTTCTGTATTTTATCTATTGACCTCCAATTTGAGATGTTAATTCTTTACACCTTTTTCTTTTTTTCTGGAGAGAGGTACAGATAAAGTCAGAAAGTGATAGTATGTCATTTTCTAGCAACAGATGATATGACCTCACTGTATCTAGAAACTGTTCAAATTTCTGGCTTTGGCTTAAAAACCATTCTTTTTTCAGTTGTTAATGCCTTATTTTCAAATCAAAATATTTTATATTAGAAAAATTATACATATTCATTACAATGTGAACTCATTACTTGTGACCTTATTGCACACTTTGAAAGAGCTAGGCTTTTATGCACAAAATCCCAACAGGTTTTTTTTTTAATAAAAATGAATCACGCATAAATACCCTTTGGTAATCTTTTTACTTTCACTTTATAATATGTCACAAATAGCCTTACACGACCAAAAAACATCTAGATTTTTTATGGTCACACAGTTTTTCATTGAATAAATGGATCTAAAATTATTTAATCAATCATCTATTGACGGATATTTACATTGTTTCTAATCTTCACTATTATGAAAAATATTCCACTAGGAATATCACCATATGTATGTCTTTGGTTAATTGCCCAATTATTTTCTGTGGATAGATTCCTAAGGGTAGAAGACATGGCTTAAAAAGAATTCACAAATCCAATGTTGATCCACATTGCCAGATAGCCCTTCAATTAAAATTTTCTTTAATGTATTTTGTATGATTTGCATTTCTTTGTCCATTTGTAGATACAATGATATCAATATTATAGTTTGAATTTCCCTAATTACTCATTATATTGAATATATTTTAAACACGTTTTTTGGCCCCTTGGGTTTCCTCATCTATGAATTTCCTATGCATATCCGTTGCTCAATTTTCTGCTGCTTTTTTTTATTGATTTATGGGATTTTATTAAATAAACTGGATACCACAATTTGACTATATTTGTGTGGCCTAATCATCTATCCGATATGATACATTTATTTCTAACCCAAGTAGTCTTTTAATGGAAGATTTTTATGTTAATGTGGTTGAAATCTACAAACTTTTTATCTTGGATTTCGCTTTTGGCATTTTCATTAAAAATACTTCTTTGTCACTAAACAACAAATATATTATTTTGTATTTTCTTAGATATTTTACCTTATGTTTTTAAACTTCAGAAATACATTTTTGTTGTTGTTGTGATTTCAGGTAAGAATCACACATATTGATATTCTTTATAGTTTCCTGGCATTTTGTTGAATGATCCATTTTTTTCTTATTGTTTTGTATTACCATTCATTGTATTACTAAAATATACCAATTTTTCATATTTATGTAGGTTTATTTCCTGGCATTTTTAATCTATTTTTTTTCTGACATTGTACTGATACCACAACAGTCTCATTACTATAGCTTTATAAACAATTTTGATACCTAACGTTATCTGAACAATCCCATTTTTGTTATTCTTCATTGAAGTATCTTTCTGTGACTTATTTTGAAATTGTATAGATTAAGTTGGGGGGCCACTGGCACCTTTAAGATGCCAATCTTTCAAACAGGAACAATTTATTCACTTTTTTCTGCATTTTTTGTTTTTCAATATTCATAATTTCTAAATGAGTACATTAAATCAATATATAAAATATATTTGTAATATAGGATAAATTAAAACTACATTAATAAATATATATAAAATATATGTGTCATAGAATGATAAATTAAAACTACATTAATCAATATATAAGTATATTTTTAATATAAGA
Organism: Nomascus leucogenys; assembly: GCF_006542625.1. NCBI lineage: Eukaryota > Metazoa > Chordata > Mammalia > Primates > Hylobatidae > Nomascus > Nomascus leucogenys. Next base: position 2,193,879 of record NC_044381.1, on the reverse strand, counting down.
TTATAATAAATTAATACTAATTATAAGTTATAATCCACAGTAATAATAAACTATACTTATTATATATTTTTCTTCAAAATGTGTGGCCACTTTTCACCATCTCCGTATTAGTTTGCAAAGGCTGCTATAACAAAACACCAAAAACTGGATGACTTAACTAAAATTTCTTGTCTCTCAATTTTGAAGGCTAGAAGTTCAAAATAAAACATTAGCAAGACCATGCTGCCTCTAAAATCTATAGACAAATTTTTCCTGTCATCTCCTTACCTTCTGGTGAGTTGCCTGCAATCCTTGGAGTTTCATGGCTTGTGGATGCATTGCTCCAACTCTCTGTCTTTACATGGTATTCTCCCTGTGTATTTCTGTCTTCACATGGCTGTCTTCTGACAAAGACACAAGTCATATTGAATTAAGGTCCCTACCTACGCCAGTATAACCTCACCTTAACTAATCATGTCTTCAATGATCCTATTTCCAAACAAAGCCACAGTCTGTGTACCAAGGATTAGGATCTCAACATACTTTTTTTTTTGAGGGAATATACTTTAACTCATAATATGTCACTTCAACAATCTCAGTCTAAGCCATGATTATCTGTCATCTGGAACACTGAAATAGTCTCCAAACTTCTCTTCCTCCCTCCACACTTACCTCATGCCTCAAAACACACACACGCACGCACACACACACACACACACACACACTTACCTTGCGTACATGCAAGTCTATTCCACATAGCATGCCAGACCGATTTAAAGTTTAACTCTTTATTTAAACTCATCCAGTGGCTTTCCATTACCAGTAAATAATACCAAACTTCTTACAATGGCCTTGGAGGCCCTGCATCGTCTGGCCCTGCTGCCCAGCCTCCTCTTAGTCACTTCACTACAAACCCTCTAGCCTTCTGCTTGCTCTTAGAATATTCTAAGCTCACTGTTGTCCTAAAACCTTTGCCCATGTAATTCCATCTTTTGGAATATTCTTCCTATTTTTGCTGCCACAAAAAGATTATGTATTTATCTTTTTTCTCTCTAGCATATCAAATTTTCCCTCTCTACTGGAGTATTCCCAAATACCTTACAAAGATGGTCTAGCATGGGAGGTAATATGCTCAACAAAAAACAATTTTCTTTGATCTTATAGTTCTCTCCAGATAATATCTTATATTCCTCTTTCCTTCATAGAAAAACTCCTTGAAAGAGTAGCTAGACCAAATACCTGTAATTTCTCTCTTCCTACTCTTTTTTTCTTTTTCTTAACTTTTCATCTAGAAAAGTAAAGGTAATAGTATACAAAATCTCTGTACCTATCACCAACTTCAACAATTATCTACTGCGTCCGCTATTATTGTACTCTGGATTTTTTTGAAGCAAATCCTCAACATCATACAATTTTATCTATATACATTTCAGCATGTATTTCTTAAGTCAGGGGCTCTCCTCTAAAAAAAACTCAATTACAACATTACTATATGATCTATTTTTATTCTCAATACCACTTCGGACACCAAATGTGTGAGGTATTTTTTTTCCACTCCAACCAATTTGCCAGCTTAGTGCCCTACAGTTTAATTCAATTCTGATCTACCTGGATTTAGTGAAGACCCCCAGGTTGTTTATTTGTGCTAAACTTTGGGGGGTTTTACAAATATAATTAGCCCCGTTGTGTCTTAGATGTGCAGAAAATGAAAAATGTAATGTCTAAAAGGATGAAAATGCACACAAAAATAGAGATAATTAAAATAATTGAAAGTATCCACGAAACAAATCATGGAGAGACTAAAAGGCAATCCCCCATAGTGGAGATACGTACTTTATCTGTAACTAATAAAACATTCATTCAGAATAAAGAATTTTTACAAATCAGTAAGAAAAATATGGACAACACAGTAGAAAAACATAGGAAAAGAATTGAACAGGCTCTTTGCCAAAGAAGATACCAAATAGCCAATAAACATAGAGAAAGATGTTGAGCTTCATTAGTCATCAGGGAGATAAAAATTAAGTGTACATCTGAATGGTTAAACCTAAAAAGACTAGCAAGATCAAGTGTTGGCAAAGGTTTTGGAAATTATAACTTTCATATGCTATTTAAGGAGATTTAAATACATTCTTTGGCAGCTGGTTTTATCTACTAAAGTTGAACATATGCACACTATTTGGCCTAGCCATTCCAGTTCTGGGTAGACATACAACAAAAATATGTTTGCATGTGCACCAAAATTTGTTGAATCTTCCTTGCAGCATTATTTGTAATAGCAGAAAAACAACACGAATGGTCCATCAATACTTTTGATAAAATCTTTTTATCTTTTGATAAAATCATGCAACTAATACTATATCGTAATGGGAATGGATTAGCTACACTAAAAATATAAATAAAACTCACAAACATAATACTGGGCAAAAGAAACCAGACACAAAAGTCATATTATGTGATTCCATTTATATAATGTCCCCAAACAGGCAAAATCCATCAATAGTCATAGACACCAGGAATGTGGTTACTTTTGTGGAAGAATGGAATGACGGGGGAAAGGTTAAAAAGGAGACGACTAAGGTGGCCCAACTTTTTGATACCGTAGTGTTTAAATGGATGTGTTCACTTGGTGAAACTTTGGCTGCACACAGCATTTTTTGCTTTTCTGCCTATAAATTACACTTGAATAAGAACTTTTTAAATGATAATGAAAAAGTCTAATTCTAGGCCTTTTGCAGACGAGCTCCAAGAATAGCAGGAAAAAACAAAATCTCATGACTCTCAGCATAATGATGACCATTTACTGATGGAGAAAATACTCTCTCTCTGGTGTGGGTTTAGATCAAGGCACCCAAAGTAAAATGACTGCAAAGAGCATGGCCTTCAAATACCGGAATGACAGCACCAGATGTGAGGCAGTAGGGATTAAATGGGTGGCATTGTTTCCAAACTAAATGCAAAACTCAGTAACTTCACCTTTAAAAACACTGTGCACATAACTAAAAGACCTGTGGGTACACAGTTTAGGATCACTGGGGCTATTCTCTCTGCAAGGAAAAACAAAAACATTTGTCTTCACACATTTATTTAATAGGTCAACTAGTAAAGGAAATAGTAGGCTGTCTCCAACACTTAATTGATGGCTATTGAAACTTGAACTGGAGAAGCCACATTGAACTTTGTAGGGCTAGAGCCCATTTCTCCTACTCCTGCCTGTAAGCCAGGGTGGCACTGACCATCGATGTCCACTCTGCTGACAACCAGGGAGCTACTTGACATTGCAGGATTTGGAAAGCTCCTAGCAGTGGAAACTCTTCCTGTGTGAACAAATGTGTTTTCTCTGTGGATATCAATCTTGCCTCTTATGGGTCTGTACCTTGATGATTAGCAAGTACTTTACCCTATCCTAATTTGCATGTGTTGAGGAACATGATGTTTTTCTTAGCTCTAATATGTTTGGTATATGGAAAAAAGCACCAAGTCAGAATTACTGAGTTAAAGTTCTGGCTGTGACATTTACCAGCTGTGTGCCTTGGACAACTCACTAAACCTTTCTCCATCTGTAAAATGAGGAAGAATAATTCCCATCCTAAAATGTAAGGCACTGATTTCAGTCTACAGACTTGAGTTTGTAAGAGCTATCACTTAGTTTTCTTTGAGTCCACAAGTGCCCCAGCAAGAACTAGATGGCCCACTCTAATGTATTTATTTATTTGAAGAGATTTGATGAAAAGGCTATTTACAGATGTGGGCAGAGTTAAGGAAACAAAGGAGAGCTACACAGGGCTTAGCAAGAGCAACAATCTATGACCTCTCCTAAGCCTCTCTGGGCAGAGGGAAGAAGAAATGTTACCAGGGTCAGTGGGAGAGCTAGAGCCCTAAAAGCAGGGCTGATAACCAGGAGCTGTGATCCTAGAAACACAGCCACTACCAGAAAAATGGCCAAGAGAAAGGGAACTAGGACAGTAAATACCTGAAGTCCTGCTCCTCTCACCCTCCTATATTTATCTGCCAGTGTCTCTCATTAGCTGAATCCATTCTCTTACCCTCCTGCATCTGCCAGAGTCTTCTACTGGCTGAATCCAAGTATAAGTCAGAGGTCAAGAGAAAATGGGGATAAATGCCATAGGGGTTGGCCTAGTCATAGAGCAGAAAAGATAAGAGCATAGAGGATCTAGGGGTGGGACAAGCAGAAAATAGCCAGCAACTAACTTATTTCTGCCCCCACACTCTGTTTCACACATTGTCAGTTTTTGTCATTATTTCCTACCTTTCCTTACTTAACCCTCAAGGAGCTGGGCCGAGTTCCTGGCATCTTCCTCCATGCCAAAAGATTGAGGAAGTGGGGAGGCTCACTGGTCATTGGTTTACCTGAGTAGCTTCTGAGTGCCTCTTAACTCACCTTGAATGGTCCCTTTGGGTCTGGTGGTCCAAGTGACTTCTCCATGGCATGGCTCAGAATCTTTGAGCTGACTGCAATTCCCTGTGGCCTGCATTTGGTCTCCACAGGTAGCCATATAACTATTCCCACTGGAAGTCATCCTACCTCCCCAGGATACATCCAGTGAACGGATGTCCTGCCAACATCTGGAACTGTTAATCTTTGTCTACTTCCCAGTCTCTGGAAATTCAATCTACCTATCAGTCAACCAACAACCAAGGAGAGGCACTTTTCCCTCTGTCTTACCACCCTGTCTTCCAGCTTTATCACACTCTATAGTAAGCTAAAGCTTTTCTAAAAGACCACGAGAGTCTTACTTTTCCATCCGTTTTTACAAGATTTCACTAGGCAAGGAGGTACCAAGAACCTCAATAATGTTTGTTCAGTAAGCCAGGGGGAGAAGCATTTTCTGTTTCTCCTGCCGCTGCCTCACAATTCTCAAGCCACAGTACCATCTTTCCTGCTCTATGACGCTGCTGCAGCTCCTTCCTGACTCAGGGACTTTATGCTTGTGGTTGTTTTTTCGGAAACGTTCCTTCTCCAACTCTGTGAACAGCTTGCCTCTTTTTGATAACTTGAGTCCCAACTCAACCATCTCTTCCTCAGAAAGGTCTTTTCAGGCAATCCTATTTTTAAAGGTCTTTCTAGATCCTGTGTATTTCCTCTAGCATCTGCAACTATCTTGTGGAACTATTTATTGGTTTACTGTTTGTCTCCCCCAACTACAATTCTGCCCCATTTATCCTATTATTATCTTTAGTGCTAGTCAAAATTCCCAGCACATAGTAAGATTTCATAAATATTAATTCAGTGAATGAATAAGTGAAGGGATCAGTAAACCCATTCATTGAAATAAATGTCAGTAAATTATCTTGCCACGTTGCCTACCTCAGAGGGTTATTCCCAGGATCAAATGAGATAAGTTACAAGGAAGAGCTCAAAGTGTTAGACAAATATTTGTGTCATTATTTTATATCTGTGGTTTTTTGCAGTCTGCTCCTTTAATACCAAGATTTCTGGAGCCCCAAAGCACTCATCTTTTTTCCCTGAAAGAAATGTGGCATCTTTTGGAGGTCAAAGCATCATGAAAACATTACACATTCTAGTTCCTTTTAAAACCAAGGCTCTCAAAGTGTTGCTTTTTCTTCCCACACCCCAGTTTTACTGAGGTATAATCAGTATAGAAAAACTGCACATAATTAATGTATAAAATTTGGCAAGTTTGGACATATTTATATACTCGTGTCGCTATCACCACAGTCCAAGTACTAAACATATCTATCACCTCCAAAAGTTTCCTTGTGTCCCTCTGTTGTTTGTTTTTTCTGATAAGAACACAACACAAGATCTACCTTCTTAACAAAATGTTAAATATACAACACCTTATTGTTAACTACAGGCACTGTGTTGTATAGCCAATCTCTGGAACTTACTACTCCTGCACAACTATAACTTCATACCCATGGAACTACAACTCCCCACACTCCCCCGCACCATACCCTGTTGACCACCATCCTGTTGTCTACTTCTAAACCTTTGAATATTTTAGATACCTCATATAAGAGGAATCATGCAATATTTACCCTTCTATGACAGACTTATTTCACTTCATAAGTCATCCAGATCCATCCATGTTGAAGGGTACAAAATACAGGATTTTCTTCCTTTATAAGAGTGAATATTATTACTGTGTGTGTATATATGACATTTTGTTTATCCATTTGCACATCAAAAATGAGATATCACCTCACACCTATTAGGATGGCTATTAGCAAAAAAAAAAAAAAGATAAGCAGTGTTGGTGAGGTTCCTTGAAAAATTAAAAATTGAACTACCATATGATGCAGCATTCTCACCTCTGGGTATATCTTCAAAAGAATTGAGATCAGGATCTTGAAGAGATACCTATACTTCCATGTGTATTGCAGCATTATGCGCAATAGGCAAGATATAGAAACAATCCAAATGTCCATCCACAGATGAATAGTCAATGTCACTTGCTAAGAGGCCTCTGGCCTTAAAGTACCATGATATAGACATAGATATAAACAGATCTATCACAATCTCTTTACCTAAAGATAACAGTTGTTGGTGTTCTGATGTATTTTTTCCTTCCACATTTTAATTTTCCCTTTTTGATAACTTATGTTTGCTTACTGATTTTTACATCTTGTGTTCATCCCATGTTGCTTCTAATACCAATATCTACAATTCACAGAGACTCTACTCTGGCTTCTCAATTAATAGCTTCTGAATGCTTTCATTTATTGCAGCCTCAAAATAGAATATGTTGTTTCTGCCTCTTCCTATTCCTTTTCTTCCTCCTCCTCATTTTCTGCCCCCAAGGCTGTGGCATATACTTAGACAAACAGGTGGTCTGGAAATGTTTGTTCTTACCAGACTGCTATGTTGAGAATCTACGTTTGAGTAACCAGACCCAAGACAATTAGTAGGACCCAGCTTTCCCTGAGTCCTTACTTAACCAAGCTGTGGGTTCGTGAATACTATTCTGAGGATGTCCATCTGGTGCAGGAAGCACAGGAAAAGGCAGGCAGCTGAGGCTGAGAAATAAAAACCATAAAAGACTAACAGTTATCAAGCATTTCCAATGTATAGGTACTATCATGACAAATCCTTTCTAAATTCCTATGCAATGATTATTATTCCTTTTCTCACTTTTATGAATGAGAAAATTGGGACGCAGAGAAGTTAAATAACTTGTTTACACTCCCACATGTAGTAAGTGGTGAACCTAGAACCCGAACCCAGGGGTCTAAATTCAGCCCTCAGGTGCATGCTACCCAAGAGGTAAAGAAACATGGGGAGATGAAAACACCAAGTTACATAAGAAAAAACATATAAAGAACTGATTCTGAACAAAGAAAAGCCACAGAAAAGAAAAAAGCCTGGTCATATATTTGTACCCATTGCTAGGAGCACAAATCTTAATATTTTTGTTTCCAGGATGGCCATGCCCTGTCACTCGGGACTGGCTAGGGGTCCCAAGACACGAGACATTTTATGAAATCTATTTCCATCCTCTGTTCCCAAGAACTCCTCCCCCTTCTTCCTACTTCCTTAACCAGTTTTTATGTTGAAACAAATCCTATATTAGTAGCCACAAAGAGCTCTCCAAACATACGAAAAGGGCAAGGATTTTATTGTCTCTTTTTCCTTTTTCTTTCTTACTTTTCATAGACTCAGTGAAGCTACACCATTCCCAAGTTGATCAAAGTAAAAAACAAAAACAAAAAAATCCCTGTCAGAATTTTGCTTCTCACGGCACTTAAGAAATCTGGGTGGCATGGAAATATGGACAGGCTTTTAAAATTCTTTCATTATTGACTTCTACCCGATGACTGACACTACTGTTAGGGCTGCAGCTGCAACTTAAGACTAACAGATCTCTTCCACAGGTGTCTCAGAAATACAGCAGGTAAGTCAACTCTTCTTGCCACTTAATGCAAGGCTTTTTCATGTCATCTTAGATTACTAAGATGATAAATTTAGGAAAAATTCTTGGTAAAAAAAGAAAACACAAAAAGATAGAGGAAGAAAAATAGCCATTGTTCCAAAGACACACATGGAAGTTTTCTAAATACATGCAAACACTTGCTCTCGCTAGCTCAATCTCTGTTAGGCTTCGTGTATCTATCTTTCTCTGTCTCTGCCTTTATCTCCCTCTCCCCCTCCTTCCCACTCTCTTTCACACACACACACACACACACACACACACACACACACACACACAGCATCTTAAAGTCATCTACTTTAATAACATTTTCCAAAATATGCTTTATAAACACTATTTATTCAAGATACCCACAATCCCACGTTCAATCTTTTTCTTTCTTTAAAATGTCTTTAAGCGAAAGGTTTCTTCACTATAGAGTGTGAGTTTCATACCATGGACAGCCTCAGAGGAGAGGGTCTGATTGTATCTGTATCCATAATCATAGCCATACTATATTTATTTTTATATAAATCAAATTTATATAAACCAAATTTAAAAAATTTAAAATTGTGTAAAATTTTCTGGCCATTTCAAGTCCAAATGCCAAATTCTAAGCTCTGAAGCTTTTGTTCAGCCTGCTCACAAAGGCAGAAGACTGTTCACTCATCTGTCTGTGAATCTTTTCTTGATTCTTGTGCATAATTTATAAACCATGTCTTTCTTGATGGTATATATGTCATGTTTTCCTGTTAGACCCTATACTTTTGGAGGACAGAATCCCACTGTATCACTCCTCATCCTTACATAGCTTCACAATCAAAACATCATTCCTATATGTAAAAGCCTATTGTAATATTGCTAGCCAACAAGGATGATACTAGTATTTGCTTTGTTCTCTAACAGCAACATTACTAAGGAATTTCAGGCTAGGGGAAAATGTGCTGTAGAGATTTCTCAGATGAGCTTTATTTCAATTTAACATCTGAATTGAACATAAAAGTCCCCTAAACATTCCACAGTGTTTCCTGTGTTAGTCTCATAGTCTGTGCCATGCAGCCAATCTCAATGAGTTCCAAATGCTATTTGTGGAGGCAGGCACCCTTCAATTGTGCTTGGATTGTACTCAGTGTGGCAACATTGTGAAAACTATCAGGGGCAGTTTCAAATGATGCTTTTCAGTTGGCCACTTCATTTTTCATTGTTTTTATGAGACATGGTGGCATTTATTTTTTAAAATTAATACTACTTTAAAATTAATACTTTTCTTGCTTTCTGGAGATATAACTCATTACCCATAATTTACAGATAATAAGATATAGATATTTAAAGTGTACACTTTGACTGGTTTGACATACCCACATACACAGAAACGCACATACACACACACATACACACACCAGCAAAACCATCTCCATAATCAAGATAATAAACATTTGATCACTCCCAAAAGTTTCCTTGGGCCTTCTTTCTATCTATCTCTACCTCCATCTCATCCCAGGCAACCATTCATTTGCTTTGCATCTATATAGCTGAGTTTGCGTTTTCTAGGATTTTTATATAAACAGAATTAGACATGGGTGACATATTTTTTAGTCTGGCTTCTTATACTCAGCAAAACAATCTGGAGTTTTATTCATGTTATTGCATGTATCTGTATCCTTTTCTTTTAAATGTTGAGTAGAATTGCACTGCGTGGATATATCCCATTTTGTTTATTCAATTATCTGTTGATAGGCACTTAGATTGTTTCAAGATTAAAGCTATTATGAGTATTTATGAAGTCTTTGTGCGGACATAGCTTTTCATTTCTCATGGGTAAATACCAAAGAGTGGAATTGCTGGGCTATATTGTAAGTGTGGTGTATGTTTAGCTTTAGAAAGTAACAAACTGGTTTTAAAAGTAGCTGTAACATTTTACACTCCCACAACTTTTTCACGTTCCAGTTGCTCCACATCTAACGCTGAGTTTTGTCGTTTTTCATTTAACCATTCTCAAGGTCATGAAATGGTATCTTATTATGGTTTTATAAATGGTATCTTATTATGATTTTATTTGCATTTTCTTGGTGACTAGTGACATTGACCATCTTCTTCATGACTTACTGGTCACTTGTAAATCTATTTTAAAATGTCTAATTAAACCTTTGCCTATTTTTTTATTGGGCTGTCTTCTTATTATTGACTTGTAGGAGGTCTTTATATATTCTAAATGCAGGTCCTTAGTCACAACAACATTTAAAGTTCACTTCTAAATTATGTTTGACTACAGTTGCTTGATCAAGTTGTCAGAAGTTTAGATGAGGAACAGTTTTGGATTAATTCATTAGATATTTATTGAGTACTTCCTAAGTGCCAATCACTTTGAGAGGCTCTAACAAAATGTAGAAAAATACTTCCCTTCAGGGAGCTCACTGTTAAAGAGGAAATTGAAGCAGTAAACACACACAGACACAATAAAGATACAAACAAATGACATAGGAGCAGAGAGCAGAGAACAGTTAAGTTTTTCTCTCTAAGTGTGGAGGTCAAAATAGACTTTGAGATAACATTGAACTGAGCCTTTAAAAGTGAATAGAAGTATGCCTCATATAAAAACTGTACAAATAAGGTGACAATCCTATTGAAATAAATTATATTAGGGCAATGATTTAAGTTAAATCTGAACATCTTAAATAAAGATGGCACACATCACCTTAGGAGATTGACATCCTCTCCGTATAGCCCTACAGACATCAGCTGCTAAGAGGTTGCATTTCCCTAAAGCAGGAGTAACTTTATTAAAAGATATATGTTACCTAGTTCTTAGTTTATTGCCTTGTAGGTAGTAGTATTCAATAAATGAACCTAAATTCAGTATTAAATAACTATTTAAACTAAGTTAACTAAAATAAGTGAATACTTTCGTTTATTGTGAGGGATTCAAAGATGACACAATATAGCCTTTTAAAACTAAACTAGTAAGGAAGGTAGACAAGCCCCATGCCCATGGCCATAAGCGACAAACATAGGAAAAAAATGTACCCTTGTCCTTAAAAGTTTCCCAGACTTTCCATTCATGGAGAATTGTAGCCCCTGCTGTACTATCATAAGAATTTAGTAAGACACTCTTGTGATAGAATTTATACCTTTATTCACTTTATTCAAGATTATTTTATTACAGAATGAGAGTTAATGTGGGTAGGGACCATAATCTTATTCATTTTGCATTTCCAACATTTTCTACAAATAGTTCCCTTTCTGACATATGTCAAGTATCTAACACATTCCTATTGTTTTGGAAGATAATTGAAAATGCCTAAATGTATAAGTACAAATACCTAAAGTAATCAGTGTTGTATGAGAGGTGCATTTAATGTCCTATGGGAGGTCAAAGGAACAAAGAAGAAGAGATTAATTACCTCAGACTATGGTGGCCAGTAGCAGTAGAGATAGCTGTTAGCAGAAGAGAAGAATTTGAACAAGGTGTGATGCAAGAAATGACCACTCCAGGTGAAGGAAAAGGCATAAGCAGATGTGAATAAGTAGTAGGTTTCTAAGGGTAAAGAGCCCAGCTTAATTTGGCTGGCGCTGAGGATTCATTAAACAAATTGGTTTAATGAGTTTGGTTGATTGCTTGATTCATTAAACAATAAATATCCAGGACTAGAAAGAATTGAGGAGGATAGATTATTTTAGAAAACCCCAAGAAACAAAAAATAAAAATAAAAACACTTGGTCAGAAAGAACCCACCCCGTTAGACTAAGCAAGTAAGCAGGTCAGTGTGGCAAACTTCACAGTTGGCAGACGCAGACAACAAGACTCAATAGATCCATGCAAGATGGTTCAATCCTCACAGCATAGTAAACAGCAGAAGTATCAGCACAGTCCCAGTGGCTCCCTGGGATGGTTACTATTAAGTATCAACTTGATTGGATTGAAGGATACAAAGTATTGTTTCTGGGTGTATCTGGGTGTTTCTGGGTGTTGCCAGAAGTGATGAACATTTGAGTCAGTGGACTGAGAGAGGAAGATCCACACTCAGGAAGACCCACCCACAGTGTGGGTGGGTGCCAAACACTTGGCTGCCATTACGGCTAGAAAAAGCAAGCAGAAGAAGGTGGAAGAAGCTGACTTGCTGAGTCTTCCAGCCTTCATCTTTCTCCAGTGATGGATGCTTCCTGCCCTCGAATATCAGACTTCAAGTTCTTTAGCTTTTGGACTCTTGACTTAGACCAGTGGTTTGCCAGGGGCTCTCAGGCCATCAGCCACAGACTGAAGGCTGCACTGTTGTCTTCTCCTGAGGGAAGCGGCCGAAGGCCTGAGAGCCCCTGGTAAACCACTCGGACTGGCTTCCTCAATCCTCGGCTTGCAGATGGTCTATCGTGGGACTTCACCTTGTGATCATGTGAGTCAATTCTCCTTAATAGACTCCCGTTCATATATACATCCATCCTATTAGTTGGGACTAATACACTCCCCTATCCAAAGTCCCGTTTTCCCAAAGGGGTGATGCAATGGACACAAATACAGCTACGCATGCAGTGGATTGTGGTGCCACTGAGGAATCCACAGCCAAAGGCTCAGCACTCTTTGTAGCAAGCAATAAGCAAGGCAGTCCCCTTCCCCTCAAGGAGCAAGGAGTCTTGGTAGTCAGGCTGCTGCTGCCATGACAAGCGATTATCTAGAAAAACACCTCAGGGCCAGAGGACTGTTAGGACTTTCATTTGGTGTCCTCCGAGAGGACAGGCAGAGAGATTCTCCTGACCCAAGGCAGCGGACTATCTCCCTCAACATAGCTGAATGCCAAACTAGGTTTTCTCATATATGTAAGAGTTATTGAGAAGTTTTGAGTGGAAGAGAGATCTGAGTGAAGGGGCATCCGGGAAAGACTAATTTGATGGAAACATTTAGGAAAGAATGGAGTAGGAAAGATGAAAGGCAGAGCCATTAGAAGAATATTAGAGAGGGGATGACATCAGAGGGAGAGAGAAGAGGAGACCCACGTGAGAACTCATTGGACTGGAACTGGGCTGGTCATAGTAGGCAAGATGACTGACTGGTCTCAGCTTAGCATAAGCACAGGCGAGGAAGAGGAAGGAGAGATTTGGTAGCAGTTCCAGATTTTCTGCAGGCGTTTGGCTGATTTAATCCGAGAAAACTGATGAACCTAAATGAGGACACACTGGTGAAATTGGAGCCATGGAAAAAATGTGTGAAGGCTGGAAGAGAAATTGCAAGCTGGATGGAAGGAGGTGAAGGGGAAAGGTATGTCTCACAGAAAAAGCATTTGATAAAATCCAGCATCCCCTTATGATAAAAACCCTGAACAAACTAAGCATAGAAGGAACATACCTCAAAATACTGAAAGCCATATGTTACAGACCCTCAATGAACATCATACTAATTGGGGAAAAGGTGAAAGCATTTCTCCCAAGAACAGAAACAAGACAAGGATGCCCACTTTCACCACTTCTATTCAACATAGTATTGGAAGTCCAAACCAGAGCAATCAGGCAAGAGAAAAAAATAAAGGGCATCCAAATTGGAAAAGACAAGTCAAACTATCTCTGTTTGCCAATGATAACATCTTATAGCTAGAGAGCCCTAAATACTCCTCCAAAAGACTCCTAGATTTGTTAAATAAATTTAGTAAAGTCTCAGGTTACAAAATCAATGAACATAAGTCAGTAGCACCGCTATATACCAAGAACAACCAACTGAGAATGAAATCAAGAACACAATTTATTTTATAATAGCTAAAAAAAAATACCTAGGAATATACTTAACCAAGGAGGTGAAAGATCTCTATTAGAAGAAGTAAAAAACACTGCTCAAAGAAGTAACAGATGACACAAACAAATGGAAAAATATCCCATGCTCATGCATTAGAAGAATATCATGAAAATCACCACAATGACCAAAGCAATATACAAATTTACTGCAATTCCTATCAAAATACTAACATTATTTTTCACAGAACTAGAAAAAAAATCTAAAATTCATATGGAACCAAATAAATCCTGAATAGCTAAAGCAATCCTAAGCAAAAAGAATATATCTGTAGGCATCACATTACCTGACTTTCAATGATACTATAAGGCTATAATAACCAAAACAGAATGCTACTGGTGTAAAAATAGACACATAAACAAACAGAACAGAATGGAAAACCCAGAAATAATGCCAAATACTTATAACCAACTGACCTTGACAAGGTATGCAAAAACATAAATTGGGGAAGGGATACTCTATTCAATAAATGGTGCTGGGAAAATTAGATAGCCACATGTAGAAGAATGGAACTGGATCCCTATGTCTCATCATATACAAAAATTAACTCAAAATGGACTAAAGACTTAAATCTAAGACCTGATGCCATTAAAATTCTAGAGGAAAATCTTTTCTGGACATTGGCCTAGGCAAATAATTTATGGCTAAGACCCCAAAAGCAAATGCAACGAAAACAAAAATAAATAAATGGACCTAATTAACCTAAAAAGCTTTTGTACAACAAAAGATATAATTGTCAGAGTAAACAGACAACCTACAGAATGGAAGAAAGTGTTTGCAAATTATGCATCCAACAAAGGACTAATATCCAGAACCTATAAGGCATTCAAACAAGTCATAAAGAAAAAGAAATAATCCCATTAAAAAGTAGGCAAATAACATGAACAGACATTTCTCAAAAGAAGATATATAAATGGCCAGCAAACATCTGATAAAAAATGCTCAGCATCACTAATTATGAGGAAAATGCAAAGCAAAACCACTAACACCACCTTATCCCAGTCAAAATGACCATTATTAAAAAGTCGAAAAAACAATAATTGTTGGCAAGGACGTGGTGAAAGAGGAACACTTAGATACTGCTGGTGGGAATGTAAATTAGTACAACCCCTATTGAAAACTGTATGGATAGTTCTCAAAGAACTAAAAGTAGACACATCACTTGATTCAGTAATTCCACTATTGGGTATCTACCCAAAGGAAAAGAAGTCACTCTATCCAAAGACACCTGCACGTGTATGTTTATCACAGGAGAATTCGCAATTGCGAAGATATAGAATCAACCTAAGTGTCCATCAGTCAACCAATGAGTGCATAAAGAAAACATGGCACATATACATCATGGAATACTACTCAGCCATAAAAAATAAAATAATGTCTCTTACAGTAACTTGGATGAAACTAGAGGCCACTATCCAAAGTGAAGTAACTCAGGAATGGAAAACCAAATACCGCATGTTCTCACTTATAAGTGGTAGCTAAACTATGGGTACACGAAGGCATATGGAGTGGTACAACAGACATTAGAGACTCAGAAGCAGGGAAATAGGAGGGTGACATCAACGGTTACCCACTGAGTATAATGTATACTACTCAGGTGACAGGTGCACTGAAATCCTAGACTTCACCACTATACAATTTACCCATGTACCCAAAAACCACTTGTACCCCTACAGCTATTGAAATAAAAAATAATAAAAGGTGTATCTGTATGTTAATAACACAAAAGCCACGAGTTACCCAAAATAAGCCATTCCATCTCCTTACAGTTCCAAGGCCCAATAGCCCAAAAGGTTAAAGTGAGAGCTCAAATGACTTCAGCTTTCGTCTTACCCACACACACACTGGTATGTGACTTCTTCTTTTCCATCTTCTTTCTCCATCTGTCCTGTTCATACTACCAACTGATGGGGTTCCCATAGCCATGAGAGCTTGTGACGTTGGCAAGGGGCTGCCTTAGGGTCATATCACCCACTTCAGGGTGGTAGTGTTTTCTTTCTTGACCTTAATCTTAATTTTCTACTCTTGGCACTGTCTGGCCATGAAAACAAATGTTTGTGTTTGCCTTTTGTTTGGTTGGTTTTCTCCACCTTTGGTGAATGTCTTTTAACAGTTTCATTTATGTTACTCTGAGCTGTGGACCTGGGAAATGGTTTTCTCTATTCACATGGAAATTTCACAGGGCCTTCTTCTGTCTTTCTCCTTCATTAAGGAGCTGCCAGGACAGGTGGAGCCCAGAGCAGAGATTTGTTCAGAATTACTCTGTAGACAATGAGGACTCTCAAGTGGGCCTTGCCTTCTATTTTTATGTTGTCATCATTTTTTTTTTCTTATTTTTAACAAAAAAAATCCAGCAATTGGAAGTGAAGGTGGAAGATTAAACAGTATTTGTCATAATAAACACAGATGGGGAGAAGAAGATCCAGCCTTTGCTTTGCCTGCAGGAACTTGTACAACTGTCATTCTTTTGTCTTTTTTCTGCACAAGAGGGAACTACACACAGGGTATTTGATTTTGTCCCTTAACTATTTCTGGACTGTTGTTGAAGAGTGTTTTAGCAAAAACTCTTATTTTCATGTAACTCTGCTAGTTTCATTTGTCTGAGACAGAGAAATGGCTTTTAAGGAATTCCTTCACTTGGAATGTAATGTAAGATAATAAAATACATATATTCTCCTATCTACTATTTGGTACAGTTTTCTAAAATTATGCTCATCAGGAAAATGAACACAAATAGTCCTGGATGAGAGAAAAGCCTAGAAAATTTGGGTTTTAATCTCAGCAACACCATCAACCAGCTCTAGTCAAGTCAGTTCATCCCTCAGACCTCAGTTTTCTTCCATCATCTTTAAGTGGAAATAAGAAGTACTTTCCCTGCTTCACAGCAATACAGAAAGTATCAGAAGAAGTAGTATAAGTGAAGTGCCTTGAAGAATTATAAAATGCTCTAAAGCAGGAAACATCAGGAGCACTGTTTCTGAAATATTGTCTCATCTAGGGTGAGAAAAAATTTATATTGAGTGGATTTTTTAAGGGTTTGTCTCATACTCAATTGTAAAACTTCATACTGTATCTCAAGGAACAAACTTTGAGACTCACAATGTAAAATGACTTGAAGGTATTTTTAAAGACCTTGACCTTCACATAGGTGAAATATGAACCATCAAAAATATTATTCTTAGTTTTTTCACTATTCTCTTGTTGAACTTTTGAGTTCCAGGAACTCTAAAAAATTAAGATAATCCTTGTTATATACATCACTGAAAAAAGCTTATTTTGAGTATCTTTTGTATTTTGAAGTAAAAATAGCATTAGGAGATATACCTAATGCTAAATGACGAGTTAATGGATGCAGCACACCAACATGGCACATGTATACATATGTAACAAACCTGCATGTTGTGCACATGTACCCTAAAACTTAAAGTATAATAATAATAAAATTAAAAAAATAAATATTCAACTAAATTCTGAAAAGTCATTATTTCCTAACTGAATGATCTAACAGATAACCAAAAGGGAAAAAGAGGTTGCTGTTGTCATTCTTCACTGCTAATTTTCTATCCAGCAGGTAGATCCAAAAACAACCTGGAGGAGAACCAGAGGAAGAAAGGCTAATGGATGTATGTAAACCATGCTGGAAGGTAAGGGATCTGGACGGATAGATTATTGAACTCGGACAAAGTGAAAAGAATACCTCATTTTCCTAATTAATGCACTGTAAAAGTTGCACTACAGTCTGAATATGATTGGCAAACTTTGTCATATCCAGATATTGAAACTCATAACTAAGTTATTACAGTAATAATCTTTTGTTTAAAAATAGGAGTGTGGGTGTCTTTTTGTGCCCCTTCTTATCATTCCCCAGTTACCCCACAGGTTCCACACTGGGTCAGACTTGAGACTACCAACTATAAAGGACATTGGCTTTCACACGTGTGCTGTGTGGAAAAAATAACAAAGAGCTGAACATTGTTAGAATTTTACCTGCCTTGATTTAAGTGGCCAGTTTGGCATGTTTCCTGACGTGGACAGCAAGATTACAAAGGGATTACAAAGGAAGCTGGACTTAACTTTTGGGGGTGATGGATATGACCACAGTCTTCATCGTTTTGATCATTTCACAGGTGCATACTTATGTCAGAACTTACCAAGCTATACACTTTAAATATGTGCAGTTTATTGTATGTCATTATGCAGGCGTGACAGAGGGCTCACCTCTTACCTTCTAGGTCACTTCTCACAATGTCCCTTCAGCACCTGACCCTATGCCCGCTGGTTATTCCTAGGTTATATTAGTAATGTAACAAAGAGTAGTATTAAAAGCTAATGATTAATGTTTATACTAATGATTTATAATTGTCCATGACCATCTCTGTATCTAATTTGTATTATAACTATTCTTTATTCTAACTATTTTCTTTATTATACTGCTACTGTTTGTGCCTTCAGTCTCTTGCCTCGGCACCTGCGTAACCCTTCACCCACACTTTCCAATCTGACTCTGGCATAACATTATGTGACAAAGAAGAAAATCAAAATATTTTACCCCAAGACATGTTTCTTTACAATAATTTGTTCTCAGAACCGCCTGAGGGCTCTGTCACAGACCATGGTCACTCATATTTGGCTCAGAATAAATCTGTTTAAATATTTTACAGAGTTTGACTCTCTTCATTGACATCTGTATGTATCCACCCAGTGGCTATCCTCTGAGTGCATCTATCCAGCAGTGTGCTGAAGCCAGCCCATACTGGTTGGTGAGAACTGATTGTGCACATGTCTCCCAATTTCACATTCAGTGACATCACTATAGTAGCTTAAAATCAGCCACAATGGGAATATTTACACAATGGAAATTGATAAACTACAAAACGGTGAGTTTTATAGAGTTGTTTTATTTGAAAAGCCAGTTGTTAAACACTATCAGCATACCATTATATATCTGTGTGCATATATGTATATTTATATATGTATAAATATCTTCCAAACATAAATACATGTGTGCATATATATGTGTGTACGTGTGTATGTATAGGTGTTGTAAGCATGTGTATACATGTTGGCAGTATATATATTCTGCCTTAAGTGAATGGTCTTCCAACTTAATTCTATGGTGTGAGTTTAGTTCTCAGTTAACTATTTTGTGTTGCTATTTAAACGTTTTGACTTAAAAGGACCTCTTTGCATAATGTAAAAACATAAACACAGCCTTTCCAAATTTTTAAAAATAATTATTATGTAGTGGACAAAATACAATAATGGCTATAAATACATATTTGGATTAAGTAAATCTCAGGTGACTATTATAAATAAGTCATGTGCTCTGAGTGAGTACATACTCTAAGGAAGCCCATGCTTCCTTACATGTAAATAAGAATAATTATAATGAAATATTTAAAAGAAAAATAAGAATCCCATTTAAAAGCTCAGCTTGCTAATCTTTCAATCTTCTTCACTCTTGAAAGCAGAGTTAATGGTGCCCAGGCTTCTACTATCAGGCCCGTGTGTGCCCAGCATGAGGAGAGACAGATTTTTCCAACTAGATCTGCTAGACTCCAGAGCCAGATGCTTATGTGACTTTCTTTAATGACTTGTCAACACAAGTAATTGGCCCAAGCTCCAGTGACTCTCAACAATGGAAGAAAACTCTTTGCAAATAGGAGAGTGGGAGGGAAGAAACTTAAATCAAACTTGAAGCTTAGTACCTGCCAGATTTAATCCATTCTTCTTCTCTCCACTGACAGAGCTAATGAGTGGATTGCAAGATTTTACACCTCACTTCTGATGTTTTAAATACCTCAGATAATAATAGATATACACGTATATATTCCTTTATATGTGTTGGCTCATTTAATCCTCACATCAATAAGAGAGAATTGTTAGCCATGTTTTACAGCTGTGGAAACAGACGCTGGGATAGATCAAATGACTTGTCTAAAACCACACAGTTGGTGACTGAGGGATCTTCCAGCTCAAACTCACGCTCTTTCCTCCACACTTTCCCAACAGTTGATGAGCCAAAATGAAATTCTGCCTATGGCAACAAGTGCAAGTCAGTCATCAATCCAGGTAAATTGAGGAAAATTTGGAGAGTAGTTACTCCCACAACACAGGCTTCATTAGACTGAGCTACTGCCCCCTTTCCAATCTGCACACAGTATTCCCCAAATCAGACCCAGTTATCAAAATGTCAGAACCCTGAAGCTCAAACTCTCATTTACACTAAAGCATAAATTTGCCTTAATAACTTCGGTATTAGCCTATTTATACGTTCATTTTGGAGGTAATCAGAGCTCTAAATGGGAGGAAGAAAACTCAAGGGAATGGAATCTCATGCACTGGGTAGCTCACAGAAGAACATGTGAGCAAGCAGCAGGCATTAAGTATACGGCTGCAAAGCTAGAATCACCACGGAGTGAGCTAGCTCCATTTACACGAATGGCTTAACTTCTAAAATCATAACTTAGCTATGCTGGAAAAGGAGATTTTTTTTCCAATGGTTTGTCTAGATTTACCAGTACCTGCCTATCCCCTTCTAACATCCTTACATTAGGAAGCAAATGAATAGTCATGATACTCACAAAGAGGAATATTTAGGAACATATTTTGTTCAACAATGTCATGAAAGTCTTAACATCAACAGTTCAGACTCATATTTGGAATTTCTGTGTCACTGCCTTCCTCCAACCCACAATGATTTGAGAGACATAAATTAGGAGCCGGATGTGAGATGGTGATACTTTACTCCATTCCCACCCACTCTGTCCTTTCAAAAGGAAACACAATTGCTCCCATTAGTAATAAAATGGATTGTGGTTGTCATGTAGATAAATGCACTATGGGTTCACACCTTGTCCACGATGAGTGGCTAAGTAGGAACTCCCAAAAGCAGCTCCATTTAAGGAGAAGGCAGGTGCTTTGATGCCATGCCAAGGACTACATTTTTTAAAAATAGGGTTTTCATGGCAAATCCAGGAAGCAAAATCTCTCGCCATTATCAAAAATATCTAGCATGTAGCATAACGAAGGCAGTGCACACTTGACATCAAATGGAGCCCTTGTTCTCCAGTGTCATCTTCAATCACAAACCTAATCAGGCATACGAGCTTTTCTGAAAGGATCTGAAGAGTTTACTAACCACTGTTTGATTGACTTGCCAATTTTTTTGCTGCAGTTGCATTGTTTCAAAAGTGTGAAGTACGGAGTTATTTATAATTTTCTTCCCTTCTACAAGAACTCCCCTAAAAACTTCCAGAAGCATGTTAACTTATACCTAAATGAGTTCTCCTTAAAGATAAGGTAAGAAGAATAAAATTCATTCTAAGTACTTATTTCCCATTAAAAAGAAGTAAAGAAAGTATTTACAAACCATGGAAGGTGGGAGTAGGAAAGTTGGTGGCAGAAAAGCAAAGTGGGAAGAGGTGATTCATATTGAGACTGCCTGGGTCAAGAAATCTAAAATGAGTCATTTAGACTTGACATGTGTGGACTTAGACAGAAAACATGTACTGAAATTTTGTTTGAAGGTATAATACTGAGGGAAAGCAGATGCTGCTACAGAGCAATCTAACCCTGAAATAATCTCCATGTTGAGCATCCACTGATGGCTTATGCAAAGTGCTCTTACACCTTGAATGGAAAAACTTCCCCAAAACTTTAGCCTAATTAATTCAGAATTATCTTGGTTGCATGATGAATAAAATTTTATTATGCTCAAGGTCAATTTTCAAACATATAATAACATCTGGAATAGAATTGAGAGTTCAAAGATAAACCCATACATCTATGGTCAATTGATTTTCAACGTGGGGGCCAAGACTATTTAGTGGAGAAAAAAACAGTCTCTTCAACAAATAGTGCTAGGAAAACTGGATCTCCACACAAAAGAATAAAACTGGAATCCTACCTCACACAATATACAAAAATTAACTCAAAATGGATCAACGACCTAAATATAAAAGCTAAAGCTATAAAACTCTTAGAAGAAAGAGGGTAAATCTTCATGACCTTGGATTTGGCAATGGCTTCCTAGATATGACACTCAAAACATAAACAACAAAAGAAAAATGTATAAATTGGATATCATCAATTTTTTTCAAGTTGCGTGCATGAAATAACACTATCAAGAAAGTTAAAAGGAAACCTACAGAAGGGGAGGCTATCTCTGCAAATCACATCTCTGGTAAGGGGCTAGTATCTAGAAAACATAAAGAACTCTTAGAACTTAATAAAAAGACAACCCAATCAAAAATTGAGAAAAGAATTTAAATAGACATTTCTTGAAAGATATACAAATGGCCAAGAAGCATTTAAAAAGATGCTCAGCATCATTAGCCATTCGGGAAATGCAAATCAAACCACAATAACACTTCACACTCACTTGGATGGTTAGCATTTAATAAATGGAACATAACAAGTGTTGGTGAGATATGGAGAAATCGGAACCCTTGTGCATTGCTAGTGGGAATGTAAAACGGTGCAGCCACTGTGAAAAATAGTTTTATCAATTGCTTAAAAAGTTAAGCATGGAATTATTCCATGAGTTTGTAATTTCATTCCTAGGTATATACCTGAAAGGATTGAAAACAGGTGCTCAAACAAGTATTTGTACACAAATGTTCATAGAAGCACTGTTTACAATAGTCTAAACCCAAATCTCCATCAACAGATGAATAGATTTTTAACTTGTGGTACATCTATATATTGGAATATTTAGCAATAAAAAGGAATGAGATACTGATATAGGCTACAACATGATTTTACTGTGAAAATGTTATTCTAAGTGAAAGAAGTCAAAAACAAAAAGTCACATTTTGTTAGACTCTATTTATATAAAAGATTCAGAATAGGTAAATACACAGAAACAGAAAGTAGATTGGTGGTTGCCAGAGGCTGAAGAGAGACAGAGAGGAATAGAAAGTAACTGCTTAACAAGTATGGAACTTTACTTCAGGATGACAAAAATGTTTTCGAAACTAGACACAGGTGATGGTTGCACAACACTGGAAATGTACTAAATGCCACTGAATTGTTCACTTTAAAATGGTTAATTTTATGTTTGTAAATTTAACCACAATAAAAAATATATATGTGGACATCAGTCAGAAAATCCTTGGAATTTATCTTAAGAGTCAAGGATCTATTATGAATTTTAACTTCCAGTCAAATTAATGATTTTTACTTTCTCCTTTCATTCTGTTTGCCTTTTGGTTTTGGGATATAATTTGTTTTGCTCTCCTCAGATATTATTATAAGAGTACCAAACATAACTCAGAAGACACAATCAATGAAGAACTATACCCTGGATAGAATTTTCCCTCTTGCAAACAGAATTTTGATGTCCTCACTGAAGTAGATTGTTTATATTTTATTTGTTCAGATAACACCATCCATCCCTTATGTGTTAGTCAGGGTTCTGCAGAGAAAAAGAACTAATAGTAAGCAGATAGATAGTAGACAGATAATAGTAAGTAGGTAGGTAGGTAGGTAGGTAGGTAGATAGATGAGATTAGGTTTATTATGAGGAATTAGCTCATATGATTATGGAGACTAAGAAGTCCCGTGATATGCCATGTGTAAGCTGAAGAACCAGGAAAGCCAGTGGTTCAGTTCAATCAAAGTTCAAAAGCCTGAGAACACAGTGAGCAAATGATATAACTGGCAGCCCAAGGTCAAAGGTCTGAGAACTAGGAGCTCCAATGTCTGAAGGCATGAGAAGACAGGTGTCCCAGTTCAAGAAGAGAAATACAAGATTTGCTCTTCCTTCCCCTCTTTGCTCTATCAGGGTCCTCAAAGGATGGGATGATGCCCTCAAGTTTTCTTTACTCAGGGCAAATCTTCCTTGCTCAATCTACTGATTCAAATCCTAATGTCTTCTGGAAACACCTTCACAGACACATCCAGAAATAATGTTTTACTAGCTACCTAGGCATCTCTTAACCCAGTCAAGTTGACACATAAAATTAAGTCCACCCCTTGTCAACTTGGCACCCAAACACATCTCCCTAAACCATACTCAATCTCCTGCCACCAGGTAGCTAGTTGATCACCCCAGGGAATGGTACCATATTGGAGCTCAGTGTTGGCCTCTATTGCTAACAGTTTGGGTATATTCGGTGGTGGCTATAACCAGGTCCACCTTGGTAAGTAGAAGTACATTTGGCTGAGCCCATGCATGACCTTCATCCTTTCCACCCATGGCGACTTTGTTCATGACAGCATTTGGCCTTGTAAGATCTGACAAGATAAGTTTAAGTCCCATAGAAGGAAGTACAACAGGAGTTTGAGTGTTTGGCAATTTAGAAACCTGGGAAAGGGGAGCTGGCAGGACCTGAGGTGCAATAAAGGGGCCAAACATTTCAGCATGTTCAGGTCTCACTTTGTCATTCTTCACCCCGGCCTAAGGAATATGCCAAGGTGATTTCAAGCAAAGCCTTAAATTCCAGTCTTGATGAAAGAGGCAATATTCATTTTGAATTATGTTTGCAAAAGGCTGGGGGTGGAATCTAAGAGGGCAGGAAAGGTAAAGCAAATTGGTGATGTCATTTGGAGTGGAGGTTTTTTGCATAATTGAATTTTCTCTTCTGTAGGGCATTGTGGAGAGTGACATTTCAAAAGAGCACAGCTAAAACAGAAGTCCATCAAATGAACTGGAGTTATCAGAGTTGAGAATGCTTTGCACAAAACCTAATAACCAAAGACTAAATCCGGGCAATCCTTTCAGCAACATCTCTATGCTATGCGCCCCTTCTTTAGAATACTGCAGGCATGGACCTTGAAGTCCAATTTCTAATTTTTGAAATTGTATTAGCAGTTAAACATTGATAAAACAAAACCTTATATATAAACCTCTATCTAAAGGAACACTTACATACACAAAAAGGTCATGCGGAGCTGTCCTGGTTGAAGTGGATGTGTAGGCTACAGTCCAGGACACTCGTCCCGCCCCACTATTCCTGTCCAGGAATTCTTTGAAATCCTGGAAGCTTGTGGTGCATATTTTGCAAATTGTTGTAGGGCCAACATCTAAATTTTTCCAGATGAGAAAATAAGGCATAGAAAAGTTAAATGATTTGTCTAAGTTTACAAAGTTATTTTGCACTGGGATGAGGGGCCCAGCTCTCTGTCTTGATCATCGCCTCCCTAACATTCATTACATTTTGGTTTTTCAAAGCTCTTGGTGAAATGAAATAGATAAAATATGTACTGACTCACAGCATAGTAGAAATAGAACTGAGTTCATGTCCCAGCTCCACCATTCTCTAATATGACACTGAAAATCAATGCCCTTCTCTGAGCCTCAGTGTTGTCATTTGTAGAAATTAGGGATTGATGTGATATTACGGTGGAGAAACGAATGTGTAAATAAAGCTCTGAGATCCTTACTTCTATTTAAAGAGGAGGAAGAAAAAAATTCTATATATATACAAACTTTTAGTCTGTCTCTGCTTTTCCCCTCCCTTGTTTGTGAAACTGTCTCTTTAACGGCATTCAACACAATGATAAGTAACTTATGTTACGTAAGAAATGCTGGTTGCTGTAACAAACAAACTCTGAAACCTCAGAAGCTTAACCAAATATAAATTCATTTCTTACTCAAGCAAAATGCAACGTGCATGCTCCAGGGCAATGGATGGCCTTCCATGTAGCATCACCCTGCCCTGCAGTCTCAGAACCTTCTGCCAGGTCCTTTGCATCTTGTCAGTGGACAGCGGAAGACAAGATGAAGGATTGTGGGGGAGGTTTTAATGCAGTAAGCTTGGAGGTCAACAAGAGGACACATGGCTTCTGACCATGTTCTGTTGTCAAAACTCAGCTGCATGATTCTAGAGAGATGCAAATCCCAGAGGAACTGAGAAATACAGAACCTACAGAAGGCACAGGATGGAAGGAGAGATATGGGTGTGTCAATCCTCAGTGGCATACTACTTGTCTGCCATTGAGAGTTACCAAATAAACACATCTTCTTAGAGAAGAAGCTACTCTTTATAAATGTAACTATAGAGATAAGAAACAAGGAGAATTCATGTGTTTCCACTTACACAATTTTACATAATAAAAATTCCTATCTATTCAGAATATCATGTAAATGAATTTTTTATAAAGTCTTCACAGCCACATGCATGAATCCTGTGGTGGGGGGAAGTGTCGTTGCAGAAAGGAGAAAAAAATAGATGTGTTTTACTTTTCCCAGTTTGGGGATGCCACTGATTTTTCTCCATGACCCTTTGACCATTTACTCTCCCCAAATATTCCATATTGTTTTCTTTCCTGCTGCTTTTGAAAGGCACCTAACTGTATTTAGATATTTATAATCTAATGTTTATGGGCTCCAAGTTCCATGGGTATAAAAGAGACCATTTATGGGGAAAATAATACAATCTTAAATTGTTCCTCGAATTCTCTACACATGATTTGTTTAAATTGGTTAATCAGTAAATACTGTGTGAACAGGTGTCATGATTTTTCCACAGTGATGTAATATGCAAACAATTCCAAGTACATGTTTTATTCATGGTGCTTACTGGTATAAATATTTCTTTAAACTGGTATTAGATTTGGTTATATGAAAAGACCAAAAGCAACAGCTGGAACAGCCAGAGTCCAAGGCATCCATTTGGCCTAGAAGTTGGCCCATGTGTCCTGCTGTTGACTGTGGAACCCTCCTGTCATCTGCCTCTTGAAGGGCAGCTCCTGTCTACTCTTTGCAGAATAGATCCTAGCCTCTGCAGCCACTTCCTGAAAGCAGCACTCTTATTCCACAGGCTCTGACTGCAATCATTTACCACCTTCCTCCTGTGCTTGGGGACTGTCCTATCTACATGAGCACTTCATTTCTTCCCTTTAAGGGGCAGTGTCAGTTCCTCAATAAGCTCTTTCTCCTGTTTCAAACCTCTTGCATTTCCAGGGACCTTCCATGAGTTCCAGGGTTAGGCTTGATGGATAAAGCTAGTACCACTGTAACACAGGGCTGATTTTTAAAAAGGTTTTACTGAAGTGCAGTTGATGTATAATAAACTGCACAAATTTAATGTATACAATTTGACAAATTGGGATATAAGCATACTCCTGCGAAACTATTAACATAAGATGAAGGCAACAGACATATCTATCACCTTCAACATTTCCTATGTCTCTCTCTGCGTGTGTGTGTGTGTGTGTGCGTGTGTGTGTGAGTGTGTGTGTTAAGAACACAATGTGTGAGATCTACCCTCCCAACAAATTTTTGAATGCATAATACTGTATTGTGGACTACAGGCACCATGCTGTCCAGCAGATCTCTGGAACTAATTCATCTTGCATAACTGAAACTTTATACCAATTGAACAACAACTTCCCAGCCCCTGGTAACCACAGTTCTACTCCCTTCTTCTATGAGTTTGACTAGTTTAGATTCACCATGTAAGTGGAATCGCGCAGTACTTTTTCTTCTGTGACTGGAGTATTAGCATAATATCCTCTAGTTTCAGCCGTGTTGTCCCAAATGGCAGGATTTTCTTCTTTAAGGCTGAATAATATTCCATTGTATGTATGTACCACATTTTCTTTATCCATTTATCTGTCAATAGACATGTGGGTTGTTTAACACAGAGGTGATTTGATCCCTTGGGGCCCACCACTGAAAGTGCTCTAGGCTAGCATTGTCCTAAGTATGTTTCTATGAATCCTATTTCCACAAGTTCCTGACAGATGTTACCTATGAAGAGGTGGGGGTGGTTCCCATAATCATATAAATGCTAGAAACACTGAATTAAACTAATTTAACATGTATTTTTCATGCAGGACTTCTCAAAGCTTGAAATATGTCACTGTCACTATGAATCTCCAAGAGAGGGATGTAACGCATCAAGCTTTTCAAACGGATTTGACTTGAGGTTTTTTGTTGTTGTTGTCGTTTTTGGCTTAGCGTTTCTCATGGAACTAATGATAATGGGAAGACACTTTTGGGAAAATGGTGATCCAAGCTGTTCTGTATCAAGCTGATAATTCTCCCCATCTAAAGAGAATTTTATGACATTCTACTTGTGAAGAAGTGACCTTGCAATTACATTTGATGCCACTTCATATGCCAACTGCTGAATAATAGCACATGTGGTAGACAGAGATGTATTGCCCAGATCTCCCCTCAAGGAAGGACTCTCTACCCAGCTGCAATGAGCAAACAGCCTCCAGTGATTAGTCTCTTTAGGCTTTGCCTCAGCTGCAGAGAACCACTTTGCCCAAGGCCACACACTTCCTGCAGCAGGCTCTACCAGGTGGCTGAGAATGGCAGGGTCTAAAGGCCAAGCCATTTTGGCTTAATGTGGGACACTCAGATGTGCAGTTTTCACTTCCTACCAGGCTGAGACTTTGTCAGGCACGCATTGGCAGTGCAAATTCTTCCTAGTCCAATCCTGCTTCCCCACCTGCCTTTACTATTGCAGGTGGTCAACCATAAACATCATGTCCTAGACTCCAAAGAACCCAACATGTGAGAGTTGTTCTAGAAGTGGGCTGAGGAAAAGTGACAAGATGGGGTTTTGGCAGTTCAACTGTTAAACTTTTACGGGAAGGAATTGGAATCGAGAACCAGTGGAACAGAGGCTAATGGGTGCAACGTGTCAGGCATTTGATACATGTGAAGGAAATCAGAGCTATCAGGCTAAGGTATGAATACCTTTTGCAAAGGACCACTGATGTGCTACAGAAAGAAAATGAACATTTAAGAGTGAGCACGAAATTGAGATATTTTAATTTCAAGGAATTGAAAGCCAAATATGAAAGACAAAGGGCCACTTTGGATACAAAGGAATGACCAAGAAACTCAAGGACCAAGCCCAATCAGATAAGCTGAATTTAAATGCGGTTCAATGCTCAGCCAGGGGACATAGGTTAAACCAATGTCAAGGCCTTCTTTGGAAAAAAAAAAAATAAAACAAAACTAGAATCCTGACACATAGAATAGATCATACATATTGGTGGATACTGTATATTGCAGATTTCAGTTGTGGGAAGAGGTGTCATGTGGATTTTGCAACAAGCCCCATCTCAACACAGGCACCTGGAATTCTGGAGCAAGGTTATGTCATTCACAACAGAGGAGCATATACCTTCTGAAAGTAACCCCTGACATGCTACTAGGCTATGGGAGGGACAGAATTCCTGAGCATGGGACACCAAATGGCCGTACCAGAACTGCCCATGATTAGTTAAGTCTTACCAGATACATGACGAGTTAATGGGTGCAGGAAATCAACATGGTACATGGATACATATGTAACAAACCTGCACATTGTGCACATGTACCCTAAAACCCTAAAGTATAATAAAAAAAAGTCTTACCAGATACACCAAATCATAAAGTCAAGTGGGATCAGCAACAATTGATCATAAGATGGAAGCATTATATTTTGCATCAATATGAACATGGAGGTAGCTCAGACTCCCATGGTGTCCAACAGTGTTACAAAAGCATGACTGTCTCAGCTCATGTCTATATCTGTGTGAGAGATCCCTTATGACCAGCTAAAAGAGGAAAAAAATTGGCTTACAGATGAATTGGCTCTGTATGTAGAAGCAGCTGTACTACCTTCAGGGATAGCCTTAAATGACAGTAAAGACAAAAAATCCTTCCAATGGGAAGAGCTTTGGGCAGTGCATGAGTCATTCACTTTCTTAGTTGGAAAGAGAAGAGACCCAAATTTTGAATATATATGGACTGCTGTGTAGCACTGAATAGACTGGACAGCTGGCCGGAGGTCTGGAAGAGAAAAAATTGGAAGATCAAAAGCAAGGAATTTGTGATTCAGTCACATGGATGAACATATGGGATTGAACATGAAACGTGAAGATTTTTTAAAATGTGTTTGTTGATACCAACCAGACAAAATTATTTACCCAGTTAATACCAGCTAGTTTCTGTCATTGGCCACCTCAGTGCTGGCACAATGGGACGTGAACTTAGTGACCACAGTGGCAGAAATGGGGGCCCAACAGCATGCACTCCACTTATCAAGTTTGATTTAGCAATGTTGCAATCAAATATCCAATGGACCAGCAACAGAGACCATTACTGAGCTCCCAATACGGTGCCATTCCTCGCGGACACAAACTGGCCACTTGGTGGCAAGCTGCATACATTAGATCCTTTCATCCTGAGAGGGCCAGTGGTTTCTTCCCATTGGAATAGACAATTTACTCATATATAGGTTTTACTTTCTTGACCATAAGGTCTAATCCACATGACTATCTGAGTAATGAGTGCTTGCTCCAATGGCATGGGATTCCACAAATTTCAAATCAGACCAGTAGATTCACATTACAGCAAAAGAGATACAGGAGTGGTCCCAGGACACACTGCTGGGATCCCCCTGGACTTATAATATACCACGGTACCCAGGAGCTACCAGCCTGATAGAGTGCTGGAATGGCCTGCCAAAGGCATAAGTGCCAGCCCCATACATGGTAATTTATAATGATGGGTTGCCATCCTTCAGGGTGTAGCATATGAATTGAATCAAATGCTACATGGCATTATGTCTCCAACAGGAAGAATATGTGTGTGTGGAAACCAAACGGAAGAGGCAGTAGTGGCCCCACTTACTATCACTCTCTATCACCCACAGGGGGACTTTGTGCTTTCCATTCCCACAACTCCAGGCTCTGGACAGTTAGAAGTTCTGGTGCCAAATGAGATACACTTTCACTGCTAGGAGACAATGCAAGAGTCCCATTAAATTGCCAGCTACCGTTGCCACCTGGGCACTCTGAATTTGTGACTTGTGGACAGAGACCGATAGGCAAGAAGAGGAGTCACAACACTGGCAGGGGCAATTGACCCTGATGATCAGGAGAAGGTAGGGCTGGTGTGCACAGAGGCAGGGAGGAATACACGTGGAACCCAGGTGATTCACTTGGTACTTCCTTGCCCAATTTGACTGTAAATAGACAAGTACAGCAACCCTAGCCTCTGAAGGGCAAAATGACCAGGTGCTTAGGTGCTCCCCTTCAACATGATGGTTGGGTTTCATTCATTAACAGGTAAGCCATTGAGGCAGAGGGGATGGTAACCTAGGTTGAATAGTGAAGGAGGGAAATGAGCACCAACTAGTAGCTCTGAAACCAACTACAACAGCATGGACCATAGTTTATCCCTCTAACCTCCCTCTTCTTATTTCCCCTCAGGAAGCGAAGTCCATCAGATCCTGGAGAAGTTGCTCCCTGAATGTATATTAAAGAGTGAATCTGAAAGGCACTATCGTCGACAGAATTGTACAGCCCAGATTCCCCTTCAAGGATGAACTTGCTGCCTGTCTGGGGACCATAAGCAGACAGCTTCCAATTGCCAGCTCCTTCTCTGGCTTCAGCTGCACAGAGGTAGCTAAGGTCATGCCCTTCTCTGTACAGCCAACTCCTGGCAACTGAAGGAGGCAGGGATAAAAAGACTGGTGCATTTTGATTCAATATGGAACACTGACAGGCAATATTCACTCCAGAGTTCACTGCTGGGAGGACTGAAGCTTCATCAGGCCTGCCTCACAGGTCAGTTTCTTCCTCTGTTCAGCCCTATTGTCTCCTCATTGCCTTTCACAGGTGTTGATCACTAATAAACCTTTTGCACCCCAAACTCCATCTCAGTGTCTGCTTCCGGAGAATCCAAAACCTGAAGCAGCAGACAAGCAGTAAGAATAATCAAATACTCCTACCAGCAATGGGTAAGATTCACTGAGCACTAATAGGACCCAGGGATTTTTGCTGAGCACTTTATATTCAGTACATGTCTTGTTTCAGCCTAAGGAAAATAATAAACTCGTGGAATAGATACTATTATTATCATCACCACTTTGCACATAAAGGAAATTAAGGCACAGAGAACTTATACAATTTGCCTAAGGTCATATTTCAAGGAACTCCAGAGCCTGTGCACTTAATCACTACATACATTAAAAAGTAAAATAACTTGAGGTAAGATTATCTTGAAGAGTTTTGTAAGCTGTGACACGTTACTCAAATAGTAGTACATGACCATGTGTCAGGATCCCTGCAGTAAGGTGACGACACTCAAAATGAGTAGTTTAAGGACAGATTAATAAAGTATGTGCAAGGCTGTAGGCTGGGTATAGGGAAACAGTAAGACAGTACAGTGCCCCAGGCAGGGCCAATTATACTGGGGTGTTGTTCCTACCCCCAGGGCTGAAGGAAGGAGGGGAGAAAATGGTCACAGGAACCCAGAGTCAGAACTCTGCAGGATCTGACAGGGCCTGTGACCTTAGATTGATGAGGAAGAGAAGGGGCAGAGAATTCCATAGCTGGCCTCACCCTTCCTCCCTTCCTTGGTTCTGCTAGTGCTCCTCATTGGCTGAGACTGACAGAAGCCAGAAGTCCACACAGGACTTCAGAGTACAGAGAATGAGGGAAAGATTAGAGGGGCAATCAGCAACCATCTAGAACACAGAGCAAAGTCAGTAGCAGGTGAAGAAACCAAGGATCAAAGCAGATCCTCAAGCAAGACCTCTCAGATTCATAGGCAGAATCTGGACTGGAATCTTCCCACCTGTTCATGAGAAAAGCCCAACTCTAAAACATTTTTTTTTTATTTTGTAATATTCTTAAAGGGTTCTTATTGTTATTGATTTATTTTTTTTTCGAAGAGATTTGTTCTGAACCAAATATGAGTAACCACATGGCCCATGACACAGCCCTCAGGAGACCCTGAGATCATATCGCCAAGGCGGTCAGGGCACAGCTTGGTTTTACACATGTTAAGCAGACATAAGACACCAATCAAATGCATTTAAAATATACACTGGTTTGGTCCATCAAAGTGGGGAGTGCAGGGGGCTTCTAGATTATAGGTAGGATTTTTTAATGTTCTTATTGGCAATTGGTTGAAACAGTTATTATCAATAGAAAGGAATGTCTGCGTTATAAGAGGTTATGTAGACCAAAGTTTTGTCATGCAGTTGAAGCCTCCAGGTAGCAGGCTTCAGAGAGAACAGATTGTAAATGAAGCTTGTCCAGCCCATAGGCCACATGCGGCCCAGGATGGTTTTGAATGTAGCCCAACACAAATTAGAAAACTTTTATAATTTTTTTTTTGGTGACTTTTTAAAGTTAATCAGCTATCATTAATGTTAGTGTATTTTATGTGTGACCCAAGACAATTCTTCTTCCGACGTGGCCCAGGGAAGCCAAAAGAGGGGACATACTTGTTGTAAATGTTTCTTATCGGACTTAAGGTCTGTGTTGATGTTCCATGCTTGTTGTCTTTTCCTGAATTCCAAAAGGGAGGAGGGCGTAATGAGACATGTTTGAACACCAGCCCCTTCCTGTCATGCCCTGAACCAGTCTTTCAGGTTAAATTTAGAGGGCTCTGGCCTAAAGGAGGAAGTCCATTCAGATAGTTGAGGTGAGGGCACTTCGAATTTTACTTTTGGTTTATAGACCCCATCGCTGCACATTTTTCAACCCCACTGTTTCATGGAATAATAGAAGGGTAATTTTCTCACCACACTGAGAATTACAGAACATCATGCAGACTCTGTGGGCTCCTGATAAACTGACTCACGTGCCTGTTATTTCACTTGCCTCCAGTTGACAATCATCCCTGTGGGTTCCTACTGACCTGACTTCCAATAAGATGATACTCCACCCCTACGATGGAAAGAGACTTCATGTACCTCCTTAACTAATGCATCTTCATTTTCTAGAAACTCCTAACACACCAGGAAAATATGAAGCAAATCGTGCTAAAATTTAGGAAGACTTCTTTTGAGGGGCCAAAAGAACGTATAGAAATAAAGGAAAATCATGGACTTTGCGCAAGAAATTGGAAATTTCTGGCCTCTTAGGAAACCAATTCAGCACAATTACAGAGATAAAACAGGATTGGTCTTAATAGAAGACAAAGAAAGCAGGAAAGGGTGACATAGATGTTTATTAGTATCTACAATCAACCAGGCCTTGTACTAAATATATTGTCTTATTTAATTCTCCTCAGGAAACCATAGAGTAAGTATGCATAATGGGCATGTCAATTTGGCTACTCAGGAATTATTTCTCCTCTGTCTAGAAACAGAAACTAGAATATCCTTTGGGAAATTTGTCTGTCTTTATTCTCAACCATGAAGTTGAAAGAAAGAAGCTGGCCACACTCCCATTACTACAATTAGGTCCTGATTGGTGCATACTGATCAACGTGTCCTGTCTCCCTGTATTACTTTGCTATGGCTGCCACAATAAATACCAGAGACTGGGTGCCTCAAACCACAGAAATTTATTTTATGAGAAAAATTTTCTCATAAAACAAATTTCTGGAGGCTACAAACCCAAGATCAAAGCATTGGCTGGTCTGGTTTCTGGTGAGGCTCTGATCCTTGGCTTGCAGATGACCATCTTCTCTTCTTTGTCTCCAAAGTCTTTCCTCTGTGCTTGTCCTAATCTCTCCTTCTTATAAGGATATGTCCTTCTTATAAGGACACCAGTCATATTGAATTAGGGCCCACTTATGACCTCATTTTACTTAATTACATCCTCAAAAGCCTTAGCTCCAAATACAGTCACTGGGGGTTAGTACTTTAACAAGTGAACTCAGGAGGGGACAGAATCCAGTCCACAATACTCCCTTTGGCACAGTGACTGGTTCCAGGATGGCAAGTATTCCAGTCAGAGTCCATGAGACCCAAGGAAATGTATATTCAGACTTCTGGGAAAGAGGAGTTTCCTCTCTTCCACTGGACTTGGTAGTATTCAGATATGAAGCTTGCAGTTCCTGCAGCCATTTTAATGCCATGAGGAAAGCCAACTCAAGATGAAACCATTACATAGAGGAAGGCAGAATAAAAGATTCAAGGAAACTATATCTGAGTCCAAGGTTTGAACCTCTGGACTACCCCTGGACTTAGAAGATACTTGAGCCAATAAAATGCCTTTAGCTTTACATCAGTCTGAGGTGGACTTTTGCTATGCCCAAAATCAAAATTCCTAGCGGATGTAATATTGTATCTTATTTTCTCAGTCACACAGCTAAGTGCTAACATTTGTGTGTATTTCAGGCAGATGCCAAAGCCCTGGCATTTGCTACTATGCCAAGTTTACTGTTTCCTCTAGAGAGCTGCAAGCCGAGCACAACTTTGGCCTAAACACGGTTGTGTCCCTAATATCAGAACATAGTAATTTACCTATACTTCCATACATTTCCCACAACATCCTCCAAATCCAGTGTGTGAAAAGCTGCTCTAACATGAAGTCCAGCCAGTGACTGTGTTCCAAACTCCAAAGGAAAGCCTGGGTTCCAGAAATATCATCCATTCTGGTTAAACTTCCTAAAGATAGTGAAGACTGGACGTTTCCTTCAGTCAATTATTTTGAAAGGGCAGGGACTTTGTTGTCCTCCTTCAATTTCATTGAATTCAACACATTTACTGTGCCAGGCACTCTGCCATGTGCCATAGGGGATCTAAAGATGAATGACTGGGACAAAGTTCCTGCCCTGGGGATGCTCACACTGATCACAGTAAGGGAGATCTGCAAACAGCTAACAAAACACAAGAAGAAATAACCACAAATGGGATCCTTCATAACTTGGAAATAGGTATCTTTGTCCAGAGAAGCTAAAAGGAGGATGCTGCCTCAAATTTGTGGTTGCTACCGTCTTTGGAAGGGGAAACTAGATCATCAAACAGTACCTATTGAACTCTGAAATAGTAAGTACACAGTATTTTGCATTTGACCACTACTGACTTTAAAATGTTTTTACCACCCTTTACAATGAAAAAAACGTATGGACGAACATAGAACCATGTGAGAATCTAACATCACTCTGCCCCCTTTACCAAAGGAAAACAACGAGGCTATAACAATAATGCAGTACAACTAAAACAATTTAGAAAATCATGGAATTAAGAGCATCTAAAAAGATTGTTTAGGAATTTTTTTTTCAATAACATGTTTTTCCTCTTGAGTTAATATGATTATGTGGTTATAAAATGAAGAGACTCTTTGGCTTCCCTTCTTTCAGTTTTGAAATGATGTCCTCATTATGTCAGCTGATGACTGAAAACTCAGAGCCAAAAACATGCTTAAGAGGACCCGAGTCAAACAATTTGAAATCCAGAGTGCCTGAAAATTTTACGATGGTGTCCAAAAGCATCATTAATTTATTTTTCTTATCATTTATTATAATCAAATATTTAATTGAATGGTACATTGGGCAGATTATTAAGTACTGTGAGAATTATAAAATTTACTTAAACAGCCCCTTTTATTGCAAACATTACAGTTTAGAGAAAACCTTACCACTTAGTACTGACCTACTGAATCATTTTGGAAAAAAGATTATTTTTCTGCTTCTTTTGAAATTGGTGTAACAAATAGCCCACCCAGAAAGAAATGAAATTTATTAATGTTTTAAAGTTTTAGCATTAGTTTAAAGGGACCCATCTTGCTTGGATCAGCCGAATCTGAGAAGCAACATCTTGACCACAATGGACAGATGGGAGTACCAGCTTTGCTCCTTTCTACAGCAATACCTGGAGGGATGCTTTAACTGAAGTAGTATTCAACTTTTTATATGAAATGAAAATAACATACATTGACCTCAACACAACTGTGCCCTACAACCTGCATTGCACAATGGAATTCTGATTGTGTATTTCCAGTTTCTCATCCCTATAACTCCAGGTGAACTCTCCAAAGGGTGCAGTTCAGAGAATGGCCCTATTGGACTTCTCCTGTATCCTGATCCTGTTTCTCCTTTTTTGTGTATTATGCTGCTGTGCCCCACAGTAGCCTGCATGGTGATGGTCACTTACCCATATAAAGGTCCCAGATTCCCAATCAGCATTTTCAAAAATTCCAAGTTCTCTTTAAAAAGGAAGATCAAGCTGAAACATGAAGGGTTCACTTATCCCTCGCACAGGGCTATGATGGGGGTGTGGCTCACTTCTTCAGTGCCCCACTGCTCAGACCTCTAAGGGGAAACTTGCAGATGGGCAGGCTGTGGGGCTCTGACCCCACAGCAGCATCCAGGGGTGAATGTTCATAGTTCCTGAGGCCCCAGTGGGCATGTGTTACAGGATGCTCTTTTAGGTTAGTCATCCATAGGTGGCTTGTATTAGCTCAATTAAACCCATGCCTTATCACAAGGATAGAGGGCTTTCCGTATGCCTTGGTGTACCAGAAGAATTGGATCACACATGACCTCGGAGAATGAGTACAAGCTTTTGACTGGAAGTAGCTCTCAGCAGATGGGGGAGCCAGAAGGGAGATGGTTTTCCCCTGGAGTCGGGTCTCCTGATGGCCCGGACTCTCCTCTGACTGCCTCAGCCAAACTCTGCATTGTTCCACCAGTTGATGGCCTGCCAGTCTGCCAGTGCCTGTTAGCATGCTCCAGCCAATATGCTCCTCTCAATGTCCAGCCAGTTGTTTGTTCTTCCACTGATGTGCTCCTCTCAACATGCGGCTGCTTGTGGTCGCTGCCTGCTAGTGTCTTAGGGTTTTTATAGGCACAGGATGGGATGTGGTGGGCCAGTGTGGTCTTGGAAAATGCAACATTTGGGCACAAAGGCAGGAGTGCCTGTCCACACCTAGGTCTGTGGGCACAGGCCCGAGGGTAGAGCCCTAGAGCCAGGGACCTGCCTTTCTCTACCCAGTACTTCCCTGCCCCCCTCCCATATCCTAGCTACTCTATTCAAAAGTGGTCGCTTTCCTCCAACACTATCTACTAAACGCCTTGTGACAACGAATTTGTATCCAGGAAGTGGTTTCTCATTTCAACCACATAGCTGAAAACTTTCTTTCCCTCTTTGAGCACTCTCTTGTCAATTGCCTTGTCAATTGCCTCTAAGTGTGGCTATAGTGATGTAAGTAGATTACTGTAGTGATGAGGGAAGGATTGTAATCTACTTACTTTTGGTGGAATGAGTGACTTCCATATTGGCATTTAGGTTGAAACTGGAGCAGAAATCAGTATCAACCTCGGCTGCTACAGTTCATTTTGCCATTTTGCCATTTATTTCCCATTAATTGTGTGGGCTACATTTGCATCTGAAAATTTGGGGTGTTATTGAGCAATGTATATTTGGAAAAGGATCCATGCTAACAGCTATGGAGTAATAAAATAGTTCCTACTCTTGGGAAGTAACACTATCTACAGCGCAAAGACAAGAAGCATACAATATAGCTTGAACAGTATAAAAGACTCTTCATATCCTAAGAATTATGTCCCAAGACTTTCTTGAATTCCCAAATATATCACATAAAACTTTCATAAAATATAGTCAAAAATTTAAATGGCACT
Organism: Nomascus leucogenys; assembly: GCF_006542625.1. Classification (NCBI taxonomy): domain Eukaryota; kingdom Metazoa; phylum Chordata; class Mammalia; order Primates; family Hylobatidae; genus Nomascus; species Nomascus leucogenys. Next base: position 2,155,955 of record NC_044381.1, on the reverse strand, counting down.
GCCAGACTCCAATGATTTTCTCTGTATAGGATGAAAATCATATGCAATATACCCTGTTTCTGGCTAGGAACAATCACCTCTTTGTAAGTCTTCAGTTGCTTTTTACTTCCATTACCAGCACCGGCAACATGTTTCTTTATGGGAAAAATTACACTCAAAAAAAACTTTTATACTATAGTTGCTGTGTTCACAAAGAAACATGAGATATGGAGGATGAATAGTCAGCTAAAGTCAGTCACTAGCCTTATGCCTCACTTATGTAAGCCAGCCTCATAGTTCTTGGAGTTCAAAACAAATCTCAGTCAAATTTTCAATGATTACCTACCATGAACCTCCTAGGTTTTCAAAATTGGTTGAAACTACACGTTAAACCTATGAATGCGAAGTGTTTAGGGCAATTTTAGATGAGATCTGCAATTTGAGCTGAAATTCAGGTAAAGTTATATATGTAGAAAAGAGGAACACTAGTGGTGGCCATAAAAATGCACCTCTCAGATCTCCTGCCAGAGGAGTCTGTCCTCTGAAATCCACCATTGTATTTGTGCCAAGATAATGCTCTCTATGGGCTGTTTCCAGCCAATGACTGAGTTTGGCAGGAAAACTAAGGCAGGCACACTCTTAAAAGAGGTGGGACTCAGACTCTTCTGATAGGCAACTTTGTCTCCTGTTGACCCTGTGAAAATTTCTATAGACCTTCACTACAGTCTAAGAGCTTCTTTCCTTCCTTCCTTCTCTTTCCTCTTAAGAGGCAGACCGACATCAAGGTGAGACAGTATTCCCAGCATCCTCCTGCTCCCTCTCAATTTTCCCTCATGATTTAAATCTCTTACATGTCTAATCCCATTACAGCATTTGCTTTCTGAGCACTTGAACTAATGCAAACTACATCCTAGGTTGTTTTGGAAATTTGGGAGAGAATTTTTAGTTGTCACAATGATTGTGGAATTGTAGGGTGGAAACTCCTGCTGGTATTTAGTGGATGTGGTCAAAGATGCAAATTCTTTATAATATATAGAATAATCCCTCCCAATGAAGAATTGTTTCACATCTTCCATAATTTCTGAAAGTCTTGCCAGGCACCCATATAGATGAAACATCTGTTTAAAATTAAACAAGCCTAGAACCTAACTCCATTTGAAATATAAACATCATGTATTTTTTCTTCCTTTTAATATTTGCCGAATTTTCTAGGAATGCAGCTACCTTCAAATCAAGGCAAGATTATCTATATGTTGTTATTTACCAAGAATGGCTGATCATTTCAGAAAAGTTGCATCACCAATAGCAATTCCACTTGGATACTTGAGGGTATCAACCTGCACTTGTAGGTCAGTGTTCTTTGTATAGTTACAATTATGTCATAGAGTTTACTTACACCCAAAAATGTACATGTTCAAATAAATAATAATTTATTAATTTCTTTATATTATTCTTTTATTTTACATTTAGGGTATTGCACTGATTTCTACGAATGTAGGTGGAGTTATATTACCTAACATATTTCCATTTCAGAATAGAACAGGGGGAAGTATAATATCCATGATAAACAAGAAAGGAGAAGTGTTTAGTCTGATGGAGTATAGAACTTCTCAGAGTAAAAGAACAAAGTGGGTTTTAGAAGGAGGGTCATCAAGATATCTTGGCAGGGGTAGATCTGGTTTTCTCATGACCACAGAGTTTTCAACCATCCTCGTCTTATAGCCTTAACTTGATGAATTTATCCTTGTCTGCAGGATCACTGATGAACTTCCCTATTCTTCCATTATAGAACTTGAGATTTAGCAACCAACCAATGGCTGATGGGCCATGAGACAACTGGGACATTGGGTTATATACACTGCCCTTTTGGCTTAATGGTCAAAAGCTGTCAAGCATCTTACAGCACTCCATGCAGCTGTTTGCATGCTTGCTTTGTGGAAGTTGCCTTAGGATTCCAATAGCTCAGAGATGCACAGTAAGAACAGAGAGTCTGGAACCAATCAACTTTCCACAGCCCAGTTAACTGGTCTCACTTTCTTTGAACCAGATGGCCACCATTCCCAGATGTTACGTTGGTCTCATTTACACCTAATCCTTTGGATTGCCAGTTTCTGGAGTCCACACCATGCTAGAAAATTTAAGTTACACCTTGGGCTAAGAGCTGTTATGAGATCAGTATAATTTCCTATAAGATAAGCAGAATGCTTATGTGTAATTTAATCCCTCTGGCTCTGATAATCATTTACAAAATGCCCAAAGGGGGCTGTGCATTTCTAGGCATTTTATGATAAGGGAATAGAATTTAGGAAAGATTTGGTTTCTACACTTTTAACATGCAGCTTAGTAAAGCCAAACGAAATGAATATCAAGAACAATAAACATTGACCCAGAGAAGTCTCGTACTGTTAGGAGCAAAATTAGTATCTCCCTGTCTTCTTAGAAGTTATTAATTAGTTATTTATTCATAGACACACCCTCTAGCACAGATACTGCAAAGTGACATTCGGAGGAGCAAGCTCTCAACTTAATGAGGGAGGAAGGAGCTTCAGGCTACAGGTCTACCCTAAACATCCTTTATCAATGTCCCAGAACTTTGCTTATGTCTCTGTTGCAATGTTTGCTACCAATAATTAGGTTTCCGGATTTTGAGTTATCCTCCAGCAAAAAAAGAGACCCTATAAATTAATTGGTCATTTATGCTTATGGTTGTTCATCTTTTTAATTAGCAATACAGTTTGAATTTTATGAAATTATGCTGAATGCTATGGTACTTGGCTTCATACATAACTGTTATCACATAAGTAAACAAGTATTATAATTGTCTAACTATTCCTTGCTTTGGGGAATATGTCTTCTAATTAAGTCTTTGTTGATTCTTTCCCAGAGTTAAATAGGCATACTCCTTTTTATACATCATATACCCTGATAAAATGAATAGGCTTATGTGGCCTTTGATTAGACTTCATGAGTTCTCTGTATATGGTCATATATTTCTCCCTTTTCCTTCTTATCTTGGTGTATTAGTCTGTTCTCACAGTGCTAATAAAGACATTCCTGAGACTGGGTAATTTATAAAGGAAAAAGGTTTAATTGACTCACCATTCAGCATGGCTGGAGAGGCCTCAGGAAACTTATAATCATGGCGGAAGGTAACTACCTCCAGTGATTCAATTACTTCCCTCCAGGCCCTTCCCATAACACGTGCGGATTATGGGGACTACAGTTTAAGATGAGATTTGGGTGGGGACACAGCAAAACCGTATCACTTGGCCACTATATATCTTCATCTTATTGGGAGTTTCTATGGCAGTATACTACACTAGATGTTTGTTGACTCTGTAAAAAGGGACTATGTCTCTGATCTCTTGTTTAGTCCCATCTCCTCCTAGTACCCTACAGTGTTTTACAAAGAAGACAGCCGAATGAAGTGGCATACTTCTAAATTCTAGGCTCAAAAGGAAAAGTTCCAGAGCTCACTATATTACCCTTAGTTAACTGCTCATCAACCTCTCCTCCGTATTTATCTTGCTATCAGGAGCAAAGCAGAGCTTTGGGGCATTTATCCTCATTCAATACTTTTTGTTAGCTAAAAGCTTTCACCATTACCCATTTTTTTCTTAGAAAACATGGAAAAGAGATTCCTTTTTCAATAAGAAGTTCATATGGATTATCTCTTTGTTTTAGGAGGTCTGTGAATCAAACAGGAAGAAAGAAAAAAATATGTATTGAATATTTACTGTGTGGCACATAGTGTTGTTAATATGAACATCTTATGGAAAGAAAAGTAATCCACTGGTGGGGGTAACTTAACCAAAGTCACGATCTAGCAAGTGGCAAAATAAATCTGTGACTCCATTGCCCCCACTCCTTCCACAACTGCCTCCAAAGAAATGGGAAGGTAAATTCAGATGTTGAAAAAGCCAGTAGATATGTCAGAGTAGGCAGAAAGCCCGATATGAGCAGAAGGGAAAAGTCTGGGAAGTCTCAAGCCTGAGGGACCACCCAAAATTTGCATATTAATAGCATTGTTAATGCAGGAGTGGGTGAGCAGTTAGTCAACTGTGAGTAGGAAGAAGAGGTGCCTAGGCAGAAAGGAAGGCCCTAGAATGCCTCTTAAGTTCTCCAATACTCTGCAGTTAAAATGTCAGGATGTCACAAGGTACATACTGATAAGGAACAAGGGTAAAAAAGGAAATTCCTAAGAGATACACCAGCACCGTAAGTATACATTAGTACAAAGAAGAAATTCCTAAGAGATTCACAGTTGCAATAAATATAGATTTGACTGCTATACAGCCTTCCTGGAGTGGCAGTAACGAGCAATGCCACCATTAGGCAAGATTTGTATTGATTCCTGGTGCACGTGTGTGCATTACTCAACAGTAAGGAAGGGTCCCACAAGCCTGGGAGGAAACTAGGTGAGGACAAAGGTGGGGATCTAAGGCAGAAACGAAAACTAAATAAAGAAAAAAGGCAGATGAGACAGAAGTAGGAACCTGAAGAAGGAATCTGACATGATAAATAAAACTCACAGTGCAAGACCCTCAGAGCTGTTTTCCCACAGGATCAGCCCACTCTTCCATTGAAGTGTACTTATTTTTCCCCCTATAATAAGCTCTTTGCTCCCTATTTTCTATTATAAAGGTCTCTGCTGTCTTTGAACCATCTCTCGGCTGAAATCTTTCTCCGAAGTTAGATATTGGGGACTTCTTCATTTCCTGCTAACAGTTTCAGTAACAACATTTTGAATACTTATGTCCCAGGTATGGAGTGGTTTCTTTGCATACATTAACTCAATTTTAACAACAATTCTCCCTAACCTGTTTTTCCTCTGTATGATGGGAATGAGGAAGTTAGCAGGCTATAGTTTTCTCTACTATTCATCATACTCCCTTTATAGGTGAAGGAACAAAGAGGTCAAGTAACTCGCCTGCCTAGGGTCACACAGGAAATAAGTAGAGGAGTCACAACTAGAATGCAGCTAGTCTGGTTCCAGGGTCCATGTGCTCAACATCAGGCTCTACTTAACATTGGGGTAATGGGGAAAGTGATGAGTAAAAGTGGCAATGTTCTACTAAAAAGGGAATAATTTAAAAGAGACACACAAAGTGAGATTTAACTGGTGGTCTGTAAAGTTCAGTCATAATTGGCATCGGCTTCGTATATTGTACTGGTATATTGGAGTCCTGTCAAAATGTCAGTGTGAGAGTAGGTAGGCAGAAATGAGCAGGGCAGGAGAGGCCCCCCTGCCACCCCTTACCACCCCCTCCACTCCCCGCCACCACCTCCATTCTACACCCACCACCCTGCCAAGGAATGTCAGGTGACCATCAGATGATGGTCGGCAGGTGTTAAACTGTCTCTTTAAAATAATAATTGCTCACAGCCAGCGCCAAGGAAAAATAGTTTCCCAATAGATAGAAAACACCTGAAACTGGTGATCGCGGCTTCCCCATAAGATCTCAAGAGCAAGGGGGCAGGCTCAAGCATGCACACTAAGAGGCAAGATGGTGGTGTTTAACTGGTATATGACCTTCCTCTGGGAACAACTGACTGCAAAGAAAAACGCCTCAAATGAGCATGTGCACAACTTCAGTGACCACACTGCACATGTGGCTCCTCCCAAGTGCTGGCAGGCGACCATGCCTGCAGACAGCCCAGCCCAAGGAAAAATTAAGGGAGAAGAGATGCAAACCCCAGAACCACGCCAATGTCTAAAACTCCAAGTCAAGGGTCAGATACAGCACTTGGACCTCCCAAGTCGCCTGCTTGGCTGTCTTCCAAGTATACTTCCTCTCACTCCTGCTCTAAAACTTTTTAATAAACTTTCACTCTTGCTCTAAAACTTGCCTCAGTCTCTCACTCTGCCTTATGTCCCTGGGCCAAAGTGTTTCTTCTGAAGAGGCAAGAATCGAGTTTTCTGCAGACCTGTACGGATTCGCCACTGTTAACATACCTCGGTGCTGTGACTCAGATACATCCCCTAATGATGAGACACCTCTATGCCTCACCTTCAGCTGGAGGTGTTAAAACCCTGTACATGGTTTTCTTCTCACCTTTTGCTCTCCTGCTTGCTAACCAACCCCCAGGACAATTTCTTTTGACCACTGTTCCCCACTGGCTGATCCCACCTCACCCTGAAGGGTGGCTTGTAGGGGCGGGAAGGACTTCAGAGTTCATACCAAGTAGACTTGAGACACTAAAGGCCCTACTGGACAGGAAGCTCACGAGAGTGGTAATGCATTCATCCATAAAGATCTTAATCACACCCATTTATGCCTAATGTTCTATTATTGGAACACTAAGCATGTGGGAGTTATTTATATCCTACTGCTCAAGGTCATTGCCAAGGTCTGATTTTTCACACATCTGCAATTCAGAAAACTGCAACCTCTGGCATGAATGGGTTAAATAGCCTGGCTTCATCCCTGGTTTTCGGGTCCTGATGGAAGTTTGTCTGGACATGGGCTTGGGGAGCCGTTACTGGCACTCCATTGAAGGACCAAAGATGTAGAAGAGAAAACCTTAGCCTATATTCTCTGGCTCAGAAGGCATTAAGTTGGCCTCCTTGCTCTGAAAAGTGGGATAGGAAATTTGGGCTTTAATGGCTTTATAATAGCTTCATAAGAGCTCAAGAAATGTTAGATTCATTAAGCTAACACAAATGTCAGTTGAATCACACCTTATTCCTGACTCAGTGTTTTTTCTTGTTGCTAAAATACATGGGGTTAATACTGTGAGACTATGGAGGTGGAGGTGGAGGTGGAGTCAAAGACAATATGCTCTAATTCTTACCTATTTGGTGGCTACTCTTTGCCCAGACTTGCTGTTTTCAGATGATGTCAGATACAGGAAGCAGAAAGTGACCGATGTCCATTTGGAAGGAGCTTTGTTAACAACGAAGTTGAATGCATGCTTCTGCATGCAGACGACAGAGCACCCATAGGGAAAACTCTTCTTGATGTAGGGGTTTGAAGTCATGAGCCTCTGTCATGGCTCCCTGTATGTCTCACCAGAGCCATGGATTTGGCAAACATAGGTAAAAAAGCAGCTCCCTAATGTGTGAAATCTACCAGTGGCCACATCTGGGGCAACCACCTAACGGATGTCTGTCTGACACAACAGCTTTATAGAAACACACGTACAATCTTGCATGCTTATTTCTTGGATTTAACTTAACTGCTGCTGAAGTCTTAGCCTCAAATGCAATGTAAAAACTTCTCATGCCCAGATAAGAATTATGGAGCAGAAGTGATAGGGCAACTGTCATCAAGATACTAGGGTTATGGATGCACAAAGCCACAGGCTGAAATCCCAGAGCTGACTGGCTGTGAGTTATGCCGCATTTCTTGAAAAAGTGTGGGATTAGTGGCTGGGGGGTCATAGGTCATGAGGAGGTGGACATTTAGAAAGGGCCCCTCCCTGCCACTTTGGACCTCATGCCCCTGATCTACACTAAGCAGCACTTAAGGCATGCACTTTTACACAAGCACGTGTGTGCCCTTCTCTTTATACTTTCACAATCTAAGCAGGGCCTTCCCTATTTAATTTGTTGTGGACATTTTTCCATGCTAATAAATTCATCACTCCTCTTAATGATTCTATTTTTAAAATAAAGGTAGCTGAATGTATGTAACTGCTCAGATGTTAAGTGTCTATTCATCATCCATATTCAAGTGAATCATTTTACTAAGCAAGCCCCTGTGATGCCAGTCATTTAGATAAGCATAGCCATTTTCCCCAAATTAGATGGCCTTAGACCTCTGAATTATTCTTGATTTGTTCCTTTGTTCCCTTTGTTTGTAGAAATCCTGCCACCTGATATTTTTACAAACCTACTGCTCATTTCCAGCACCTCTTCCCGCATCAAAAACCTTTTCCCTAGGGCTTATTTTCCCTCATTGATATCCCGGAAAAAATAACAATCACACAAAAACCATGTTCTCTTTATAGCCTATAGGGAATAATTGAGTTTATAGTTAAAAATGCAAATTTCTAAACTCCATAAAGTTTTGGATTCTGGTGCATGAAATAGGGTCCCAGGATCTGCAAATGCACCAGGTTGCTACAAATTAAGCAGCTGTCCATATCTCTAGGAAGTAGAAATAAAGGATAACAATTGGGCCCTGTAGTACGGAGCTGGTGAAATTTCATTCCACCAAGGGCCACTGATCCAAAAAGTAAAATCATTCATGAAAGTAGAGGGCAAATTAATTTGGAGGGTATTCGTCTTTACATTTTAAAACTAAGGAGCACCCATGTAATGGATAGAGCACTGCATTTATCCTCACAAGATCTGAGTTGGATTCCCAATTCCACCTATCCCTCGCTGTATGGCAATAGCTGAGTTAATTCCAGTTATTTCACACATGAGCAAACTGGTAACCATTGCTCTACAGAGTTAATCAGCCCTGCTCCCAGGCCACAAAAAGCTTACTCTCTGTCCCATAAACTTTTACATGCAATGCATACACACCACACCACACGCAGACGTGCATACACATTCACCAAGGAAAAGAGCTCTGCAGCAATCTAGGCATTAAGGGGTAAAGTACTTCTAGTTCCAGTTTTTGCACATGTTGGAATTCACTTTGGGTGAGAAACACTGACGGGCACAGGACAGTATTTCCCTGAAACAGATGGCATTTAGCTCACATGCTGTCATGAGTTCACTAGTTAATAATATTTACATCTCTAAATATTTCTGAAGATCTGGAGAAATTTTTAAAAGGAGACGGAGGGAGGAAAAGAGAAAAGAAAACTGAATATCCCAACAGGACCAGGTATTACAAAATTTTATTTCCAGTCTCTGCATCTAGCCAACGAAGAGACAGTGACATAAGTTAACTGTTAAATGATTCAACAATTATGTATTGGGAATTTTTATGTTACAGGTACCGTATAAGGTGTTGGAAACAGTATGATGAATCAGAAAAACACATTCCTTGCCTTCATGCAGCATACAATCTAAAGGGGGTGAAGAACATAGAATAAGAGCTGAAGTTCAGAACACTAGAAGCACTAGTCTTACCATGCTTTGTTCTCATATTTTCTTTGGACTGCATGTCTTTTTCTAAAAATACCAAAAATCAAAAGGGTAATGAGGAAGGGGAGGGCCCTTTTAGGATTGCATTCTATAAGATAAGGAATTGCAAATCATGTCAAAATGAGGTATCACTGAATACTGGGACAGTATAGCCTGGAAAAGATAAAACCAAACAGAGGTTTGAGAGCAATCTGCACATATTTGAAGGAAAAACCTGTAGAAGCAGGAATGGATTCATTTTGTCTCCAGACAACAGGGAGAATCAAGATGGACAGGAGAAACAGGCAAGGAAGTAGAACACAGCTCATCTCAAAAATCACCTTCTAACAACTTCAGCAGGCCAGTAACAAAATGACTGCCTTTATGCATTGTGAAGTCCTCATTCAAGAAGTGTTAAATGACACCTGGGGCCCACTGTCAGAGGTATTACAGAGAAGAGTCCTGCACTTAAGTGGAAAATGAGACTCAAAGTTTCCATCTAGATCTAAGGTTCTATGATACCATAAAATAAAGGGAACAAATGAATTTAAACTATTTTCACTTACACAAAAAAGTTTGTTTTTTTTTTTTTTTGCTTTTAACAGAAAACAATCTTCTCTGTATTATCTCCATCAAACCTTTTTGAGCAAGAGCACAGAAAAGTTTTCTATGACAGTGCATTTACTTACAGAAGCTGTAAATTCAGACAATGGGCTGAATTCTGGCTTGTAGATAAGTCTTGTTTAGCTGGTACAGTGTCTTAAAGGTTGACTTTCCATAGGTAGAGCATCTCGTTTTGCTAGAAACCCTAATCTTCCTACCATACTTCATCTGTACACTCTTTGTGTTAATTTTTCCTTCCTCATCAGTGATAGCATTTGAGTCTGTAATCCTGATTTTGAGTGAGATGTTGGGAAAAAGACGAAGAAGCTAAGTGTGAACCATATACTAACTTTGGCAAAAGAGGCAGTTGTCTCCTGGAAATTTGTGTGACAGTTGCCTTCTCAACTGACTGAAAGTAAGACTGGTACATTCAGATTTGTTCTTGGGAACTTCTATAAAAGGAAGTCACTGGTAATCCATAGCAAATTCCTGAGTGGAAGAAAGCCCAAGAGAAGAACATTGCCAACGTAGGCTGGATTTAGACAAGAACTGAGAGGGTAATGAAAAATTAATAGAGTATATAGCAAATGTATCTACACATTTTTTAAAAATTTCAATACTCTTAAGCCCTAACATGCAGAAGTTAGGGTTACCCTCTGAACTGGCGTACTTGGTTTATGCCTATGGTTTTAGTGTCCCATTTGACTTAGTATTTGTTCAGGATCTTTAATTTTTCTTTTTCCACAGGTAGAATTCATATAGTATAACATTAACTGTTAAAAAAAATATACACTTCAATGCCATTTAACACATTCAGTGTTGTACAACTGTTACTCCATTCGGTTCCAAAACATTTTCGTATTTCTCCATGTTTTCCCTTCATCAGGCACTGGCAACCACTAACCTGCTTTCTGTCTTTATGGATTTACCTAATCTTAATATTTCATATAAATGGAATTGAAATGGGAAGAGTTCCCTGATCCGTCTCACAGGACGTGTGACAGGGTTATGGCTTATTTGCTAAAACCGCCTAAGGGAGGGGGAGCACACAGACGGGCAGACGTGGGAGCCTGAGCAACTGCCCCTGGGCTCTGGCCCCATGACAGTGTCCAGGGGTGGGTGCCTGTGATTCCCAAAGCCCAAATGGGCACATGTTACAGTGTGCTCATTTACCCTTGCTGTCTGCAGGTGGCTTAAGTGTTAGACAGCTCAGTGGACCCTCTGCCTTTTTGCAAGGGCAGAGGGCCAGTACGACAGCTTTTAGTATCCCAAACTCTTGTCCAGCATCCAAGAAAAATCAGGCCACACACGGACTTGAAGGATGAATGTGGAGTTTTTAAGTGATGGAGGTGGCTCTCAGTAGGGTAGATGGGGAGCTGGAAATGGAATGCAGTGGGAAGATGATATTCCCCTGGAGTGTGGCCATTCAGCAGCCAATCTCCTCTCTGGCCATCCCCAGCCAAACTCCTCTCCTTGTTCAGACACTCCTCTTCCCTCTGCCAAGCCATTCTGCTGTTCTTCTGCTCTTTTGTTCATCTCTTACCTTGTCTGCTTCTGGAGCCTAGAGTCTGAGGTTTATACAGGTACAGGATAGGGGGGTGTGGTGGCCAAAAGGCAACTTTTGGGCATGAAAACAGGAATGCCTGTTCCCATTTAGGGCCACGAATTTCCAGGCTTGAGGGTAGGGAACCATCTTTGCTGGGGAAGCACCCTCTTCTACCCATTGTTTGCCTGTCTGCTTTCTGTATCAGAATCACACAAAATTAAACGTTTTGTGTCTGGCTCCTTTGCCTAGCATAATGTTTTCCATGTTCATTCAAGTTGTACTGTGTATCAAAACAGAATTCTTTTTTAGGGCTGAATGATATTCCACTGTGCAAATACACTGTATTTTGCTTTTCTGTTCTTCGCTTAATAAACATTCGAGTTGTTTCCATATTTTAGCTATTGTGGATAGTGTTGGCATGAACATTTGTATACAGGTTATTGTTTGAATACTTGTGTTAAGTTTTGGTAATGTATACCTAGCAGAGGAATTGGTAGCCCTTGGGTTAATTCTGTTTAACTTTTAGAGGAACAAACTGTTTTCAACAGTGACTTAACCATTTTGCATCAACACCAGTGATATATGAGGGCTGAAAATTTCTCCATATTCCAACACTTACTGTACTTGTTTAAAAATTCTAGACCTCCTAGTGTATTGTAAAGTAATATCTCCTTGTGCTTTTGATTTGCATCTTCTTAATGACTAATAATGTTTAGCATGTTTTCATGTGTTTATTAGCCATTTGTATACCTTCTTTGGAGAAGCATTCATTCAAGTCCTTTGTCTATATTTTAATTGGCTTGTCTTTTCATTGTTGAATTATAAGATTCCTTTATATATTTTGAGTAGTCTTTTATCAAGTATATAATTTGCAAATAGTTTCTCCAATTTTGTAACTTATTTCACTTTCTTGGTAGTGTCCTTTGATGAACAAAAGTTTAATTTTTATAAAGTCCAAATTATTTACTTTTTCTTTATGCTTTTGGTGTCATATGTAAGAATCCATTGCCAAATCCAATGTCAGAAAGATTTACTCTTATTTTTCTTCTAAGTTTTAGAGTTTTCATTCTTACAGTCAGGGGTTTTGGTCTATTCTGAATTGATTTTATATATGCTGTTAGGTAAGGGTCCAAATTCTTTGAGTATAGATTTCCAGTTTTCCCAGAACCATTTGTTAAAAGACCATTTTTTACCCCAGTGAATGTTCTTGACATCCTTCTCAAAAATCAATTGGTTGTTGCTGTATGGATTTATTTCTGGACTGTCAATTCTATTCCATCAGTCTATAAATCTATTCTAGTACTACAAAGTTGTGATTAGGGATGCTTTATAGTAAGTTTTGAAATCAGCAAATGTACATCCTTCAACTTTGTTCTTAATGACCTTGAATTATAAAATATTTTCTTAGATATGACACCAAAAGCAAATGCAACAACAACAATAAAAACATATACTGAACATCAAACTAAAAACTTTTGGGCTTCAAGAGACACTATAAAGAAAGTGAAAATACAGTGCACAGAATGGGAGAAAAGTTTTGTAAATCATATATCTGGTTGTTTTTTACAGTATATATATAAAAAATTACAACTCAGTAATTAAAAAGACACACAATCCAATTTTTAAGATGGGAAGATGAGCCAAAGGATCTTAGTGGATATTTTTCCAAAGAAGATACACAAATGCCCAGTAAGCACCAGGAAAAGATGCTCAACATAATTAGCCTTCAAGAAAAGCCACAAGGATTTACTGCTTCAAATCCACTAAGATGGCTATACTGAAAGGAGAGATAATAAGTGTTAGCAAGGATGAGGAGAAATTGGAACACTTAGACACTCCCAGCAGGAACGTAAAATGGTACGGCTGTTGTGGGAAATAGGCTGACACTTCCTCAAATTAGATTGAGTTATACAATCCAGCAATTTTATTCCTAGAAATCTACCTGAGACAAATAAAAATGTATGTCCACACAACTCATCATGAATGTTCAAAGCAGCAGTTTTCATAGTAGCCAAAAGATGTTGACAACCCAAATGTCCATAAACTGATGAATAGATAAAAAACAGACAGCATTTCCACACAATGAATTATTTGACAATAAAAAGAAATGAGGCATTAATACATGCTATAACATGTATGCACTTTGAAAGACTATGCTAAATGAAAAAGTCACATAGGACCAAAAATCATATTATTTCTTTCATGTGAAATTTCCAGAAAAGTCAAATCTATGGAGACAGCAGAGAGATAATTGATTGCCTAAAGCTAGGGGATGAGGAGATTGGGGCGGCGAGGGGGAAGGGGTGGTGAAGATGAACAAGAACAGAGTTTCTTTATGGGTTAGTAAAAATGTTCTAAAATTGCTTATGGTGATAAATGTACAGTTCTGTGAAAATAGTAAAAGCCATTGAATTGTACAGCCATTGAATTGTATACTTTTAATGAGTGAACTGTATGCTATGTGCATTATATCTCAATAAAGTTCTTTAGCAAGGAATAGAAGTTGTAGTTACAAGTAAGCTTTTTATAAACACAGAACACGCTTAGCTAAATATTTATGTATAAAGGCAAAAGGAGCTATAATAGCTAAAAACAATTCTCAAAAAGAAGTTTAAGGTGATAGGATTCACTCTACCTGGTGTTAAGACTGAATTTATAACTATAATAATCTATATAGTAAGGTACTGGCAGAAGAATAGACATGTAGATCAATGGAACACAAGAAAGAATCCATAAATAGACCAACACAAATATGCCCAAAAGATTTTTGACAAAGGTGCAAATGCAATTCAATGGAGAAAGCATACTCTATTCAACACATGATGTTGGAAAAATTAGACACCCGTTGGAAAAGAAAAAAAGAACATCAACCTTCTTACTGTATCCCCAAATTAATTTAAAATAATTTGTAAATTTATAAAACTTTAAGAAGATACATAGGCAAACATCCAGGACCTAGGGTTAGGTGAAGAGTTCTTACACATGACACCAAAAAGACAATCCATAAAAGAAAAAAATGTTAATGGGACTTCAAACTAAAGTCTTTTGCACTATGAAAGCCATGTTAAGAGAATAAAACTGCAAGTTACAGACGGATACAAAATATTTTGAAATCACATTTCCAAAAAAAGCCATATACCTAGGATAGAGAACTCTCTAAACTCAAGAACTTTTAAAAAATACAGAAAATTTCCAGCTTCATCCATGTCCCTACAAAGGACATGAACTCATCACTTTTTATGGCTGTATAGTATTCCATGCTCAGCAAACTATCACAAGGACAAAAAGACAAACACCGCATGTTCTCACTCATAGGTGGGAATTGAACAATGAGAACACATGGACACAGGAAAAGGAACATCACACACCGGGGACTGTTGCGGGGTGGGGGTAGGGGGGAGGGATAGCATTAGGAGACATACCTAACGCTAAATGACCAGTTAATGGGTGCAGCACACCAACATGGCACATGGTTACATATGTAACAAACCTGTACATTGTGCACATGTACCCTAAAACTTAAAAGTATAATAATAAAAAATAAATAAAAATACAGAAAATTTAGTTAAAAATCTGCATAATATATGAACAGGCACTTCATCAAAGGGGAGATATAGATGGTAAATAATCATATGAAAAGATGTTCAATGTCATTAGCCATTAGGGAAATGCAAATTGAAGCCATAATGCCATAATACTACATATCCATTCAAACAGTTTTAAATTTTTTCTTAAGTCACAATATCAAAGGTAAGGATGTAGAGAAAGTGAGTGCCTCATATACCATTGATGGGAACACAAAAGAGAACAGCCACTCTTAGAAATAGTTTGGCAGTTTCTCTTTTTTTTTTGGTGGGTGGGTCTGGGAGAGTTAGGGAGATCCAAACAGTCTTCCTTTATTCAATGAAAAATGTGTAACTAACATTAATAAGAATATGGTATGTAAATAACAAACAACTAAAAATTTGATTGCCTGTGCCCATCAGGTTTTTGTTAGATTTGTATTTCTTGGAAACCAAGGTGGTATTTTACTTAATGTAAACGACGAGTTTGGCAGTTTCTTACAGAGGTAAACGTGTACTTGCCATATGACCCAGCAATCCACAAAAACTTAGGTTCACACAGAAACCTGTACAAAAATGTTTATATCCACTGTATTTATAATAGCAACATACTGGAACAACTCACATATAATTTAATGTGCAAATAATAGTCCAAACTCTGGCATATCCATGCTGTGTAACAGTACTCAGCAACAAAAAGAAATGAACTACTGATGAAAAACAACAACCTAGATGCCCCTCAAGGGCATTGTGCTTGGTGAACAAAAAAAAAGCTCATCTCCAAAGGATACACGCTGTTGATTTTGTTTATATCATATTCTTGAAATTATAAAACTATACAGATGAACAAATTAATGGATGCCAGGGGATAGAGACTGGATTTCAGGGGTGGCAAGATGGGGGAGGCGCATATGCAAAAAAGTAGCACAAGCATTTTCTTTTACAGTGATGAACAAGTTCGGTTGTTGATTATGGTGGTAGTTATAGTCGTCCCTTTATACCTGTGGTTTCACTTTCTGTGATTTCAGCTACCTGTGGTCAACCGTTGTCTGAAAATATTACATGAAAAATGGCAGAAATAATTCATAAGCTTTACACTTCATGCTGTTCTGAGTAGGATGACAAAATCTCATGTTGTCACGCTTTATCTGGGATGTGAATCATCCCTTTGTCCAGGATATCCATGCTGTAAACACTATCCACCCATTATATTATAGGGCAAAACACAGCATACATAGAGTTCCATACCATCTACGGTTTTAGACATCCACTGGGGGTCTTGGAACATATCACCGATGGATAAAGGGGGACTGCTGCACATGAATCTAAATATGGGGTAAAAGTGTATATAACTATACACACATACATATATGAAATTTTTAAATTGGGAAAAACTCAAGGTCTGTAGTCAGTTAATAATAGTATATCAATGTCAATTTCCTAATATTGACATAGTACAGCTGTCCAAGATGTTGCCATTTGGGGAAGTTAGATGAATGGTACACCTGACTCTACTATTTTTGCAACTTCCTGAAAGTCCGTAAATGAAGAGTCTAAAATATAAAAGCCATAATATCAAAATCTACAAATATTTTATGTGCAGAGAGAATGAACAAAGTTTTTTGCAATGAAGCTAATATTGAATAAAATGTGATAGCATGGAGGTATTTTTTTTTTGGCTGCCTACTTTTACATATCAACCTTATGTCTCACTAAATTTCTCTTTTCCCTTCGAAAACAAAAATCGTGGAAAAGTTTGAGATTTTCAAAAACTACCACATAATTCAACCTAAGTGTACTACGATGACAAACTTTTTGTATGCAATTTCTCTGCAATTCGTTCAAAATCATCAGGAAAGCCTTAGTCAAAGATTTCAATGAATAGAGCACAAAAACTTATTTTTGCGCTTTATGTTTGCTTTTATTACATTGCATTTATTAAAAACAAAGCTAAAAAACTGGAAAACATTGAAATTTATCTCTGTGTAAACTAGGGGTAATTGAACAAACTAAACAATAAGAATGCTAGTGGTATATGCGATTTAATTTTGAAATTTTATAATTGAATTTTAAGATATCTTGACTTGTGGCAAATCTTTGATGGAGCTCTCATTTTAACTGCATAAGTTGTATTCTACATCAGAATGGAATGAAATGAAGAAAGCCTGAATTTTACAACCTGTATTTTTGGTGAAATTTAAACAACTGTAGATAATTTATTTGATTTTCAATAAAGCTACTTGTTAAAGAAATATGCACCAAATGAAAGCAGGATCATAGTACCTATGAAAATATTTGGACTGAAATATGTATGCATTTCAGCATAAAAAATTAAAACTGAAAATATTTCTATTTAGTAAAATTGCTCTGAGCTTTCCTGCAGAGAAAAATCTTTTTCTATCAACAATATTGTGGTCTACAAAAGAATGAATGTACCAAAAATTTCGATTGACTATAAAATGTTATTTTGAAGACAACTGTAAGTTATTTAGTATGTTCTCACTTATAAGTGGGAGCTTAATGATGAGAACACATGGACACAGGGGAACAACAGACACTGGGGCCTACTTGAGGGAGGAGGGTAAAGAGGAGGTGGAGAGTCAGAAAAAATAACTATTGGGTGCTGGACTTAATACCTGGGTGGCAAAATAATCTGTACAATAAACCCCCGTGACACAGGTTTACAACTTTTTGAAAATACTTTTAGATTCAGGGATACATGTGAATTACATGAACCTAAAAGTCTTTTTTAGAAAGAAAATAATAATATGGTGATATTAAAACATATATCCTTTGGGAAAAATATCAGTGACTTGATATAAGAAACACACTTGGCCTTAAGAACCTGAATAATTATTTTGCATATGTTACTATTAGTGTTTCTATAATCCATATTTTTAAAATTTTTTATTCTTGTTTATTTTTAGAAGGAATTGTGTATATTAAAATTGTTTTAATATAACTGTATACCTACTTAATAAGTAAATATTTCAAAATTAATTATATAATTTTCATTATTTTTATTGTTCATTTTCATCTGAGTATATTCCAATTTGGACAATAAATTTCACGGTCACCCTAACAAAAGTGTTCTCTTAGAAGAAATTGACAGCAGTTACAAACTTGGACCTCCCACGTATCACATTTCATGCAAAATTTGTTGAAGCTCAGATGTATAGCTAATATTCTCTAATAGAGTAGAGCTGGCTCAATTCATAGGAATACGACAGACTTTTCTTGGGTAGTGACTCTAAATGTCAATATTGGCAAAGAAAGAAGGGGAGAGAGTGAGGGCGAGAGAAAGGAGAGAGACAGAGAGCATCTGAGAGAGAGAGTGCAAGACAGACACTGTAAGAGAAAGACATGCAGAGAGGGAGAGGAAGGGGAGAGAGAGGGGGAAGGGAAAACGTATGGGAGTGAAGGAGGCAGAGAAGAACCAAGAGACAGTTGAAGGAAAGGAAGAAAGGAGGGAGGGAGGACAGCAAAGACAAATATTGCACTTAAGTGATTTGATTCTTTCCTAACAATGGTTTTATGACAATTTTTAGCTTGTGGCCTTTGGCAAATAATTTTGTTTTACTCAGCTTCCATTTCTTAAGGTATAAAATGAGGATAGTAACAATTCTTATTCCTCAGGATTTCCAGGATAGTGTTACGTGAGAGTGTCTTAGCCCATTTGTGTTGCTATAAAAGAAACCCGAGGCTGGGTAATTTATAAAGTTTATTTGGTTCTCGGTTCTGCAGGCCATACAAGAAAGCATGGGACCGGCATCTGCTTATGGTGAGGGCCTCAGACCACGTCCACACATGGCAGAAGGTGAAATGGAGCTGACGTGTGCAGAGATCACATGGTGAGAAAGGAAGCAAGAGAGAGAGTAGAGGAAGGTGCCAGGCTCTTTTTAACAACCAGCTTTCTTGGGATTAAGAGTGAGAACATACTCATTACCACAGGATGACACCAATCCATTCGTGAACAGTTCACTCCCATGACCCAAACACTTCCCATTAGTCCCCCCGCCTCCAACACTGGGGATCAAATTTCAACATGAGGTTTGACGGGACAAACATCCAAATTATACCAAGAAGAGTATTTGGTAAACAGAACTGATGACTCTTCTGATTATCAGCAGAGGCAGCCCTTCATGAATCAAATAGGGAAAAGCACTTGAATGGCCTTGGGTTGTCTGGGGAGAAAAATGGAGGGTGTAAACAGGAAGATGGTCCACGATTCAGACAACCTTCCTAACTAGACCTCTGGTTTGGGGCCTGACCTTTAGGGCAGTGCTGGTCATTTTCTGGTAAGCCAGGAGTTAGAAGACACTAACTTGAACATTTGTTCACGCATGTTTTTTCAGTTCTCCATGGTCTGCCTTTAGGCTGTATGCAGCTCAGCTGTCATTCAGCCCTAGTCTGAACTACAGAACTCTGAGCCACTTGTGTGTTACTAAAATGCATCTGTGTGACACCTGATTTCTTCCTCCCTACTCCATGTTGTCCATCCTCCCCCTGAGGTAGCTGATGTAGGCAAAGACCAAGACAGACCCACAGCTGTAATGCAGGCCAGGTGCTTGGCAGTATTCTGGTTATAAGATCCCACTTACCTGAGTGACTTGTCTTTCAGGCTGCCATTGTCATTTCTGTGAGATTTGTAATTTGAGCTTTGTTTGTTCTCCAGGGTTAAGTTGTAGAGTCATGATGTTAAACCTCCACTAATTAAATATAGTCATGTTTCAAGGTTAAATTATTTTTGCTTCAAAGGCTTTGGATTTAAAATTGGTTACATTTTACTGTGAGGCCTCTACCCCTTCTCTTCAACCCAGCTACCTCCTATACTAGCTCCCCACTGTTCTCCCCACCACCAGCTTCCCTTTCCTGTGCTGCCAGTCTTTCCTGATTATCTTACCAGATGGAGCACTCCTGGTGGTAGAATGTACCCTTCCTAAAAGTTCACTTTAGACCTAATTTTCAGAACATCCTGTTAAAGACTCAAAGTTGAGTTTTACCTCAGCCTGGGAGAGACCCCACTTCCCCAACCATCACATTTAGCAAACAGACACAAACAAAATACCATATTACAACATGCAAAAGAATGAAATTAAATTATTATATTTTATCATATACAAAAATCAACTCAGAATTGATTGAAGCCTTAAATGTAAACTCCAAATTATGAATCTATTAGAAGAAAACATGCGGCAAAAGCTTCATGACATTGGTCTGGGCAATGATTTTCTGGATATGTTCCCAAAAGCATAGGCAACAAAAGCAAAAATAGACAAATGGGAGTATATCAAATTAAAACACTTCTGTGAAACAAAGGAAAAAAGAGTGAAGAGAAAACATTTGTACATCATATATCTGATGAGGGGTTAATATAAAAATACATAACGAACCCAACTCAATAGCAAGGAAACAAATAACCCAACTAAAAATAGCCAAATTAACTGAATAGACATTTCTTAAAAGATATACAAATGGCTAACAGGTATAATTTTTAAAATGCTCATTATTAATCAGAAAAATGCAAATAAAAACCACAAGATATCACCTCATAGAAGAGCAATTATCAAGCAGACAAAAGATAAATCTTGGTGTGGACGTGAAGGAAAGGGAACCCTTGTACACTGTTGACGGGAAGGTAAATCATAATGTAGAGCTATTATGGAAAACAGCATGGAGGCTCCTCAAAAGTTAAAATTATAACTACCACAGAACTCACCAAACCCACTACCAGATATATATCCAAAGGAAATGGAGTCAGTATGTGGAAGAGACCTGCAATCCTATAGTGACTGCAGTACTATTCACAGTAGCCAAGATATAGAAGCAATCTAAGTGTCTATCAATAGATTAATAGGCAAAAAATGTGGTATGCATACATGATGGAATACTATTAATCCATGAGAAGAATGCTCCTGCCACTTGTGACAATACGGATGAATCTGGAGAACATTAAGTGAAATGAGCCAGTTATAGAAAGACAAATACTGCATGATGTCACCCATAAGTGGAATCTTAAAAAGTTGATTTCACAGAAGCAGAGAGTTGAGTGGTAGTTATCAGAACCTGGGGTGGTTAGGCAGTAGAGGGGCTTGGGGTACTGTTGGTTCAAAGATACATGCCTGCAGTTAGAGGGATTATGTTCAAATGATCTCTTGTATAGCATGATGACTACAGTTGATGATATATTCTTGAAAGATGTCTTAGGTATTCTCACCACAAAAATTACCATATAACATGAATTTATTAACTAGATTTAACCATTTCACTATGTATATATACTTCAACACATCCTGTTGTACAAACTACACACATACAATTTTATATGTCAATTTAAAAATAGATTAATCTTTTAAAAATCGCTATCTATATTGGCTTGAGAATTACCTAAATCAGAAAGAAAAGGAGAAAAGGCTAACCTCATAAAGATTAACTTTAGGCCGGGCATGGTGGCTCACACCTGTAATCCCAGCACTTTGGGAGGCCGAGGCAGGCGGATCATGAGGTCAGTAGATCGAGACCATCCTGACTAACAGGGTGAAACCCCGTGTCTACCAAAAATACAAAAAATTAGCCAGGCATGGTGGCTGGCACCTGTAGTACCAGCTACTCAGGAGGCTGAGGCAGGAGAATGGCGTGAACCCGGAAGGCGGAGCTTGCAGTGAGCCGAGATCGCGCCGCTGCACTCCAGTCTGGATGACAGAGCAAGACTGTCAAAAAAAAAAAAAAAAAAAAAAAAAGAAAGAAAGAAAAAGAAAAGAAAAGATTAACTTTATCCACTAATTTAGAGAGTTGAAAACAATTCAGCAGAAGAACACTTGACAGCCTGGGCCTTGGAGTGCAACATAGTGAATTTGAATCTCTCATACTCTAGCAGCTTGTGTGACTTTGCACAAGTCATTTTTCATCCCTGGGTCTCAGTTTCCTTGCCTGTCAACTGAGGATAATATCTAAAGCTACTTCATGGGGTTGACATTAAGGGTAAATTGAGATAATCCATTTAAAACCCCTTAGCATAGGGCCTGTACAGAGTAAGTAATCAATCAATCAAGTTAAGTATTCAGTAACTTAGTATTATAAAGTAAACGATGTAAACATAGTAGTATAAATTATATAACTTACTAAGGTCTCTGAGAGGATGAATGACTTGCCTAAGACCATGCATATCAATTCTGAGTTAATTACAGAGCATGAACTTCCACTAGGCATTCATTTAGCATTTCTTGAAAATCTGCTTTGAGCTAGGCACTAAGCTGAGTGCCAGGGATGCAAAGACGAATGAACAAGGTCAATAACCCCAGTGAGCTCATACATTAATAAAGGATGGTAACCATGTATATAAGCAATTAAAATGTGTTAAGGGAACTAATAGAAGTGCATAAAAGAAACATAACTAGTTAGAGTAATTCTCAGAGACAGTCTTCAAAGAAAAGTTGGTTTAAAGGGTGCCAAACAGGCAAAGTATAGAAAATGGTACTCCAGGATGAACCAAGAACACATACAAAGGACTTGCAAAAGATGTGAAAAATGAATAGAGGTCTGAAACCGCATGGTCCTTAGAAAAAACTTTAACTTCATTGATTAGATTTGCTGAAGCATAAAGAAAAGGGTGAGAATGGAGGCAGAAAACTGCTGAAATGCTCCCTAGCTCATCCTCCTCCCCCTTGTGCCTCCATGACAGACTCTATGAGAACTAAAACCAAATCAAAAGTTCCTGTGGAAGTTGGAGGAGGCAATTGTTACTGGTAAAAGATATTGTTTGTGAAATAGCAGGGACAGTTATCTAGGATCTCCCTGCTTAACTAACAGTACTGTCATTTATCCCAAAATCAGCAAGAGGGCCTGTAATGAGAAGTCAAAACCAACACACGGCAACGTAGAAGGTACACAAGCAACAAAGAGTTGAACCTTGGAACCCACTGGAGCTTTTTAAGCAGGAGAGTAACATGATCACTGGCACCTGTTTCATGCACTTAGCATGCAATCAAATCCTGTGAAGACCTACACGATCTAATGACCTTGCTCTGGCTTCAATCTCCAATTGCATCTCATACCTTCCCCTCCATGCTTTCCCAAGATGGTCTACTTACAGCTCCATGGACAGACCATTTCCTCCTTGCTTCAGGGTTTTTACCTTTGCTGATCCTTTTGTCCAGAATGCTCAGTGCTTTGCATGGCTTTCTGCTTCTCACCCTTAAGGACTCAGGCCTCAATGTGACTAGCTCAGAAAGCCTGTCCCTAACCAAATAAAAAAGATCACCTCCCTACACATGTATCTTCTATCATATCATATATTTTTCCTTTTATAAAACTTACCTAACTCTATAATTATAGTTTTGTGCTTATATATTTTCATGTCTCCCACTGCCTAGTGAGTTTCAGGAAAGCAGCAATCATATTAGTCTCACTGGCACTGTATTCCCAAAACCTGAACCAGTGCCTAGTATATAAAGTATTCAAGATAAATATTTTTGAGTGAAGGAGAGGTAGGATTTAGGTGGCAGTTTTTGTGAGTAGAATACAGGTGGAATGAGAGATTTGCATCTCCACAGCCTGGTGCTGAAAGGCAACTTTTGAGTCTTGCAGAATTGGACCTGAACCCTATTTCCTTCATATATTACCTGTTTCCTTTGGGGAAAATTGCTTATCTTTTTGGAAACTGCCTCAGATTCCTCATCTCTAAAATAGAAGTAATAACACATTTAGAAGGTTTGTAGATTGACAATAGACTATTTAAGTCATGTAGGTCAGTACTTGACCACTTCCTTTTAAACCCTCACCCTTCCAGAGTGCAATCCTAAATCTCAAGGCTCATATAAAATTGACTCTAGTGGGAAGAAATGAGAGAAGAGAGTCCCCAAAAAGAAAATTGGAGCATGAGGGCAGAACATGAAATAGTCATTTCATTTAGGGCCAGCCCTGTGAATATTTACTCTATCCTTCAACTTACCTGGAACTGTTAAGTGTATTCCTGGGATAAAAGTTGATATGGTAGGGAGGATAATGGAACAATCTCTGCGTAGTAACAGTCCATGATTCTGACCCAGGCCATATTTAAACTGACTGAAGAATCCAAACATATGACCCTCCAGTGTCACTCTTACAGCTCAGCTTCCTGCCCTGTTAAACATCACCATTAGTCCAAGACACTCACTCAGATTCTCCCCGATTTCATTTACTGATTTTAAGATAATACAACCTGGTAACTGAGCTGGTGCTACTTGATACCAAGGCTACATGGAAGAAAGCAGCATGCATCTCTGCAACAGCATCCCCATTAATCACCTGGACAAGACACTGAGATCAGACGCACTCTTCCCCGTTAGCAAGCAAATACAAAAGGGGTTATGGGGCCATCCACAACCTGACTAGGTGAGTGAAGCTGAAAGCAGCTCTGTGTGGGTTGTTACACATTTCACCCCTTTCCACTCTCGCTGAAAAGTCTTCATTCGCATGTAACAATGCCCACATTGCTCCTGCTTGACCAAATTTGACAACTCTCACCACTTTCTGAGAGATTTTCTGCCCCTCTTGTGCTGTCTGTGATCACCTGTGATGGAGATGATAAACAATTGCTTCCCTCTTCTCCCCTGGCCCCAAACTTTACTGCCTCCACCTATAATAACTTGTTACAGTCATGAAAAATGTCTTATTAAACAAACAAAAACAAACAGAAAAACCAACCAAAAAAGCACTGTGACCACAGAACTGTGACTAATAATGGAATTTAGCAAGAAGTCAGCTCTAGTTTCATGAGGCTGTACTAAGAGTTTGGGAACATTTTGCTACTAAAGCTCATGATGAATGACTCTAGGAAGAAAGGGTTGCTCTGTCTTATGCTTCTTGTCTTTCAGTGTCAGTTCCATTCCCTAGATAATGGGGAGTGGCATGAAGGCATGCAGCAAACTTTCTTTTGACTGACAAAGATAAGCTACCATCACGTCAGTCCTGGCAACAGAGGGCTGCTGAACTGTGGGTCAACTTGATTTGGAAAGAAAGAGATATCAGGAGATAATTATAAATCATTCTACTTTCTCTGTGTTTAGATTGAAACCATCAACCCTTCCAGGAAGCTGAGCAAGGTGTACCTAGCAATAAAAAGAAACTCAATCCTGTGTGTTTGAGCCAACTCATTTTTGGTAATATTTTCTTCACATAATTTTAAGCCTTTCAGAAAAGTTACAAGAATTATAAATTATATACACCTTTTCCCAGATTCAACACTTATTTACATTTTGCTTTATCGTTGCTTGCTTGTGGAGTATGTGTGTGATTTCCTAAACCCTTTGAAGTTAAGTTTCATGCATCATGCCCCTTCACCTAAATACTCCAGCATGTATTTCCTAAGGACAAGAACAACCACAGTTCAACCATTAAAATCAGGAAATTTGTCATCGTTACATTACTATTGCCTAATCCACAGTTTATATTCAAAAGTCTACAATTGTTCCAACAATGTCCTTTAAATGCTTTTTTTAAACCCCAGTCCAAAATCCAATCCAGGATTATTCATTGCATTTAGTTGTCCTGTATCTTCAGTTTTTTAATCTAAAAAAATTCCTCAGTTTTTCCTCTGGATTTCATAACCTTGACATTTCAAAGAATATAGGCCAATTATTTTTATAGAGTTCTCCTCAATTTCAGTTTGTCTGCTGTTTATCCAAGATTACATTATGGCTTTTTCCCAGCCAGAATACCACAGAAATTCTGCTGGAAAAGAGAAGGCAGAAATCTCTGGCACTCAAAGAACCAATGAGCTGGTTCTGATTCCTAACACTCTGAATGGAAACACCTTCTAACACAGAGCAGCTAAGGAACAGAGGAGTAAGACCTAAGTAGTAAAAACGTATCAGGTGAATCCTTGATAGTGGAGCCAAATGTATACTAAACAAACGTATTTCCTGGACCTGCATTGATAAAACCAAAAGCAAGTTTCAAAAATATCAAACTGATTACATTTTAAGTGGATTATAAAACAAACCCAAACAATATTTAAAGAAATAAAAAAAAACCCTAGCATCCAAGAATGTGAAATTCACATTTTTTTTCATCCAAATCAAAAGTTGCTGGCCAGGTACAGTGGCTCATGCCTATAATCCCAACACTTTGGGAGGCCAAGGCAGGTGGATCACCTGAGGTCAGGAGTTCAAGTCCATCCTGGGAACCATGGTGAAACCCCATCTCTACTAAAAATACAAAAAATTAGCTGGGTGTGATGGTACACACCTGTAATCTCAGCTACTTGGGAGGCTGAGGCAGATCACTTGAACCCGCGAGATGGAGGCTGTGGTGATCTGAGATCACGCAACTGCACTCCAGCCTGGGTGACATAGCAAGACTGTCAAGACTGTCACACACACACACAAAAATTTACTAATGTGACCTCCAACCAGTTACAAAAAAAAAAAAAAAAAAAAGAAATAGACTCAGAAATGACATGAGAGAATGTAGCAGACAAGAGTGTTAAAACAGAAATGAAACATAGTAAAAAGTCACCAAACTAATTTTTATAGATAATGCAATATATGAAGTGAAAAATTAAAATCAGAAGACATTGTAGAAGAAAATGTTGGGGAACCAGAAGACACAGCAATAGAAACTATCTACAGTGAAACAGAGATTAGATAGGCTGAGTGATACCCCTATGGACAATATCACACATTCCAATATACGTGCAATTAGAGCCTCTGAAGGAGGTTGGGATGGGAAAGCAAAACTATTTGAAAAAATCACAATTTTTTTCCAAACTTGAAGAAAACCATATACAGATCCAAAATAGTCAACAAACCCCAATCAGAAGAAAACAAAGAAAGTCATATCATAACCAGATTTTTTTTAAAACAAATGATAAAGAAATGCAGCCAGAGAAACAAAGACAAGACTGAAAGGAGATTTCACATTAAAAGCAACTCCAGTCATAAGAGAATACCATTACTTCTTTTTAAACAACGGTTAACCTAAAATTATATGATACCGTTTGGCTGTGTCCCCACCCAAATCTCATCTTGAATTCCCACGTGTTGTGGGAGAGACCTGGTGGGAGGTAATTGAATCATGAGGGCTGGTTTTCCTGGCTGTTCTCATGATAGTGAACACGTCTCATGAGAGTTGATGGTTTTTTAAAAAGGAGTTTCCCTGCACAAGCTCTCTTGTCTGCCACCATGTGAGATGTGCCTTTCACCTTCCGCCATGATTGTGAGGCCTCCCCAACCACGTGGAACTGTAAGTCCATTAAACCTCTCTCTTTGTAAATTGCCCAGTCTCGGGTATGTATTTATCAATGGCATCAAAACTGATTAATATAGCAAATTGGTACCAGTAGAGTGGGGTGCTGCTCAAAAGATACCCCAAAATGTGTAAGCGACTTTGGAACTGGGTAACAGGCAGGGGTTGGAACAGTTTGGAGGGCTCAGAAGAAGAAAGGAAAATGTGGGAATGCTTGGAGCTTCCTAGAGACTTGTTGAATGGCTTTACCCAAAATGCTGATAGTGATACACACAATAAAGTCCAGGTTGAGGGGGTCTCAGATGGAAATGAAGAACTTTTTGGGAACTGGTACAAAGGTGACTTTGAGACAGTTTCGCTCTTGTTGCCCAGGCTGGAGGGCAATGGTGTGATCTTGGCTCACCGCAACCTCCACCTCCCGGGTTCAAGCAATTCTCCTGCCCCAGCCTCCCGAGTAGCCGGGATTACAGATATGCACCACCACACCCAGCTGATTTTTGTATTTTTAGTAGAGGCTGGGTTTCTCCATGTTGGTCAGGCTGAACTCCCAACCTCAGGTGATCCGCCTGCCTCAGCCTCCCAAAGTGCTGAGATTTCAGGTGTGAGCCACTGCACCCAGCCTGTTTTGTTTTGTTTTGTTTTTTAAATAGAGACCTGGTCTCACTATGTTGCTCAAGTTGGCCTCAAACTCACAGCCTCAAGTGATCCTTCTCAGTCTCCCAAAGTGCTGGGATTACAGGCACGAGACACTGGTCCAGGCTCCAGATGTTTCTTTTTTTTTTTTTAAAAAGACCTCATTATATTCCATCACATTAAGCCCATTTAAATATAAAGAAAGGCAAATGTTAACAGTAAAAAAAATGGAAAGAAGAATATGATATAAACACAAAGGAAAGATGAAGTGGCTATGTTATTATCAGATAAACTGAATTTTAAATAAAATATAAATGCCAGTGTTAGAAATCACTTTATAATAATGAAGATGTCATGTATCAAGAAGACATAACAATCTGAAAAGTACATTCACTTAAAAACAATTTTAAAATATAGTAAGGCATAACTGATAAAACTGAAAGAGGAAAGAAATCTAAAAGTGTATAGCTGGAGAATTAAACACTTTGACTCAATAATTGATAGAATAAGTAGGCATAAAATCAGTATAAATATAGCAGACTTGAACATAATCATCATTTATTGAACACTGTTTGCAATATACATAATTGTCAAGACATTATTTCAAGAACACATAGAATATTTACAAAAATAGACCATATTCTGGCCATAACGCAAGTATCAGTAAACTAAAAGAACTTTATACAATATGTTATCTGATCAAAATATACTTAAATGTGAAGTCATTTATAGAAAACATGAAAATCCTAATAAATTTAAAATTAAATGACATGTATCTAAATAACCTTGTTCAAAGAAGAAACCAAAGGGAGTAACAGTTGAACTGCATGAAAAGGGACACACAACATATCAAAATTTGTCAGACGCAGCTGAAACTACTTCGAAACAAAACAGACAACACAAAATGAATCAAAAAGCTGTTCTAAAAATCAATAAACCAGATAAACCTCTAGCAAGACTAATGAAGAGAAGGGATAATAAGTGTATACTTATCTTCAAATTCAACAAATACTGTATACATTAATTATGTACAGCTTTTTGTATGTCAATTATACCTCAATAAAGTGGTTTTAAAAAATACAACTTGAGACTTAAATTTAAAGAGGGACTGTTACATAAAATATGATGTCAATCATTTGACCTGTAAATATTTTGAGACAAAACCAGTATGCTAACACAAAAAAGAAAAATTAGCTGTGAAGACATTTTCAGTGCTTAGAGTTTTTTTTTTTTTATTGTCTTAAATGAAAAAGAAATATGGTCATGAAGCATAGGCTCTATTTCTGATCTGGTCATTGATTTCTCTCATGTTCTAGGACACATTTCTTATGTTCCTTAGTCTAAAATGAGTGTAATAAAAGTTATTTTTACATATTCTGTAAGTGTCAAAAAAAGTCTTATTGAAGTTTTGCTGCTTCTTGGAGAAATCATGAACTTGGGACAAAACAGTTCAAGGCTCATACACTGACCACCAATTCTTCACTTGTAAAATGGAAATAGCAATTAATTAGGGATTGGAAATCAATGACTGTTAATCATCTTAAAGAAACTTACATATATAGCAAAATCTCTATTCATTTTATTTCAAAAGATAGATTTTAAAAATGTTTATGGTTACAAAATAATTATATTCAGTTCCATAGGACTATATAAAGTAAAAATAAAAAGTTTTAATGCTTACATATTATTTTGTAAAGAAAACAAAAATTAAAGACCACCCTCACCCTAAAAAAGAAGATACAAATTACCAATATCAGTAGGAAAACAAGGACATCACTACAAACCCTACATACATTAAAAAGGGAATGCTATGAACAATTTTATGAAAATTATGTATCCAATAATTGGATGAAATTGACAAATTCTTTGAAAGACACAAACTACCAAAGCTCAACTCTAAATAGGTAATCTGAAAAGCCTTGTATCTATTAAAAAACTGAATCCATAATTTTTAAACTTTCCATAAGAAAACTCCAAGCACAGATGGCTTCACTGGAAAATTTCTTAAGACATAAAAATAAATAATGACAACTCTATATAAACTCTTCCAGAAAGTACAACACTGGGGAACCCATCCCAACTCATTGATGAGACCAGCATTGTCTTGACACTAAAATCAAAAGAAGAAATTACAAGTAAAGTACCAAACAATATCTATTATGGACATAGACGCAAAAAATGTTTAATAAAAATTTAGCAAACTAAACCTAGTAATATACAAAATAGATACTACATTATGAATAATTAAGGTTAAACCCAGTAATTCAAGGCAAGGTTAACATTTGCAAATCTATAAATATAACTCTTCATTTTAAGTGTCTTTAAAAGAAAACACATATGAACACCTCGATAGCCATAAAATGAATTTGACAAAATTTAATATTTATTCCTGATCTTCAGAATTTAATAAACTAGGAGTAAAAGGGAGCTTTGTCAATATGAAAAACGACATCTAAAAATAATCTACAGTTAACATTACCCTTAGTGGGAAGAGACTGAATGCTGTCCCTCTTATAAAGAGCAATTCAAGAATGTCTGCTCTAATGATTTCCATTCAACATTATACTGTAAATCATGGCCAGCACAATAAAGGAAGAATAAACGGACACACACTAGAAAAGAAGAATTACAACTGTCTTCATTTACCGAGGATATCATCATCTATGGAGAAAATCTTAAGGAGTCTACAAAAAGCCTTCTAGAAATGATATGTGAGGTTATTAAGACTGTAGGATACTAGCCCAGTACATAAAACTCAACTATATTTCCATAGATTAGCCTCAAACATCTTATACAGTAATGGCAATATGTAAATCAATTTTATCTTTATAGGTTACAAGACAAAACTATTAAAAACAACTACGGCTACAATTTTTCACAGATACAAATAAAAAGATGTAAATTGTGACATAAAAACATGAAACATGGCAAAAGAGGAAGTAAAAGTGTAGAAATTGTACATGTAATCAAAATTAAGTTGTTATCAGCTGAACATAGTCCGTTTAAGATGTTTTATGTAAGCGTCAGGATAACCCCAAAGCAAAAACCTAAAGAAGACTCACAAAAGACTTAAGATATCAAAGTCTACCACTATAAAAAACCATAAAGGAAAAAAGCAATAGAGGAAGAAGGAACAAAGGATTTACAAAAGAACCATAAAAGAAAACAAAATTTTACTAGTGAGTTTTTACTGATCAATAATTATGTTGAATGTAAATGGATTAAATTTTTCAAACCAAAGGTATAGATTAGCTGAGTTAATAAAAATAAGAACCAACTATATGTTATCTGAAAAGACTCACCTCACTTTAAAGGACACTTATACACTGAAAATAAAGGGGCCAAAAAAGTTATTCCATGGGAAAGGAAAGCAAAAGAGAACAGGAGTAACTATATTTGTACCAGACAAGAGAGACTTTAAGTCAAAAACTATGGAAAGAGACAAATGTTATATAGTGATAAAGGTGTCAATTCATTATGAAGATATGACAATTGTAAATGTATATATATAATTTCATTAACAATTATAAATACATATTACACCTAATGTTAGAGTACCTAAACATATAAAGCCAGCATTAAGAGATCCGAAGGGAGATATGGATTGCAACGCAGTAATAGTATGGGATTTCAATACTCTACTATCAACAATAGATCATTCAGACAGAAAATCAGTGAAGAAACATAGGACTTACGCTACACTTTAGACCAAATGAATCTAGTCATCTACAGAATATTCCATCCAGCAACAACATAATACATTCTTCTCAAACACACATGGAACATTCTCCAGCATAGATCTTATGTTACGCCACAAAACCAGCCTTAACAAATTTAGGATTGGAATTCATATCAGGTATCTTTTTTGATCAGAATGGTATGAAACTAGAAAACAATAATAGGAAGATCATGAAAATTCACAAATACATGGAAATTAAACAATATGCTTCTGAACAACTATTGGGTCAAAGAAGAAATTAAAAGGAAATTTAAAAAATGCCTTCAGACAAATGGAAATTGAAACATCACAAAAAAGTTATGGGATACAGCAAAAGGAGCTCAAGAGGAAAGTTTATAGCATTATAGGCCTACATCAAAAAAGATCAAGAAACTTGTCTAATGTTACACCTCAAGGAACTAAAAAAAGAATAAGCTTAAAATTAACAGAAGGAAGGAAATAAAGATTTGAACAGATATCAATACAGACAAAAAAATCATTTAAAAATATCAGCAAAACTAAAGGTGGTTTTTTGAAAAGCTAAGCAAAATTGACAAGTGCTTGGCTAGACTATGAAAAAAGAGAAGACACAAAGATATGAAATCAGAAATGAAAGGAGACATTACAGCTAATACCACGGAAGTACAAAGGATCGTAAAAGACTGTTATGAACAATTATATATCAACAAACTGGATAACCTAGAAAAAAATGGATAAATTCTTAGAAAAATATATAACTTATCATGTGAATAAATCATGAAATTAAAAAATCTGAACAGGCCAATAATTAATTAGAATAGAATGTGAAATTTTTTAAATACCATTTACCCTGGCATCAAACACAAAATACAGGAACACATTTAACAAAAAAGTCCTATTTACTGAAAACCATAGAAGATTGCAGAGACAAATTAAGAAGACCTAAAAGTGGAGAGCTGTATCATTCACCTGATCGTAAGTTTTGATATTGTTAAATGTCTATTTTCTCCAAACTGACCTATAAATTCACTGCATTGCTAAGCAAAATCCCAACTGATTTATTCATAAAGGTGAAAGATTTATATGATCTGAGGAGAAACCAGAGTCCAATTTATTTCTAAAACTTGGCAAGCTGATGCCACAATCCATTGGAAACCCAAGTGATCCAGAATATACAACGAAGAAAATGAAGAACAAAGTTGGAAGATTCACACTATCTCATTTCAATGTTTACTCTAATGCTACAGTAAAAAAGACAGGCTGGTATTGGAATGATACACTGATCGACGAAACAAAGTCCAAAAAACAGAGCTACACATATACTGGCTACTGATGGTTGACAAACGTGCCAAAATAGTGCTATTGTAAAGGGAATTCTTTTCAACAAGTTGTATGAGAATGATTGTACCTCCATATTTTAAAAACTAATAACATTGACCTTCACCTCATACAATATATCAAAATGGATCAGAGACCTAAATAAAAGAGCTAAAACAATAAAATTTCTAGAAGAAAAAGTAGGTAGGAGATAAACAGTAAAACTTAGGGTTAGCCAAATATTTCTTAGAATAGGACATAAACAGTACGACACATAACGGAAAAAGTAAATTATATTTTGCCAAAATTAATACATTTTGCTCTTTGATAGTATCAAGAAAATAAAATTGCAAACTTTTGTTTGTATGTATATACACATGGATATGTTTGCAAAATACATATTCTACAAAATACTTTTATTTATAATCTATAAAAACTCTTAGAACTCAATAGTAAGATAGACAACTAATAAAAATTTGGGTAAGAGATTTGAATGGTCACCCTACTAAAGAATATATGTGAATGGTAAATAAGCACATAAAAACGTGTTCAACGTAATTGTCACTAGGAAAACACAAATAAAACCTGCACTATGTTGTAATACACATTCATAAGAAAAACTAACATTTAAAAAACTGACAACAGCAAGTATTGTGAGAGAGATGGAGAAATTAAAGTTTATTCTATGTTGTTGGTGAGAAAGCATAAAGCGACAATCATTTTTGGGCAGTATAAGAGTTTCTTATCAATTTTAGCAAACTTTTACTGTGAGATTTAGTAATCCACATATGGATATTTACTCAAGAGAAATGTAAATATATGTTTACACAATGACTTATACATTTATGTGCATGGCAATTTTATTCCCAATATCCTCAAAATGAAATAAATGCAAATGCCTATCAACCTGTTAATGTCTAAACAAATTGTAAGTAGACAATACAATGGAATTATCTAATCAATTTTAAGATGGCTATTCAAATACATGGAAATTAAACAGCATGCTTATGAATGACCATTGGGTGAATGAAGTAATTATGAAAATCAACAAAAAAATTCTTAAAACAAATGAAAATGGAAACAACACCTGTGGGATACAGCAAATCAGTGCGAAGTGGAAAGCTTATAACAACAAATACCTACATTTAAAAAGTAGAAAGATTACAATTTAACAACCTAACAATGCACTTCAAGCAAAAAAGCAAAAATAAAGCAAATCTAAAACAGAATAAAAGAAATAACAAAGATCAGAGCAGAACTAAATGAAATAGAGTCTAAAAATTACAAAGGAACAATGAAACAAAAAGTGTTTTAGAAAAGATAGACAAAATTGATAGCTTCTAGCTAGGATAACCAAGAAGAGAGAAGACCCAAATAAACAAAATCGGAAATTAAAAAGGAGGTCGGGCATGGTGGCTCATGCCTGTAATCCCAGCAATTTGGGAGGCCAAGGTGGGTGGATAACCTGAGGTCAGGAGTTCGAGACCAGCCTGGCCAACATGGTGAAACCCCATCTCTACTAATATGAAAATTACCTGGGTGCACACACCTGTAATCCCAGCTACTTGGTAGGCTGAGGCAGGAGAATTGCTTGAACCTGGGAGGCGGAGGTTGCAGTGAGCCAAGATCATGCCACTGTACTCCAGCCTGGGCAACAGTGTGTGACTGTCTCAAAATAAAAAAAAGGAAAAATTAAAAAGGAGACATTAGAACTGATATCACAGCAATAAATAAGATTATCAGAGTCTATTATGAACAACTATATTCTGACTAACTGGAAAACCTAGAGAAAATTAAATTCCTGGACACATAGAGCCTAGCAACATTTAACCAGGAAAAAAGAAAACCCAAACAGACCAATAATGAATAGTAAGGTTGAATCAGTAATAAAAAATCTCCCAACAAAGATAAGCCTGGGAATGGATGGATTCACAGTCAAATTCTATTAAACATAAAAAGAAGAACTAATAACAATTTTCCTGAAACTATTCCAAAAAAAAGAAGAAGAAAAAGAAAATGCTCCCTAACTCATTCTACAAAGCCAGCATCCCCGATATCAAAACCAAAGGATACAACAAAAAAGAAAACTATAAACTAATATCCTGAATGAGCAAATGAAAATCTCCTCAGAAAAATACTAGCAAATACAATCCAACAGCACATCAAAAAGAAAATGTAACATGATCAAGTGAAATTTATACCAGGGATGCAAGGATGGTTCAACACACACTAATCAATAAAAATGATACATCACATTAACAGAATGAGGACAAAAACCATAGGATCATCCCAATAGAAGCAGAAAAAGGATTTGAAAAAATTTAATGCCCTTTCACGATTAATAAAACTCTCAAACTAGGCATAGAAGCAATGTACCTCAAAAATAATAAAGGCCACATATGAAAAACTCATTTCTAACATCATACAGAATGGGGAAAAGTTGAAAGCTGTCCATGAAGAAGCAGAACAAGACAAGCATGCCCACTTTTGCCACTCCTATTTTAACATAGTACTGGAAGTCCTAGCCAAAGCAATCAGGCAAGAGACAAAAGGTACCCAAATTCGCAAAGAGGAAGTCAAACTGTTCCTCTATGTTAATAATATAATGTCATATCTAGAAAAATCTAAATACTTCCCTAAAAAATTTAGATTTGATAAATGAATTTAGTAAAATTGCAGGATACAAAATCAACATATAAAAATCAATAGCATTTCTATACACCAATCAGAATCTAGGTGAGAAGGAAATCAAGAGGGCAATCTCATTTACAATAGCCACAAAAAATAAAATACCTAGGAATAAATTTAGCCAAGGAGGTGAAAGATCTCTAGAAGAAAAACTACCAAACAGTGATGAAAAAAAATGGAAGATAATACAAACAAAAGGAAAAACTTCCCTTGCTATGGATCAGAAGAATATAGTTAAAATAATACTGCCCAACGCAATCTAGAGTCAATGCAATCCCTATAAAAGTACCAATACCATTTTTCACAGAACTTGAAAAAACAATCCTAAAATACATACGGAAGCAAATAAGGGCCCAAATAGCCAAAGCAATCCTAAGCAAAAAGAACAAAGCTGGAGGTATCTTATTACCAGACGTCAAGTCTACAAGGCTAATTACCAAAACAGCAGGGTATTGGTATAAAAGTAGGCAAATAGACCAACAGAACAAAATAGAAAATCCAGAAATAAAGCAAAATACTTAACAATCAACTGATCTTTGACAAAGCATACAAAAAAGTAAGTTGGAGAAAGGACACCCTCTTCAATAAGTGTTACTGTGAAAATTGCATAGCCACATGCAGAAGAATCAAACTGGATCCTTGTCTCTCACCACATACAAAAATCAACTCAAAATGGATTCAAGACTTAAATGTAAGACCTAGAACTATAAAATTACTAGAAGAAAACATAGGGAAAACTCTTCAGAACATTGGTCTAGGCAAAGAATTTATTACTAAGACCTCAAAAGAATATGAAACAAAAACAGACAAATGGAACATAATTAAACTAAAAAGCTTCTTCAAGCAAAAGAAATAATCAACGGAGTGATGAGGCAACATGTTGAATGGGAGGAAATATTGACAAACTTACATCCAACAGGGGATTAATATCCAGAATATACAAGAAACTCAAGAGTACAAAAAACAAGTAGTTCGATTTAGAAGTGGGAAAACATAAATAGATATTTCTCAAAAGAAGACATGTAAACAGATATTAGGTATATGAAGAAATGCTCAACCTCACTCATCAGGTACATACAAATCAAAATCACAATGAGATATTACCTTACCCAAGTGAGAATGGCTATGACTAAAAAGACAAAAAGTAGCAAATGTTGGCAAGGATGTGGAGAAAAGGGAACTGACACACTGTTGGTGGGAATGTAAACTAGTTTAGCTACTGTGGAAAACAGTATGAAGATTTCTCAAAAAACTAAAGATAGAATTATCATTCAATCCATCAATCCCACTGCTGGATATCTACCCACAGGAAAATAAATCAATATATCAAAGGGACACCTGCAGTCACATGTTTACGGAAACATTATTCATGACAGCAAAGACATGAATCAACTTAAGTGTCCATCAATGCATAACTAAACAAAATGTGATATATATAGTCAGTGGAATACTATCAGCTATAAAAAGAATGAAATCCTGTCATTTTCATGCTAAGTGAAAAAAAGATTATATGCACTATGATTTCAGTAATATAAACATTTAGAAAAGGGAAAATATTTTAAGGAAAAGAAATCAGTGCTTACCAGAGAGCCAGCAGTGGCAGAAAGACATTGACACCAAAGGGTTTGCCAGAAGGCATATTACAGTGCTGAAAATATTTTATAACCTCATAGTGCCCATGGTTGCATGACTTTATACAATTGTCAAAATTTATTGAATTGTATAGGTACTTAAAATTGATGGATTTTATATGTAAATTATACCTCAATAAAGCTAACAAAAGTACTTTCTTTGCCCTTGAATTTATGTATTTGTATACACACATGCACACAAATATTAGGAAGTCAAACAAATCTGAGGTGAAAAGATGGAATATATTTGAAAACATAGTGATAAATGTTGTTATAAATTCAAAATTTGTAGTTTTAGAAAATGCTAATTAAAAATATTTGAAGTCATCTTTCAGTTAAAAATGTCAGATCTTTATCACGAGCAAAAGTAATTCTAACTTTTCAAAAAATCCTATTAAAGCTATTTAAGATACTTCAAAAATACAAAAAGTGAAGGAAAAAGGAACAAAGATTCTCTACGTGAAAACCATGTGTTAAGTCTTTTAATGTATATATTACCTCATTTGATCCTCACAAGAACTGTGAAAGTTAGATCGAGGTATTGCCTGAGGGGTATCAAGAAGCTAGAGATGTAAAAGTGGTTCAAGTTCAAGCCTATTTTAACCCCAAAGCCTTACATCCAGTCTTACTTTCTATATCCAGATATCTCGTTTAAGCCTTTTAACAATCCAGTGACCTGGGCACTATTATTATAGCCATTTTGCAGATAAAAATCATTATAAACCTCACTTCTTTATCTGACACCAAACCCTGTGTTGTTTTAATATCAATCACTGCTCACCTTCATAACTGATCTTTTTTTTTTTTTTTTTTTGAGACGGAGTCTCGCTCAGTTGCCCAGGCTGGAGTGCAGTGGCACGATCTCGACTCACTGCAAGCTCCGCCTCCCGGGTTCACGCCATTCTCCTGCCTCAGCCTCCCGAGTAGCTGGGGCTGCAGGCGCCCGCCACTACATCCAGCTATTTTTTTTGTATTTTTGGTAGAGAAGGGGTTTCACCGTGTTAGCTAGGATGGTCTCAATCTCCTGACCTTGTGATCCGCCCACCTCGGCCTCCCAAAGTGCTGGGATTACGGGCCTGAGCCACGGTGCCCGGCTGATCTTCAGTATTTTTAGTGTCTGCCATTTTCCATTAGAAACAGTAACCGCTCTCTTATTGCAAGTCAAATGCTTAAAAGTCATAAGCATACCCATATAACAATTCTTTCCTATTGAGCCTATTTCTTTGGCAAGTCCACTTACCCTTGTTTCCACCCTCCCTTTATTTGTCCTTGTCTGCTGTACAATGTCTCTCCCTCAGTTAGTTCCTTCCACTACAATTCTCTTTACGTCCTAGTCCTTTGTCCATATATAGAAAATCAGGGTTCTCATTGTAGAAGACAGTGTGGGGTTCCCTCAAAGACCTAAAAACAGAAATACCATTCAACCCAGCAATCCCACTACTGAGTATATACCTAAAGCAATATAAATCATTCTATCATAAACACACATGCACGTGTATGTTCATTGCAGCACTATTCAGAGTAGCAAAGACATGGAATCAACCTAAATGCCCGCCAATGATAGGCTGGATAAAGATAATGTGGTATGTACACACCATGGAATACTATGTAGTCATAAAAATGAGATCTTGCCCTTTGCAGGGACTTGGGTGGAGCAGGAGGTCACTATCCTCGGCAAACTAACACAGGAACAGAAAACCAAATACTGAATGTTCTCACTCCTAAGTAGGAGCTAAACGATTAGAACACATGGACCCATAGAGGGGAACAACACACACTGGGGCCTACTGGAGGGTGGAGAATGGGAAGAGGCAGAAGACCAGGAAAAGTAACTAATGGGTACTAGGCTTAATATCTGGGAGACAAATAATATGTACAGGAAACTCCTATGGCAAAGCCTGCCTCTTGTCTGTGCTTTTATTGTAAGCAGCCCTAT
Source organism: Nomascus leucogenys (assembly GCF_006542625.1). Lineage (NCBI taxonomy): Eukaryota > Metazoa > Chordata > Mammalia > Primates > Hylobatidae > Nomascus > Nomascus leucogenys. Next base: position 2,117,112 of record NC_044381.1, on the reverse strand, counting down.
CTTCTTTCCTTTAATGTTTTCTATCGAACATTAACTGACAGTGCTATACCATGGGTATAGTTTCCCATCTCTCTGAATTTCCTTCGTCTTTATCCAGTTACTGGGCTTCTGCAGGTGGGTAGTAGTGGAAAAATTCCTTCTGTTGTGATTTTTATTGTTATGGTTTATTTTTAATTTGGTCTTCTAGTCTTTCCTAGACCTCAAGGGGCCATAACCTGAGATAACCACTTTCTAGGAGACCCCTGATGGGGAAAAGTTGGATTGGGGTGTGTCCGTCAGGTGAGACACAATGAGGTAAGACCAAAATGCACTACACAGAATAAATATATTACTTACAGATCCCGGAGAGGTCAGGGGTACAAACAGGAAGCCAGTGAGAAGAGGTGGAAGGGAGCCCAGCCTGCAGGTAAGTAAAGGAAGATAAAAAGAGGACCCGTGGACCTCTCAATAAAGGCATTTGGGACTATCCCCTTACTAAGGTCCACGTGTGATAACCCTTGGGCTTTCCCTCAGGGGTTGTGGATTGGCTAGTTTACAGAAACACGTGGGAAGGGGAGAATTTATTTACATGACTCTGGTGTTGATCATTTGGGATTTTTGTGGTCAGCAGCTATGAGATGTCTTGGTGTTTTGTCAGTGGGATGAGGAACAAGTGGGCTATCTCACAAACAAACGCACAGAGAAGGGAAATTTTAACTAGTCCAAAGGTACTACCGGGTTTCAAAAAACTCATGTTAGGCCTAGAAATGAATGCCGATGCAGCAACTATAGTAGAAAAACAAAAAAAGTCACACCGTCTTATGCAGGGGCTAAATTTTAAAGTCAAGGCAAAAGAAAAGGAACATGCAGGATATCAAAATTGTTATTGAAAAAGTCTTTAGAAAGGGGCCACATGGCAAGTCAATGTACAGTTTCTCAGTGAATCTATTACACTTATCTTTAGAAAATAAATCACCATTTCTTTAATTAAGCTGCGGCCGTAGTAGGTGGCTTGCACTCTGGGGGTCATTTTCTATAAATACTTATGTCTGTTTATTTAATCACTAGAATTACTTTCAGTGAAGCAAGATGAGCTCACTAAGAAAGTTACATAGGAATTGAGATCACCTGAGGTTGAAGAGATTGGTCTCTCATCTCAAGCTCACTGAGTAGAATGGCACTGGAATTACCTGCATTTTCTTGTTCTTTCGCTCCCCCTCTCTCTGTTTACATTTTGGACTGCATTCAGAGTTGAGTTTACATACATTAAATGTATTGGTGATGCAGCAGTACTACATCAAGATATAAAGAGTATACCTTATAATCCCTCGTGTGTGGCCCAAAATCTAGACTTAATGGATAACCAGTGTTTCTTTTGCCCTTTTCTGTGGGACAATTGACCAAAGGACTGGAGAAGTTCACCAGGATGCCAGGTCGCTATGTCTAGGACTTCCAGGCAAACCATTCCACCAGTTTCCTTTTCTCATACTCAAAAACAAGGGCAATGACATCATCATCTGATATCTAAATCCTATATCTCCCTGTGGCATGATTTAGCAACCTACTCTCTCAATTTCATCATCCATGAAGCACAGATAATGGGAGACAAATTGGTGATTATTGATTTTGGCTAGAAATAAAGACATTCATTTTATGGGTATATGTTGGGCTTATTCCTTTTTCTTCCAAACTTTGGGGTCTTTACAACATCAGCAGGTTTTTGGAAAGCCCTATTCCCTCCTAACTTTTGAAGTTTTCCATCCTTTGAGGGCAATTTAATCCATATGTTTCTTATTAGCTTTCTCTTAAAACATCAGTGGGGTTTTTTTTCCTCAGAGGCCTTAATATATTCTTCCAAGAGGCCTTAATATATTCTTCCAAGGAAGGTTTCTCTTGCTTTGTTTTTCCTTTTTAAAATCTGGAAATTATTGTTTGCCAGATATAAATTAACACAAAAGACACCAAAAGATTTGAGTTTAGGTTGAAACTTCATATCCATGAATTTTGAATAGGTTCTAAACTTGGCATAACCTATCCTATAGTTGGTCCTGGTGGCCATTGGCTAAAGAAGATAGTCTCTTGCGTTTTAAATAAAATGAAAAAGTTAAACAAATGCAGTTGATAATAAGACATTGGATGTCATCATATGGCAAAGGGAAAGATCCAAACTCTTTCTCATGATTTTTGGATCAACCATGCATGTTATTCAAGAAGCTCACAGACTACTTGCTTTGTTCCCAGAAACAAAATACTAGCATTTCAGAGGGCTCAGTTAAGCCCTTTGTCAAATGTTCATGATCATAAAACTCCAGAAAATGCAGGTGGAAGGGGTACAAGTTCATCAGATCCAGTGCCATTCTGTTCATAATACTATTCTTAGACAGCATTATGATTCTTACACTGACTCTATCACTCAGCTTGGTTTCCTGGGAATTCAACAGTACAATAGCTGTGCAGAGGGGGACATTTTTTCAGTTTTTTTCTGCAGTCTCAGGCAAAATATACATTTTTATGGTTGTACTTTAAGAATTGTTTGGTTGTGACCACCATTACAATCCTTCTTCCCACCAAACATGACTTGCTGTACCCAACGCAACATGGAAACTGAAAAGTACTAAGTCAAGCTAAATCATTAGAGGTGGCTGTGTCAATTTCCCATTGCTACAATGTCCCTGAATCTACCATTCCTGCAGCTTCAAAGCCCTTGATCACATCTGGTAAATACAGATCCCAAACCTAGAGGGATTAAAAAATGGTTATATCATTTTCTGTAATACTTCAGGTACCCAACAGATTAGGGCTTTCTTCTGAGGACCTGTGAGTCTGCCCACTCACTGCCTAGTAATAGAAAAGCAGCATCTTTCATCAAATACCATCTCTGATTCCTATTTGTTTCCCTGGTACATCACTTACTCTTCAGCCTATGATTAATCACATTCAGCCACTTGACATTTCTTCAGATGCCCCGTGTGTTTTCACCACACCACACATTTGCTTCTGCCACTTCCATAGCCTGGAACTCCTTTCTCCCTGCCTCCCTACTTAATTCATACTCATCCTTAAGTCCCACTTAGATGCTGCATTCTTTACATCCAAACAACACAGCCCTAGTCAGAATTCTTCACTCCCTGCTCTCCTCTCGAATACCATTGTGTCTAATACCATTATTAGTAGTACTTATAGTCTAATTACTGCTACAGTTAGAATTTTGTACATGTACCTACTCCAATAAAATGTGAATTTCTTGAATGTGTTGATCTAAGCATTTCTAGCAACTGATGTTTTAATTTTTTTCAGTATTTAATTGAATTAGTGCTCAATTGCGTAAACCATGTATTATACTAAATTGCATACCATAATATAGTGACAAAATTCTTGACCACGAGCAGTAACATTCCAAACTGCATTATACAAACATCCACATTTAAGTGCTTTGTTATCTAAGACAAGGTTGACAATCTTTCTTCTGTAGAAATCCAGATAGGAAATATTTTAGGGCTTTGCAGGCCACATACAGTCTCTGTCACATATTTTTCTTTAAAATCTTTTTAAAATGTGAAAACTATTCCTTGCTTGCAGGTTATAGGTTATACAAAAAATAAGCCAGGAGCCAGATTTGGCCTGGGGCCATAGTCTCTGCTCCTGTGCAATAAAACTTTCTGGCGAAAGTTTCTCTACACTGTCCAATATGATAGCCACTAGACATATATGGCTACCGAGCCCATGAAATATGGCTCGTGTGACCAAAATGTTAAATTCTTAATTTTCTTTCATTTCAATTATTTTTAATTTAAATAGTTATATGTGGCTATTAGCTCACCAACATGAGCAGATAATTTAGAGATTATTTGAACTACCAACCCCTTGGAATAAATATGAGTAGATGATTTTGGAAGTGAGCAGTCAGCCACCAGCAAATGTAACTGTGATGATATGTTTCTTTACTCAATATGAAACAAAAAGTCCCACAAAATGCCTAAATGTTATTTTTTAAAAATCTTTCTATTTGTGTGCGTTTAGAACAAGGGAAGGATTTTCAGATCTGGTGGCTGCATAAAGTTACTTCAGTTGAGGGGATTCAGAACGTCAAGGTTAATTCTTGCCATCTACAAGGAGCCCCCAACCTGATAAACTTAAATAAACGAATAAACAAAAATGCTTTTTACTTTTAATTTACTTGCTGATAAATCTGTTACCAATTCCCTGAAGGCCTTTAAGTGCCCATGCTACCTCATCACCTTTCCTAAGAATATACTACCCTTCAAAATTATGAGGGCCTAGTCTTTTAGGAATCCCTAGATTCAAGTGCTCAGTGAGATACATGCATTTTTCCTCCAGCTAGTTGAAGGCATTTGCCATGGTGTTAGCACAATGGGAACCAGATGATGATAAACTGAACAAGAATGGGGGCAGGCAAAACAAGAAGACACGGACAGAGAGTGAGAAAGCAAGAGATCAAGGGAGTTGTGGGTCTTCTTGGTCAAAGAATTGTGGAAGAGGGATATTAGAGCAAGTCAGCTGAAAGAAGCGTAGGGAGTGAGTGAAATTTGAAACTGAGATGTTGGAATTGGAGCAGTCACCGGTGATGATAAGGTCCAAGATGAAACTTGACTGTGGTGGGATGGAAAATAAATAGTATGTTGTTGGATATAAGGAAATAAGGGAATGAGAACCAGGTGTTGGATGGGTCATCTGTTGTAGATGTTGAAGTCACAAAAAATGGCAACAGATTTAGGGTGAGGAGCCAAAGTTGTCAGGGAGCTGAGGGTGGGCTGCAGTGGCATAACCCACTGATAAATAGATGACAGCAATAATAAGAGATAGGAGGTGGCATGGAGAGATGGCATCACACTAACTGCTCCCAGCTCCGTTTATATACACGGTTACTTCCTGGGCAAAAGCTGATGTCGGAACATAGGCTCCATTTGTGCTGAGACCTCTGCCAATGAATAGAACCTGCCTTAACCTGCTTGTCCTGGGCTAGGGCCACTTCCCATTTCAGGCCTCAAATACAAAAGGGCTCACTAGCACTTCCAATTTTTGCCCAGTCCCCCAAACATATCACGAGGGTATTCTGGAGTTGGAGACGTCTATCGTTTTGAAAGAGACTCTGGTAAGGACCTGTAGTAGTGATGGTTCACTGGTTCACCGAAGATATAGAACTAAGTGTGTGTGTGTGTGTGTGCGTGTGTGTGTGTGAAGAGAGGGAGAGAAAGAGACAGAGACAATAAAGAGAAAGAGAGAGAACAATTTATTTCAAGGAATTGGCTCACATGATTGTGGAGGCTGGCAATTTCAAAATCTGCAGAGTAGTTAGATAGGCTGTAAACCCAAGGAAGAGCTGATGTTGCAGCTGAAGTCTGAAGCCAGTCTGCTGCCAGACTGGAATTTCTTCTTCTTCAGGGAGAGCTCAATTAGTTTTTCTTCTTAAGACCTTCACCTGATTGGAGGGTAATCTGCTTTATTCAAAGTCTACTGATTTAAATGTTAATCTCTAAAGAATACCTTCACGACAACATGGAAGACTGAGAGTAGGAAATTGATATAAGTTACACAAGATTTTAATTAAAATATGAATGCTTCCAACAAACTATGTTTGCTATCTCAGAAGATATCATCTCTTGCAACATTGGCCAAACTCTTGCATGCAGATATGAAGGGACACTCCATAGTTCTTGCTAGTTTCATCTTTTTATGAAGTCGCCGTTTCTGCACCTTCTTCTCTTTTATTCTCAAGGGAGTTCTACTTTCTCATTACTTTGTTTCTTTTCTAGATTTCTCTCACGAAAAATGAGTCTACTTCTGCCTTCTTAGAATATGCTTACTCACCAGGAGACACAGGCAGGTAATTTACATATTGCTATAGAAGAGTCTAGTGCAATACTTGTGAATTCAAAGTCTCTCACACCTGTCTTTGTTTTCAGAAAGTCTCTGTTAATCTCCTCTGATCTCTCACGAATGCAGAAGATACCAGCCACTCCTAGAGTTGAGTGCTACTTTATTCATTGATAACTAACTTTATTATTTACAGTACACAGACTTCTGCACCATAGACACAGACATTGCCAATTCTAAATATTCACTGCACACCAAACTACCTAGAAATCTATTATGTATTTTGGAACCTTATTGGCAAATAGGTTATGATTATTGCTTTGGCAGAAACCCACTGCAATACACAGCGCCTGGCATCTAGTAGCATATTTTATTCTTGCTATTATAAATGAATACTTGAAAACAAATTCCTGGACGGTGATACTTTTGTCTAAGAACTGTGAGATGCCTGCTGTCTAAATCACAATGGAGTTGCTTATTTAAAAATGAGGCATTTATTGCCTGACTCCTACATGTATTAAAGTGTTTTCAGTGGAACCTTTAAAGAACTCAAAGGGAAAAAAGGGGCTATCCTTTTCTATCCCAGGAAGCGTCCCATTAATGTTCCTCATATAACTCAGCATGTGTTGAGTAATTTCTCATCTTACATTATTACATAGAAACCCGGAGGCCAACTGACCACCCAAGCAGGCTGCTTTAGGAAGAAATAGTCTATCTTTGATTGACAGAGGAAGCCCAACATGCAGTATAACAGTGAACAGCATATACAGACCATCTGGGAATAAGGAAGAAAATGATACATTTTGGACTCATTGGCTGATAATAACAGGAAGCCAGAGTGGCCACGGGAGTGTGAGGACAAAGTCAAGTTTAAGTGAACCTCAAAAATGTATGAATAAAAAACTGGTTCAATTCATTGGACAGGCAGTAAAATTCTTTTTATCCCACATCCTGCAGAGAATCCTACTTATAAAACCATCTCAATGTCTACCAGGCTTTCATCCTAGAAAAAAGTCACTTTGCCAAGGTTTACCTTATTCCCCCCAGACTTGCGTTTCCTTCTGTTTGTCTCTAAAGTTGCAGCTTCAGTAGTCAGTTGTTTGAACATATGGTACTTTTTCTACTTGACAAAGTTCAACGGTTTCAGGTAGGCAAATTATAATTGATGTATTAATTTCAAATTCTGTTGTGTTGAAATGTTTAATGCCACTAGGAATTATAGAGGCCATAACTACAACTCTTTGGGAATTTCTCATTCACCCAATATAGTGCTAGTGAGCACCAAGGAACCAGAAAGAAGGCATTGTGTGCAAGCAAATGCCACATCTCTTATTTCCCATATTCATACCGACCTAAGGCAATTCGGACTGAAAACAAAATTTTCTCCTAGCCTTTTCTTCTTCTTTTCATAATCTAAATGTATCAAGATAAAGACACTTAAGACTGATACTGTAATCTACAAATCAATCATTGGAAGTTGAATATAATAAGAGGAAAAGTGATCCATTTCATCGCTGTTTAAGGACAGAGGAAAAAATTAACTTCATCTATTCGCACATTTAAGACTATTTTTCAAGTATGAAAAAATTATGAGAGTCTAAATTACGTTAGCATTAGAAAAGAATTTCTTAATATGAAAGTCTAAGGATGCCTGGAAACCTGTGGAAAGAAAGAAAACAGACGGTCTGTGAACCTGAATGAGAAAAAAAAAACACATCTTCATTTTTGCTAACCTCTAATTGAAATTTAGTATTTCATTCAACTATGAAGGAAGACTACAAATCATAGTAGCATTGACAGTACCTGTGACAGACATTCTCGTATCACGTTACATGTGTTTCAGATATTTCAAAATACCATTAACACTTGTCACTACTTTAAAATTATAATATTTATTAAACCCACTATTGGATTTGGTTATTTAATGCATTAATAAAGAAGCAAAATTATTTTGATGTCAAACAATTCTTTTTAATAACTTGATAACCATGTTTCAATATTATTATTAATAGTTTTTTTGTGAGTATGTCTTATACCTTCAGATGCATTATGAGAAAGTAGCCACACATGTTGTCTGAAATAGAGACTTAAGGAAGTTTAAAAAGAAAATTTCCAATCTCTTAATTATTTCATAATTTCTGTTTGAACTTTAGATAAATATTTTAGGAAGTACTGTCTCTCCCACTACCACCAGATTAAAATATTTCCATTTCCTGTCACCCTCTCTTCTCTCTCCATATAGGATGATATAGCACACTTACTTTGCCATGGTTTAACTCTTTTTCATTTTGTTCTCTAGCTATCTTTGCTCAATTTACTAAATTTATACTATATTCAAATTTAAATTAATTTTATATTTAGATTTACCAAGTATTTTCTGTTCCTGAGCTCTTTCTTTTGGTTCATCTTTTTTTGGGGCAAGATGTTATTGCAGAGTTGATTTTTAAGAGGTGCTAACGAGTGCTATATTCCTTGATTTCGTGTATACTTGAGATTGACAGTTCTGTTTATATTTGAACAAGTAGATGGATGCAAGATTCCCGGGTCTGCTTTTATTTTCTTTCCTTCAGAACTTTGTAGACATTTCTTCATTGTGTTCTGCCATTGAATAGTGCTATAAAGAAGACTTAAGACTGATTTTTGTTCTTATTGTAGATGACCTGTTTTTCCTAATCATTTTCTTTAAAAAATTTGTCATTGTCTACATTAATTCTTTTAGCCAGAATATGTCTAGATATTTATCGTTCTGAATCAAATGTTCCTGGCACTCAATTTTTTGCTTTGCCTGTGAAATTCTTCTTTCATGTCAGATGATTTTTCCAGCATTATGTCTTTGAATGGTTCAATTTTTTAGATTCTATTATTTAGGAATGTTAATTGATACTTATTGGACTATACTTGGCTTCTTCATATCTATCCACTTCTTTTCAATTTTTTTTCTCTTTTTACTTTTATGCTGCATTCACTATAATTATTGCAGGTTATTCCTTTACATCATGATTTAATTTTTTTCTGTGAATATTCTATGCATTAAATTTATACATAGATTTATTATATAAAATATGGTATAGATTTTGGTTCTCAATTTGTTGTTAGCTGTTCATCACATGTAGCCATTTATTTTCAGACGTTTCAGCATTTGCGATTTTTTTCTTTCAATAGCAGGAAGCATTCTTCAATAGTGTTTTCATCTAGACTAGGTTTCAGGTTCTTCACCAGTCTTACATTTGTTATACCCTGTTTCATTAAAATTGACTTGCAGATATTAATAAATGAACTTCTGATTTTACTTAAAATTTACCCTCTCTCCTTCCTCCAACTCAGGCTTGACCTATGCTCAGGTGCCTACACTGAAAGGAGATGAGGTGCACTCCTTCCTTCTCTCCTTGATTCTTCCCATTCTGTAATGGGCTCCTCAGGATGAAGTCAGAGGAAATAGAAAACAGCAAATGTGTAGTGCATGTTTAAACATTGGCCTTGTCATGACACAAAGCTCTGGGTGCTTCAGAGATCCATTAGGTACCTGCACTACTGTTCCCTGACATAGATGAGGTGCTCTTCTGCTGATCTCAAGATACTCCTCATTCCCAGCTCCTGCCCCAGAGGGTCACTCTACAGTCTCTTTTACTGAAGTCCCCTTGCTCTAGAAGTTGTGCTCTTGGTTTGGATTTCAACAAGACAGCTGGAGTTGGGCACCTTCTGCAGCACCCACTTGGGCCCTAGGAAGCTCCACATCTTGGCCATATCAACCAATAAGAGGATGCAATGCTCTACTTTGACTCTCCCTTGCCCTCCCACCACTGGCTGTTCTAGCCAAACTGCTGCCTTTACAATTCCATGGAAAGAGGCATGTTTTGTGTACATGCAGGTGACACAAGTTCTCCTAATATCCCTCTCACCATGCTTTGCTCTGGTGCTGTGAGTGGGCCTACAACTTTTGCCTCCTCAGTAAACAGCCTGAAAATTGAGATGCTCTCTCCCCTTCCTGCAGGCTTTTTACATTGTCATCTACAATGTCAATGATGAGTGATTCTCTTCAACACTTAGACCTGGTTTGGGCCTAGGACACAGCATTCCTTTACCATCTCCAACCAGAAAAAAAGTAATTAGTTGTTTCTACTAGACAAGTTAAAGCTCTCTACCTCCATGAACCCTCTTCCCATTTTATTCGTCACTTGGAATAGTCTGAGAGATGGAGCACTGGGTGGTAAGGGAGCCTTGAGCAAATGTGTAGGAGATCCTTGCCATTCTCTTTAAGGATGAAGGTATTTATCACATACTTCCCTCTGCTCTATGATTTAGCACATTTTCTCGAGGTATCAGGAAAAGGCTCAATTCAATACTTAGGACAGAAGTGGTGAAATATCTTTCTCCCCTAATATTTCTAATTGTTTAAGTGATAATGCTTACAGACCATAGGTTATTGGATGTGAAGTGGTTAATTTGTGGCACTCCACCAAGTCATGCTGTTTCAGGAGTACTTAATGATGTTACATAGGAAACTTCATGGCTTACATATTTCTGTCCAGCTGTAAAAGCCAGTTTTACTGCCGAGTCCATTGGGGAAGTAATTGCTCCTTATTAAACAACATCATCCCCTCCCTTCAGAGCAGCTAGAGCAAAATGCAGAGAAGGAAACTGTGTGGAACAAAGGCTGCAGCAGGTACAGTTGTTAGTTTGCAGTCATACTGGAAGAAAGCAAAATCGAAATTTGCAGGGACAATTTTTCGTGAGATCTTATTAAATACTTTACTGAAGGTGAACTTTGGGATGTCAAAAGGAGAGAATGAAAGTAAGATGTCTGATTCAAGAAGCTGTCATTCCTGGCATAGACCAGTTTAACTTGTGTCTTAGCATGCTCAAGCTGCTGTAACAAAATACCACAGCCTGGGTGGCTTAAACAACAGTCACTTATTTCTCACAGTTCTGGAGGCAAGGAAGCTCAAGATCAAGGTACTAGCATGTTTGGTTTCTGGTAAAGGCCTCTTCCTGGATTGAAGATGGCTGCTTTCTCACTGTATTCTCACATAAGGGAGAGAAAACCATCTCTGTTCTCTTCCTCTTCTCGTGAGGACAGTAATCCCAACACAGGGCACCCATCCTCATGACCTCATGTAAACCTAGTTACTTCCCAAAGACCCTGCCTCAAAGTACCATCACATCAAGGCTTAGGACTTCAACATATACATTTTAGGATAATACAAAATTTAACCACAGCAAGTAGGGACAAGATGGAACACAAGACAACAAGTCATGAGAACTAACATGAAGCCAGCAGAAGATTTTGGACTAAACCAGAGTAAAACAGGTTCTCATCTATCACTGGGCGAGAAGAATCTGGAAATCAATAGCAGGACCACCCTGTATATTCTTCAAAACAGGATTATATGCTTATACTAATTCAACTCCAAAGTTTATGTAGTTTTTATTGCAGAGTGAGGTAAGATTTTCTCTACACAATTTTTGTTGCTATTCCAAAGTCCCAGTTAAACAATCTTTCCAGTTACTATAATAAAACTGTGTAGGATGTGTCTATTTAATCTGACCATTGCAATAAAAGTTCTGTATAATGGAAATATAAGTATATCCCACACATTGTGTTTCTGAGTAGCAGGCTGTTCAAAAAGCACAGTTCAAAAGACAACAGTCATTTGAAAATAGTTCAGCTTTCCCCTTGGAATTTCTTTTATCAGTTAAAAATGATTGACATCAAAATATTCCCCAAAATATCAAAAACTGCTTCTTTCCCTTCTCCTGAAATATCATAGCCACTACCTCATTTCTCAAACCTGAAAGACCCTCTTGAAAATAAGTTTTTTCTGCCAGGAATGACTATCATTCACTACAAGCTTAAAGGGCATTTTAGGAAGGCTAAGGGTTTATGTGGCTTTTCTCTCACCCTTTACAATCCATGGGAAAATGAAGTTCCACTCTTGTTACTTCCTTCCTAAGAATCTGCTGGTGGCTTCTGTGCCCTCTGTCATCCTTTACTGGAAGAGAGAAAGTACATATACGTGAACACATGTCTCAATAGCCCTGACTTCACTATATTCCAAAAAGACTCCCTTTCAGCATGCTGCACTCTGGGTTCAATGTACATTACAGATTCTTAAGGAAAACTAGAAAACTGGGTGATTTATGGGTTATATGTCCCTAGGGAGATGCCAAAAAAATCTATGATGAGTTCTATTGTTCCTAAAATTTCCATTTGAGAAGAGTCAATTTTAAATAAATACGAAGGCAACTTTAAATGTTGAAAACTAAATGGTAGGTAGGATGGACAAAAGGTAATTCGATCAGTTTTGTCAACAACACCATGGGTGTGGTAGGACAAGATTAGACTATATTTTTAAAGACTGGGGTCCTAAGTCTAAAGACACACCCAGCATGGCTAGGCCCGGGCCTATGCTCTCACCTCCCAGGGAGCAGGAGAGCACAGCAGTGAAGAGCATGGACCTGGAGTCAGACTGCCAAGCCTGTTTGTGTCTTGGCCTCTCCAATGCCATTTAGCAGTCGATGCAACATTACTTTACCTCTCAGTTGAATGACTTTGTCTATAAAATGAGGCCGATACTTCACAGGGTTATTATGTGCTTTAAGTGAATAAAATATATGTGAAACACTCAAAAATAGTGCCAAAGGGTGTGGGGTATATGAGAATTCCCTGTACTATCTTCACAGTTTTTACTGTAAATCCAAAACTGTTCTGAAAATTTAAAAAAAAAAAAAAGGCTACAAAGCAAATGGTAACCCATACATGTTACTTATTATCTATTATAATTACATTGCCTCCAATGAAAGGCTTATACTTATCCCCACTTCACAGATAAGGAAAGTGAGGTCAGAGAGGAAAAGATTACTCTCAGTTTTATGCAGATAAAGAAAATTGGGCCAAGATTCAATTATAGGATTGATCGAAGGAAGGAAAGAACAAAGGGAGGGAGAGAAGAAGGAAAGGAGGAAGGAAGGAGGGGGAAAGGGAGGGAGACAGGGACGGAATGAGAAGAGGCATGAAGGGAGGAAGGCCAGAAGGAGGGAATAAATCACTGTTTTTCATATTACACCCCTCTGCCTCCTTTTCCCTATGTAATTTGCTAGCTGTGTGACCTTGGATGAATTGTGTCAACTCTCTGAGCTTCAGTTCTATGATCAATATAATAAGGGAAGTGTTGTCCCTCCCAACCACCCAAGATTTATGGGAGGATTAAATGAACTAATGTAGGTAAACATGCTTTGTGAGCAATGCTGAGTTGGATAAATAAAGGGAAGCTTAGTGTCACAAATGTTTCCCATTTTTTACAGCTCATAAAAATACATGCCACAGTTCATTCGAACGTCAGCTCTCAGCACCTCAACATTGGTCATTCATTTATTCGACACATTTACTGAACTCCTCTGGTGTTCCAAGGACAGTAGCTGGCACTGGGTAGGCATAGGTGAATAAGAGTCAGCCCTGCCTTGGAAAGTTCACGGTCCTAGGGAGGAGAGATACTTAATCATGGATAAATATAATATGGTGCAAGGCATAACACAGTGGAAGGCCATCTGTGCTCTTCAGGATAATTCACTCTGCCCCTGGGGTTATTGGGGAGGCTTCACAGAGGAAAAAAAGGCTTACATGGGGTCCTGAGGGATGAGTAGGAGTTTGTACCTTCTTCTCCCTGTCAGTTGACCTGAGTTACTGCCCAGCTGTCAGCTGTTAGGCCCCACTGAGCACCAGCTCCAGGGTTTCCTATGATTTAGGTGGGTCATCTGAGGACAACATGATTCTAGGTAGTGTCCAAATGCCTCATTTCTTAACATTTACATTGTCCAGAAATTATTTTCCATCCACTCCCACTCCAGTCCAAGAAGACTGTCTCTTCACACCAAAGTGCCTGCTAATTAAAGACAGGAGATTTTCCCTTGCTGATTCTGGGAAGCCCACTTTTATTTCCTGATTTGAAAAACTTTAGGGGAAAAATCTACTCCCCCTTTAGAAAGATCTACAGACACACACTGTTCTTGCAAAGATGAGGCTGCTTGTGCTCCCGCTCAGTATAATAATTGTTAGACAAACATTTGCGCTTTGCATTCCCATTGTTGTGGTTTGTGTGAATTGCAGACACCAAGTTGCTGACCTCCCAGCCTGCCACAGAAGCCTGATATTTATTTCCCTGGTGCCACTCTAATTTGCAAAGGAAATGGCAGAAATGCAACCAAGGGAAAGAATGCATGAGAATGCATGAGGTGGCCTGGGTACAAAGACGTGCACCCCACCAAATTGAACTTTGAACTTCATTAAATGCACGTTTTATTTTAGTTGGTAAATGCACAAACAACGGGCTGCTGGTGAGACAACAGCACTGAGTAGCAGCAAGAACATGAGCTCTGAAATTAAACAGGCCTGGATTCAAATTCACACTACTTCGCTTTCAAGCTGTGAAGTCTTGTTACTAAACTCAGAGTTTCCATTTTTCTCTTGGAAACTGAAATGAAATGAATGTGTTGTCTCTTACGATGTCAAGGACCCCTCAAATTCTAATAATCCAAGATTATATTAATTGTGCTAATCTAAGCAGCAAATATTTAACAATCGTTCAAGTAATTTCTGACTCTTCCCTGTATTTCAGGCCCCATGCTGAAAGCTGGGGCAAACAGAATAAGAAAGAAAACCTTGCTCCTGTCCTCAAATAGATGGTGATCAGCATGGGCCTTAGTTGAGGTAATGAGCACACGAAGGCTAAGAGACAACAAGTGTGTTAGTAGCAAGTGCCAGGAGGCTGGTCGGAGAAGGAGGGAGGAGGGAGTCACGCCTTGAGAAAGGAGTAGAAATAATATGGTTAGAGAGAAGAGAGAAAGGGCGTCTCAGGCATGGCGGGGGGCGGGGAGCGGGGCACAGAGGAGCAACAATTCTATCATCTTGAACGTGTATACTGGGGGCTTTGTGTTAGAAAACTGAGACGCACGGTCTGATACGTTTTTGAGCCATTTCTGGACACAAGAAGTAGACGGTAAGGTATCAGTTGGTTTTCTATAAACAGATCCAACAGCTACTACTTAAATCCCTTTGCCCTTTGACTTCTATAAAGCACTTTAACATCCCTAAGCAACCTACTTTGTGGAATTCAGACCTCTTGGTCTACCGAGAGTCAGGTGGCCTTCTGAGTCACTCGCCTCTTCCTCTCAGTCTTTTCTGCTTCCTCCCCTTCCTCTGCCTAGCCTGGACTGTGCAAAGTTCCCGTGAGGTCTGTTCTAGTTCCGTTATCTTTCTCCTTCTACCCATCTTTCCCTACAAAGTTCTTCCACTCTCACCACTTCAACTTCTACCTCAAGGCCAATGACCCCTGAATGAATACATCTACTGCAGGCCAGCTCCCTCGAGCTTCAGATCCCTGTGGATGGGATATCTCTACCTGGTGTCCCAGATGCTCCTCACGCCTAGAGTGCCCAAAGCTAAGTATGACCCCCACCCGCCACCTGCTTTTCTTCCTGTGTTCCTTCCAGTGCTTCCCCATGCTCTGTGTCCACACCAAGCTGAAGCACAAAGCATAGGCTTCTTCTGCTGCCTTCAAGGCATGTTATCCAAGAGCATACCCTGATAAGGAAAATACCCTAAAAAGCTTTATCTTATTATTAGGTTTTTTGTTTGTTTGTTTCTGCTGTTTGCAGCACTCAAGGGGCCCCAAAATACATCCACGCCTCACTCCTTTCTGCCTTAAACCCTCACTCGCCCATTTCTACTGGTCTCTGAACCAGTAGAATGTTTGCAAATTAAACAAAGCATTTCACCGAATGTGCAAGAGGACCCCCTAGTGGTTAGGAGGATCACAGCCTACTTTCCATTTCTTTTCTTCCCATCATACCTGGGAGTCTCCACCTTTCTGAGTCTCATTCTGTGCACATTTAAATTGCAGACGGCCCTCAACTATCTGTGGAGTAAATGAGAAAGTGTAAAGTGAATTTGAAAACTGCAATTTTTAAGTATGCATATAAGAGAACTTGTAGAAAAAGCACTTTTAAGAAGCAGGTCAACTGGGAAATTGCCTTGCTACTATAAGGGGCACTAAATCATCACTGGCTAAATAGTGCACTAGATAGAAAAATGTAGATTTATCAGAGCACCTCTCAGGAAAAGTACTGTATGTGGTTGGATGCTTTTATAACCTCGTTGGAGAGAAAGAGTAAGACCCTTCAAGGGACGTGTCACAGCGACCACAAATGGTCACTATTACCACCTTCTTTAAATCTATGTTAGGAGTGAAGAGTAACACTAGCATGTTCTGTTTTCTGGGTTCTAGTAAGGTGCTATGGCAGGATATTATTATTTAATTAAATTAAATGTATTATAAAATACATTATCTTACTGAATGTATGTGCTTGTGTTATGCTGTTTTAAAAGGCCTGGATAGGAGGGGTTGGGATAGCTTATGATATACTCTTTGGAGTTGATCATTATGCAAAGCGTGGCCAACAATGATATTGTATACAATTTCTTTTTGTTGTGCTAGTTTCAGGCCTCCCAGAGGTTTGCTGTTTCTTAACCAGGCTCTTTAAAAGGGAAATTTATAGATGATGTGACGGGATTGAAGGTATTCTTCCTCCCCCATGACCCATAGTTTCAACCTGTTTCTTCCATAGCACTTCACAATATCTAGATAAGCTTGGATAATTGTTTGTTTGAATTCAGTAAATGCTTCACACTTGTTAATGGGATTTTTCCAACAGTCTGAGCCCCACCATGAAATTTGATTTCTTCTCCCCACCCTACACCAGCCCCATTGTAAGCAACCCATGAAATGGTTACCACATCCCTATATATGCATGGACCTTCAGTTATAGCTTGAGCACACTCCTGCTTCTAGGCTCTCCAACAGGTGTATAATTGTTATGCTGTACAATGTCATCCAAGGAATTTCTCAACTTATTTATGCAAACTGTATATGCCACAACTACAGTTTTTGACAAAATTTATACCCCAAAATAGTCCACAACATTGTGTAAACTACATCTGTAAAAGCAGTAATATTAAGTATGTTACAACTAATTTTTTATTCCAAATTTCCACATCAAAATTTGTTCTCTTCTCCCTATCTCAAAAATCAAGTGAAACCCTGTATAGTTTTAAGGAAGAGGATTAGAAGGTCATTGCTTATGCTATATGTGTTGAACCCACTAAGTTCAATTATATAACAGGTCCATTAAGTATCCTCTTTGGCATACTTTTGCCTCTCTGGACACTGAATTTATGAGCTGTGTGAGGTCTCACCCATATGCTCTGCCTTAATCTTAAATTCCAACCCAATTTATGACTCATCACCTCAAGTGGGAAAATGAACAATGACATCTGCCACAACACTGAGTAATTTTTCCTCATGACTCAGCCACCAAGTGGTCATAAATGTGTCATTAAGAACCACTCAAATATGGTTGCACTAAGTCGTCTTGTGTAAATACCACACATTTTAATCTGAAACTAATAGCAATCATAATCTAAGATAGGGAGCACTCTCCCATGTTATCAAAGAGTTGATCTACCCCAGTTTCTGTCAGCAGTTACCACATAGGATCATGGTATCATAAAATCAGCTAAAATGATTCCACTGAGCCCAGTCCCTCAGCTTTCAACTGAAAAGTACGGCTAAGTTCTGTTAGAATTTATTCCTATTGCATTCTTTCACCGTGCATTTAAAAAGTATTTATTGAGTTTATATAGTTTATGGGGAAGAAATTAAAATGCTCATCTGGAGATCTGAGTTCTGGTCCTAATAGCTAATAACAAGTTATATGAGCTTGATCAATCACTTAATCTATTTGGACCCATTTTCTCCTTTATCAAATGACTGGTTGTACCTCACAGGGTCATTGTAAATTTCAAATAAGACAAAAGGATTTTAAACTATCATTAGTATATTACTTAAGGAATTGTTATTCTCATATTGTTATCTTGACAGTCTCAAGTTATTGGCAGCTTAGCCATTACCAATAACACAGGTAGAGATTACATCTGTTATTTCTGTGAGTTATCCCATTGGCCATAACAATCTATATAATAAACTTGCTTACATGAGTCTTTTGAGTTGAATTACTGCTCTAGAATTTTATATTAAATCTAATTATACTTACTATAGTGAATTACATAGAAAGTGCTATTTCTTATTTGGACTGATATTCATCAATATAAAAATCTTAAATTGATTGATGGTTTTGATCTGATGTACACTCTTCATTTCCTGAGAGTGAGCAACTGATCTAATACGTGAAGGTTAATATCACATTAAGAGACTTGGATAAAATGATACCAGATATAATGCTTCCAGGTTTCTTTTAATGTTCATAGTTATCACTGTGCCCTGTGTTGGTGCCTCAGTTAGTCTGGTTTTTATGCTCATACTTTGTTTCACTTCCCTATAAACCAGATAATATTAGCACAAATAGAATGAGGTGCAGGAGTAGCTATTGGAATAGATAGTACCTATATTACAAATGATCCGTGATGGTAATACAGGATGTCAGAAAGAAAAATAATCAGAAATAGAGGAACGTTAAAGCCATTATTAAGGAGTAGCTGAAGTGAGAAAGGTATAACCTACAAGAAAAGTAAATGAGTTTTTAAAAATCTCTCAAAAGGAATACACCGAATGCCTTTGTTCAATCCTTTTCCCCCTTGGCTTCCATGTACTACAATGTACTGGTTTTCCTCCATCCTTACTGGTCACTCCTTCTCAGGCTCTTTGCTGGTTTCTTCTCTTCTCCTAGATTTCTGACCAGTAGAGGATACCATGACATGACCCCACTCTTGGTCCCTCCCCTTCTCTATTGTTGTATAATCACTTGAAATCATGTCTCTTGGCTTTAAAACCAGCTATCTACTGAAATCTCCCTATTCTTCCAAATTGCAGACTGACATATCCAACTGCCTACTCACCCTCTGTACTTGGATATTTAATTGTCATCTCAAAATTAACATGCCCCATATGTATTTTTTATCTCCCCTCCCCACAACACATACACACTAACTTACTGCACTTGCAGTCCTCCCCATCTCGACTGATGGCAATTTCATACTTTCAATTGTTACCACTATGATTTCATCTCCTAATATGTTCCCTTTAAATTACGCATGCTTGCTGGTCTTTTTGCTGTTCCTTGAATTTGCCAAACAAGATCCCATCCACCCCAGGGCCTCTGGCCTAGATGCTCTCTCCTTGTATATATCTCCCAGTTGCCACATAGCTAATCTTTCATTTCCTTCCAGTCTTTGTTCGCGTATCAGCTTTTGAAATGAGGCATCCTGTGATGACCCAATTAATAATTACCAACTTCCATCATCTCAATCTTGTTACCTTGCCTTATTTTTTGAATAGCACTTACCATGTACTATCATAATATGTAACTATTATAATCAGTTTTCATTATCTGTCTTCCTTAATGAGAATTTAAGCTCTGTAAAATGATTTTTGTCTGTTTTGTTGACTAGGATACTCCCAGTTTTTGAAACATATCCTGGCATGTTGTAAGTAATCAAGTTGCACTTGTCAAGCTAGTGAATAATATTAGCAGAATGCCTGGCATGAAGCAGGTTTAATATTATAATGCCAGGCATTCTGGTAGGCCCTGAGAATTAGCATGACCAGCAGACATGGCCCTAACCCTCCTGGAGCCTACAAGTTGTAAGCTACAAAAGGGCCACTCTGATGAACTCAGATTGATGCCTGGTGTTTACAGAAACTGGGAAAAGGGTATAATGAGATGCAACATAGGAACATAATACAGAGAAAAGTTACTAGAGGGTCAGCCTTTCAGAATAGCCCAAGGAAGACCTGAAACAATTCCTCAAAGAGCTGCAGAGAGGACAGAAATAAATGTCCCCTCCCCTCAAAAAAATTAAATTCTCCATTTCACTCACTCCATAATACTGACAAGGGTTCTGCAATGTGCAGGTTGTGCACAGAATCAGGAGCTCCTGGATTCCTGTCAAAAAGAAGAACATTTAGCTTAAATGAAGCACAGAGGGTTTGCTATTAATGTTTCCAGTTTGGGGTGTGTGTTTTGGAAGCAAGGAGTGTTCAGTACAGGAATGCACTGAAGAGCTCAGTGAGAACCATGCAGTCTTGAACTAGGAAGGTTTCAGGGGACAGAGGTTGCAGGAAGACTCAGGAAGCTGGAAGGCTCCACATCAAAGCCAACACAGCCCATAATCTTGCCCATCAGTTCAGGAGCAGAATCAGGGGTTGGTTGGGTTTTGCAGCCTGAGGTGGCCCACAAATCTCCAATACCTGTAAGACATCTCCTTGTTTATTGTTGGATGTGTACATTGTATACCGATTTCTGTAAATTGCAAGTCTTAACATAAGTTTTTGGAAGGGATGCTGATCTCTTCTCTCAGATATTCCCAGGAGACCCATGAAAGAAGGCTCTGCTAACTGGCATGAAACTAATTGCCTGGAGTAAATTACTTAAGCAAATGTACTGCCTCGAGTGTTGCACAATCTCAAAGGCAAGACAGTGCCACAGTCCTACTGCATGGATAATATGAGTTTTTAAAGTCCCAGGAGAGACAGGAAAACGGGCTCTTTCTTCTTCGCTCAATCTCCAGAAAAGGCACAATTACTACAAGGGGCCACCCACAGGTTCCTTAGTTATGGTCAGCACAGAAAGTGAGAAAGTGCAGAATTGGTGAATTACTTCTACTTGAGACAAGGGATATAATGCTCTATGGCCAAGAGGTAAAGGAGCTCTTCAATCCTATTTTCCTTGCATCATTTCTTTCATAAAAAAGCAATTTTCAACCTGTAAAGATTAATGTTGACAATATATTTTCAGTGAAAAAAATCATATTACAATGTGGATCATGCATTACTATCCCAATTTTTAAAATATACACACTTAAACATGTATGTGCCCGTATGTGAATATTTGTGTGTGAGTACATATATATGTGTATGGGGACAGTGATGGAAGGAAAGTTAAAGAGACATATCCCAAAATGCTATAAGTCATCATCACTAAGTACAGGAAACATGGGTGATTTTTTTTCTGCTTTTATCTTTCACTATGTTCTATAACATGCATTACTTTCCTAATCAGAAAACCACATATAACAAACATACTCATAGGAAAGGGTTGTTGCCAAAGAAAGATGAAGATAGACAGAGGAAACGGCTGCAGTGAATGAGTTGAAGTTTCCTGTGCCGCACATCAAGATCCCAGGGTATTAAAAGAACTTGCAGATGTGGTCACAGAACCAGTGTCAGTGATCCTGGAGGAATCATAGAAAGCAGGCGTGGTTCCAGAAGATTGCAAACTTACAAATGTTGTCCAGATTTCCAAAAGAAGGGGACTGGCGAATTTCAAAGATTCAATCCCAAGGCACATAACATCAATCCCTGTGTGATTTCAAAAATAGATTATTAAACAGATGGCTCTGAGTTCTTAGCAAAGGAAATCGTGGGCCCACTAAAAACACACCATGCCAAGCTAACCTCATTTCTTTTTTGATTGGACTAAGAAATTCACAGGAGAGAGGGGCTGTTGCTTCAACTAGGTACCTGATAGTCTTTACTGACATCTGCTAATGCCAGCGCTTTCTTCACTGGTGGAATCAGGCCAACTAGGAGAGACAAGAGCAGACACACCCTTCAAGATGGAAGAGGCACTTGGGAAATTGATCACATGGCTGAAGTGGGAGGGGAAGGGAGAGGCAGGTCATGGTGCAATTTTCCCTGCAAGAATACTCTTCTCGAGCAGCTCACAAGGCTGACTCCTTATCACTCAAATATCACCTCTTTAGGAAGGGCTCCCCTGGCCACCTACGTTGAAGTCACCCCTCTCCTACCCCTCACTGATCACTGTGACAATTTGTTTTTCCTTCAGAGCACTTCTCCCTCTCTGAAATCATCCTGTTCATTTATTCACTTGTTTGTTGTCTCTTTTCACTAGAATGTGAGGCCGGCACAAGCAGGGACGATGTCTGTTTTGTTCAATGGTGAATGCCCAAAGCCTGGGCACACAGTAAGATTCAACAAACATTTGTTCAGTAAATGAAATCTGCTCTTACTCTACATTCCATTCCCTGATAATAGTCACAAAAAACCGCGTATTTCAAGGACCTGTCCTTGCTCTTCCCTCATCTGTGAATGCCAAAGCCCCAAAGTGACCTCCCTTTCCTCAGCATCACTACACTGAAT
The DNA here is from genome assembly GCF_006542625.1 of Nomascus leucogenys. Classification (NCBI taxonomy): domain Eukaryota; kingdom Metazoa; phylum Chordata; class Mammalia; order Primates; family Hylobatidae; genus Nomascus; species Nomascus leucogenys. The sequence continues at coordinate 2,095,129 of NC_044381.1, read as the reverse complement.
CCCCTCTCCTCACTGCCTCTGCCGTTCTATCTGATGCAAAGGAAAGATATTTGGTCAAATTCCCAAACACCTGAGCCCTCTTCCAACATTAAGGACAATCACTAGTTCATGAGGCAGATAAACGGTGGGGGAAACAGCAAGTGGCAGGCTGATTATTACTGGTCTTACAGTGTGAGGACAGAGTGAGGACAGAGACCTTACCAGTAGTAACTGGAGGAGGCACCTCACCCTGGTGAGCCAGGTTGATTATGTACGATTAGCATGGCCTAATGCTGGGCAGGTTTTGAATATCTCAGCAGCCAAACACATCCCTCCTACTCCATGGAGAGAAGCCAATTAGGAGGTTTTGTGAAGAGGAAAGCGTCTTTTTCAGCTTTTCCCCCAGAAGGGAGCAAAGGTCACCTCTCCATGGGCCAGGACAGCATTGCAGGAGAGGAGATGGATAACCCCAGTAGCCTAGAATTCTGCTTTGCCCTATTGATCCAAGCTCTCTAGGGATTAAGCTCAGCCTTCATAACATACCCAGTACTTCAGCTTTATACATTTTTAGGCCAGAAAGTAAGCACCCCGGCACATTTGTTAAGGCAATGTCTGAAGCCAGGCTGACTGGCTTCAAATCACAGCTTTACCACTCACTATGTGTTACTTTAGGCATGGTTGTTGATGCCTCCCCTACCTTAAGATGGGTATAGGCCTAGCATCTATCTCATAAGATTTTTGCAAAGATTATGTGAGTTAATAAATGTAAATTACTTAGAATCATGACTATATATATTAATCACTACATAAAGTTTTCGCCATCGTTATGAATCTGCAAACACCTAATATTTTAGTAAATACTGAGCTCACATGAAAATAATTCCAGATCCCACATTAAAAGAAAAACAAGGATAGGCAAGTATCACATCAAAGGATAAAAAAGAACATCTAGTAAAAGTTCTAGATTCAAATTCAATTTCTGCCACATTCTACCTGTGAGACCTTTGTCATGTGTCATTACTGCTATCCAAAATTATACTTAGTCATTTCTCAAATTTTAAAAAATAGAATAGAGGTTGTTTTAATTTTCTCATGGGATTAATGTGGATCTAGTAGGATCGTGCATGTGATCCAGCAGGACATGCATACTTTATAAAGAAAAAAGTACTATTATTTTTACAGTAAAACTTATTTATTGATTTTTAGTTATACAGTTCTACAAGCTGGACAAATGCAGTCATGTACCCACCATCATAATCAGGACACAGAACAGTTCCATCACCTCAAAACATTTCCTCCTGCTGCCCCTTCAGAGTAACCCCTTCCTTCACCCCAAACCCCTGACAATCACTGATCTCTTGTCTGTCCCTACAGTTTTGTCTTTTCCAGAATATGACACATATGGAATCACACTGTACACAGCTTTTTAAATTGTTTTTAGTTTTTATTTTAGAGATGGAGTCTTGCTCTGTCACCCAAGCTGGAGTGAAGTGGCATGATCTCGGCTCACTGCAACCTCTGCCTCCCGGGTTCAAACAATTTTCCTGCCTCAGCCTGCAAAGTAGCTGAGATTACAGGCGCGTGCCACACTCAGCTAATTTTTTTTTTTCAGCAAAGTCTCAGGATATAAAATCAATGTGCAGAAGTCACAAGCATTCCTATACACTAACAACAGGCAAGCAGAGAGCCAAATCACGAATGAACTCTCATTCACAATTGCTACAAAGAAAATAAAATACCTAGGAATACAGTTAACAAGGGAAGTGAAGAACCTCTACAAGGAAACTACAAACCTCTGCTCAAGAAAACCAGAGAAGACACAACAAATGGAAAAATATTCCATGCTCATGGATAGGAAGAATCAATATCATATTGCCCAAAGTAATTTGTAGATTCAATGCTATTCCCATTAAACTACAATTGACATTCTTCACAGAATTAGAAAAAAACTATTTTAAAACTCATATGGAACCAAAAAAGAGCCCATATAGCCAAGACAATCCTAAGCAAAAAGAACAAAGGTAGAGACATCACCCTACCAGACTTCAAACTATACACTAAGGTTACAATAACCAGCACTAAAACAGACACTAGTACTAGTATAGAAACAGTCACATAGACCAATGGAACAGAATAGAGAACTCAGAAATAAGATTGCACATCCACAGCCATCTGATCTTTAACAGACCTGACAAAAACAAGCAATGGGGAAAGGAGTCCCTATTCAACAAATGGTGCTGGGATAACTGGCTAACCATTTGCAGAAAATTGAAACTGGACCCTTTCCTCACACCTTATACAAAAATTAACACAAGATGGAGTAAAGACTTAAATGTAGAACCCAAAACTATAAAAACCCTAGAAGAAAACCTAGGCAATACCATTCAGAACATAGGCACAAGCAAAGATTTCATGAAGAAATTTCCAAAAGCAATTGCAACAAAAGCAAAATTTTGGTTTTCTTTGCTTTACAAATGGGATCTAATTAAACTAAACAGCTTCTGCACAGCAAAAGAAACTATCATCAGAGTGAACAAGCAACCTACAGAATGGGGGAAAATCTTTGCAATCTATCAATCCAACAGAGGTCTGATATCTGTAGTCTACAAGGAACTGAAACAAATTTACAAGAAAAAAACAAACAACCCCATTAAAAAGTGGGCAAAGGACATGAAGAGACACTTCTCAAAAGAAGACATTCATGGCCAGGCACAGTGGCTCACGCCTGTAATCCCAGCATTTTGGGAGGCCGAGGTGGGCAGATAGTGAGGTCAGGAGATCAAGACCATCCTGGCTAACACAGTGAAACCCTGTCTCTACTAAAAATACAAAAAAATTAGCCAGGCATGGTGGCAGACACCTGTAGTCCCAGCTACTCAGGAGGCTGAGGCAGGAGAATGGCATCAACCTGGGATGCGGAGCTTGTAGTGAGCCAAGATCGCACCACTGCACTCCATCCTGGGCAACAGAGCGAGACTCTGTCTCAAAAAAAAAAAAAACAAAAAATACCTTCATGTAGTGAACAAACATATGAAAAAAAGCTAAACATCACTGATCATTAGAGATAAACAAATCAAAACCACAGTGAGATACCATCTCACACCAGTCAGAATAGCCATTATTAAAAAGTCAAAACAACAGATGCTGGTGAGGTTGCGGAGAAATAGGAACTCTTTTACAGTATTGGTGGGAATGTAAATTAGTAAATTAGTTCAACCATTGTGGAAGACAGTGTGGCTATTTCTCAAAGAGCTAGAACCAGAAATACCATTTGGCCCAGCAATCCCATTACTGGGTATATACACAAAGGAATATAAATCATTCTATTACAAAGATACATAAATAAGTATGTTCATTGCAGCACTATTCACAATAGCAAGGACATGGAATCAACACAAATGCCCATCAATGATAGACTGGATAAAGAAAATGTGGTACATATACACCATGGAATATTATGCAGCCATAGAAAGAATGAGATCATGTCCTTTCAGGGACATGGAAGAAGCTAGAAGCCACTATCCTCAGCAAACTAACACAGGAACACAAAACCAAACACTGCATGTTCTCACTTATAAGTGGGAGCTGAACGATGGGATCACATGGACATGGGGAGGGGAACAATACAAACTGGGGCCTGTCGGGGGTTGGGGTTAGGGGAGGGAGAGTATTAGAAAGGATGGCTAATGCATGCTGGGCTTAATACCTAGGTGATGGGTGGATGGGTGCAGTAAATCACTATGGCACATGTTTGCCTATGTAACAAACCTGCACATTCTGCACATGTACCCCAGAAGTAAAAATTTAAAAACAAGAAAAATGTACTATTATTCAGACATAGGGTGTTCTCACTGCCACCAACATGTATAAAATAAACTAATAACCACAAAAGGGAAAAAGAAATACAGTATATTAAATGTACAGAAGGTGGGAATATAGCAATTTGACTTGTCCTCCTGGCTCTGCAGCTAACTGGCTGTGTAACCTTGAGAAATATTTGGGCTTCAGTTTCTCATCTGTAAAATAAAGTGAAAAACCACTAAGTCCTTCTGATTTTCATTTTGTGGGAGAAGCACAAGCAGGAGCTTTTGGCAATGTGTTTTTGTGTATGAAAAAGCATCAGATAGAAAATAGTCTCTTAATAATGTATAAATAATCAACATGTTAGTGCATGCTTACTGGTTTCCAATTATGGGTACACCTAAAAAATGCCCACCCAAAATAGAAATGTTGAGTTATTACTAAGCAGACATAATTTAATTCAAAGCATTCTTTCAAAGTTAAGAAGGTCATTTTTTAAGATGCTGTAGATGGACTTTGCAAATTCATTCGTCAAAATAATCACAAGTGTAATTTATATAATACCAAACTACTGCTGATGTATAATTTATTTATTTCTCAAATATTTTGGGGTGCCTACAATTTGTAGGTCCTAAGAAAAAACACTGAATAAGACTAGAAGAGTCCTGCTTAAGATACTTAAATTCCAATAGAGGAGATTGTCAGTAAACTAAAGTACAGATGAATAAGATTACTACAAATAAGTTTTAGGAATTTGATTAATGAGTAAGTATGCTAAGAGGTAATTTCTAGAAGTAGACGTGTCATCTCAGAGATGGTGGTCAGGGAATGTGTCTTTAAGCGGGTGACTTTAAACTAAATCCAAAAGAAAGGAATTTCCACCTTGAAGAGATGGAGGCAAGTGTGTCAGGTAGGAAAACAGCAAATGCTAAGAGCCTAAGACAGGAAACAGCTAGAAAGACTGAACAATTAGAAAAGAAGCCATGTGACTAAAGCAGTACGAGTATGGCAGAGAGAATGGAGAGGCTGAATTAATAGTGCCGAATATGGTGGCCATACAACAAAATGCAAATATTATTCTAGGAGCAATGAGGAATTTAGACTACACAGGGGACATGCCATCAGGCAACCTTTCATAGGTTGAATTCACATAGCGTGTGGTGATTAATCCAGTCTTCCTATTAACCACCTCTTGGGCTCTTTTTAGTTCTGCAATTTTCCAACAAGCTTCACCCACCTTTTGGATGAATGTGTCACGTCTTGAATTATTCCAAAATACATCACTTGTCCAAGAAGTCTGGTCTAATTTGGGTAACAGCTTTTGGGCCAGAAAGATGTTCAATGCATCCTGGATGATCTTATGAATTAATAGCCTCACTAGGATTCAAATATCTTCTACAAATGTCCAAAGGTGATCAGGAACAAACACAGGATCAATGAATGAAGTTATAGAAAGGCAGATTTCAATTAAAAAACAATGAAGGGATTTGTAACAGTTAGGGTTTTGTTTTTTTTTTTTTTAACCAGATCAACATAGACAAGGGGTCAACAAACTTTTTTTTGGTAAAGTTCCAGATAGTAGGTATGTTAGTCTTTACAGTCAATATGATCTCTGTGGCAGCTAATGAACTCTGCCACTGTAGTGCAAAAGCACCCATAGACAATACATGAACAAATGAGCATGGCTGTGTTCCAGGAGAACTTTATTTACAAAAATAGGCATGCTGTGAGCTGGATGTGACCTACAGGCCATAATTTGCCAATCCCTAGCATAAGCTAGAAGAGGCAAAATGGCAGCTCACAAATATCACATAGACCCCAGATATGTTTTATTTGGCCTAATCAGAGTTTTAAAATAGAAAGCATTTAGAAGTTAGAGGATTCTACTAAAAATCCAGACTCTTGGCTTTTCTTGAGAAGGAGGAAGATTGGTAACCAAGGCCCACATTCCTGCATGTCAGCACATGTCAACAGTTATCTGGAGTTCAGTAGTGGCTGCCCATTTTGGAGGGAGCATGAGCTCTTCAGGTCACCACAGACCCCGCTACAGGACTGTTGCCTTCCTGATTTGGGGGTTTAATACCAGTTGCCACTTAGCATCATGCTCACCCATTTTTTTCCTTACAGTAGAGAACTGTTTCTCTGAATCTGCATCTATATCAAGGGTAGGAAAATAAAAGACAGATTGAAAAAGCCACATTTCAAGAAAAAGGAGAGAAGGCATATGGGTTTAATATGCATACATAGGATGCTGTGTTGAAAGAATCAATGTTTCTATTTTCAATTTGTATTTTTTTTTACCTTGGATTTAAAATATTTACACATTTACATATTTATATCATGTTACATCCTTATGTCATAGTTCAGTAGTAATAAAAACAGTTTGAATCCATTTCTACATTTGATTTTCTTATTCCAGGGCTATTTTATTCATCTATGTTACCGATCAACTCCCATAGGTATTTGAATTTGTATCTCTAAAAGAATAGACCAATACATAGGTAGTCAGCCCCCTACCCCTAGAAGACTGAAAGTTGGTGAATGACTAAATGGGAAGGAAATTTTGTGTTGTGGATACTACTTTGGGCTCGAGGCTGTGTTTGATGATCCCTAATGCCTGTGATTCTAGAATCTTGGAAGTCCTTGGATTCCAACCACAGCAGGGCAGCCCAATAAGTAATGAAGTCATTCTCAGCATTTGACAAATGATCAGTTGGCCAAACAGGAGGCCATTCATTTCATAAATATAGACACAGGTACCATCTTCATGAACAGAACTCAAAGTGAAAGAGATTAGATAATCTTTATTTAATGGAAGAAAGCCAAAAGCAACAATTTAGGCACAGGGCAGATGATGGCTACAGAGCAAGCTAAAAAAAATTCCTTGTTTCCACGTGGAACAAGTCCTCCCCTTCCTTCCTCTTTTAACAATGATTAGGCAATACATGCTTCCTTCCCCATTTGACTTCCAGCTCTGGAGAGAGGCTGCATCCCAATTTATTCACTTGGATACAGAGTTATTCAGTTTTACTATTTAGTCTTTCTTTTTATTTTGTGCTGAATCTACCCCTTCAAAAGGGAAATACCAGAAAATGAAGAGGAAGAAGAAAGTTCGAGCACACACGTAAAACTGTATAAATACCCTTCAGCCCAGTAAGCATCAAAATTACTGACACTGACAGTGATGAAAAGAGACTTACACCGCCCATACAGAATGACGATAACTGTGTAAACACAGATTTTCCACTGAGATGACTGGAAATAAATATGCAAAATGAAAGTTGTTGAAGATTAAAATATTATGGGAGTTTGATATTGCTTTTTAAATTCCCTGTAATGTTATACTATTTGTATAAGAAGAAGCAAATAAAAACATAAGATGGCATAAAAATACATTATAAGGAAAAGTCATTTGTAAACAAGTAACAAGTGAACTATATTGTGAATCTTGAATAACTGTGATGCCTTCTGATAATTTTTAAAAGGCCGACTGAATAAGCCTTTTTTGGCAGTTAGAAAATATGAAGGCAACGGATGACCTGCTTTAGCAGTTAAGAACATCTGATAAGGGAGCTTTGGAGGAGGCCTGTCCTAGAGCTGAGCAAGATTTTATGCACTGCTATGTGCTAGTCTATGCCGAAGGAATTTCAGTTCACTTTTCCTTGTCTAAGGATGCCACTTAAAATAACTAAATCGCATGTAATTAAAGTGAACATTCTCTAGATGACTTTTATAGGACGAGGAAAGTCTAATCCTTCTTTTAGTAAGAAAAGGCTAAAGAGGCAGCATTTGGATTTCTTCCTCCCCGTCACAGCTTAAGTTATAAGGTTTCTCCCTTGCCACTCATAAAAGCATAGATGGACAGTCAGACAAAACATAAATAACTCACCTTACAGTGTTGCTTCAGATCAATGCTTATTAAATCTTTGTGACTTAGAATCACAGAATTTTTACAAATGAAAAGGAAATAAAAAGTATCTAGACCGACTTACTCTCTTCACAGATACGAGGCCTTGACTGATAGATTTGTAAAAGGTGATGCATCTATTTATCATCAAAGTCAGGAATTTGGTCCTGTGTCTCTTTATACAATTTCTCATGGAGCTCAGCTATGTCATAACTGCTTTATAATGACAGCACTCATCAACACCACAGCAACTAGAATGCAGCATCTGTTTTCATCAAACATGGAAGTGTGTTTTTCTTACAAACATAGAAAAAATAATAACAACTATATAGATATTTTTAGTGAATCATTATTTTTTATATAATACACTACCTCCGTGGACCATCATCAAGTTCTTTAGCATTTTCCAAACAGTTTAGTCATGTCTTGCCATAAACACAAAATAATCCTTGAAGAAGGCCTTTGCTTGCACCAACTGAGCATTTTCTTTCACACCCCACTGAATGCAGAGCACCTAACCTGAGTGAAACAAATGATATATTTATTACCTTATAAAAGTTTTGCCTGTGGCAACATTAACAAGGGAAAGAAATCTAAATTAAGTGGTCGTGCACACCTGGAAGTTCATTTCTCATGCATGATTTTCATTTGGAAATCCATCAGTCAACTGTCCTCAGTGAATTTCTTAATGTGCCCACACCATGGTTTCCCAAATAAACCATAGGCTCGACCACAGAAACCTCCACTGTTACACAACAAGCTTATTCTAGCCTCTGTTCCTGACCCCCACCCTTCCTTGTTATTTACCGCATTTTACACGTGTATTCTATTTCATGCTTTTATTAATCCACATCTTCCCCCCCCCCTCCATTTCAGCAGTAACAGAAGAAGCTGTATCAAATCAATGAACTCAGAGCTGAGAAACAGGGGACAGCCCTGTGTACCCTTTCGACTCACTGGGCACAGGCTTTCTGAGTGTAACCTGAAGTCTTATAACACTTTTTAGATCAGCCTGGAAGTACAGATGAGAACTCATTTGTCTCCCAAATTAACACTTAAAAAGGCTGATGCTGTTGACACTGAGGAAGAAAGAGAGACAGACGGTAATCCTTGGGAAAGGATGCTGGAAAAGAGAAAGCAGAGTAGAAGTTCTGTTTTCACTTTAAAATACAGAACGAAGTAGGAAAAGAAAGGAAAGTGGGAGGGTGGTTGCTGGGTGTCGAGGAGGGAGCAGACATGCATAGATTCATGTGTTTGTCCTCTGGGCTCAGTTACACACACCTCACTGTGGCTAAACTAAAAGGCCTGTGTTCAGCCGACAGACTGGCCACACCAGTCTTCGTGGAACAGCAGCAGCTTGGGGACCACGAGGGCCAACCCTGCTCGGAAAGGTGGCTGTCAACACGCATGGCCCATTCAACTCTTCTTCCAGCAACAGAGCAGACCCAGGTAGCCTAGGACAACAGGATGTTCTTGGTGTCTCCGAGTGGATGGAGGTTGAAATATTAAACCAAGTAACTAAGAAAGAGAAACTGAAAGAAACACCTGGGAATTCCCAAGTCCGTTTCAGAGCGGTAACTAGGATTTCTCTAATGGGACATGCATGTGCTAGACCTGCGCTCTGGTGCGCTCAACTTTCTGTTCCATTGAAATTGCAGTGGTTCAGGTAGTTCAGGCCATGAAGCCTTCAGCCACCAGTGCCCACACATTCCTCCCAGAGCTGAGGTTTCCGTTTCTGTAAAACAAGACTGTTAGGGTTTTCTAACCCTTATGGTTGGACGTCCCTGGTCATTTGAATTGAAAGCAGTTGGGCTCGTGATGGTATCTTTATCCTACACAGAGTACAGAAGATTATATCCTAACCCAAAGGAACACTATGGCCAGACATTGGATATTTCCATGGGGGCCTAAGTGGAGAGGTCAGTATTAAAATCTCTAGGCATTTCAACATGAGGCAATTTGGGGAAAACGCCAAATAATAAGCAAAATGAAGTATCCCACATGATAGTAGTGAAGGGGCACAAAATAAAAATTAAACTTATTTCCAGAATTATAGATAGGGAATATTGCTTGTGCTAAAGTTTTGGGAGAGTCATATTCATACATTCTCATTTTCTCTCTCTGTCTCTCTCTCTCTCTGTCTCTGACACACACACACACACACACACACACACAGAGAGAGAGAGATTGGTTTTACCTGCTTCTGTTATATCTCATCTAGTATTGTTCTTTGATTATTTTGTGAGAGCTTCAATTCTATCACAACTTTTTTCTTTTTTCATTCTATGATCTCTGAAGATATTTTAAGAAAATTATCTTTCTTACTTCTTGCTTCTACATGAGATAGAGGATTCATTTTTTATGGGGCATGTAAAGCATATGAGATTAAATAATATAATCCATCTGATATGATTTGGCTGTGTCCCCACTCAAATCTCATTTTGAACTGTAGTTCCCATTATCCCCACGTGTCATGGGAGGGACCCGGTGGGAGGTAATTGAATCATGGGGGAGGTTACCCTCATGCTATTCTCATGATAATGAATACTCATGAGAGCTGATGGTTTTAGAAGAGGCTTTTCCTCACCTTTGCTCTGCACTTCTCCTTCCTTCTGCCATGTGAAGAAAGACGTGTTTGCTTCCCCTTCCACCACGATTGTAAGTTTCCTTAGGCCTATCCAGCCATGCTGAACTGTGAGTCAATTAAACCTCTTTCCTTTATAAATTACCCAGTCTCAGTTATGTCTTTATTAGCAGCATGAGAACAGACTAATACACTATCCATGATTGCAGGAAGCAGTGGAAGCTGGGATTCTGGCCTCGCAGAAGTCAGAACGTAGCTGCTGTTTTCACACATCCACCTGAGTGTCATTGTGATTCTTTTGACTGACTTGAAGTGACACTTCCTCTTTATGCCAGCACAGCCTAACATCTATCTTCTTCAGTCATGTGTGATGGTGTGTACTTTTTGAAATACGTCTTGCTAGCCCAATCTTCAAATACTGTTTTTCCTCCAACCAATTTTAATCAGTCAATCTACAAACATTTACTGGGTTCACAGTCCCTGATAAAGGAGCCCTAAATTCAAATCCAAGCCCTGCTGCTGACTATGCCATCTTGGGAATGATCATTTCTCCACCTGAACATCAGCTACTTTTTATTGTAAAATGAGAATTGTAATACTTCCTGCATAGATATTTTTGCAAGGATTAAAAATAAAGATTGTATGACATCAACCATAATGCTAAACACATAGGAGGTACTTAATGGGAATTATTATTATTCTCTAATAATGTTTATAAGTTTTACAACTTTAAATAAATTTTTATGTATTTATAAAATAATAATGCAAATAATATAGAACATATAAATATGTGGATACATATGTTTCCATACTTATACATTTTATGATTTATAATAATTATTATTATTTTCTAGATGTCAGGGAAACTTAATAGATAAAAAAGACATATTTGGCCAGGCACAGTAGCTCACACCTGTAATCCCAGCACTTTGGGAGGCCGAGACAGGTGGACTACTTAAGCCCAGGAGTTCAAGATCAGCCTGGGCAACTTGGTGAAACCCTATCTCTACAAAAATTCAAAAATAAGCCGGGTATGGTGGCATGTGCCTGTAGTTCCTGCTACTCAGGAGGCTGAGGCAGGAGGATTACCTGAGCCCAGGGAAGTTGAGGCTGCAGTGAGCAGTGATTGTGCCACTGCACTCCTGCTGGGGCAACAAAGTGAGACCCTGTCTCAAAAAAAGTAAAAAAAATATTCTCTTCCTTTCAGGTAAAAGAAGTCCTATACATACAAAAATTTTCTATATGCTTTATATCAAACATTACAGATTTTGAGATTTAAGAGGCAAATCTGAGCCTGAGCCCTTTCTTTCACGGGCAAAAAGGGAATGTTTAGAAGACCTACAACTTGGTTCTCAATCACGCAGCAAATAAGAACAGGCATTGCTCTATCAGGTATATTTTCGATGATGAAGAAACTACAGATGTGGATGACTCAAGGTTTAAGTTCCCAGAAGTGTTTCCATAAGCCAGAGGCCCACTAATATTGTGGATCCATAGACCACTCCAGAAGTGAAAACACTCTTTCCCATCGCCACATTAAAAAAACAATCAATCACACTTCTCCTCTGCAAGGTGGAGCTTAATTCCTTTCCCTTCGAGTGTGGATTAGGCTTAGTGACTCACCTCTAGAATGTGGAAAGCGAAAAATAGTAGCTCTAGAGTGAAGAAACCTGGTAGACACCGCCTGAACCCAGTGACCAAGGTTGGCATCATCAGAAGTAAGTCACGTTGATACAGGTACCCAGGCTGTGATGCAATGAGAAGGTCAGTGAGGCACCCACCTCTGTGGCATTCTTCCAGAAAACCCACTACTCCAGTCTGTTCATGAGAAAACAATACACAAACCCATTTGAAATACATTCTACAGAATACCTGTAAGCACTCTTCAAAAGTATCAAGTTCATGAAAAACAAGGAAAGGCTGAGAAAGGGGCATGCAATGGAGAAGACTGAGTGCAATGTGGTAACTTTGATTAGACCCTAAAGCAGAAAAAAGAACATTAGTGGAAAATTTGGTGAAATTTTAACACAGTGTATAGTTAAGATAGTGGTATTGTACCAAAATTAATTTCATGTGTAAGATGTTAATTTTGGGAGGCTGAGTAAAGGGATATTGTGAGCTCTGTACCATCTTTGTAACTCTTCTGTAAATCTAAATATTATTTCAAAACAAAAGGTTTTAAAACCAAGCAATCAATAAATCTTGAATAAATTAGGTGAATGACAGTAATTTATAAGCCATATATAAAGCAATGCTTCATTTTTCATAGAACAGCACAAATTATTAATTCTTTATCATGGATTCTCTATATATAATATGTAAAGACATATCATATCTAGTAATATGTAAAATTGTATATGTAATATGTATTATATATGTAACGATATATGGCTTTATATAATGTATTATGTATACATTATTATATATGTATGTATATATACACACACATATAAGCAGAACACCTCTATGTATGATGCGATAAATTTTTTAACTTCACAAAGTAATTTCTCATAAACCAAAGGTGTAACTATTGGTTATGTTACCATGCCAACTCTCAAAGTCTGTGTAGTGCAAAACATAGCTAATATGGGATAAATACAAACTGTGAATCCCAAGTCCTTTGAAACCCCAAGACGAAGGCAGAGCAGCACAGAGGGAAGAATGCAGGCGGTGAGATCAGCCAGAACTGTGTCCAAATCCCAGTTCTGACATTTATTGTGTTGTCTTGAGCAAGTCATTTAATCTTCTTGAATCTCTGAGTCTTCAACTATAAATGACAGGTTATATCTATGTCTCAGAATTTTGACAAAAAGTAAGTGAGACAATGCATGGAAAGCACAGTTGCTGAAAAAATATAGGCACAAAATATGGCATGTACAAAAAGCTCCAACTCTTCTTGAGCTTCAGGCTCTAAGTCTTCCTTCAGGGTTCAGAGTATGACTGTAATGGAGTAATAAGACATACTAGGTTGGATAAGAGTTTGCTGATCTGGGTTTGGTACTATGAACCAGTGAGAGTTATGACAAATCCCCCATATAAGACTCCAGTAGCACTGATGGGCTCAGAGGACAGCATGCCAATTTTTCCACTAATGTTCTTTTTTGTGCTTTAGGATCTAATCAAGGTTACCACATTGCACTCAGTCATCTTCTCCATTGTGTGCCCATTTCTCAGCCTTTCCTTGTTCTTAACCGTTAACAAATGGGTAACCACCTAAGCATGGATTCATACTACTCTGAACCACTTGAAAGATCTCATATGAATCCACATAGGTTATTTTATTTTGTGTTCCAGTTATCCTTAGGGACTTTTTAAAAAATTTAACTTGCTTTCAATTCTGCAGTTAGGGTGAAGCTCAATGAGGATGGCTCATCTCTGCTTCACATGGCGTTGACAAGAGCAGCTCAAAATCTAGGCACTGGGATTATCTCCAGGCTCCGTCATCCACAGGTCTAGGGACTGATGCGGGCTGCTGGCCGAGACCTCAGCAGGGACACTGAGCTGGAATGCTTACAAGTGGCACCCCCATATGTCCAGGGCTCCATCACAACATGGGGGCTGGATTCTGAGGGTGAGCATGCCAAGAAAGAGAGCCCAGTAGAAGATCCACCTTTTATGACTCAGCATCAGAACTCATGCAGCAGCTCTTCACCAGATGCTATGCACCAAGGCAGCCACAAAGGCCCACATAATCTCAGGGTGGGTGGGGGGCAGGAAAATAGACTCCACCTTCTGATGGGGGAGTGTTACAGTTCTGACACAGTATATGAGACTGAAAATACTGCTGTAGACATTTCCGGAAAATACATTCTGCCACATCTTATGAATAATTAACACTTGAGTTAGCAAAATTAAGAGGGGCTGGGACCAGGTATTTTTATGTAATCTAGAAACAGAAAAATCAAACACAGCTGAATCTTTTGTGAACTGGTGCATCTTCACTGGCAGAATTTGCCTTTGCCATGTTTCAGAGACCACACGCCCCCTCTTCTTTATTTGTCTGTGTACGTACTACATGCTTCAGTTTGAAGACCAGTTTTCTCTTGTTCATTAGCCTACACATGCCTACAACTTTGCCTTCAGACACTCTGTTTAAATGGCTCATCTCCTGGCAACAAACTGACTCTATATCATGCTCTGTCATGACCCTTCTCGTATACCCTTGGCCCTGAAGACCCCCATACTGCTGGTTCAATTTGCCATCCAGCACCGGCAACTCCTAATCCCAGTGTTATCTCTGGGCTTGGATCTCCTCTGCCCACAGGAAATGCATGTGAATTAACACCTCCTGGGGGCAGTCTGTGACCAATAACTCATACCGAGTGATGGATAAATACCTTAACTCCTTTAACCAATAACTCATACTAAATGATGGATAAATACCTTAGCTCCTTTGCCCCTAGGATGGAATAATTGAGACACATATTCCAAATGGGCTACCAGAGTCTCCCAGCTGGATTAAGCTCTAGTTCCAAACTTGTCACTTGTTTAATGAGTCTTTTTTTTGAGACGGAGTCTCACTCTGTCGTCCAGGCTGGAGTGCAGAGGGGTGATCTCGGCTCACTGCAACCTCCACCTCCCGGGGTCAAGCAATTCTCCTCCCTCAGGTTCCCAAGTAGTTGGGATTACAGGTGCCTGCCACCACGCCTGGCTAACTTTTATAGTTTTAGTAAAGACAGGGTTTCACCATGTTGGCCAGGCTTGTCTCGAACTCCTGACCTCAGGTGATCCACCTGCCTCGGCCTCCCAAAGTGCTGGGATTACAGGGATGACCCACCACGCCCGGCTGATGATTCAGCTTTTATTGCTATCTTTCCTTTCCCATCTCACTTCTTCACTTCCCTACAGATGTTTCCTGAGATCCTCTCTCAAATAAACTGCTGCAATTAAATCTTCGCCTTGGACTTTTGGAGAAAACCAAACTAAGACACTCCATTTCCCTCAGTGGCCCAAATTAAAACTCTAGCACAGGTGGTATGATTGGCCTGATGTGGTTCATATGGCATTCATCATTCAGTCTTCTGGAATTAGGGGACTGGGTAATGGAATTGCACGGCTCCTTGGGCCTTCCTGTCATCAAGGCTTATGGGGGAGTAGCTCCCAGAGAAAGATCTGTGGGCAGAAAGGCATAATATGGTCTCCTAATTCACCATGGTGCATTTCTAACATGCAGTCAGAGTCCCCTTTACACCTAGACACTGTTACCAAAATCCTATTCTTATTAAGATGTCTCTATATTCAGAACAGAATGCCCACACCCAAAATCCTGCCTTGACAGAATGTATGAAGTAAGGCCCTTTGTAATTTATAGAAATAATAGACTACCAATTATTTAGGACCTATCATGCTAGGCACTTTATGGCAATTTTTCCTTTTATCCTCACAAATATATATTTTTAGAAGCAAAAACAGATCAGGAAAGGTCTTAAAATTGAACAGTTCTTTTAATAGCCAACACATTTAAGCTTGGGACAATATTATTTCAGATCACTGACAACCTCATTACAGATTATTGTAAAGATTCACCGTTATTTGAATTTTTTTTTTTTATTATACTTTAGGTTTTAGGGTACATGTGCACAATGTGCAGGTTTGTTACATATGTATCCATGTGCCATGTTGATTTCCTGCACCCATTAACTCGTCATTTAGCATTAGGTATATCTCCTAATGCTGTCCCTCCCCCCTCCCCCCACCCCTCAACTGTCCCTGGAATGTGATGTTCCCCTTCCTGTGTCCATGAGTTCTCATTGTTCAATTCCCACCTATGAGTGAGAACATGCGGTGTTTGGTTTTTTGTCCTTGTGATAGTTTACTGAGAATGATGTTTTCCAGTTTCATCCATGTTCCAAAGAATAAAATCAAACACGTAAATAATGTTACAAGGAAAGTTGTACATGTTTGACTTCAATTACTTGGGTGCAAAACTTACTTATGGATGATATAGTACAGAAATTCTTTGTGGGCTAATAACTGCAACCTTCCCCTAGAATCCTTTTCTATTTCAATCTAAGGGGCTACTCTAAAAGTGGTTCCACCTATACATTCCTTCACACAAAAAAATGTTTTATTATAAAAATTAAGGTCACAACATTGAATTTAAACACCTAAATTACAATAGTTTTAGCAGTTTCTATTTACCACCTATTAGATCTACCATGTAGGAACTGAGAAACTTCCTTGAACTTTCTCCCAGAATGTTCTGGGGTCCCCAAGGTAAACCACTTTCTTAGCCACAGTTACTCTTGGCCTCCAATTTTTCCCCTCCTATTCCAACTGAACTGGTCAATGTCAACTGAAGCTGCTTGCAGGAGCTTCCCCTAGATCATGTGGATAGTGCCATGTTGAGCAATGTTGCTTGGAGCAGACAAGGAACTGCCAGCTCCTCACAAGCCAGAATAGTGTTCAATTCCAAGCAGAGTTGGCAAGACTGTGTTCTCCTGTGGTGCTTCACCTGCTGACCTGAGCACAAAATAACCCACCCTAGACCCACAGTTTTCCATGAACTCAGCCAGTTTCTGCCTCTCATGCTCTATCAAAAGAGGCTCAACCCCAGTCCAAGGGGTCACATGTCAGATGGGTAAGAGATACCGTACTAGGCTCTTCGCCAGCATTTCCACTTCTTGTTCAAATGATGTTTTTTGTTTGTTTTCGTTGTTGTTGTTTTTGTTTTTTGTTTTTAGACAGAGTCTTGCTCTGTCACCAAGCTGGAGTGCAGTGGCACGATCTCGGCTCCCTGCAACCTCCGCCTCCCAGGTCAAGCGATTCTCCCACCTCAGCCTCCTGAGTAGCTGGGACTACAGGCATGTGCCACCATGCCCGGCTATTTTTAGTAGAGATAGAGTTTCACCATGTTGGCCAGGATGGTCTCGATCTCTCTCTTTTTTTTTTTTAATTATACTTTAGGTTTTAGGGTACATGTGCACAATGTGCAGGTTTGTTACATATGTATCCATGTGCCATGTTGTTTTGCTGCACCCATTAACTCGTCATTTAGCATTAGGTATATCTCCTAATGCTGCCCCTCCCCCCTTCCCGTCTCGATCTCTTGACCTCGTGATCCACCTGCCTTGACCTCCCAAAATGCTGGGATTACAGGCATGAGCCACCATGCCCAGCCAAATAATATTCTTTTTTTTTTGAGACGGAGTCTCGCTCTGTCGCCCAGGCTGGAGTGCAGTGGTGCGATCTCGGCTCACTGCAAGCTCCGCCTCCCGGGTTCACGCCATTCTCCTGCCTCAGCCTCTCCAAGTAGCTGGGACTACAGGCGCCCGCCACCACGCCCGGCTAATTTTTTGTATTTTTTAGTAGAGACGGGGTTTCACCGTGGTCTCGATCTCCTGACCTTGTGATCCGCCCGCCTCGGCCTCCCAAAGTGCTGGGATTACAAGCGTGAGCCACCGCGCCCGGCCCAAATAATATTCTTTTAATGCACATCTTTTGAGGAAACAGATAAGGGTGAGTGAGTGGACAAGGGTCGTGATGATGTTTCTCCCTATCAGTTTCTGACCCCACTCTGCCATGTTTGTCACATCAGAAGCACTACGAGGTTGCCCAGGAGCATTGGCTCATGCCTGTAATCCTAGCACTTTGGGAGACCGAGGCAGGTGGATCACTTGAAATCAGGAATTCAAGACCAGCCTGGGCAACACAGTGAAACCCCATCTCTAAAAAAAATATAAAAATTAGCTGGGGGTGATGGCTCGCACCTATATTTCCAGCTTCTTGGGGGGCTGAGGCAGGAGAATCGCTTCAGCCCAGGAGGCAGAGGTTGCAGTGAGACAAGATCGTGCCACTGCACTCCAGCCTGGCGGCCAGGAGAGCGAGACTCTGTCTCAAAAACAAAGGAAAAAGAAAGCGCACTACGATGTTATGCACACTATTTTGAACAACGTTATTATCGGTACTAATCGGCTAAGTGAATTTTAACTGATGCAAAATGACCATCAGTAGTATGGTACTGGAATGCATCTAAACAATACTCACTACCCCACAGGGCTGGACTCCTCGGTGGCATAGCAGACCATGAGACAGCCCAAGAGGGACCAAATGATGTAACTGGAAGCAAGGAAAGCTAAAGAAATGCTCCAAATACACGCCGAAGTACAGCTGAAAATAATAGGGCAAGCCTGAAGCTGCCTGAGATTGAAATAGCCAATAGCTCTGCCTGGTGAGTGACAACCATACTTAAGAAAGGCAATCACAGGTGACACCAGGCTCTGCGTACAGTAACTGCCACTTCATAACAAAAAAGGACCATTCCATGCACACACCTTGGAAAGCATGCTTGCACCTTCCAAATGCACACAAAGAGTCCCCTAGAAATACAGAGTAGAGCAATCCACCAAGTTTCACTCTTCAAAATTTAGGCACCAGTACATATTTTTAAAACCTTCAGTGTTGTCAAGGACTTTGACAACTGTGGCCTGTGACTACTGTGCCCCAGTGTGGGAAGGTCCAACTATTTTCTATGTTCAATGGACATTCAATACTTTTGTTGCATTTCCACCCAAGTCTGTGCCAGCATGATCAATTAAGCGTCCGTGGTTAGCTCCTTTGCCCTGTGAATGAAATGTGGGATGGGAGTCTAATGTTTGCTCTCAGCTATGTGCTTCAGAAACAATTTTAAGCTAATATAAGTTGATTATTGTGCCAACACTGTTGTTAGTGTGCTAAATATTTTGCCTGGACTCTCATTGAATCCCTGTCACAATCATATAAGGCAGGTCCTACCACTATTAGAAACCCGGGTTCAGAAAAGTTAAGTGATTTGCCTAATGTCATAGTGTTAGGTGCCATAAGACAGGAGTCAAATCCCAGCAATATGACTATAAATCCATACTATCCTTCTATTCTTTAAACAGTCCAATGTACTGCCTCCAGGTTTTTTTGGATCGTTGACTCTGTTCCAGCCAGTTCTTCTGACTGGAACAGTATCAGTATCAGTAGATTTTTTTTGGTTTTTTTTCTTTGTTTTGTTTTGTTTTTTAATGAGCTCCATGTCAAGGTGGACAATAATCCATCCTCGTCAATGAGAAATGGTTCTTTCAGCATCTCCTCCTTGAAGTAATCTTGGCAGAGTTGAAAAGAGTGGTTGGTGGTAATCAGTTGGCTCCAGCGGGTTTTCAAGTGAGTAGAATAGCCCTTGCAGAAAGACTGGTTGAAAATACTGCCCACTCTACTATGTGGTTAATCAACCCTGGAAGTGTAGTCCATTCAGTCTGTGCCTCCTCACAACTCACTCATTATTATGGCAGAAACATTTACAGAATTGGATGGTGTTTCCAAGATGTTCAGAAGCCAACCTCTTGCCATTTTGCAGTGCAGCAAAGCCATGAAAAGTGAACTGTGACTACTGTGCCCCAGTATGGTAAGGTCCAACTATTCATCGTTCACTCTTCACTTCTTCCTCCAACATCAAAGTAGCTGCTGTCTCTTAAAGGAAGAGGGGATGGAACCCACATTTCTTATTTAGGCCTGTGCTGAGTATTCTATCTACATACTTTACTTTGCTTCACAATAAGCCTTTGTGACTGATATTCCTCCCTATTTAAGAATGGAAAAGTAGAGATTTCAAGAAGTTAAATATTGTGTCCATGTTTATCTTACTGACTAGTGCCAAGCAGGTATAAGAACTCAAGTCT
Organism: Nomascus leucogenys; assembly: GCF_006542625.1. Taxonomy (NCBI): domain Eukaryota; kingdom Metazoa; phylum Chordata; class Mammalia; order Primates; family Hylobatidae; genus Nomascus; species Nomascus leucogenys. The sequence goes on along the minus strand of NC_044381.1, from coordinate 2,075,214 downwards.
AACATCAAAGATCAAGTGTTTATTCCCTGATGAGGCAAGTTGTCACAGTTTCCAGATTTTGGTCTGGATGAGATCAAGAGCACTTCTGGGTTGCATAAGAATATATGATAAACATGGCATATGTAAACAATAGGTCTGATTTACAAAGCCTACTAAAGATGAGAGGGAAAGAGAAAGAAGTGCAGAGATGGGAAAATTCACACTTCTCCTGCCACCTCACGATCCCAAATGTTGTTTTCTTAACTAAAAATAAAAAAGGAGAAAATTTATTCCTAGTATTTTCTGAGATCTAAACACATTCAAACATAAATCATATGGAAAAAATCTATCATTTTGGTTGCCCAAGCATGTGTTGTCTGCAGAAATAGCATCCCCTCCATTTCACTTCTCCATTCTCCCCACTCCCAGCCCCCAAATTAAGTTTACAAACCTCTTACAGAGGCAGTGCTGTTGCCTAGGAAATCTGGCAAAGTAAGAAAACAGTGGTTTCACACTGGTCTGGGTGTACAGTTTGAATAAGATATTGAATTTTAAAAATTGATTTTGTATACTCCTTAGGCCAACTTCCTGGGATTAGAAGTTTCTTTAACACTTCACATTCTCTTCAGGCTTCTCAGATATCAGCAAAAATAAAGAAAACAGAGACCACGGCAGAACAAAACCATAACTCAGGAGTCGGTAATAGGTGAAAGATGCTAATCCCAGTTGAGAGGAGTTCATAAAAATGAATCCTGGCCCCCCTTTGGGTGGCAGGAGTACTGCATCATGAATATTTATGGTGGAATATGGGAAGTGTTGGGAAACAGACCCAGCAGGGGCCAATCTACCCGAACAGCTGGGGATCGTTTGAGTGTTAAAATGAAGTTTTAAGGGACACCATTTAGATAAAAATCATATTTGAAAAGAATTATGCCTGTGTTCCAAATAACATCAAGTATAGAGCAATTTTGAGTTTTATATGCTTTGCAAACATCTGCTTGCTTTTAAACTCTACTCATCTTATACCATAAAGTTGGATTAGGTTTCAAAAATCTACCATATTTTTTATGTTGGGGTGACCCAGTTAAAGGAGTTTGTGAAAGTGTTCAAAAGAAAAATGTTGTGTATGTACATATCTATATATCATGAACTGACATCTCGAAAAGCATTCATTTTAAAGAGTTGATATGTATAGTGGTAAAATGCACAGACCCTGGAACCAGGCGCTCTGAGCCCAAATTCCAGATCCATCACTCCCTACAGGCTGTATGGCCTTGGACAAGTTACTTAACTTCTCTGTGATTTCATTTTCCGATCTCTAAAAATGAGGTCATAATATAATAGTGCCTGCTCCGATGGCTGTTATGAAAATTAAATGAGTTCCTAGCCCATAATAAGTGCTGTGTTAATGTTGGCTTTCATCGTTACTATGAAAATTATTCTCATTTAAATGCAATGCTCAGGTAAAGGGTATAAAATGAGAATCATATGCTTGCCCCAAAATGTTTTTAAAAGAATTAAAAGAGATAATGAAGCCAAGCGTGGTGCGTCACGCCTGTAATCCCAGCACTTTGGGAAGACAAGGAGAGCAGATCACGAGGTCAAGAGATCGAGACCATCCTGGCCAACACAGTGAAATCCTGTCTCTACTGAAAATACAAAAAATAGCAGGGTGTGGTGGCACGTGCCTGTAGTCCCAGCTACTTGGGAGGCTGAGGCAGGAGAATCGCTTGAACCCAGGAGGTGGAGGTTGCAGTGAGCCAAGATCACACCACTGAACTTCAGCCTGGCAACAGAGTGAGACTCTGTCTAAAAAAAAAAAAAGATAATGAACAAATGAACACAGTACCTAGTTCAAATGCTACATGCAGAAGTATTTAAGAGGAATTACTAATTAGCCAAAACTCATCTTTATCATAAGTTCTTGTCATTGAGTGTTCTCGAAATGAATTTGACCATTCTCTAAGAAAAAAAGTATTTACCACCAAATAAATCAAAACTGTCATTAACAGTTTAATGGCTCATTGTCTTTTTTTTTTTTTTTTAGACTGAATCTCGCTCTGTCACCCGGGCAGGAGTGCAGTGGCCGGGTCTCACCTCACTGCAACCTCTGCCTCCTGGCTTGAAGTGATTCTCCTGCCTCAGCCTCCCAAGTAGCTGGGACTACAGGCACAAGCCACCATGCCCAGCTAATTTTTGTATCTTTAGTAGAGACAGGGTTTCACCACGTTGGCCATGCTGGTCTTGAACTCCCGACTTCAGGTGATCCGCCCACCTCGGCCTCCCAAAGTGCTCAGATTACAGGCATGAGCCACTGCGCCCAGCCACTTTTTTCATATATATTGAGACTCAACTTACTGTGTTACCTGAGAGGTTTATTCATATGGTATAGACTGAATTCAATCTCTTCTCACCGTAGGAGGCACAAGGAAATTTTATTTTGGTCCCCAATTCTGATTTTATTCAAGTATTATTTCACCCATTTATCCAAAATGAAAATAAGAAAAAAAGAAATAAAACCATTGACGGCTCCACTTAACTGGGATCCGATTACTTATAGATTTATTATTGTTGATGTAGTTTGTTAATTTTAGCTCTGCAAAATTTCCAAATGTCTGCTGTGAATGATTAATAATCTTCACATACCCCTTTTAGGCAACACCTGAAAGAAGGTTCACCCATGTTTGAAATCCAGATTGCTGCATGAAAGAACTCTGCCTTTCCCAGAGAGAAAATAACTTGCTCCCAACAGACGTTTGCTCTGCAGGAGCCACGCAGTAAACGTGTAAATATGATCATGTTATTTCACTGCTTAAAACCCTTTGACAACTCCAAAATTCCCATAAGATGAAGACCAAAATCTTTAACAGAGAATTTCCATGGCGTGATCCTGGACGAGCCTCTGCCTTCCTCCCTGCACTCTCATCATCTACTCCATGTCCCACATGCCCTGCCCTTCCTTTGATTCCTTCAACTTGCCAACCCCCTCGCAGGCCAGCAACAGCTAAAGACATGGCCGTGCCCTGGAGGACTGAGTGTCTGGAGCTCCTTCAAACCGATAGTCTTTAAATATTTGTTCAATGTTTCTCTCGTGAGAGTGGGGTAAACCTAGTTTTCTCTTAATAAAAATTGTTTACAGAAATAGATTTATAAACACTTCAATTCACTTCGTTAAAGCAAAACCAATATTCTGAAAAATGTGCACAACCTTATTTGTTTCTTTTGTCAATTATTAAGCAAGACAACTTCTTAGGGGATGGGAAATGTATTCAAGGGCTTTGCATTTAGATCACAAAGCCTATCACTTATCATACACTATGCACAACACTATACCAGCACACTATCACCACCCTATGCGTGATGCGGTTTTGGAATTTCAGATGATCATGACTGCCAGTTTCAGATATTAGCTGTGCCAAGGAACTTGGGTAACTACACGTTAAAAGCACTCAAGAAACAGACCGGTGATGGTTTTATTTTATTTTGCACTCCCAAATCCTCTCTCAACCTCAGCGAGGGTGAGACCTACTTTCATTTCTTCAGGACGGTGAGCCTTCATGTACAAAAACCTGAGATGGCAGTTACCACATTTTACATTTACTCTGGAAATATTGTAGCATTCCTGTGGTTTGGTGCCCAGATGAGCTGTCCAGCAGCTCATCTGCCCCGTAATCCAGACCACACTTTCCCACTTTATCTTCCGAATAACTTCTTAGTTTTCAAATCTAAGCCTAAATGTCACCTCCTCCAAGAGAAAACCAAGTCGGATCATAGAGTGACTCTTTTTCATTGATCATTATTTTCATATTTTTATGTCTCTGAAATCAAGACGTGACTTTCCAACCATGGGGTCTTCCAATTTCCTCCACTCAGCATCAGTGGGCATCCTGCCACGATCGTCATTGCTGGCACGTGCATGAATGTGAGTGTTAGCTCTGACAGTGTGATTCCGCAAATACTGCCCCTTCCCTCTTTCATCAATAAACTATGAAAGGACTGTTCCAGGAGAGTATAGACATCCTAGTCAATGTCTGAAAAGCTTCTGTTGGCACCTGTTGGTAAAATCAAGAAAGCACCAGTGGCCGAGTGCAATGACGCAGGCCTGTAATCCCAGCACTTTGATGTGAGGATGGCTTGAAGCCAGGAGTTCAAGACCAGCCTGGGCAACATAGTGAGACTCCATCTCTACATAAAATTTTAAAAATTAGCTGGCCATGTTGGTACACGTCTGTAGTTCCAGCTACTAGGGAAGCTGAGGTGGGGGGATCTCTTGAGCCCAGGAGGCTAAAACTGCAGTAAGCCAGGATTGCACCTTTGTACTCCAGTCTGGGCAACAGAGAGAGACCTTATGTCTATAAAATAAAAAATAAAAATAACAAAGCACCAGCATCTAAACTTCAAGAGTTAGTGTCAGCTGCTGGGAACACACCTCACAGATAACAGTAGAGCACTCTCAAAAAATGCTGATGTCCATCTCTCTTGCTGACCAGAAAATTAAAGTGTATACAAAAGCATCGATGTTGATGACTCTGTGTCAAAAAGTGCTTCAAATGAGTTCAACTCTCAATGTGAAAAGGTTTTAGAAATGCCTTATTCAATTTATATTTTCCTTTTTATGTACGCACAAGAATGTGTGATAAAAATTCTATGTTGCACTAAGTAAAAAATGAATTTTTTCCATAAGTATGAGACAAAATGTATAAAAAAGCACAGAGCTATAACTTAATTGGCAGGGTTTTCTTTTTTTTTTAGAGGTATATAGTGTAGCGATGTGATTTATAACCAAGCACATATTATGAAATATGATACACATTTTTAGAGTTGCCTGGGATTTTCATTCATTTCATTTATTACAAATGTAATTCTATTTGTGTGATTATTTGTTTAATATCTATTTTCCCAACTTGTCTATCAAGATAGAGTGATGTCTAGAATAAGACAAAGATGGAATAAGTATTTTTCGGTGAATAAGTTGAATTTCTACATTAATGAATGAGTGAATGAAGCATGCTTAGACTTTTGCTCCTGGGTACACAAATGTCACCTGGGATCTCATACATCCACTCACTGACCTCTGGTGCTAGATGGTTGCAGGCTGAATCTGAGCTTCAAACGCATGTTGCTTGATGGAGTACATTCTTTAAAAAGTAAATAAATAAACAAAACTGAATGCATCTAGGTAGGGCATGCGGTCTCCAATTTGCTGTCCCGATCACTCTTATTCTTTTACATCTACATGATCTAACCGCCCCTCGAAGGCATCAGAATTTAAGATGCCTTCTCTGTGGTTTTATATTAACACATGATGACCATGTCCTACATACATATGGTCTGAAGGATGCTTATTGATTTGCAGTGAAAAGTCCCACCCCAGGCCATGGAGGTACTCATAAAACACTTATTGGGAAAATTTTGGAATATCTGATTCATCAGGTTGCCTTGTCGTCACTGTAAAAATACGACACTGACACTTCACTTGGCCTGCAGCATGTCGCTGATGCTTGCTGCTGTCCACAGGTGGCAGTGGTCCTTCACTGTTGCAAAGCCTAGAAACACCAGTGTTACCTCTAGGCCTCCGAATCCTGGGCCCTGGGAGATGGTATCTGTGTTCCCGGCAGTCTGTCCGTGTTATCACTTCACCTCTTGTTCGGTGTTACCTGCGTGCAGTATTTGGACAGAGAGGCAGCGCCGCCCCTTGTATTCCCTTACAATGTGTTTACATTGCGAAAATATAAAAGGCAGTTTGCAGGTGAAAAGATATTTTTCCTACGTGGTTTAAAACAAGCATCTTTTCCAGTCTTTTCATTCAAATAAGGGTACAGGAAGGGAGAGGAGATTTTGCTATGCATTTTATTCCCCTGCTAGTCTAATCTTGGTTTTACTGTTATCCTAACATACTAGTATAACTGAAACTTGCATGGTCAAGTTTCTGATATACTAGTATGTTAAGATAACAAATAATGAATCTCATTTTTAAGGACATTTAAATGTCTCATTTTTAGGACTTTTTAAGAAAACATTATATGTTTTCCTTCTTTACAGTCTTCAATACGTGTATAGACAAAACGGGAAGCTCAGTTTTAAAGGGGTTGTAATCAAGTATATTCTAGCTCTAGCCAATTTCACAGGTAAGTTAGCCTTGTAGATATAAACTCTGAAAACTACGATTCTGGGCTTTATCTTTTCTGTATTTAACAAAGACTAGGCTGGGGACACTGCTTAGGAGTTAGCCCTGCTCTGCAAGGAGTAGCCTAAATAAATAAACAAACCTAGACTGCATGTGTTCTTTTTGTAACTCAGCTACAAAAGAGCTCTGGCTATCTTAAGAATAGCCCCACAAGTGTAAATATTCCTTAATAACACATGACAAAGTTTTAAATGCTTTTCTGTTAGACCATGATACTGCCTGCGGCAAGGAATAAGTTACAGCAAATAATTTTCAATGGACTAACTTCCCCAGAGAAAAGTTAGTCCCACTGTATATATACCATTAGCAAAGACTTCTGTTGATGACGGTTTAAATGAAGTCTTTACTCAAAGAGGAAAAAAATATGGTTATAAAAGCAATACTTGTGTATATAGGATCAGCAACTCATCCCTCTTCATGCTATGAACTTAAGGAACTCTCAAGAAAAGTATAGCCTTTTAAAAAGTATAGATTGTTGAATAAATGGAAACTGTCTTAAGCCACTTGAACTGAACATTTTTCTGCAGAACTGTTCACTTTTTTTTATTGATATAGAATTGCTCACGTATTACTTGATCAGGTAAAGCATGTTAAAGACAAATGGTCCCATTTAGACTTTAAAATAAAGGACAAGAAAAAGGTGATAAAAAATAACCATGAACTTTTTCTCTTTTTATCTATTGTGAGAGATTTATTTCCCCTTCCTTCTCACTCAAAAGTAAAACAACCCACATAGGGCTTTTCTCGCTTTGGCTGGGTTGGCTCCTCTACTGCAGCTGTACACATCTGGCGTCTGAGTTTCCACTTAAACATGACTTCACAATATCATTGCACAAACCGTGAGCTCTGTGTGTATAAGCCCCTATCTCTAGTGTTGACTCCCACACTTAACCATCTCTACCCAAGGCAGTAGAGTACCAGTTTGTCAAACTTCCATAGCCTCTCAAAAAATCAGTTTATCCACAGCTGTTTTAAGAAGATGTTGGACACCAGGAGTGAGACAACATTGGGTAGGTTTTCTAACGTTGGAAACCACCACACTGTTATCAGACTTGAGTATCAGAATTTGGGGCAACACCTATAACTCTACACCGAGTGAAGAAATTAGGAAGGTGTTGATTTCCTTGAACTTCTTGGGAATGGATCTTTCACTCAGCCCAGTGTCAGAGTTGCCTGGGATTTTCATTCATTCAGAGCTCCCAACTGAGCCAACAAAAACTAACGGACCTAAAAACAACTTTCAGGACAAAACGAGCACGTAAATCAAAAGCAGTATTAAAGTCTTCAGCAGGAAGAAACATCAGCATTTATTAAGTTCCTAATAAGCCAGACACTTTACATGCATTGTCTCAATGAATTCTTTAGAACAACACTGTGATCATTTTATTGGTCCCACTTCACAGGTAAAACCACTGAGATTAGAAAAGTTAGACAACTCACTTGCCAAGTCAACCATCTTACCACCCACAGTGTGTTAACCCAGGCCTATCTACTTGTGAGTCCCATAGTCTTTTCACTACCTCATTTCCAATGTCCCCTTTGACTGTTTGATTATTTCAAGATAATTTTTAATAATACATATATTGGAAATGGCAATTCCGGTACCTACAACAGAATGAAACTATGAAATTTATTCCCTCCATTCTTACATAAAGGATCTTGGAGTATGAGAAACTTGATAACAACTGTGATTTGGGATGTCACAATTGCCTTTATAATAAATATTATTTTCCCAGAGTGCAAGGATAGGCATCCTTGACTTTGATGGAAAAGGGGATTCTTTCCACATTATAATGGTTGACTTCAGCACCAATGATACAAGTTACATAGATTGAGTCTCTAGATGCTCAGATAATTAGAGGTATTTAAAAGCCAGTCTACACTTGCCACCAGAGTATTTCTGAGATTATTTTATCTGGGATTATTTATTATATAATAAACAAAGATTTATATTTATAATAATATTTTGTCTATAGTAAACAAATAGGGTAAGAGTAAGAATTTCCTCCAGAGAATTTTCAGACTGTACAGCGTTGCAGCATGGCCTGAAATTCTTTCAGCTTCCATGTCCCAACTGATCAATGTAGAATTACAAAGAGATTTGAAGAAGAGATGTAGAATTACAAAGAGCATAAACTTTTCTGCTGAGAGCTCTGGACAACAGAGCTACCATGGAACAGGCCTGCTGAGTGTAAAGCAAGCCACCTGACTTTCAAACAGAATTTCAGATTGACAGCTTTCAAGGGGATGGGCATATAAGTTAGTCTCTTAGATAGAGCATTTAAACCAGAAATCTTAAGGCTGCTAGAACATTCTGTGTTTGGCTTGGGGTTAGGTATCAAAAGTGATGTCTTCCTTATTCTGTTTGAAAAGGGTTTCCCACTGCTAAAGACCTCCCCAGCCCTCCCCTTCTCCCCTTTACTCAAGTAAGAATGAAGCTTGGGAAACATCAAAATATTAATTCAAACACTCATGTACAGCTCTGTGCCTACTACAGAGGAAGTTAACCCCAGGGATGCCTGCTTTCTGGGCCCTGAGATTTCCATCCATCAAAAATTGATTTTTCTGAATTTTAAAAAAAGAGATGAATTTGAAAAATGCTGTAAAAAGGTTTCAGATTGATGATTTTATTACATTTTTAGGACCTGAAACTCAGTCTGTCAGAAAATAAGGCAGCATAATTATCAACCACAAAATCACTCTCCATATTCCTATATGGAATATTCACAGGCTTGCAGACATCCTCTCTATTTTCCTTATTCTCAATTCAGTCTCACCTAGGGAAATTGGTGGAAGAAAAATAATTTATTTCCACTAAAAATATTTTCTTTGAGGCTGCCTAGCTATTGTACAGATATATTTATTGCTGCAAAGACCATAAACGAAAACTAAAGGGAAGTTACACTCTGAGAGAACACTCATTTGTTTATAGTACAAACTGATTTAATGAAATATTTTTGAAGAGCTCTGTTTCACGGAGATTGTGACCTAAGACTTTCTATAACCACAAACATATCAGGTGACCTGGTACACTAAAAAGAGCTCTGTAGTCTGACAACAGAGACCAAGATCATTGCACTTTTAGAATCACAGTGCTGTGAAATGATATCCCAGAAGTCACAGTACCTCCAGCCTTCAGTTTCCCTACCTATAAAGAGGCTGAAAAACTGGATGATCTCTGGGGGTCTTCAAGCTTTAACATTTTTGTTCTAATATGCTAGGCACATTTTAAAAATATATATAACAAGAGAGGCAAATTTTAACACATTTTTAAAAACTGGAACTAATGTTTTTTGATAAATATCATACCTAAATTATAAGTAAAGCAAAGTGAAGACACAAGTGAGGGAAAATGAAGGCAGAATTATTTTCCACATTCTGAGAGCTTTCCTAAAAATCCACAACAACTGAGGAAGCAAGCCAACATCCCCTTGTTTCTGCCAGCAAATGTCACAAGTGAGCTGCAGGTTTGATCACCTTGACCCTCTAACCCCAGCAATGCCAAATTGAGAAAGTCTCTGTGCAGAGGTCCACTTGGATCCTAAAAGCGTATTCATGCTTCTGGAGTCCTTTTTCCAAAGCAGGGGATGGGGCACCCACCCAGCACAGCGGCTGGACAGCACAGCCCTGTCTCTGATCCCAGGAAGATTGCTATGAAAATGGAGATTTTAGGGACACATCCTTTCTCTTGCAACTCAGAGTTCGGATATCCATAATCTTTTTGATGTAGACCAGTGGAAACTCTGTGCTAAAGAGTACCCACCTGTCACAGTGTTTCTGAATGTGACTCAACCAAGTTAACTGTCAACACTGGCAAGCAAAAGAAAGGAACAGGAGCTAGAAATAACTGAAGGAGGGGACTTTTGCTCCAAATGTTTCGACAACTTAGGGGAAAAAAGCTATTTTGTTAACTGTTAGATTAGATGTTGCCTGCCTGCTAACGAGCTTTAATGTCTCAGTATCTGGGGGTGGAGCCAAGATGGCCGAATAGGGACAGCTCCAGTCTACAGCTCCCAGCGTGAGCAACGCAGAAGATGAATGATTTCCGCATTTCCAACTGAGGTACTGGGTACATCTCAATGGGGACTGTCAGACAATGGGGGCAGGACAGTGCGTACAGTGCACCGAGCCTGAGCCAAAGCAGGGCGAGGCATTGCCTCACCCAGGAAGCACAAGGGGTTGGGGAATTCCCTTTCCTAGGGGTGACGGATGGCACCTGGAAAATCGGGTCACTCCCACCCTAATACTGCACTTTTCCAACAGTCTTAGCAAACAGCACACCAGGAGATTATATCCCGCTCCTGGCTCAGAGGGTCCTACACCCACGGAGCCTCGCTCATTGCTAGCACAGCAGTCTGAGATTGAACTGCAAGGTGGCAGCGAGGCTGGGGGAGGGGCGCCTGCCATTGCTGAGGCTTGAGTAGGTAAACAAAGCAGCCAGGAAGCTCGAACTGAGTGGAGCCCACCACAGCTCAAGGAGGCCTGCCTGCCTGTATAGACTCCACCTCTGGGGGCAGGGCATAGCCAAACTAAAGGCAGCAGAAACCTATGCAGACTTAAATATCCCCGTCTGACAGCTTTGAAGAGAGTAGTGGTTCTCCCAGCACGCAGCTTGAGATCTGAGAACGGACAGACTGCCTCCTCAAGTGGGTCCCTGACCCCCGAACAGCCTAACTGGGAGGCACCCCCTAGTAGGGGCAGACTGACATCTCACATGGCCATGTACTCCTCTGAGACAAAACTTCCAGAGGAATGATCAGGCAGCAACATTTGCTGTTCACCAATATCTGCTGTTCTGCAGCCTCCGCTGCTGATACCCAGGAAAACAGGGTCTGGAGTGGACCTCCAGCAAACTCCAACAGACCTGCAGCTGAGGGTCCTGACTGTGAGAAGGAAAACTAACAGAAAGGACATCTACACCAAAACCCCATCTGTATGTCACCATCATCAAAGACCAAAGGTAGATGAAACCACAAAGATGGGGAAAAATCAGAGCAGAAAAACTGAAAAATCTAAAAATCAAGCGCCTCTCCTCCTCCAAAGGAACGCAGATCCTCACCAGCAATGGAACAAAGCTGTACGGAGAATCACTTTGACGAGTTGAGAGAAGAAGGCTTCAGACGATCAAACTACTCCAAGCTAAAGAACGAAGTTCGAACCCGTGGCAAAGAAAAAAACCTTGAAAAAAGATTAGATGAATGGCTAACTAGAATAACCAATGCAGAGAAGTCCTTAAAGGACCTGATGGAGCTGAAAACCATGGCACGAGAACTACGTGATGAATGCACAAGCCTCAGTTCGATCAACTGGAAGAAAGGGTATCAGTGATGGAAGACAAAATTAATGAAATGAAGTGAGAAGAGAAGCTTAGAGAAAAAAGAATAAAAAGAAACGAACAAAGCCTCCAAGAAATATGAGACTATGTGAAAAGACCAAATCTACATCTGATTGGTATACCTGAAAGTGACAGGGAGAATGGAACCAAGTTGGAAAACACTCCGCAGGATATTATCCAGGAGAACTTCCCCATTCTAGCAAGGCAGGCCAACATTCAAATTCAGGAAATACAGAGAATGCCACAAAGATACTCCTCAAGAAGAGAAATAATGCCACATATCTACAACTATCTGATCTTTGACAAATCTGACAAAAATAAGAAATGGGGAAAGGATTCCCTATTTAATAAATGGTGCTGGGAAAACTGGCTAGCCATATGGAGAAAGCTGAAACTGGATCCCTTCCTTACACCTTATACAAAAATTAATTCAAGACGGATTAAAGATTTAAATGTTAGACCTAAAACCATAAAAACCCTAGAAGAAAACCTAGGCAATATCATTCAGGACATAGGCATGGGCAAGGACTTCATGTCTAAAACACTAAAAGCAATGGCAACAAAAGCCAACATTGACAAATGGGATCTAATTAAACTAAAGAGCTTCTGCACAGCAAAAGAAGCTACCATCAGAGTGAACAGGCAACCTACAGAATGGGAGAAAATTTTTGCAATCTACTCATCTGACAAAGGGCTAATATCCAGAATCTACAATGAACTCAAACAAATTTACAAGAAAAAATCAAACAACCCCATCGACATGTGGGCGAAGGATATGAACAGACACTTCTCAAAAGAAGACACTTATGCAGCCAAAAGACACATGAAAAAATGCTCATCATCACTGGCCATCAGAGAAATGCAAATCAAAACCACAATGAGATACCATCTCATACCAGTTAGAATGGCCATCATTAAAAAGTCAGGAAACAACAGGTGCTAGAGAGGATGTGGAGAAATAGGAATACTTTTACACTGTTGGTGGGACTGTAAACTAGTTCAACCATTGTAGAAGTTGGTGTGGCGATTCCTCAGGGATCTAGAACTAGAAGTACCATTTGACCCAGCCATCCCATTACTGGGTATACACCCAAAGGATTATAAATCATGCTGCTATAAAGACACATGAACACGTATGTTTATTGCAGCACTATTCACAATAGCAAAGACTTGGAACCAACCTAAATGTCCAAAAATGATAGACTGGATTAAGAAAATGTGGCACATACACACCATGGAATACTATGTAGCCATAAAAAAGGATGAGTTCATGTCATTTGTAGGGACATGGATGAAGCTGGAAACCATCATTCTCAGCAAACTATCCCAAGGACAGAAAACCAAACACCGCATGTTCTCACTCATAGGTGGGAATTGAACAATGAGAACACATGGACACAGGAAGGGGAACATCACACATCGGGGCCTGTTGTGGGGTGGGGGGAGAGGGGAGGGAGAGCATTAGGAGATATACCTAATGTTAAATGATGAGTTAATGGGTGCAGCACACCAACATGGCACATGCATACATATGTAACAAACCCGCACGTTGTGCACATGTACCCTAAAACTTAAAGTATAATAATAAAAAAAAAGTCTCAGTATCTGGTAAACATTTAACCTTAGTATTTGGTAAACTGAGACTACTGGATCAAAATTGAACCCAATTTCAGCTGCTCCTTTACCAATAACCTGGATCCGTCCCTCTCTGGTGCTCATTGTACTATGCTAGGTTATGCCTGAGATGCTGAGATGCCTGGGACCTGACAAAAGTAAACAGTTGAGCTGGGGGTTTGGTTCCTTTCTCACCTCTTCTCTGAAAGTCAATCTCTGGCTCTGATGTGTCACATTGGCAGTTCCTTCGGATGTCATGGCTCACAGTCACTCATTCAGCAAGTATTGTAATGCCTACCAGGGACAGGCTTTGTGTTATCCCCTGAGGAAAAAAGGTGAGGCTGCATAGTCCTGTCCTTACTGAGCGCCCAGACCAACAGGCAAAGTCATACTAGAAGTGGTGACTGCAATGAGCCAGGTGCACATGAGGGACAGAGTCTCTATCCACCCAGTGGAATTACGGGAAACTTCTTGGGAAAAGTAGTGCTTGGGGCACACTTGAAGGACAAGTGCTGCCAGACTGTGTCTGCCAGACTGGTGTGGGGATGTGAAGGGTGGGAGTGAAGTCTGAAGAATGTGAACAAAGTGTATGAACAGACACATGGGATTCTGAGAGAGTTTAGCTCTTACAGCATGAAGTTCAGAGAGTGTGTGGCAGTTCAGGAGGATAAACAGGTATGCAGGAGCCAGATTATGCTCTAGAATTCAGACCTTTGCTCATGGAGGGCTCCATGTGTCCCTAGCATTTGTTTTCAATAACTCTACCAGCCCCACCTTATAAGTAGATAGAATGCAAGGTGAAAATCAGACTCTATGGTTCAGGTGTGGGTACTGAGGACAGAAAAAGGTGCCCTTCTCACTAGGGGCTGGGGTAGGAAAGAGCCTGGAGGTTCCAACAACAAAGTGTGCCTGTCACAACTTAATGTGTTGTGCAACAATACGTGAAATACACATGCCTACTTTTTCACCCCCCAATTTAATGTATTTAATGCAACATCTAATCTAATAATAAACAAAATAGCTTTTTTTAAGGCTCCCTGATCTCCCCCAAAGGGATGAAGGATCTCACTCTCTCTCTCTCATGCATTTTGCATATTCAACTCTCTGCTTTTTCAGGGCTTTGAGCTGGATGGAGAGTCTATTTCTTTCACCTAACTGAAGTTTTGAATGGAATCAAGCTGCTACTCAGGATTTAAAGAACAAGCAAGGGAGAATGAGCAGCAGTGATGTATAACAAAGGGCCACATGTGGCTTCACACACCCATTTGGCCACAATTGATTAACACACTCTTGCTTACATACATCACTATTTAGTGGAAATTATAGGGAGAATCCTCACAGTCTCACAAGGTAGGAATCCAACCCAAGAAATAATGGAACCACAGGTGACTCATTTGAACATTTGTTATGTGAGATAGGAAAACTTATAATCAACTTTGCAGGATTATGAATGACTGTATTCAAAGAAGCCAGAAGACCTAGTGTATATAAAATTATTACATTGATACCTACTCAATACACAGTTTTGAAGAAGTCATATGCTCTGTCATAAGTTTCTTACCCTATCCCTAAATTGAGGTTCAGATTTCTGGCCAAACAACCAGAACACTATTACCTTATTACCTTTAATAGCTAAAAATTTCAGAGAGGAGGATAATGTCACTACATACTTCGGGAGGCCAAAGTGGGAGGATCACTTGAGCCCAGGAGTTTCAGGCTGCAGTGAGCTATGATAGTACCACTGCACTCTAGCCTGGGTGACAGTGAGACCCTACTTCTAAAAAAAAAAAAAAAAAAAAAGTAAGAAAATAAATATTTAGTAAGTTGGAAAATACCATTGATTCAATCACATAGAACGCAACACAGAAAGACAAAGAGGTGAGAATTATGGAAGGGAAGCTGATGTATAAAATAAACATCAAGAAGCTCAAACATAACTCTAAGAGGGCTCCAGGAGAAAACATAAAAAGCATATCCGAATATGTAATTCCAAAAATTTTTCTAGATTTGCAACCTAACCCAGACTAACCAGCAAAGACTCGCTCTTGTGATTAAAATGAGCTAAGCACAAATATTAACAGAGCAGTATCTCTAATCTATTCTTGTTCGATTTAAAAATCATAATTGAAGTCACAGTGAAGTCTTGGTAAGGGTGGAGATGTTATGACATTTGTGATTTACATAAACCAGAGAAGACTGTTGTTGCAAATGGAATGACAGGTTGACAAATAACAAACCTGTAAAGTCTTACTGATAAATCCCCTCTATTCATCATCTTCTCTAGGCATGCTCAGTACATTGTATCATTCTTCTAAGTTTGTTCCTTTGCTCAAAGTGATAAGACACAGTGGTTCTTAATTTGGGTTTCTAAACACAAATGCATTAGGTTTGACTGACCTGAATGAGGAACCTTTACTAGGAAACATCATGCCTAGAAAACCCTAGTTTTATAAATAATTGATATAAAGCAGTGACCAACAAAACAGAGATCTGAGACATAAATGGGAGTAGAGGACTTGGAATCATTCTGAGATGATCTTCCCTTTTACTGGCCTTGGAAATTTGCCATGCATTTTACCCCAGTGCTTTTTAAATGCTAAATGTACAGTAAAGATGACAAATAAATTGTAGGATCTGGTATTCTGAGGCTAGGCAAAGACCCTACATGCTAAGCCAGAACATAAAAGATATGAAGTGGTAAGTGATGCTTATTTTGACGGACGGGAGACATTAAAGGATTCATCAGTGATGGAAGTGAATGGAAGGAATATAGAATGGATATTGAGAAGCCATGGGAAGCCAGAAGGGCTTGCACTGATTTTGGAATACATCCCAAGAGGTTGAATCTATCTCACATTGGGGGGCAATTAATTCCAAAACATTTTAGAAGTAGGCCAAGAACTTAGCACTCGAAGTTCTAGATTTATGGGGATTTTGTAACCCCAACTAAAATATCTGAGGTAAGATTTACTGCTCTTTTGAGAATTGTATCCTCTCCTAATATCATGCCAGTAAAGCATTAATAAATGGCACTACTCAGAAATCCTAGAAAATGGAACTTCCATAAAGTCTTTAAAAATGTCATAGGCAAAAGAAATTTTAATGGCATAAAAAACAAAAAACTTCCCAAAAGGTCTTCACCAAAACTTGCCCCCTGCCTGCTGCAAGAAACCCATAAGGAATTGGTAGATTGCTCAGTCCTAGCAATTTTAATATTGTGGCTATTTGACTTCTTTATCATCCACTTTTAACTTCATCTTACTAGCAGAATTTGTTTGGCCCACCGATTAAAGAATGATTACTTTAAAGCCATTTGGTTTAATTAGATGGTCGAGTCTCCTCTAACAATATTAATATTTTTTCCTTTACAGCATAAAGTGTATTTCCAACTTTTAAAACAATAGGGATAATACAGAAAACCAAATAGAATAGCACTGGCTGCCTCAATGAAAGTTCAGGTCCTTCACTGACTCTGAGAAAATGAAAATATCAAATTAGGCTGTCACAGTGACAGCGATGTCTTGAATCCTGATCTATTTCCTAATCAGGAGGATTTTTGTACCTCCTCCCTGCAGTGAGGCATAAGATCTTGTCCAGAATAGAATGACTGTACACATTCACATGTATGTTTGTAACTGTGCAACCCTTAAAAAACCTAGCTACTATGTGACCCAGTTTGGACACAGATTTGCATTCAAATATCAATAAGCTTGGGATCCAAAAGTTATTGTAGAGCTATGTGGTACTGTAGTGCAATATCTTGAAAAAAATGTCAAAGAAAGATTCATTCATAGGTATGACCAAATTCTTACAATCCTCTTTCTATGCCTCCTTACTTCTCACAGTAAGAGGAATTGTTCCCCAAAACGCACTATTTCTTCACTCTAACTCTTCCCCCAAATCTAGTCACATCAACTTCAATAATTCTTCACCTTTTCACCCTTTTCATCCTTCTCTCTCTGGTGCTTTCTAATGCAAATCAAACGAAGCCTGAAGCCTGTCTTGATTCTCCTCAATTCCTCCCCTCATCCATTATCCAGAATCTGCCCAATGAAGAACGCATGAGGGACCCAGCAGACAATACCAAATTCCCTTTAGTGGACAGGGAAGAGGAGAGAGAGCTGCCATTTTCATGTAATATTAGGATGGTATCTTTCTTGAATGTTGACCAAACACTTGAGAACATGACCCCCATTGGGCCACTTAGGAAGAACTGTCAATCTGGACTATTCTGGGCATGTTGTCTTGACTTCAAAATGTGGCTACAGTTCTGGAATCTGTAGCCAGGAAAATAATGAGAGTCCTTTATACCAGTGGTGAAAACTCTTGCCACAGGCCCAGGACTTTACTCCACTGACTGTTCAGTGGCTTTTTCTTTTGCAGAAAGAAACATGTGCATGTTGTTCTCTTGCATTTTCAGGAAGAAAACTGATGTAACTTCCGCATCCAGAATACACATTCATGGGTTCAGTCAGATCTTCAAGTGCTACACAACTTCTGTTTCCTGTCTTCTACTCACTGTTGAGAAACTCCCTTGGCATGCATATGGGGGCAGAGTAACTATTAGAAGCTGCCCTTCAATTCTGTGGTATGTGATGAAGCGGAGCCATTTCTTGGATTACTGAAAATGTGTCTGTCAAAGGCAGGGTTGGGGACCTGAGTTTGGAACCCATGTAGAGAATGCTTCCACGATATACCACTCAATTAAAGAAATCTCACAAAATTGCTGCTTTGAGAAAGATAGCACGATTCTGGTTCAACAAAGGCTCAATTTCTTCAAACGTCTGATTTGGAAGAGATCATGTCATACATTTGAAATTAACAAACAGCTAGGGGCAGAGAATTGTTTTACTCAAGACTATCTTTGTTTTTTTGTGGGAGGAATAGGGTTGTCATTGTCATTGTTTTGCTTCAAAACATAGTGGAAGCCCCTTGTCATATTAACCCAAGGAAGCTAACTGACAGATAACCAACTCTTCAGCATCTCACCAAGCAGCTCGCATTTCAGGTGCAAAGTCTGCTTGGTTGCAGGCTGGAGTTACAATCTGATGCTGTCTACCAGTAATACCTGAAAGTGAAGAGGAACTGCCCACTCTTTCTTTGTGTGTATTTAGAGGGGAGCAGGGGTGGGCGAGGGAGAGACTTTTTTACATTCTGGCTTCTATTTTTTTAAAAAAGAAAATTATTCTTAAGATAACACTCAAGTTTATGTTACTTTTTATGTACATAATACATAATGAAATTTGTATCAACTCACTGATTTTTTTCTTACTGATCCCCCAGGTGATCCATAGTGGGAAATTATACTTCAACTGGCAGGATTAGTAGCGGAATTAGGAGCAACTTGTAACTTTGGGACAGAAAGCAGACACCCGCAGATCAGTCCGTCCCTTCAGGAACAACAGCATCACTGTGGGTCTCCTGAGCTGTCCTTTTCACCCATCCTTTGCTTGAATATTTACTGAATGTTAACGATGTGCAGTACCACACCCAGGGCTGAAGAGAAAGAAGTGAATTGTGACATAATAAAACATATTCATATAAATTATATAAATACGATCCCTGTTCTCCTGAAAGGGAAGTAAATGCAAAAAGTAAACAAACAAAGAAATAAAATAATTGTAAGTTGTAAGAAGTGCTGTGAAGGAAACCAACAAAAGGCAGATAGATATACAGGAAGGGCCTATCATAAGTTAAGAAAGCCAGGGAAGGCCTTTCTGAGAGAGAGATTTCTCTCCCCTGTAATATTTCTTCAAACGTTTGAAGGCAACTAAGGCCTAGCTAGGGACAATCATTTTCTTCTCTGTGTGAAACAGTCGTGGTTTCTTTGGTCAGTCCTGATTAGAGAGGGCCCCTTCCACATCTCCCTAGTTCACTTACAAGCATAAGCCTTCGAGGATAAGAAAAGGGTCCCACAGTCCCTGCTTAAGAGTCTTTCTTTAAGGACAGCAGCGTAGTTGAGAAACAAGTTAGAAAAGTTTTTATCCTGTGTCACTTACTGTTTGTTAGAAAAAAAGCTGCAATCCTAAAATCTGATCTCCAAGTCTTAGGTTGCAAACAGTTCTCGGTCTCTGGAAAAAGTCTCCCACTTCGTACAGTTGTGCTGCCAGCTGCTACCAGCTACCACTGGAAAGCCAAATCCACACTGGGATTTCCAAAGCCCTGACATCTTGAGAAGACCATCATCAAGCTGCTGTTCTTAAAACTGTAACTTCTACCCACCTTTATCCCCTGCTTTTGACTTCGGTCCAGCTCACCTTCCATCTCCTCCTGCTCCCACTGGGTTTCACCAGCTAGCTGGGCAATCACAAGGGCTCATTGACATATAAGGCTAAGGAACACATGAGCAAGGCAAGTACTAGTTCTTGTTTATTCAAGATTTTGGGAAAACCTCTCTCCCATCACAAGATGAATACAATGTGAAATTCTGAGTGAATGAAACCAAACCAATCTGTTCAATGGAAGCACTTCCAGTGCAATATGCAGACATTTATCATGCTATAAAGGAGGGATTAGTTTTATTTACTAAACACCCCCATTGCTGGGCTGGGCTGCAGCCAGTCAGAACTACAAAGGATGTGAGCCCAACTGGTTTGCATATTGCCCTTTTTTATTACAGTTTTTCCAGTCTCCCAGCTCTGTAAATATTTACTCAATATTTTACCATACCTCAAATTTAAGAATTCAGTTGTCTGTCTTAACTCATTCATAAACATCAAATTTTCAAAAAATGTCCTTGAGATGGAAGAGATAGCATCTGATTGACACATTGAACCTGGATTACGTATTAAACAAGAAGTGCCCTCCTTGAGCCAAGATCATTGTGAGTGAAAAGCAAGTGACCTTCTCAGCCAACAGTGCATCCATAAACTGGTTGGAAAGCTGCCCTGTTTGCACATGGAATCAGAAAATAAAATGAAGTAAAAAGAATCTAGCCCATTCCTCTAATTTCAGCATCTTGCTACAGCCATTCTCCCCAGGGCTTTCCACTAACCCAGTTGCCAAGGAGGCATGAGGGGTTATCCTCTCTGAAACGCCATTAAGGATTCTGCAGGCCCTCCTGGGGATACTCCAAAAGCATTCTGTAGGGAAACTGGCTGCTTCTCTGGGCTCATCATATGGAAAGTATATTTCTCAACACAGCTGGCAAACAAATCTCTTTGAAGGAGATAGCCAAGAGGCCTGAGATTGGCCCTCAAATAATGAATTCAGCATCTTTCACTCTCCCCAGCCTATAATATTCTTCCTCTCTTGTAGTTATTTATTATTATTCAATATTTATGCAAGCTATAAATGTGCAGAGTACTGCACAATATCACAGAGAGGGCCAGTGCAATAACAGCACCTTCTCCTAAGGAATGGAGAGGAACTCACTAGTCAAGTTCGTGGGCAGGGGCTTCCAAAGAGAGAGGAATGCAGGGAGACAGGTGGACAGCTGAAGTTGTCCAGTGTCACAGACCCATTCTAGATGTGGGTATATTCTGATAGATCACAGACCCTCTATTCTGCAGTGAATTAAAGGAGGAAAGAGCTTGACCTCTCCCTGCCTTTGACTATTTCACAATTGTTTTGTAAATAGAGGTAGAAACAGTGATCCGGAATTCAGACATGCACCATAAACTACAACTCCTATACCCAGGCCACATCCAAGGCAGTGGGAACTATTAAAAGAGCAAGACTTTATCAAGTAGTGTTTCTAAACTTAGAGTACATAGCCTGCAGAACACCCCCTCAATATGACCTGTATCCAAATTCAAAAATAAATGGCTCTGATGTTCTCCACCAATGACCTGGGCATGTTTTCTGTTTACCAGGAAATGAGTGTAATGAGGTTCAAGCTGTGGAAGAACTATCAAGGTCATGTCATCAAAGAATGACAGAGCTGAGAACCAAACCCAGCTTCCCTGACTCCAAGGCCAGTGTTCCTCCACTATGAAACTGCCGCCCCAGCCTTCTGCTTCCTTGGTTGCTCAGGGCCTTGGTTCTCTGGCTTTCTTCCTTCCTGTTCAACCTTTCCTTTTATTTTCCCCAAATGGCTATTCATCTTCCACCTTTAACTCTAGGCCCTCCCCAGCCCCTCTGGTTCTTTATTTCTCTCCTGAGCCCCTCTATTTTATTTCCACGTTCTTCCTGGGAATTTGCATCCATCCTCTCTCATGTTTCAGTCATCAGTTCAATGTGGTGGACTCTCCATTTCCTCTCCAGCCCTACACTTACTATAGAGAAAAACTCATGAACTTTGGAGTCAGAGAGGCTTGAGGTGAAATATTGGCACTGCCATGTACCACTTGTGAGACCTCATTAGGCTCTCTAGGACCACTTCTTATCTTTAAAATGAGGATAATAGTGACCTCATAGCTGAAACAGAGACTTCTAGATGCTGTGTACTGTCCATTATCCCCCCTCTTTTATCCAAATCCAAGATCCAATTTCAAATCCAAAAGAGCCTGGATTTATAGCTGAGTAGTTACGACCAACCTAAAACACCATTACCCAGCCTCTCTTTCAGCTTCCTGTGGCCATGTGATTATGTTTCAGCCAATGAGATACAAGTGAAGGCATTGGAGGGATAATCCTTTTCTCCACCTTTTCTTTCTCCTATTGCCTAGAGCACAGATATGATGGCTGAGCTTCATCAGCTATTTTGGACCATGAGGAGACCCTGGGAGTAGAAACCACACGTAAGAGATGGCTGAGCAGAGATACATGACTAGGTCCCTAAAGAAATTGCGAAGCTACCATAATAGGTGTGAACTGCCTATCTTTTATATAATAGAAATATATATATATGAATATATATATATGCCACTTCTTGGCAAGTTTTTTCTCTTATATGCAGATGCAGCCAAATTTAGCAAACAGACTGTGGGGTTTTTTCCCCCTTTTCTTTTTCTGTCCAGTTAGAGAGGGTACCAAAGAAAAGATAAAGCAGCTACTGCTACCGGAGATGCACCTGGAAGCAGAGAGGAGAGAAATATCTTTCTCCAGCCCTCCAATCTCCCACCATCCCTCCCACTTGTCAAACCAAGCCAGAAGCCATTTTCAAGGACAGCCTTTCTCAATGCAACACAGAGCAAACAAATAGGGGATGGACTTGAGAACCAACAGGCAAATGACATGGTCTGCCCAGAGAACGTTAACTAAATGAAGATCCATTTGTAAAGCACTTAGCACTGTACCTGATGCATAGTAAGATACCATAAATGCTGCCTCCCTTCCCCTTCACTGATTTCTCTTCCAAGTCATAAATTCACAGGACCATTCATCTGTACATCTCTGCATAGATACTCCACAAGTATCCACCCAATTTGCCCAACGAAGAACTCAGCACCTTCTGCCTCTACAAAATTCCTTTACACTTGGATTCTAGCACAGGCAAGAGAATCACTACCAATCTAGTCACTCAGTGTTGAAATATTAGAGTTTTTTTTTTTCAGACGGAGTCTTGTTCTGTCACCCAGGCTGGAGTGTAGTGGCGCGATCTCAGCTTACTGCAACCTCTGCCTCCCGGGTTCAAGCAATTCTCCTGCCTCAGCCTCCGGAGTAGCTGGGATTACAGGTGTCTGCCACCATGCCTGGCTAATGAGTTCTCCTAAACTTTTTCTCCCATCACAAAATCCCCCTCTCCCCATCCCTCAAGTTACCAAAACATAGATGTTCTGCCTCAATGGATTTCCTAGCTACTCCTCTAACTCTCATGGTCATGAATATAAATCACTCCTGGTGTCACTATGTCTTCTTCTTATTCACGTTCTCTGATCTTCTCTGTTTAACTACACTATTCAAATCCCTCTTCTGGCTTCATCATCAGCTACTCATGTTTGGGCTCATACAAGCCTTTGTATTGCAGTGGCTCACACTGCACTTCTTGGTCTCCTTTCACTTTCAGTTACATGGCTAAATAGCAAACTTCTTACAGATCAAGTTCACAAAAACAAGACTTTGGCCCTACTGCTGCACCACAGGTAAGCTGATGTTCTAGACATTATCTGCCCATGGGGGATATGTCTACCACGGCCTGTTCACTGGGAGTCAGGAGTGCAGTGTAGCCATAATAGAGATCTGTGAAACAGCCCTCTTGCCACTGCCATTCTCATATGATCACAGCATCCTCCTAATCAAAATTCTCCAAGGTTTTTTTTGACTACCCACAACAAGAAGGGAAAAAAATGCTTTCTCCATGATTTGTTTTTTGTTTGTTTTTGACTACTCACAACAAGAAGGGAAAAAGTGCTTACCTTACAAACTTTAATGGGAAATACTTCCACCATTAGGAGAGATATTTGTCACTTCATGATTCATGAAATAGCAAGTAAAGTGTGCTCACTGAGAATCTTTCATAGCAAGGAATCAATCTCCAAATCTTTCTAGATTAATCCTGTGCTCCAGTGTGTGGGATCCAGCGTCTGAGACTTACTTTCCACTTCCAAATACACTCTCCAAAGTCTCTACCTTGAGCTTCTGTTCTGTTTCAAGAATGCTTTTCCCTTTGATGTTTCTATGTTGAGATACTACTTTCCTTCTCACAAAAATCCCAGTATGGTCTTTGCAATGAAATTACTCCTCATTACTCCAGCCAGAATTTGTCCCTTCTGGACACATATTCTTTCCCTATCCTATAAGCTCCAAGAGGGCAGAGACAGTATACTTTTTTTTTTTTTTTTTTTTTTTTGACCACTGTATTCCCAGTACACAGGAGAGATCTTGGCTTGGCAAGTGTTAACATTGCTTGAATAACTGTGCACTTCAGAGCACATCATTTCTTCCTCATAGATTTACTGCAGTACTGATAGAAACCTGCCTTAGTTAGATTCCAGCTATGTCAAGTCTCATCTCTATTTCCTAATAGATAGTAAATAAGAATACATCTTATTAATTTTGGCATCTCCCATCCAGGTACCCACAAGATTACTTTAAACACACTAGGTTCATAAAATTGAACAGTTGAATTTATTACCCCATTAGTGGTCAAAAGAGAGTTTTGAATTTAATAAGATCGAGTTTATTCTTCACAAAGGAAAAAAATGCATTTGGAGAGTCTCAGCAACACATACAGAAAGAAAATCTCTGAAAAATAATGAAATCAAATTTAGATTTTTCACATTTCTTGATTGTAACACTTTGGTAATAACTATATCCATAGTAAGTGATGCATGTTGTTCTCACACTGCCAACCATTACTATAAAAATAAGATGTTCTTGAACCTCAAGATGTAAAAATAATATATGCTTTCTATTACCTGAGAAGTAATCTTATTTTCAACTGTAAGTCATTTTTGGAAAGGATTATTTTCAAAATTATCCCCAAATTTATTTGAGGTGTCTTATTACAACCCACAAATAGAGAGGGTACTTGCAAAAGCAATTGTTTCTTTTTTAAATAAGCATTTTTGAAAACTTTAAAGGAAATAAAAATCAATTTTAAAAAGTATGTTTTACTTATTAACCATTTGGTGAAATGTAACAGTGTGTCGAATTAAACTAAAAGTTTATAGTATTTATTTTAAGGGTAAAAAAGTACTCACTCCAGGAAAAACAAGTTTAAAAATAAAATGGAATCAAAGAGGAAGACCTATCTCTAGAGGATGATGCCAAGGAATTGAAGAAGTCATGAGGAAAATACTTGTATTAATTTATACAGACAAAGTGCAAAAAATAAGCAAGAGTAGTTCTATATTCCATTCATGTCCCTTAGTAAACAGAACCACATAAACACTTGTGTCCTTTCTGAGAAATTCGGGACTTCAGTTTTTTACTCTACCCAACACTCTCCTCCCTGCCTGGCTCACTTGCCTTCATGGGACTACGTTTCTCTTTGGGTGGGGATAACACTTACTTGGGTGGCCTCACCTCTCTCCTAAGCCAGCAGCATGAAGGCTCAGGGGCACCGTCTCGAGCTTGCAGGTTCTGTGCAAAGTGCAAACCAGGCAGGGCCTGGAGATCAAGGCACAGGCAAGATCTACTGGCTTCTTCTGCTCCCACTTTCCTCCTGAACAAGTTAGGTAGGACAAGCCAGGCCAGCCTCTCCCCTCAGCCTGTCTTCAGTGCTTGAGGGGTTGAAGGGAAGCATCACATCAATTTTCATTCCATCTTTGCTCTTAATAAAACTCACGCTTTGATATCCATCATGAGGCTCCCAGGAGGCCTGTTAAAAGCATTTTGGGTGCATCAGTCTTCATTGTGCCAAACTGCTCTGAACAGAATGAGATGTCTCATTTCTCTGCCTCCCTCCACTGCATTTCAGGAATGCCCCCAAACATGTGACCCCTAAAACACATTTCCACATATTTTCAAACCCTCTAGAAGAATGATAGAGCACCTGTATCTAGGTCTCCTTTTGGTCCAAGATCAAAGCTGAGGACAGCTGAACCTTGACATCCCACACCAATAGTAAATTCTATATTTCACTTGTGATATTGATGCCACCGCTGTTAATATTGCAGGATAGGTCAAGAAAATGTATCACTTTATCCCTGAGACATGCAAGGCACAATTCAAAAACTGCTCTTGCTCCACAAAATTCAAAGGAAAATATTGTCTCCACCTACGAGCGGATTTGCTGCTTCATAAACTCAAAAAAAAATGGCAAATAGAGTGTGCTTTTAAAATTAAACTCTTTCACAAAGATAGTGGGAGGCTAATCCCAACCTACCTCACGCCCACACTCCCTACATCCAAAACACACATGCAGAGAGAGTGGCTCCTACTACAGATGAGTTATTTGCATTCATATGGACAGTTTTGAGAGTGGAAGAAAGATTTATATGAGGGAAATATATACTGAAGATTGACTTTTCAGGCAAATGCTTGTTAGTGTTGCACCGCTCCTTGGGGTACCCTGAGGTTGAAGATTTAATGAGGATTCTTGGAAAGCAGACTAAATTGTGACCACAGCCAATAAATTATAGGCAATTAGGTCTACCGTTGATCCGTTTTCCAGCACACTAAGCTTCACTTACAACCTGTCTTCAGATTCAGGTTTTTCTGCAAAGAGCAAACCTACTTTGCTTTTGAGAACATAGTTCATTGGAAATGAAATGTCTCTGGGTTGATACCCAGAAACCCAGCCACAAACAAACCCAGATTATGTTTGCAGGCAGCAAGGTATTGGGTTACTGATTCCTTCCGGAGCATATCTGTTACAATCTAGTTGAAAGTTAGCTGGCCTGGCAGAGAAGCTCTCATTTGCAAAGGAGAAAAGCGAGGGTCATGCCAGTGGAGGAGGCTGCGGAACTAGCAGGTGTTTGTAGTAGCTACCAAACACAGGCTCTAGGCCTGGCTTCATCGAAATTACCTGGAGACACTGCCAGAAATACAACCTCCCGGGGTCCCACCTGTGAAGGCTGAATTGCATCCCCTCAAAACTCATAACTTGAAGTTCTAACACCCAGGATTCCAGAATATGACTGTATATGGAGACAAGGTCTTTAAGGAGGTACTTAAGGTTAAATAAAGTTCTTGGGGTGGGCTCTAATCTGATTGGTGTCTTTAAAATGAAAGATTAGGACAGACACAAGCACAGAGAGAAGACCATGTGGAGACAAGGAGGAGAAAACGGCCTGCTACAAGCCAAGAAGAGAGACCTTCCAAGAAACCAACCCTGATGAATTTCTGGTCTCTGACAGCCTCCAGATCTGCAAGGGAATGGATGTCTGCTGTCTAAGCCACTCCCCAAAAAGTCTGTGGTACTTATTTATGCAGACCAAATACACTCCCCTAGGAATGGCAAATCAGATTCTCTGGAGTTTGGAGGGAGGGGTGAGTTTAATACATCAGGGGTTAAGAACCAACAGCAAGGACTTCTTCCCAAGAGGCTTAAATAACTGCTTTTGGTCAACCAGAAGCCATGCAGGGACCCCTCACGTACAGAGTTGCTGAGGCTACAGAATTCACCTAGACACAGGAGGGAGCTTTGCATGTTATTCTGTTTTAGCAATGGCCACATACTCAAGCCTTAGAAGAAATTATGCAGCCCTCCTATCCCTACTATTGAAATTATCCTGTTGGTTCACTAGCATCATGTTTCATGATTACTGCTCCCTGCCCCTAGATTTGCAACTTTGTATTTTATTTGCCTAGAAGCAAATTTGACGAGCACCACCCCCTATCTGGGTGTAGATACAAGTATTTCTGTGGCCCAGACCCACTCCAATCACCACCATCTAAAAAATCTTCCACCCATTGAACTTCCTGGCCATGTGTCCATTTGTTAATTCAATAAATATTTACCTATATTTATACCTATAACAAGTTAGGCATATTCCGAATCCTAGAGACATAGCAGTTAAACTTTGCTGACTAAATTCCTGTTCGCAATGAGCTTAATTTCTTGTGGTGGAACCAGACAATAAGCAAATTTTAAAATACAAGCATAATTCCAGGAAAATGTTGTATAAAAGAAAAGCAGGGCGATGAAATAGAGCAGTGGTTCTCAGAGTTTGGTCCCTAAATTAGCAGTATCAGCATCATCGGGGAACATGTTAGGAAAGCAGATTCTCAGCCCTCACTGAAGACTTTCTGAATCAGATGCTCTGGGGGTGGGACCATCAGTCATACACGTTGAAATTTGAGACCCATTGCTGTAATAGTGAATGATGAAGGGAGAGTTACTTTGGAATGGATGATTAGGAGTAGCCTCTAAGAAGATGACATCTGAGCCATGACCCAAATGGTCACTTGAACTAGAACATGCCCTGGTCTCAAAGCCCCATAGTGGTAACTTAAGGTCTCCTGAAGTCTTTGATCTTTATTTCATGCTTACCAAACACTCTCTGATTATAACTTCCCATCAGGGATGGCTTCCTGGCTTTGAGACCTGGGCAGCCACACAAGTCTCTGTGCTCAGAAGGGTCCCACGTGTGGTTTAATGCTCTGCTGTTGCCATCTTGAAATTCTTGGTAATTTTATCTTTGAATCTGTGTTTTGTAACTGAAATCCAATAGGACAATGGAGCAGGCACACGAACAAAGGAGATACAGGCAACGTGCATGCCCTTCCATTCACAAACAGCATTTGAAATGCCCTGTGAGCCCAGAAGTCTGGTGGACTTGTAATTCATGGGCATTCAGCACAATCCAAAGGGAGTTTAATGTAAGCATGTTACGTCTACAACTGAATAAGCAGGGACACTGACAGCCCAGACTGGCCATGTTCTCCATTCTAACTAGAACTTGCTTCAGATGTAGAAAAAATGCAACGATGTTCTAAGTAACAAGAACTACCAAGGAACCCTATTGTATATCTTCTTACCCATGTTATTTCTCTGTATTGCCCAACTACTTATGCTGAAAACTATGGCATAGACAGGAACATATAGGGAAACCCATAATTCCTTTTCCCTTTCAGTTCTTCCTTATTCCTCAGCAAGCCCAAAGTGAGGAGTGTTAGTACAAACTGGTGAATCAAGAAGCGAAAGAAAAACAATTGGGTTAGTTTTGTGCAGCTATTCCGTTGTTCTTGTGAGAACAAAATACATATGCACGTGTGAGCTACGAAATACCCATTGTGTAATTTTCATGATTCCTATAAGAGTTAAATGATCTTAAATTTGCCTATAAAACTAGCATTGTACAATATAAACAGTAAAATTCATGTTAATAATTTTTAATTGTTCTTCACTTAAAATGACATTAAACTAAATTTAAAATACCAAGTTGAGAGAAATACAATGGAAGAAAGGGAGAAGCCTTACAGTTTAGTTCCTTTAATGAAACTTTTTTCCTGCTTTTTGAACAAGAAGACTCACATTTTCATTTTGCACTGGGCCTCATAAATTATGGAGCTGGCACTGCTTGCAATTAGAAAGCTGCCCACAGAGAGAGAAGGCACACTCACCATGCTGGCACAAGCATTCCAAGACATGCAGCTGCTATATTTCTCTTTGTCACAAATGGGTCATCAAGTGGAGCATCCATCTTTAGGAAGGTGCCAGGTGGCACTGTTATCAGAAAGGTGCAGCTACATTCGTGTCAGCGAGGAAGCTGATAGCCTCCATAAATTAAAAAGGAAACTTTTCTCTTTAGCTCATACCCACATACCATGATGGTAGCAGCTTCTTTATGAACAGTCATGAGTGTAGCTTTCAAGATTGGGTACAATGTTGAGTCTTGAAAACCATGGTCTATCTTTTGTGAGACCACTGGGCCACTTCCCAACAAGCAAAAGATGGAAATGGGACTAGCTACACACACAGTTCCCCGAAGAACAAACACAGCACAAAAACATTAGTTTACTGACTTGTGCTAAAACATTGTACACACAGCCTGGTGAGACTTGAGTGGAGATTCAAATTGTTTAAAATTAAGAGGTTTTAGGGCCCTGTCTTACTTTTACATTCTACTAAAAACTCAAGTTACACTTGCGTGTAATGGACATGGGTTTCCCTTTTTCTAATCCACTTCCAAGTTACATTACATACCTTTAACAACCAACCAATATGAAAAACAAGGGAAAGTCCCCTTGACTTTGCCTGCCCAGAGTTCAGTACCAAACAGTAAGAGCGACCTTCATTTACAGGCAGCTCCAAGACCTGGTGTGTGTCACCTCACACGGTCAGATACATTGCTCCAGCCACTTCGCTTCTTAAGGAATCTGGGATCTCTCTCACACGTGGTGCCAGAGGAGGCACAAAGGCTGTTTTCATGGACTTCGGCAGGTTTACGAGGCTGAAAGCGCCAAGATTTCGGGGTTATGGCACTATCCCACTCATTTCTTATTAGGATGTTCCTTCATCATTAGGAATTCCTTTCAGTCCCAAATGATTTCAGTCCTGTTATTGAGCCATTAGTTAACAGAAAGGGCTTAGAACCAAAATCCTTACCTCCCCGTCGAAGCCATTAGCTCTTGGAGATCGATTTTTATAAGTTTTTAAAATGCTGACCTTGGGGAATACGGTGTTCTATTAGGTGAAAACACGAGTAACGGATTTATTTTCCACCATCAAAATAAAGAAATAAATACCCTTTACTGATAATTAATGTGTGGGAAACATTCTGAAAGAGTTCAGAGGTGGGCTTTCTCCCCCACTTCGCTAGAAAATAAACAGCTGCCTCTTGTACTGCCGTTGCAGAGATGCTGGAGGCCAGCCAAATGGGGGAGCCCTGGCGCTGTCTCTAACCATCCTCATCTGCCTGGCAGCTTCCTCTGCGGGCTGTTTCTTCATCTCCAAGGTTGGATTAGATCAGAGGTTTTCCAACTGTGCTCCGTGAAGTTCTTAAGAAAGAGGTTATTAAACCTTAGTGAACATAAAGGATCACTTGGGAAGTATGTTCACAATTCAAATTCTTACCCCTGAGCTTCACATTCCATAGGTCAGGGAGGAAGGAGGACCCAGCCATCTAAATTATTAATATGTTCTTTGGCTGATTCTGACTCTGGGATTGTGGAGGTGCCTCTGAAGTTTTGGAGAGGAAGAGGGTGGATGTGAAAAGGGCCTTACCACCTCCATCACTGCATTGAGGAAAGCAGCTCAGCCTTCCTCTGTTTAAAGATTAAGCTCCCCACAAGATCAAGCTTGTTTACAAAAAAAAAGAACTCAAAACCCAGCAATAAGGGTTGACAAGCCCAGGACTAAACATCCTTTATGCTGTTTGCAGTACCACTCTCTAGGATTCCAGGAAGCCCACGGTGAAATGGGTTTAACTTGGAGTAGATACATGCACTACATTAATAGCTTGCACTCTTTCAACTGGAAACCTTCAAGTGTTTCCAGAGAAGAGACACTTCTCCCTAGACTCCAAGGCATTCATCAAACACTTCTCCTCACATAATTAAAAAAATAAAACAGAGGCACTTCACTTCCTTAAAAACAATTCAATAATGGCTTATGGATTGAACTGTGTCCCTCAAAAGGATACATTGAATTGAAGTCCTAATCCCGAGTACCTCAAAATGAGACTTTAATTGGAAATAGGGCTTGTGCAGATGAGTTAAGATGAGGTCATACTGGAGTAAACTCTTAATCTAATATGACTGGTTTTTTTGTACCAACACAATGTGAAGACATGGGGCCGTGGCAGTGGCGGGGGGGAAGCCCTGTGATGAGGGAGGCAGAGATTGCAGTTATATAGCTGCAAGCCAAGGATTGATAGTGACACCACAGACAAACAGAAGCACAAGAAACAGATTTTCCTGCTGATATCTTGATTTCAACTTCTAGCCTCCAGAACTGTGACAGAATTTATTGCTCTTGTTTAAGCCATCCAGTTTGCAGCACTTTGTTATGGCATCACTAGGAAACTAACACAATTACTGAATTTGCAAACGATAAAAATTATTCTTGCAAAGGTTGCTCTTTTATCTCAATTTAATTTTCAGGGCAGGAGTGTGAAAGATTATCCCAACTCTGCCCAGGCAGTTGTGAACCCTCTATCCACCATCTTTCAAAAGCAATAAGGTCCATCTCTGCACTGAGGCGCATTGTGATATTAAAACAATCTCTAGGTTACAGCAGGCCCTGTACACTCAGCTTGTATCATCCTTTCACAAAAAGAGGTCATTAATTGGTGTTGGCCATGAAGTCAAACCTTTTTAAAAAATGTTTAAGAGGAATACATGATCTCCATATAAAAAGATTCCAAAAGCTTGTGTTGCTACAGGGGTCAGGAAAACTTTGTACATTCTAAATGTTCTGTGGAAATAGGTCATAATTACATTTAGAGAATAAAACAGAACTTGCCATTTTTAATCTGATTTGATATTGTAGTAATTACAATGCCCATCAAAATACCAACCCACTGGCACTTATAAGCCATTGAGTTAAATTAGCCTCCTACTATTTTTTTTCATTATACTTTAAGTTCTGGGATACATGCACAGAACATGCAGGTTTGTTACATAGGCATACATATGCCATGGTGGTTTGCTGCACCCATCAATCCATCATCTAGGTTTTAAGCCCCATGTGCATTAGGTATTTGTCCTAATGCTCTCCCTCCCCTTGCCCCCCACCCCACAACAGGCCCCGGTGTGTGATGTTCCCTTCCCTGTGTCCATGTGTTCTCATTCCCACTTATGAGTGAGAACATGTGGTGTTGGTTTTTTGTTCCTCTGTTAGTTTGCTGAGAATGATGGTTTCCAGCTTTATTCAAGTCCCTGCAAACGACATGAACTCATTCTTTTTATAGCTGCGTAGTATTCCGTGGTTTATATGTGTCACATTTTCTTTATTCATTCTATCATTGATTGGCATTTGGGTTGGTTCCAAGTCTTTGCTATTGTAAATAGTGTTGCAATAAACATACGTGTGCATGTGTCTTTATAGTAGAACGATTTATAATCCTTTGGATATATAGCCAGTAATGGGATTGCTGCGTCAAATGGTATTTCTAATTCTAGATCCTTGAGGAATTGCCACACTGTCTTCCACAATGGTTGAATTAATTTACACTCCCATCAACAGCGTAAAAGCATTCCTATTTTTCCACCTCCTCTCTAGCATCTGTTGTTTCCTGACTTTTTAATGATTGCCATTCTAGCTGGCGTGAGAAGGTATCTCATTTTGGTTTTGATTTGCATTACTCTAATGACCAGTGATGATGAGCTTTTTTTCATATGTTTGTTGGCCACATAAATGTCTTCCTTTGAGAAGTGTCTGTTCATATCCTTTGCCCACTTTTTGATGGGGTTGTTTGTTTTTTTTTTCTTGTACTTTTGTTTAAGTTCCTTGTAGATTCTGGATATTAGCCCTTTGTCAGATGGATAGATTGCAAAAATTTTCTCCCATTCTGTAGGTTGCCTGTTCACTCTGATGATAGTTTCTTTTGCTGTGCAGAAGCTCTTTAGTTTAATTAGATCCCATTTGTCAATTTTGGCTTTTGTTGCCATTGCTTTTGGTGTTTCAGTCATGAAGTCTTTGCCCATGCCTATGTCCTGAATGGTATTGCCTAGGTTTTCTTCTAGGGTTTTTATGATTTTGGGTCTTACATTTAAGTCTTTAATCCATCTTGAGGTAATTTTTGTACAAGGTGTAAGGAAGGGGTCCAGTTTCAGTTTTCTGCATATGGCTAGCCAGTTTTCCCAGCAGCATTTATTAAATAGGGAATCCTTTCTCCATCGTTTGTTTGTGTCAGGTTTGTCAAAGATCAGATGGTTGTAGATGTGTGGTGTTATTTCTGAGGCCTCTGTTCTGTTCCATTGGTCTATATATCTGTTTTGGTACCAGTACCATGCTGTTTTGGTTACTGTAGCCTTGTAGTACAGTTTGAAGTCAGGTAGTGTGATGCTTCCAGCTTTGTTCTTTTTGCTTAGGATTGTCTTGGCTATATGGGCTCTTTTTTGGTTCCATATGAAATTTAAAGTAGTTTTTTCTAATTCTGTGAAGAAAGTCAATGGTAGCTTGATGGGAATAGCATTGAATCTATAAATTACTTTGGGTAGTAAGGCCATTTTCACAATATTGATTCTTTCTATCCATGAGCATGAAATTTTTTTCCATGTGCTTGTGTCCTCTCTTATTTCCTTGAGCAGTAGTTTGTAGTTCTCCTTGAAGAGGTGGTTCATGTCCCTTGTAAGTTGTATCCCTAGGTATTTTATTCTTTTGTAGCAATTGTGAATGGGAGTTCACTCATGATTTGGCTGTCTATTATTGGTGTATAGAAATGCTTGTGATTTTTGCACATTGATTTTGTATCCTGAGATTTTGCTGAAGTTGCTTATCAGTTTAAGGAGTTTTGGGGCTGAGACGATGGGCTTTTCTAAATATACAATCATGTTGTCTGCAAACAGAGACAATTTGATTTCCTATTTAAATACCTTTATTTCTTTCTATTGCCTGAATGCCCTGGTCAGGACATTCAATAATATGTTGAATAGGAGTGGCAAGAGAGGGCATCCTTGTCTTGTGCCAGTTTTCAAAGGGAATGCTTCCAGCTTTTGCCCATTCAGTTTGATATTGGCTATGTGTTTGTCAGAAATAGTTCTTATTATTTTGAGATATATTCCATCAATACCTAGTTTACTGAATGTTTTTAGCATGAAGGAGTGTTTAATTTTATTGAAGGCCTTTTCTGCATCTATTGAGATAATCATGTGGTTTTTGTCATTTGTTCTGTTTATGTGATGGATTACATTTATTGATTTGCATATGTTGAACCACCCTTGCATCCAAGGGATGAAGCTGACTTGAATGTGGTGGATAAGCTTTTTGATGTGCTGCCTGATTCGGTTTGTCAGTATTTTACTGAGGATTTTCACATCGATGTTCATCAGGGATATTGGCCTGAAATTTTCTTTTTTTGTTGTGTCTCTGCCAGGTTTTGGTATCAGGATGATGCTGGCCTCATAAAATGAGTTAGGGAGGATTCCCTTTTTTTCTATTGTTTGGAATAGTTTCAGAAGGAATGGTACCAGCTCTTCTTTGTACCTCTGTAGAATTCAGCTGTGAATCCATCTGGTTCTGGGCTTTCTTTGGTTGGTAGGCTATCAATTATTGCCTCAACTTCAGAACTTGTTGGTCTATTCAGGGATTTGACTACTTCCTGGTTTAGTCTTGGAGGGTGTATGTGTCCACATTTTCTATTTTATTTGCATAGAGGTGTTTAGAGTATTCTCTGATGGTAGTTTGTATTTCTGTGGGATCAGTGGTGATATCCCCTTTATCATTTTTTATCATGTCTATTTGATTCTTCTCTCTTTTCTTCTTTATTAATCTGGCTAGCGGTCTATTTATTTTGTTAATCTTTTCAAAAAATCAGCTCCTGGATTCATTGATTTTTTGAAGGGATTTTGGTTTCTCTATCTCCTCCAGTTCTGCTCTGATCTTAGTTATTTCTTGTCTCAAACTAGCTTTTGAATTTGTTTGCTCTTGCTTCCCTAGTTCTTTTAATTGTGATGTTAGATGTTGAATTTAGATCTTTCCTGCTGTCTCCTGTGGGCATTTAGTACTATAAATTTCCCTCTAAACACTGCTTCTGCTGTGTCCCAGAGATTCTCATACATTGTCTCTTTGTTCTCATCGGTCTCAAAGAACTTACTTATTTCTCATAGGTTTCAAAGAACTTGTTTATTTCTGCCTTAATTTCATTATTTACCCAGTAGTCATTCAGGAGCAGGCCATTCAGTTTCCATGTATTTGTGTGGTTTTGAGTGAGTTTCTTAATCCTGTGTTCTAATTTGATTGCACTGTGGTATGACAGAGTGACTGTTATGATTTCCATTCTTTTGCATTTGCTGAGGAGTGTTTTACTTCCAACTATGTGGTTGATGTTAGAATAAGTGGTATGTGGTGGTGAGAAGAATGTATATTCTGTTGATTTGGGGTAGAGAGTTCTGTAGATGTCTATTAGTTCAGCTTGGCCTGGAGCTGAGTTCATGTCCTGAATATCCTTGCTAATTTTCTGTCTCTTTAATCTGTCTAACATTGACTGTGGGGTGTTAAAGTCTCCCACTATTATTGTGTGGGAGCCTAAGTCTCTTTGTAGGTCTCTAAGAACTTGCTTTATGAATCTGGACGCTCCAGTATTTGGTGCATATGTATTTAGGATAGTTAACTCTTCTTGTTGAATTGATCACTTTACCATTATGTAACGCCCTTCTTTGTCTTTTTTGATCTTTGTTGATTTAAAGTCTGTTTTATCAGAGACTAGGATTGCAACCTCTGCTTTGTTTTGCTTTCCATTTGCTTGGTAAATATTCCTTTGTCCCTTTATTTTAAGCTTATATGTTTCTTTGCATGTGAGATGGGTCTCCTGAATACAGCACACCAATGGGTCTTGACTCTTTATCCAATTTGCCAGTCTGTGTCTTTTAATTTGGTCATTTAGCCCATTTACATTTAAGGTTAATATTGTTATGTGTGAATTTGATCCTGTCATCATAATGCTAGCTGGTTATTTTGCACTTCAGTTGATGCAGTTTCTTCATAGTGTCATTGATCTTTATATTTGGTGTGTTTTTGCAGTGGCCGGTACCAGTTTTTCCTTTCCATATTTAGTGCTTCCTTCAGGAGCTCTTCTAAGGCAGGCCTGGTGTTGCCAAATTTCCCAGCATTTGCTTGCATGTAGAGGATTTTATTTCTCTTTGTTTATGAAATTCCGGGTTGAAAATTCTTTTCTTTACGAATGTTGAATATTGGCCCCACTCTCTTCTGGCTTGTAAGGTTTCTGCAGAGAGATCCATTGTTAGTCTAATGGGCTTCCCTTTGTGGTAACCTGACCTTTCTTTCTGGCTGTTCTTAATATTTTTTCCTTCATTTCAACCTTGGTGAATCTGACGATTATGTGTCTTGGGGTTGCTCTTCTCAAGGAATATCTTAGTGGTGTTCTGTGTATTTCCTGAATTTGAGTGTTGGTCTGTCTTGTTAGGTTGGGGAAGTTCTGGATAATATCCTGAAGTGTGTTTTCCAGCTGGGTTCCATTCTCCCCGTCACCTTCAGGTACACCAATCAATCATAGGTTTGGTCTTTTCACATAGTCCCATATTTCTTGGAGGCTTTTTCATTCCTTTTCATTCTCTTTAATCTTGTCTTCATGCTTTATTTCATTAAGTTGATCTTCAATCTCTGATATCCTTTCTTCCACTTGATCAATTCAGCTATTTGTACTTGTGTATGTTTCACGAAGTTTTCATGCTGTGTTTTTCAGCTCCATCAGGTCATTTATATTCTTCTCTAAACTGGATATTCTAGTTAGCAGTTCCTGTAACCTTTTATCAAGGTTCTTAGCTTCCTTGCATTTGGTTAGAACATGCTCCTTTAGCTCAGAGGGGTTTGTTATTACTCACCTTCTGAAGTCTACTTCTGTCAGTTCATCAAACTCATCCCTCGTCCAGTTTTGTGC
The DNA here is from genome assembly GCF_006542625.1 of Nomascus leucogenys. Taxonomy (NCBI): domain Eukaryota; kingdom Metazoa; phylum Chordata; class Mammalia; order Primates; family Hylobatidae; genus Nomascus; species Nomascus leucogenys. Next base: position 2,038,325 of record NC_044381.1, on the reverse strand, counting down.
CTTTGCTGGCAAGGAGTTGCAATGATTTGGAGAAAAGGCATTCTGGTTTTTGGAATTTTCAGCATTTTTGTGCTGGTTTTTCCTCATCTTTATGGATTTATCTACCTTTGATCTTTGATGTTGATGACTTTTGGATGGGGTTTTTGTGTGGGGGTCCTTTTTGTTAATGTTGAAGTTACTACTTTCTGTTTGTTAGTTTTCCTTCTAACAGTCAGGACCCTCTTCTGCAGGTCTGCTGGAGTTTGCTGGAGATCCACTCCAGACCCTGTTTGCCTGAGTATCACCAGTGGAGGCTACAGAACAGCAAAGATTGCTGCCTGCTCCTTCCTCTGAAAGCTTTGTCCCAGAGGGGCACCCACCAGATGCCAGCCAGAGCTCTCCTGTATGAGGTGTCTCTCAACCCCTGCTGGGAGTTGTCCCCAGTCAGGAGGCACGAGGGTCAGCAACCTACTTGAGGAGGCAGCTTGTCCCTTAGCAGAGCTCAAGTGCTGTGCGGGGGGATCCGTTGCTCTCTTCAGAGCCAGCAGGCAGGAGTCTTTAAGTCTGCTGAAGCTGCACCCGCAGCTGCTCCATCCCCCAGGTGCTCTGTCCCAGGGAGATGGGAGTTTTATCTATAAGCCCCTGGGTGGGACTGCTGCCTTTCTTTCAGAGATGTCCTGCCCAGTGAGGAGGACTCTCAAGAGGCAATCTGGCCACAGCCACTTTGCCACACTGCAGTGGGTTCCACCCAGTCCAAACTTCCCATAGCTTCCTTTACACCGTGAGGGGAAAACTGCCTTCTCTTCTCAAGACTCAGTAATGGCAGACGCTCCTCCCCGCACAAAGCTCCAGCATCCCAGGTCGATTTCAGACTGCTGTGCTGGCAGTGAATATTTCAAGCCAGTGGATCTTAGCTTGCTGGGCTCAGTGGGGGTGGGATCCGATGAGCAAGACCACTTGGCTCCCTGGCTTCAGCCCTGTTTCCAGGGGAGTGAACGGTTCTGTCTCGCTGGGGTTCCAGGCCCCACTGGGGTATGAAAAAAAAACTCCTGCAACTAGCTTGGCGTCTGCCCGAACAGCCACCCAGTTTTGTGCTTGAAACCCAGGGCCCTGGTTGTGTAGGCACACAATCTGCAGGTTGCAAAAACTGTGGGAGAAGCGTAGTATCTAGGCCGGATAGCACAGTCCCTCACAGCTTCCCTTGGCTAGGGGAGGGAGGTCCCTGGTCCCTTGCACTTCCCGGGTGAGGCAATGCCCCACCCTGCTTCTGCTAGCCCTCCATGGGCTGCACCCACTGTCTAACCAGTCCCAATGAGATGAACCAGGTACCTCAGATGGAAATGCAGAAATCTCCTGCCTTCTGCATTGATCTTTCTGGGAGCTGCACACTGGAGCTCTTCCTATTCAGCCATCTTGCCAGACTCACTGCAAAGCACTTTTGCCTTCTACTATTATTAAGGATCCTGAAATTAAATTTTAAAATATTTTTAAAGTACAGTACATTTTAATGGTATCCTAATTTTTATGACGGATTCAAAGGTGAATCCAAATTTCACAATTGGAACATTCATTTTTATTCTGAAAGAAAAGCAAATAAATAGGAATTCAATTTTAGAAAAAGGTGTAGTCAGATCTCATAAATATAATTAAATGTAGCCATTAGATTTTGCATGCCAACAATAGCGAAGATCATTAGAAAAAAGTAAAACTCCTCATTTTGCTTTAAGTTTTTCACTTGCTTTTTATTAATCATGTCATGCCTATCTACAAATCTATAAGATGAAAAGAAAAGGAACTGGCTTTCCTCCCATCTGGTTTGGGATTGTTAACTGATCAGTAAATCCCCGATGAGACAGTCACCTACTGGATGGGTCTCTCCTCTCTTCCACTGACCCCTTGCTTTTCTGAATTTCCTACTTTAATTTTTGAGAGATGCAAACCTGAAGTTCAGGGAGCTACAATCACATTCCATTGTTTCAAGAGATAAGTTCCATTGTTTCAAGTGAGAAGTGTTTACACTTGTACTGTGACATAAGCAAATCTGTGACGTGGCAACCCAAACTATCAGGAGTATAAATTGAAGATGATGATTTTCAACCCACAATGATTCATAATAAGACTCTCTTAAATAACACCTGACATTAATATATGTAAAATTTAATTAAACGAACAAGAATTCTGTTTTCATAAAACTTTTAGGATCTCAAGTAATATATCAGGCGAAGTGACATGGTTTGTATTGTCATATATGCTAATTTGTCTCGACACTCATTGCGAGCCCATAGTGTGCCAAGAACTGTTTTGCGCTAGGGACACAGGTGAATAAGATGCAGACCTTAGTACAAAAATACTTCATACAATCACATCTCATAAATAAGTACAACAGAAGTGAGGGGAATGAACACTTGTTTGTGGAAAGAAAATACCTTGACAAAAATCCCTAGGTTTTGCTGATGGCTGCATGAGAGTCAGCCTAGTTTTGATCTTTCTCTCCCACTCTCCTGCTTTACTGCACCAAAAGATTCTGAGTCACTGTCCACCTGCATACAGAACAGAGAGCCATCTCAGTAGCAGGATTTGGAATTATTGATTCAGAATGATCCAGGAATGTCAAGGAGCTACAAAGCTGAACTCTCCAGTTTAGGTGAATGTAACTATAAATCAGAATATTTTCGTTTGTACAGTTCTATAGCTGGACTAGATCCATTTCTATGTGTTACTTTAATCAGGCAAACATTTTCACGTCATCAATATTTCCCATTCAATTACTCCATCCTTCATGTTCCTAATGTATCCACATTAAAATTAATATTAAATTGATTACCTTGTATGCATTATCAATTAATAAAAGATATGTTTGTTATTGTGTTGGCTGCAGGCATCAGAAATTAATTCTGATTAATTTAAGCAAAGAGTAGTGATTTGCTGGAACTAAAGGAATTGTTGAACAGCGAAGTCTTGAGAAAATAGACACCAAGACATCCCTAAAGTCTCCATGACTGTGCTCTCTCTAAAGAGCTAATTTACTCTTAACTTGGCTTCAAGGAGCCCCAGGTACCTGAACACTCCAGTCCTTGTCTCAGATTTCCAGGAGCAAGAACCCAGTGTGCCCAGTTTGGATCAAGTGCCTACCCCTAGAACAAGAGCAGGATCGGTGTTCATCATGCCTATTCACAGAGAGGAGTGAATGCTTGTGAACCTAGAAGTTGTCTTTTGCATTAAAGTTAAGTTTTTAAAATACTAAATATTAACTATGTTTTTTTCTTTGAGACAGGGTCTCACTCTGTCACCCAGGCTGGAGTGCAATGACATGATCACGGCTCACTGCAGCCTTGACCTCCCAGGCACAAGCAATCCTCCCACCTCAGCCTCCCAAGCAGCTGGGACTACAGGCACATATCACCATGCCTGGCTATTTTTTAAAATGTTTTTGTAGAGACTGGGTCTTACTATGTCACCCAAGCTGTTTAACTCTCTTTAAGGAGTTAAGTTTCTTAGTTTACTACATTGATTCTTTTCTGAGACTTATTCTGGATATAAAAAAACACAACTTACAACCACGATGAAGTTTCATCTCACAGCTCTCAGAAGGGCTATGTCAAAAAGACAAATAGGCCAGGCATGGTGGCTCATGCCTGTAATCCCAGCACTTTGGGAGGCCAAGGTGGGTGGATCACCTGAGGTTAGGAGTTCAAGACCAGCCTAACCAACATGATGAAACCCCATCGCTACTAAAAATACAAAATTAGCCAGGCATGGTAGCACATGCCTGTAATCCCAGCTACTTGGGAGGCTGAGGCACGAAAATTGCTTGAACCCAGGAGGCAGAGGTTGCCATGAGCCAAGATGGCGTCATTGAACTCCAGCCTGGGCAACAAGAGCGAAACTCTGTCTCAAAAATCAAAACAAAACGAATAATAAGTGTTGGTGAGGATGTAGAGAAAAGGGAACCCTTTACACTATTGGCTGAAATATAAAATAGTATAATCACTATGAAAAACCATACAAAGGATCCTCAGAAAACTAACAATGTAATTACTGTATGGTCCAGCAATCCCACTTTTGTGTCTTTACCCAAAAGATTTGAAATCAGTTTGCCAAAGAGATGTCTGCACTCCCATGTTCAATGCAGCATTATTCACAGTAGCCAAGTTATGGGATAACTAAGTGCTCATTAACAGATACACTGATAAAGAAAATGTGGTACATATCAACAAGGGAATGCCATTCAACCTCTAAAAAGAAGGAAATTCTGTCATTTACAACGTGGATGGAATGGGAGAACATTTTGTTAAGTGAAATAAACAGACACAGAAAGGCAAATACTGCATTATCTCACTTATCTGTGGAATCGAAAACAATTGAAGTCATAGAAACAGAGTACAATGGTGGTTACAGAGGCTGGGGAATGGGATTGTGGAGAGGGTCAAAGGGTACAAAATCTCAGACAGGAGGAATATAGTTTTTACTTTTTCAGTTCTATTGCACAGGATGGTGACTATAGTTAATAATAGAGTAAAGTACATTTTCAAATGGCTAAGATAGTAAATTTCAAATGTTCTCACCACAAAAAAAAATAAATATTTGAGATGATGGATATGTTAACTAGCTTGATTTAATTATTCCACATTATATTAATAAGTTCCAACATCATTTTGTACCCCATAAATTTGTAATTATAAATTGTCAATTTACAAAAAAATTTTTCATTGCAGTATATACCCAAAGGAATATAAATTGTTCTACCATAAAGCCCCATGCATGCATATGTTCATCACAGCACTATTCACAATAGCAAAGACATGGAATCAACCTAAACTACCTTCAGCAGTAGACTGGATTTTAAAAAAATATGGTACATATACACCATGGAATACTACTCAGCCATAAGAAAGAACCAGATCATATTCTTTGCAACAACAAGGATGGAGCTGGAAGCCTTTATTTACCCTAAGCAAACTAACACAGGAACAGAAAACCAAACACTGCATGCTCTCATTTATAAGTGGGAGCTAAACACTGAGTACACATGGACACAAAGGCAGGAACACCAGATATCAGGGCTTAGTTGAGGGTGGAGGGTGGGAGAAGGGTGAGGATAGCAAAGCTACCTGTCAGGAAGTATGTGTATCACCTGGGCAATGAAATAATCTGGACACCAAACCCCCATGACACACAATTCACCTATATAACAAATCTGCCTGAACCTAAAATAAATGTTTAACTTTTTTTTTTTTTTTTTTTGAGACAGTCTCGCTCTGTCACCAGGCTGGAGTGGAGTGGCACGATTGCAGCTCACTGCAACCTCTGCCTCCCGGATTCAAGCGATTCTCCTGCCTCAGCTTTCCGAGTAGCTGGGACTACAGGCACATGCCACCACGCCCAGCTAATTTTTGTATTTTTAGTAGAGACAGGGTTTCATCACGTTGGCCAGGATGGTCTCGATCTCCTGACCTCATGATCCACCCACCTCGGCGTCCCAAAGTGCTGGGACTACAGGCGTGAGCCACCACGCCAGGCCAGAAAAATGTTTTAAAAACCCGCAACTATGGGGACTGCTTGGGAGGAAGGTGAGAGGTGCAAAGGTGTGAAAGAAGATGAGCATATCCAACAACATGACAGTCTACGCTCATCTGAACACTGAGATACTTTGTGATTTATTCTCCAGCCTATGGACACAGAGGCTGAAAAGTAAAAGTCTCTTAGAGTAATAAATAGATCGGAATTCCAGAGTCAACAGGACAGAATGAGTTTACTCTAAAAGCCCTAACTAGAGCATTCTGTTCCACTAAATTCCCAGCAGAGTGATCCCTCCGAATCCATGCCTCATGCTATTTCCAGTACTGTCTGACGAGGAGAAGGTACTTTTCTTTGTGACTGATTAAAAACAAAAACAAACAAATAAAATCTTTATTTCAAAAAACGGGATAAGGAGGAAGCAGGAACTCTGGATTGACATATGAAGACTGTCTAAATAAAGAAATTTACTTCTTCAAGCAGCAAACGAGTCTCCTGTTTCTTTCTGTTGGAAAGGTTGCTTGATGAGCTAGGTTTTGAATTACGTGAAAAGACTTATACACAGAGAAAGCTTTGAGTCTAATGAGAAACGTCAAATGGAAAATGTAACTAAAAGAGTCTTACTCAAAAAATCCCTGCTGATGAAACCTGAAATCAATATTGATGAATTTGGCTTCCCCAATTTTTGCTGAGTGGAATGAACTGGGTTGGTAGGAGAGGTTATTTTAGCTGCATTTTCTCGGCATGCCAGTAGAGTTTTTTCCAGCATTCTTCCAGCCACACATGTGGCATACATTTATTATTTACAATACATACACAGGAAGCGCTTGATTGATGAGACAACCTCTTTTTCAGAAAGATCTTTTCCAAATGGGCCTTTATGCTATATGTGTTAAATGAAGTACCATAAAGTCAGTAAGATATACTTTTTCACCCCTAGGTTTTATTCCTGATAAAAATATTACAAGGGTGATTTTTTGCAGACAGTATGTGATGTAAAATATGGTCACAGATAAATATACATTGTGCCTTTTTTTTTTTTTTGCTTTACATGCTCCCTAATATGTTATATACAGTGTGTATACGGACTTATGTAAATATTGGGGGGAGACAGAGAATGAGGGGGAGAGACTGAGATTGGGATTGTTTCTGGATAAAATGCACTCATATAGAGTAGATAATTACATTCATGGAGATTTTAATCCATACTTAGATATTTATATTGTACTATTATATTGAATGAGAACTATGAAAAACATTTGAAGTGGCATCTGTGGAGTTTTGTAAATGTTTTAAATTTAATTTTGAAACATTAGTATTGCCATAATAGGAATGTTCCCATTTAGTATTGGAAAGTAAATTTTGCCTTTAAAGGAGGGAATAACATTTAGGACAACGTCAAATTTACATCATTTGGTTAGATATGGTTTTGAATCTGACCATGTCCAAATATAGTTCTGTTTTGCTTTAAGTCTTTTTAAGAGAGATATATATATAATATTATATATTAGATATAATTAATATATTATATATAATATATATATTATATATATTATATATTAGATATAATTATATCTTATATATAATATATAATTATATATATATAATATTATATATTATATATATATTATATATAATATATATAATATTATACATAATATATAATTATATCTAATATTATGTATATCTAATATTATGTATAATATTATATATAATATATAATTATATCTAATATATAATTATATAATATATAATATATATCTCTTACATATAATATATAATATCTAATATATAATATATACAAAATATAATATATATCTCATATATAATATATATTATATAATATATATAATATTATATATTATATAATTATATATTATATAATATATATTATATATTATATATATTATATATTATATAATATATATTATATATTATATATATTATATATTATATAATTATATATTATATAATATATATTATATATTATATATATTATATATTATATATTATATATATTATATATTATATAATATATATTATATATTATATATATTATATATTATATATTATATATATATATTATATATTATATTATTATATATTATATATTATATATATAATATTATATATATAGAGAGAGAGAGAGAGATAGACAGCTGGGAATTTTCACTTTAAAAAAAAAACCTGTTTCCTTCTCAAATCATTACATTACAGTCTTCCTTCTAATAGTATTCTCCAGGAGTACATTTCATGGGCAATTCTATTTACAAAAATATAATGTGCATATACTTGTATATATATGTGTATATGAATATATATTTATTCATTTATGATATATACTCATTTATACATAAATATGTATGGGATATTATATATATGAACATGCTCTATATATAAACATCAGGGATTATATATGATTGGACATAATATTTAACATTCATACCTACTATCAGCCGTTATTATAGATTACTTACATGTATTTATTTATGCTGCATGACTTTCATAAAATAGGCATTATTTTTCTTATCCTTATTTTACAAATGATAAAATAGAGGCACAGATAGGTTTTACAACGTGCCTTCGTTCTCCCTCTAGATGGCTGAGCCAGGATTAAGACCCAGGGAACCACATGCAGAGACTGCATGCTCACCCACCTGCTGTAGAGCAAGGGTCAGCAAAGTTGTTCTGTAAAGGCCCAGATAATACGCACTTTAGGCCTTGTGGGCAACAGATAATTTCTGCTGCATAGTTGTCATTTTTTTTTTTTTTTTTGCATTTTAAAATGTCACTTATGGACAATTACAAAAACAGGCCATGGAACAGATTTGGCCTATAGATGATTATTGCCAAAATATCTCACACAATAATTTTTAAAATGTGTGTGTAATACATGTAGACAAAGTGGCATTATTTTGTTGACAGCATAGCTTCTTCCAAAGACCCTCCAGCCACCTTTTCTTGGGATTAAACACTAGGGAACTGACTTCCCCATCCTTTAACTACCCACATGGTTGGGCTCCTAACAGTCCAGTTCTTCTAATGTGACCCCGCCCATCCAGCCTCAGCTCATTGGTCCAGGGTGATCATGTGGCCCAACCTGGGTCAGAGAATTGGGAATTCTTATGTTGAGGGATATTTTCTATCGATACTTGTGGAGGTTCCCGCGTTGAATGAAACCAGAGGCTTCTCAATTGCCATGGTTTCCACCACAGGAACTGGAGAAACAGGGAAAGCCAGTGTGCAAAGAGATCAAATGTGGAGAGGGAAGAGCAGAGATGACAGATGGAGAAAGAAGGCTGACAGTGAGTCCTCCCTTCAGTTTATTCCTGACACCCAGCTGCATGCTCATTTTTGGATTTCCTGAGAAAACTCATGTTTCCTGGTAATACATTTCCTTTTTCTCCCCAGCTCTCTGGCATTAGTCTGTTGATTACAACCAAAACTAATACTTTTTACACATTCTTATCATATTTAATTAGCTAACATATTTTAGACAGGGAAATTTGTTCCAAGGGAATTGGCCCAATAAGAGTTTAAGGAGGTGTGTGCTTTAAGATTACTCAAGATGTTTTTAGTTCATGCAGCTCCATTTAAACATGTAAGATACCTCATTAAAGTAACACACCAATGAAACTAAACACTTTAACAAAATGTTGTAGTTCACCAACAGCCCTCATCTTTCCCATCACTTCCCACAGCAGTGGCAGTCACTCAAAGACCAGAACTTGATGTACAGGGAAGTTTAAGAAATGTTAAAATTCCTACCATGTTTTCAACACTTTTCTCACTTTAGGCTGACACCCACTCCCTGGAGCAGTGCCTGGGCCAGAGTAGTAACCCAACACATATCGAGTTCTTTAAAAAGGTAAACTGAGGCACAACAAAAATTTTTTTAAAAAGAGTTCTTTGAGCAAATGACAATTCATTAATCAGGCAGCTTCAAACCAGAAGTGGTTTGAGAGATCCACCAAGAGAACACAATGGGAGGCTTTCACAGAGGTAGAGCAAAGAATGTATTTGATTAGGTATAGTTATATAGTTGCCTTGTTCGGTCTCTCCCACTGGAAAGTTCCTAGTGATATAATTATAAGTTATTTGGCAGCTTCTGATTGGTTGAGCTTAAGTTTCTTTAATATAGGCACGTATGAGAAATAACTCGTTTTGTTTCTGTTTGCAAATCAAGCAAGTTTGAGCTTACTCTGGGATTCTTCAGGCCTGGTCTCCATTTTAATTTACTTTAACAAGTTGAAAGAATCAATAAATGTATATTTTAATGATTTTTAAATGTGTAACCACACTCAAAAGATGCCTGTTTATTTGAAAGGGATTTTTAGTTTAGGTAACTAGTCATTAAAAAGTGATGTATTTAAACTTGAAACTTTGCAAAAAGAAAATAACATCCTAGGTAGAAGTAAGGAAAAGGGGGAAATCAGGCTGAAGCGAATCTTTTTAAGATGCTATGCTTAAGTGAAAACGTAATGAATAAGGCAACCAATGAAAAGGGCTTTTGTTTTTATGTTTTTGGTGCTATTTAAAGTAAATTCAGTTGCAACAATGCATATAGAATTTTCAAATGCTTTGGAAACATTCATGTGTCGAATTAATGGGAGCTATTTCTTCATCCTCTCTTCTCCTGGAAGCCATATAAAATCGTCACACTTTCAGGGCAAATGGCAAAAATGTCTCTTTTTTTATATGTGTTTTGAAGAAAAGCCAAAGAATTGGCCATCCTGGTGAGATCAGTCTCACCAGCTGCTTTCGTGAGTTTAGCTCCACCAGCCTAATGAATTGACTTACATAGATGAAATGCTGTATGGCAAAGTGATTTCTTTCTTTAAACAATTCATAAGTGTGGAGATTTTCTAAGTGAATAATCACATGGACTTTTCGGAGTTTTGCCATGTATCACCTTCCAAAGAGGCCAGCTTCATTATGAGTCCTATCGAGTCCTCTAGACTGAACCAATGAAATTGATGATAATTTGCCATCAAACATTAGTTGGATACAACACATTTACTATTACATATTCCTACATATATGCTTGCAGATTTTTTGTTTCAAGTACAAAACACCAGAAGATGTATTCTGCCATTTCCACAGCTAGTCTTCTTTCATTTCCTCCCACTACACAAGTGCCTTCAGTTGCTCTTCAATTCTACCCCCTTGAAGTCAGAAGGTCATTTGGAAACAGTCCCATTTGAAAAGTAAGAATCTATATTTAAAACACAGAAATCCACTCTTCAGGGTTTGAAGGTATTTTTATTTGAGCACTCAGTCTGTAATGACCGTTGAACATCAGTTGCCAAACTACTTCTCTTGGGATCCTTTTTGTTTCTTTCTTATTACACAGAATAACAGCTCTTGGGTGCTCATTTCCTGAAGAAGATTACTTTTCAGTATCAGACTTCGCCAACAAGCCTTTTCCCAGCCAAGGACTGCAAATTTACACCATAGTTAAACTGGTTGACTTTCCAGGTAATACTGACTATAGAAGAAAACAAACAAACAAACAAAGTCTTTGGTGAGCTCTTCCACTGCATATTTATTGCTCCTCATAAATAAGTATTTCACTGGACATTCTCATCTAAGAGACAGAAGTTTAGCCAAGAGTGGTGATGCAACTCCCAGCCAGGACTTATGGGCTCGCCAAAAGTGAGGGAAACATCCACGATTTAGAGTGAATTCATGCCAGTTAGTAAGGGACTTGGAGTGTTCGAAAGGCTTTCAAGATATCCCACTTCATTGCATGTGATTGCTTAATATAGACAGTCACTCAAGCACGGTCCACAACCAGATATAAATCCACACACATGGAGAGATTATGTTATTAAGGTGAGAAAGGAGAAGGCAATACTAGACGTGGGGTCACCATCTGACTTTGAATCTGGACTATTAACACTTGCTAGCTAGTTGTATTGATAAGATATTCGACCCCAGTGAGGGTCAGTTTTCCTTATCTGTTAATTGAGCATCATATCTAGTTCACAATCTTACTTTAAGAGGTAAATAAAACAATCTGTGTGGAAATGTCGAGCCAGTACAACAAGCACACAGTAATGAATCAAATTTTTCTCTAACAGCATCCAGACGGCAAAATAACAGCTGGCATGGCCACCAAGTAACTAAGTCATAGAAAAATGCAAATCCATATGTTTTCCAGAGTGGACACTTTTCCTGTAGCTGAGAATTTATAGAATTTCTGTGTCGCTAATTAATGCAATAAGGGGATAGAGGACTGCTAGAATGCATGTAGGGTACACTTAAAATCCAACAACAATGTTGGGAAAAGGCCCTGCTGTAAAAACATTGAAATTAATTAAACTCCCTGCAGGACTGGAAGTGTAGGCATCTCTTATATTTTCCAGTTGAAAGATTGCTTATCTGGTGTAGTTTGGGTTCCTCAGGAAACAGACTTTGGAATGAAGATTTGCCTGAAGGGAATTAATTGGGGAATAACTTAACTGAGGAAGCAGGGAAATCAGAATTGGATAAAGGAAGAGTTCAACTGGAGATTAGTAGTAACAGCCTCAGCCAATTCCACAGAAGATTCTAAAGCTGGAATGGCCCATCAATGCCGTTCCAAATTGAAGCAATGGAGGCCAGACATTTTTCCCCATCCCTTGGCCAGTCACTGAGTGCAACCTGCACCGAGGGAGAGGTGTAAACCTGAGAGAGGCAGCTTTACTCAGCTGAGGGCATTTCTCCAAAAGGAGCTCAGCCACAAATGGTCAGCAGCCATCACTTGTGGTAGCTGGGGAAAGAAGTCCCTCATTCCTAAAGTCAAACCCGGGTACATCACAGATTTACTAGGGACCACACCTAGTCACTCAAAACCAATAGCTTCCTATAGGGAGTCTACTCCATCAGAAAACAACTCCCATGGGATCTTTCTGGTTTGTGTCTATTCCTGTGGACACTTTCAGGTGGGCAGTTATTGACACAAATTAGAACTTCTGCAATTGTAGATGGTCATGGGGTGTACACCTGGTACTCACTGTATCCTTTCTGCACCATCCATTCTAGATTTCCCTTACCTTCTGCTAGCACCTCTGCAGGGTTTGATGGTTTACCAATCAGAGACACAGGCCCTCATCCCTAAGGGGTCTGAACCCCTGGTCCACATGTCCTTTTCAGGCTGTAGCTGCTGCACTTGTCCATTTACTATTAAAATTGTGTAGGAGAGAACCAAGAAACATCCCATTAGAGCACCTGGATGCCAAAGGCACTCTGACATGCCTCCATTGTATAAGAGCAGCCCTATCTTATCCTAAGGTTCAGGATCAATTACTCTTGCTGGGACGATGACTCATTTTCTCACCTTCTGATCTCTTAGCACAAGGAGCCCAAAGTGACTGGGTGGCAGCCTAGTTTAAAATGTAGTAGGATCCTTGTCGTGTCCTCAGTGCACATATTCTGCCTTTGAGAGCCTCTAAGATCAAACCGAAGAGATTAGAGTTGCAAAAACATGAAGCATAAATTCCTCTAGGTGAATCACAAATAAGATAGGCTACCTTTAATATGCAATCCTTGTTTGGTTCCTAGACCCTAGAGCCTTCGTAAATTAATTTGGGGCATATTCCAACTTGCAGGATGGTACTCCTTCCCTGCAGGGTACCACCTCCAAACCGGCACCTCAGCTATACCTTTAAAAGGGTGATTCTGCTTCTCTAGCAGGTTGATGGCTTCTGAGTGGTGTGGCATATGATAGGACCAGCGGACCCTGTAGTCACGTGCCACTGCCTCTTTTGATATGAGTGAGCCTCATGTCTGAGGCAATATTTTGTGATATCTTGGTTCAGTGAATAAAACACTATATAAGGCATCAGATAGTGATGGTGTTCATGGTCCTTCCATTAAGAAAGGCCGTCCCCAAACCTAAAATTATGTCAATTCCTTCCCCCTCTGAGTGAAAGAGGTCCACAATGGTGGCTGCTTGGTTTTGAAAAGTAGTGCTGTATCAGGGGCTCAGGTTGGACAGGTTGGTTGGTAGTTTGGACAATAATAGCTAGAACAACATTGGTGAGTGGGAGCCCATGCTGTTAGACCCTTCAGGACTTCCCATCCCTGTCATCATGGATACTCTATTTGAGTCCACTGTGCCAGTGATGGAGTAGCCAGTGACAGTCTGGCTGACATCAGCTATTTGACTCATTCTGTGTAGTTCCTCTTCCTCAAAGGATACTCTTGGTGGTAAGTAACAAGTGATGCAAAGACCTTCAAATTTCATGCCTACTCTCGTGGGTCATTCACATGCCTGTTACTTCCCAAACCTCCTTGACTCTAATATTCTTCCAAGCTCTTTGGAAACCACCAACCATCTGCCACTACCCATAAATCTATATATATTCTTACATCAGGTCACATCTTTTTCCACAATATGTGGATGCCAGATGCACCTGCCAATCCTCTGCCCACTGGGAGGATTTCTCTTACTGCTTTCTCTCCAGGACACAGACAAATAGGGCTGCCGTCCAACCATAAACCATTCTCAGCTCCTATATATTGAGCCACCCCATGCATGAACCAAACTCAGGCTCTTGTCTCTCCTGTCAGCTAGATATTGGGACCCTCCCCACACAGATAGCATCTGAGATAGAGAAGCGGGGGCAGTGGTAGATTACATGGCAGTCTGGATATGTGATTCAGCAACTTCACTCCCGACCATGTTCATGATCAATCTTGGATGTACAACTTTTATCGTATAATAGATTACTGTTGGGCCTGCCTGACCCTAAGACATGGTGGGTCTGAGAACCGAGCTCATGGTGGCCACATCATGTTCAGGTGGTCCATCTCTGCGGACACTGATAGAGTGTCCAGTAGTATACAGGAGCTGTTTTTTGAAAGTTTATTGTATTCTGCTACAGATGGAATTGAATGAGTTCCTGCAGCTTTCTATAAACTCCACATAGCCTGCAAAAAGGAGAGAGAGCTAGCCTATAACAGAGAGGAGCAGGCCCTCTGCAGGCCCAGAGGGCTCAGGGAGAAAGCAAAGCACACAAAATTTTGTAGTGTATTGTCAGCCTGCTGAATCTCAAGGTCTCACTTTTTCCAGTGAGGGTCCTAACCTTGGCAGAGCAGACTTGCTGGCGTGGAGACTTTGGCCTTCCCTGGTGCTCCGCTACCCTTAAAAATCTAGAACAAAGCACCAGGTAATCCACTCTTTGTTCTCTAACTGCAAGAGATGAGTCTCTTTATATGCTACCATCGGCTCTTTGGCTTTTTACACTTAGGTCTAAATTGGTAATTAGTCACCCTCAGGCTATCACTGTCTTTTTCCAGTATCTCCATAGGCCCTAACAAGAACTATCCAATTTTATAGTTCTTATAAATACTACATGACCCTCTCAAAAGCTTGAAATACTGCAATCAGCAGTGTAGTCCCTTCCACCTGTGTCTCATCCAAGTTCAACACCAATGAAAGTTTTAACAATTGCTCTGCAACCACATGCCAGGAGTTGGCAGTCCTCCATCTACCACCACTAAATGGAGATTCGCTCACAGCCAGCTGACAGAATCCAGCTCCAAAATTCCATTTTGAAATCTGCTTCCGAGGATGGTTCCTGATACAAACTGTCACAGGTCAGAAACAAACTCTAATATGAAGATTTGCATGCAGTAAGTTTACTGGGGAGTTGTTTTGGGCACGAAACCTGTGTGGGAGCAAGGACAATAGGACTGAGCACAGAAAGAAGCTGAACTGTGATATGTTTGCAGCTGCTGCCTCAGCTGGTCTTATGGGAAGATCTAAAGCTGAAATTGTTCTTCAAAGATGTCCCTAATTGAAGCATGGGGCTATGCCCTCCTAAACCCATTCGGACCAGCTATTAGATGTGGGCTTCCCTGAGGAAAGGATGTAACCTTGTGTGAGACAGCTCCCTTTGGCCAAGGGCAATTCCCAGAGAGGAAGTTGGACATGAGTCTTTGGTAGCCTAAATTCCTGGGAGTTGGAAGAAGGAGTGTCTCTGTTTTGAAAAGGAATCTGGATTTATACCACAGCATACACTACATTATCCAAGAAAGTAAAGTTCCTAGAATTTAACATGAACTATAATCTGAGGAATTATAAGATGTTATTCAGGAGGTAAAGGACTTGCAGAAGATTTAATGAAGTAATAAATAATGAAAGGAAAAAGAAGAAAGGAGTGTGTATTTTTCAATGTGCTTCAAGCACTGTAGCGGTAAATGGGTGCCTTGAACCACAAAAGCTAACTTTTATTCAACAAGTACTCTTCTAGAGCTTTACAAATACTAACTCACTTAACTTAATATAACCTTATGAGTTCTGTACTATTGTCCTTATTTTTATAGGATAAAACCAAGATCTGGAGAGATTAAATTATTTGCCAAGCTACACTACCCAGTAAGTAGCAGAGCTGGTATTTGAAACCCAGTAATTTGTGTTCTTAACCACTATATGAAGCTGCTTCCCTTAATGTATCAGGTCTTGTTTTAAGTACTTTTCCTACATGAATCATTTATCCATTAAGCAACTGGTTCTATTATTAACCCCACTTTACAGAGAAAGAAACCAATGCCAAACTTTTACTAACATTTTGTTCAGTAAGATACCTCCTGTTCATCACTTAATTTATGAAATAATCACATTTAGAATGAAGAATTCTGCCTCTGTCACTTACTAGCTGTGTGACCTTAGAAAAGTTATTTAACCTCTCCATGCCTGTTTCCTCTATGTAAAATACAGACTTACCCATTGGTTGTTGATATGTGAAACCCTCCTCTACCCATAGCAAGGACTCCAGAACTGTTGAGCTTCATCAGCATCAACATCATTATCCACATCATCACCACTTCTTTACTATGATGATGTTAGAGACATTCAACCCAGAGCAACTCCATCTTGAATAGGGGCTTGGTAAAATAAGTATGAGACCTACTGGGCTGCATTCCCAGGAGGTTAAGGCATTCTTAGTCACAGGATGAGATAGGATGTCAGAACAAGATACAGGTCACAAAGACCTTGCTGATAAAACTGCATGCAATAAAGAAGCTGGCCAAATCCTACCAAAGCCAAGATGATGATGAAAGTGACCTCTGGTCATCCTCACTGCTCATTATACACTAATTATAATGCATTAGCATGCTAAAACACACTCCCACCAGTGCCATGACAGTTAACAAATGCCAGGGCAACATCAGGAAGTTACCATATATGGTCTAAAAAGGGGGAGGCACCCTCAGTTCTGGGAATTGCCCACCCTTTTCCTGGGAAACTCATGAATAATCTACCCTTTGTTTAGCATATAATCAAGAAGTAACAGGAAGTATAAGCAGCTGAGCAGCCCATGCCACTGCTCTGCCTGTAGAATAGTCATTCTCTATTCCTTAACTTTCTTAGTAAACTTCTTTTCACTTTACTCTATGGACTTGCCCTGAATTCTTTCTTGCATGAAGTCCAAGAACCCCCTCTTGGGGTCTGGATAGGGAGGCCTTTCCGGTAACAATGAGAATCCATCAAATGTTCAACTAAGAATTCCTGTTCATTTGACAGTTGTATTTCTTAGTGTATATGAGTTATTTGTTAGTCTACTTTATTCATTAGGGTCTTATAAGGCCAATTACTTGTTAATACGTCTCAATACCCCACAGTGAGCTCATAAAATGTTTTACTAAACTCACAGACAGTGAGAGAAGATTTAGCCTTATATCGCAGAAAATGGCTCTAGGGGAACAAGTCCTCCTGCTTCCACTAAAATCCATGTACTTTCAAAATTAAGTAGTCTCATATTCCTCTATACCTGGAAACCACAGTGGTTTTCATGGGTCAGGACTAAAGGTAAGGAGACTGGGTCATCACGGTAGACTTTGTCATGTGACTAATATATTCCATTCAGTCAAGAGAGCTGAATTTTTTTTAAAGCATATAAGGTCAAGTGAGGCTTTTCCATGTATCAACCCACCTGAGAAAGCCATCTTACCATGTTAAGTTAAAGGACAGTGGCACACAGTAAAAATAATCATGGAAGCATGATAAGGAGCACTCCCAGAATTGACTTTTTTCCGTCATTTCCAAAGCTTGGTAATTTTGTGTAATGTTAGCATAAGTTACTCTCTTAAAAAAATTGTTTTTCAACATCTTAGTTCTTTTGGTCTGCTATTGCAAATTACCATAGACTGGGTAGCTTGTAAATGACAGAAATTTGCTTCTCAGAGTCTGGAGGCTGGGAAGTCCAAGATCAAAACAGATTTGATGCCTGGTGAAGACCTGTTCCCTACTTCATAGATGGTGCCTGCTTGCTTCATTCTCATCTGGTGGAAGAGGCAAATAAGCTCTCAGGGCCTCTTTTAAAGGACCTTCACTGATCCCATTTATGAGGGCACTGGCCTCACGACTTAGTCACCTCTGGAAGCTTCACCTATTAACACTATCAACTTGGAAGTCAGGTTATGAATTTTGGGCAGATGTAAGCATTCAGACCACAGCACTCAAGAAATAGGTCTATCCAGATAATAGATCAATATCCAGTTTACGGGAAATGTGTCATAATCGTTCAAGCCCCCCGTGTTGGATATCCTGTACTTGCCACTTCTGATTCACTTTCTTCCCTGCTCTTCCCTAAGAGGCTGACCCATGGAGACTCTATCAATGAACCCCAATGACTTCCAGTTTCTTGTAGGGTTTGATAAAGAGAGATAGTGGTATGAGATCAGAGCACTGGAGAAAAGTGAAATGAGGGTGGTGGTTGTTGTTTCCCTCTGACTCCTTTCCCACCAGATCACCATAATTTGGCTACATCCTTACATCAAAATCTCCTGCCAGTAACACTTTCCTAGAGCTGCAGCTGCTGTCTCCAGGCTCCAGAGCCTGTTTGACCCACTTGTCTCTTCTGGCCTTTGGTATTAAGGGCTCCACTGCTGCCAGCCCTAAAGAGTGGAAATATCAGCGTTGCTTTCCCTAAATCTTGGCCACACCTTTGAAAATCATTCCTTTATTAAATTCTCTATTACCCAGTTTGAGTGTGCCATCTATTTCCAGCTGGGACTCTGATACAACAACTAAACAAATGTTGATTCTTTTTATTCAAAGAGTGCCTGACTCCTCTCCATGACTGGACCCTGACACTGTGCCCTAAGCCCAATGCCTTCTCCCAATCCCTTTCTACATGCTTTGCCATCAGCCAGTCTTAACACTCTCAGTCAATTATTGAAAGCCACCTCTTATTTACTATACTGTGGTTATTTCTGAGATATCAAAAGCAATTAGAAAAAATTCTATCAATCCATTTTGTCACAAGCTCCCACTTGGTATGGATTCACACATAAAACATGCATTCAAGATGAACCTCTTTTCATCTCCAGTCATCTCTAACCTGTTTAGCCTCGTAGCCTGACTTCTGGCAGATGACAAGTCATTTCTGTTGCAGCCGATGCTTAACCTCTTCACCCTTTTCCCATGTGACCTCTGACCATCCTATGGTCACAAGAAAGCTGACCATGACCTCTGACTCTTGTCACTACTTGACCACGCAAGGAACAGAATAAATTGCAAAGCACACTGGGCCCAGTGTCATGGTCTAGTTTTAACTCTGTTACCGGCTAACCGTGTGAACTGAATATGTCAGTTCCTTCTCCCAGGGCAACATTTCCTTGTTTATAAGCAGAAGGGAGTTGCAAAAAAACCCTTCTAGCCCTACAAAATGGCTTTACTTTCACCTTTCAGCATGAATCCTCTAACTTCTAATCTCCTTCCCTTACCACAATCCCAGGTTCCTGTCCTTGGTTTACTCCACTGATCTTATGCCCTTTTCTTCTTAACTATGGCTTTATCTTTGCATAAGTGTGTACATATTTACTCTAAACATATGTGTGTATGAGTATGCACACACTTCTACATACTCACACGTGGAGATCACCACATTGCTCCATTTACCACATTTTTGAACTACAATTTATGTTGAAATGGGGGTCATCAGTATATACAGTAGATCTAATCAAACTCACCACTGTCCTATTAATTATATCCACACTCGGCATCACAGTTCAGGTCCTCAGTCTACAAATGATGTTAGCTTTTCCCTCTTTATCAGACATATACAAGGTGTCCAGAAATACACCGTGGAGCCCCTTGTAAAAACTGAGTATAACACCCCTCAAAGAACAGACCTGTTAAAAGAATCCAGTTTCTTCTCCTCAAATGATATCACATGTAATATGTATTTTTTTTAATGGGCATGTTGATTTAAAAGGAACACAAGAGATAAGAATGCCCACTCAGGTTGTGAGTTTAACAGGGCTCTGGTTTCCATTTATGTCCTACATCATTAGAGCAGTTTTCTTCTCTCCTAGTTGAGAGATGAATCACTATTCCAATAAGCCAATCATCTGGTTACCTTGCAGACCCCTGAAGATGAAGGTGCACCTTTTTTGTTTGAAGTCAATAAAAGTGTACAGGGGATTGAGGCCCAAGTATGTGGGTCAAGTCAGAGTAGAGACAAGACTGTAAATATATTCCCCTTGACCTCCCTGCAAACAGTTAGCTCTGGTTTTCCCATTAAGATTATTACATTTTTAAATGCTAAGGGCATGATTTGAGGGGGACTTTTGTATGTGTTTAAATCCAGGCCAAAGGTTTGAATTACAAAGAATAAAAAATCATATTTGGTATCACGCTACTCAAGGGAAAATATCCTGCAGACCTTCTGGTGAGTGTGGGGATGTACATTACTCCCAAGAGAGGAGGACACACATCATTGTTTAACCTGGTGGGCTCAATCAGGAGTCAACTCCTGTAATCAGATGCACTGACCCAGGGGAAACTAGCTGCCGATTCCCTTTATTTTCCCCCAGTCACATCCCAAGGTAGAGATGCCATGAGCCTCTGCTCTGTGTCTCACTCACTCACTCATTTTTAATTTTCCCGAAGTCGATGCTTACTTGTCATAAATGTACATAGTTTTAATTCATGCTATAAGGTATATAACAAAAAACAACAGCTCCTTGACTCACTCCTCCCTTCCTTACTACCATCCTCTTTCCCAGAAACACCCACTTTCAACATTATTAGCAGTTTTTCAGTTTTTCTAAATATTTTTAAATATTGTGCTTACGTCATTCTTTCCCGATTTCAATTTTAAAGACTGTATGTTGACTTCTCATTGTGGTAGAGGAGACTTTAGCTCTTTTACAGCACTCTTCCTCATACCTTCACTAACCCTTTCCGCACCTTCCTGATATAATGCACTGTTCAGGCTCATGATCATTTCACCTATACATTATTGTGAGTGTTGAATGTTGCTCACCTGTGTGACAAGTATTAAGCATGATTACCTTTAGCATAGAAACTTTTGCTTTGTTTAGATGTCTAGGCACTTATGACCAGATATTCCTACCCTCTCTTAGAGGCCCTCAGTATAATTTTTCATATCTTCAAATATTAGGTAAATCTGTTAATCACATTTTTTTTCTTGTCTTCTCTTGCTCCAGACTGGACTGTTGTTCTCCAGTCCTGCCACAGAGCTGATATCCCAAGGTTTTCCTTCCTGCCATCCTGGAAGTTCCCCTCACCACTTTACTGTATTGCAATTTCTATTTCCCAGACTCCACAACTTCCTCCAGTAGCTTCTAAGAAGCATGGAAAGTAGATTTATTGAAAACTTGCATATCCAAAATTTTCTGTCTTTATTTTATTTTCATACTTAATTATGAATCTCCCCAGGTATATAATTCTATGTTGGAAATCACTTTCTCTCCAAATTTAGAAGGCTTTGCTCTATTATGGTCTGTATTTATTCCAGCATTGCTATTGAACAATGCTATCTTAGTTTCTCATCTTTGTAAGTGAGCTGTGTTTTGCTCTCTGCAAGGTTTTAGGATTTCCCCCTCTTTCTTGTCATGAGTATGTATCCTGGCTCTGGTCATGATTTTAGGAACTAAGTGGGCTTTTGCAGTATGGAGATTCCTGTTCCTTTCATTATGAAAAATTTTTTCTTGTATTATTTCTTTGAAAGAAAAATCTCCCCCATTTGTCTTTCTGGAAATCCTACTATCTTAGGTCATTTTGATTTCTGTACCAATTCTCTAATTTGCATAAGTATTCTCTCCTATGAGTATCTTTTAATCTTTCTGTCTACTTTCTAGGAGCAATTTGACTTCATCTTCCATGCCTATCCCTCCTATTAGGTTTTTTTTTTTTTTTTTTTTTTTTGAGACGGAGTCTCACTCTGTCACCCAGGCTGGAGTGCAGTGGTGCAATCTCGGCTCACTGCAAGCTCCGCCTCCCGGGTTCATGCCATTCTCCTGCTTCAGCCTCTCCGAGTAGCTGGGACTACAGGCGCCCGCCACCACGCCCGGCTAATTTTTTTGTATTTTTAGTAGAGACAGAGTTTCACCGTGGTCTCGATCTCCTGACCTCGTGATCCGCCCGCCTCGGCCTCCCAAAGTGCTGGGATTACAAGCGTGAGCCACCGCGCCCAGCCCCTTCTATTAGTTTTAATGTTGCCTGTCATGGGATTACTCACTAATCTTTTTCTCTGGTTCTTTTTTGGAGTACCATTTTCTCATTTCATAAATGCAGTATCTTCCCTTCCCTCTTCTAGTCTCTGAATCATCTCTTTCTTCCACATTTCTTCTTTTTGTATTCTCAGCATATAGTATATTTTTATAGTCTCAGTATTTCATGTTATCCATTGCTCTTTGACCATCCATTTATAATGAAAAGTAAAGAATAAAAGCTCTGTTTGAGAAAATCAAATACCCGCATGCTCTCACTTATAAGTGGGAGCTAAACAATACATACACATAGACATAAAGATGGAAATAATAGACACTGGGGACTCCAAAAGAAGGGAGAGTGGGAAGGGAGTGAGGATTGAAAAATTACCTATTGGGTTCAATGTTCATTATCTGGGTGATGAGCTCACTAGAAGCCCAAACCTCACCATTATGCAATATGTCCATGTAACAAACCTGCACATATACTCCCTGAATCTAAAAATAACAAAAAATAAATAGTCATTTAAGTGCCTTTTTAAAAAAAAATTAAAGCTCTGTTTGCTTGAGCTAGGCTTGTAAGCTGTTGGGCTTTATTTTAGGATGATGGGGCTTTTGCTTTGGGCCTCCTCCCCATGACAATATCTGTATATATGTTTCTTCTAGACCTGTTTCTCCAGAGAAGAATCTTCTAATCCCCTACCCAGAAGGGCATAAGCCTGGCATCTAACATTCTAGAAACTTTTCATGATTTGTTAGGGAGGAATGGCTAACTTCTTGTCAATATTCTCCTCTATAAAGAGGTATTTTCAACTTCCTCTCTTCCACTAAATCAGTTACCTATCCTCCATCTGTTTCTCATCTTCCAAAAATTTATCTGCTATCCACTGTTTTCACTTCCCTTGTTCTTTCTTCTTATGCTTTTATATTTTTATTCCATTATTTTCATTTTAGTGGGGTTTTAGAAAACGGTAGGAAAATATGGTTTAATCTGCCCTCTTGACATGGAAGCCCCCATTTTTTATAACATAGATATTTCTGAGTACCTACTATGATCTTGGTTCTGTGCTAAGTTGAGCTATATAACAGTGAACAAGACAAAACTTAAAGTCATGGAAAAGATACAGATAATACACATATACATTATAAAAGAAGAAGAAGAAGGTAGATGAGAGAGATTGACAGGAGAAACCAATGGGCAGGCAGGGAGGGCCTTCTTGCAGAAGTGAAATTTAAGGTGAGAGCTGAAGGATAAGTAGATGTTGGCCATGTTTTAAGGGGAGAGAATGGGGGATGAAAAAGGCGAGCATTTTAGGACAGGAAATTGAGATAAGGAAGATAATTAAGCGTTCATAGAAATGGAAGAAGACAGTGTAAGTGAACTGCAGTAGGTGGGAAGGAGAATGGAGGAGTTAGTGAGTAAGGCTGGAGACAGATCACAAGCGAAATTTTATGTGGAGTTAAGATATTTGTATATTATCCTAGGTGCAATGAGAAACATGGAGGGATATTAAGCCAAATCCTGCATCTGTTCTATTCATTCAGCCAGCAACTGATTACTTTCCATGTGCCGAGAGAGAGCAGTTAAAAAAACACACAACTGTGAAGAGATTAATATGTATGAAGGGCTTCACTAAAGTCCACCAAATAAACACTACTCAAGTACAGACTGCAAACCAAAATGTATCTGTGTTATGACATTAATTGCAAATAACAAGTATGGTGCTGAAGTCTACACCAATGGAATTAGATGAGTGCTATGCGCTTAATTTTAAAATAAAACTAGTTTTCAGTAAAACAGACACACACACACACACACACACACACACACACACACACACACAAAACCTCTGCCCTCGGGATGGTTACTTTCTAGTGCTTTCCTGTCTTCCTCTCCATGCGTGTAACAAAGGCAAACCCCTCCAATTGTTCCACAAGTCTCAGCCCCTCTCCCCTGCTCACTCCAACAATTTTCCCCTTCAGTCCATATGAATCCTTCCCTTTCTACTTCATCATTATCGTTGTCATCAAATATGGTGTAGTATCTCCTATCTTAACAAATAAACTCAAAGATAAATAAACAACAAACATAAAAAACCTCCCTTGACCCCAAAATCTCTCTCCAATTAAGGTCTAAATTTTCATCTTCCGTTTTCATTGAGATCTTACAAAGAGTTTTGCATCACTGATGTGTCTCCTTCCGTTTTCTCCAGTCAGGATTTTGCACAGTCATGGTCACTAATAACCACTGTGTTGATAAATGCAATGGCCAGTTTCTTACTGTCCATCTTACTTGAATCATCAGCAACATTTGAAACAGTTGATCATACCATTTCACTTGGCTTTGGGCACCTTTCTGTCTTGGTTATTTCACTGCATCACTGGCTACTACTTCTCATCTGCCTTTGTAGGTTCCTTCTTCTCTCACATACTCTAAATGTTGAGATACCCCATGACTTGGTCCTCAGACTTCTCTCCTCTCTCTGCACATACTTCTTTGGTGACGTTAGCCAGTCTCATGGCTTTAAATAGCATATATAAAATGATATACTCCAAAATTATATCCTCATTTTGACTTCTTCCATAAACTTTATATTTTTATATCAAATTCCTAGTTGACATCTTGGATGTCTAATAGGCATCTCCAACAACATGCTCAAAACCAATTTCTGATATTTCCCCACTCTCTGAAGCCTATTCCTTCCGTGATATCTCAGCAAACAGTACATTTACTCTTCTACGTGCTCAGGTTAAAAACCATGGTGTTGTCCTTGACATCTTTCTTCCCCTCACTTATCCCATCCAAACCATCGGCAACTACTGCTGTCTCAACCTTCAAGGTATATCCAGAATCCAACCCCCATTTCTTCCCACCTCCGCCACTACCACTCTTGTCTAAGACACCATCAACTTGCTCCTAGAAAAAGCCTCCAATCTGCTTTCTATCTTGCTTTCTAATCATTTTTTCTCAATACAACAGTCAAAATAATACCCTAAAAATATAAATTGTATCATTTCTTATCACTGAACAAAACCCATCAGTACCTTCCCATCTTTCTTAGAGCAAAAGCTAAAAAGTCTTACACTTGCCCATAAGATCTGACAGCCTCCATTCCCCATGCTGCTATCATCTCCAACTATTCTCTTCCTTTTGCTTATCCCACTCCAGCCATGCAGACCTTCTTGCTAAACCTCAAACAGTCTAAATAGACTCTCTACTCAGGCAACTTGTCCTTGCTGTTCCTTCTGCCTGGAATGTTCTTCTCCAAGGTCTCTATGTGGCAACTGATCACATGTTACCTTATCAGTGAATTCCCTGGCTACTCTTTACAAACCATAATTTTCTCCCCTACTGCCACATCTTACCCCTTTACACTTTCATTTTTCTCTGTAAAACTTATTACCATGTGATATAGTTTGGATATTTGTCCCTGCCCAAATCTCATGTTGAATTGTAATTCCCAATGCTGGAGGTGGGGCCTGGTAGGAGGGGTTTGGATTATGGGGATGGATCCCTCATGGCTTGGTGCTGTCTTCGTGATAGTGAATTCTCATGAGATCTGGTCATTTAAGTGTGTGGCACCACCCCCAACCCCTATCCCCACTCTCACCGCCCTGCTTGCTCCTGCTTTCTCCATGTGATGTGCCTGCTCCCACTTCACCTTCTGTCATAAATGAAAACTTCCTGAGGCTTTACCAGAAGCCAGCCAGATGCCAGGACCATGTTTCCTATAAAGCCTGCAGAATCATAAACCAATTAAACCTCTTTTCTTTATAAGTTACCTAGGTAACTTACCGGGTGCTTCTTTATAGCAATGCAAGAATGGTCTAATACACCATCTAATGCACTCTATGCCCCATTCACTTGCTTATTAAGTTGCCATATGGCCTCCTTTGAAGATATGCATTTTGTCTGCTTTTTTTCTCTACCATATTCCCAGACACTAGGACAGTGTCTGAGACTAGTAGGTAGTCAATATATATTTGCTAAATTAACAAATGAATGAACAAAATTGAGTCACAGAGTCAGATCTCAAATGGCAACAAAAAGACCTTATTTTGAGAAACTTAAGCTAAACCAGTCAAAGACTGCATTGGCTTTAGAGCCTAGAAAAAGACTAAGACTTTAGGTAGGGACCAAGTCATTAGATAGGTAAAATTTGGTTAAAATAAGCATCAAAAAGAAGCCTTAGGCCACAAAGTCCAAAGAAGTACTGTTAGCTACATAAGACAAAAGCAAACAGCTTCAAGAAGTTCTAAGAGATGGGTAGGGGGCTTGCACAAAATTGAAATAACATTTAAATCATGGTCTCCTCTTTCTCTTGCATTTTCCAGAAAGGATTCCAAAAACACAGGGCTAAGGAGATTGCTGCCATGTGAAATACCAATAAAGGTGCTTCACAGGCTGACTCCAGGTCCTGAAAAACAAAGAAATATAAGGCAAGAGGTTTTTAAGATATTTCACAAAGACGGCCCAGAGAGAGAAAGAGAAAGAGAGAATACAAACCACATACCTTACTTGGCTAGCAAAAACAACCATGCATTCTGAGAAATCAGAAGGGAACTTCAGATCTGCAAGGAGCCCTACCCACCTTATGCTCTTTCCTGACCACTTTCTTCCTCAGATCCAATAAACCTTTTCATCTCTTTTCAAGCTGTCTAGGGGGAGTCATAAAAAAAGCAGCCCTGACAGATGCTCACGTCAGCTCAACACGGCCAAAAGAATAAGCACACATCAGGGCCTGCTGCTCCCTAGCATATCACTTGAAGGTTTCACTTGGGTGTCCCTATAGGAAAAGTGAAATGGGCCCTTTTGAACTGACTGGAGTTCCCTGGACTTTCCCCACTCAGAGAAGCAGTCCCGTGTTTTTGAGTTTGCTAGGTGTTCAGAAACATATCGTGGAAGTTTCAAGAAAAATGAAACAAAGCAGAACCTGGGAAAAGCCTCAGAGACTACAAGAGTAGATGCTTTCAGGGGAAAGAGTCTAGTTTGACATTTACAAGGCATGACTGGTCCCTTTTCTTTTTTTATGGGACACTTAGAGATTCTGATGATAATATGATGGTAAGTATTAAGAAACAGTTAATTTGTTTCCCAGTTTCTTCTGATAGCCAATCAAAATGTCAGAGATAGGAAGAAAGAAGAGGAAAGAGAAATTCAAAAACTTATCATCTTCTTAGTGAAAGAGTTGGGAAAACTGTTGACAGGGTTAGCAACAGCAGAGGAGCACCCCAGTCATTCTCTTCTTCAAGACTCCAGCTTCTAAAGATGAGAATGAAATAAAGACAAAGGAAGTGCCCTAACTCACATAGCCTCCACCATCTAGATGCCTCTTCTCCCTCTTCCACAACCAAATCTGACCCAACTAAGTCCCAGGTCAAAAACTTCAGCTGTAAAACCAAACTCCTATTATCATTTTTGACTAAACACTTCTTCTAAAAAAAATAGTATTACATTTTCAACCCTACTAAGCAGTCTGTTTCTTGAGTTTGGGGTTTATATCCATTTTATATGTTGCCCCTATAGGATCCATCATAGTGCCTTACCTAAAGTAAGTCCTCAATAAAGCTTTCTCCAATAAACAAATTAATGAATAAATGAGAACGAATTAAGAGGTCATAAGTAACTCTATGGGTGCACTGGTGTATTGATGGCAGTAGGGGGGACCCAGGTACCACTTTATAAAAGTGGAGACAATAGCTTTCCAGAGGAAAATTAATAAATTCCTGTGTGGCCAAACCATTGAGAAGGACTTACAGCAACAGTATCATTATGGCATCTCTTTACCTAACAATAAGAAAAATGTTCCAACTCTGATCTTCAGCGAAGACCACTGGACAAATGCAAGGTAGTTGATCATCAGAGGGAGAGCAGTGGCCCAGGAACCTGGGACTTGAGGGGTCTTAACACATCTATGAGGCTAGTGCTCCATAAGAGCAGAACATATTTAAGAAAAGACCCCTGGATTGGCTCATGAATATGGGTCTCTGGGTTGCCTCTAACACAAATCCTGTAACCTTGGGCAGGTCCAATATCCCATTTGTCACACAAGGCCTTCAAGAGGGATTCGCCTGTCAATGAAGATTGGGACTAGAATGACTCTAAAGTCCCTTCCAGCTCTAGAATTCAATCTGTTCCACATCAGAAGAGGATTTTCACTGTGTCCAAAATGCAATCAGCCTCAAAACAATTTTTTTTAATTTGTGTCTTCAAAATTATTTGGACTCTGAAGATTCCGCATTGCCAAGCAACATATGACCATTTAGGTGGCCCAAGCTTAAGTGTGAGTACCCCCTCCTAGGTCCCTTGGGGTTTTTCTCTTGGTCCCCAGCAGCCCCGCTAGGTCCCTCAGCAACACTGCCACGTCCCTCCCAACCCCTCGTTAACATATGGTCTCCTTAACTCACAGAATTGTCTACCCCAGTTTTTGTAAAGCTACTAGTAAAAAGTTCTGAAATAGAAACCAGACGCACACATGCACCTTGGGATGTATGTATTATGAAGATGAAACTGACACATCTCTTCCCAGTTGGCTTCACATCTTTTTTCCCCACCTGGTCATGTGGTGTGCACCTGCAATACGTTCACAAGGCTTTAGATTACAACAAGAATGGTTATATCAGGTTCCAGGATGGCCTTGGGTTTTAATCCCAGGTGAGTTGTGCATGCATCAGGGGTTTTTATTCCCACCTCATCTTTATGGTTCTCATGGCTTCCTCTTGTGTTCAAGCTAATATTTCATGTGGACGAGCAAGCCCCTTATTTCCCTCTTCCACTGTCCAAACTTTTTTGTTTTTGGAAAACTGGTTTTCCACCCTCTTAATTGTCAGAATCTGTGGTGTGAGGCAAACATGTGCTGTGGTTGGGGATAACACTCGCATGGTGATATTGTTCACCACTTGTGGCAGATTGTCTCACACTGGAAAACTGCCTTTGAGCCTATGGGCTAGAGGAGACCTTGCCATAGAGACCATCTCTCCCACCGCCATCCACAAAAGCTAATGGAGCAAAGAAAAGTAAAAAAAGAAAGCAAAGGGGGCTGTAAATTATCCCACAAAACCCAAATCCCATAGATCTATAGAATCAAGACCGCAGAAAAATGATCTATAACTACAGTGATCAGATATTCTGAGCAAAATGGAGGATTGTATTTGATGGATGCTGTGAGACTAGCACAGAATATTTGTTCTGTTTTTGTTTTTGTTTTTGTAGAGGTACGATCTCTCTCTATCACCCAGGCTGGAGTGCACTGGCACAATCATAGCTCACTGCAACCTCAAACTCCTGGGCTCAAGCAATCCTACCACCTCAGCCTCCTGGGTAGCTGGGACTGCAGGCATGTGCCACCACATCTAGCTAATTTTTTTTTTTTTTTTTTTTTTTTTTTTTGTAGAAATGGAGTCTGGCTATATTGTAAGGCTGGTCCTGAACTCCTGGACTCAAGCAATCCTTCTGCCTCAGTCTCCCAAAAGTGCTGGGATTATAGGCATGAGCTACTTTGCTCAGCCTAGAACAGAACATTTGAAAATATAAACATTTTCAAGAAATGAAAATGTAAGATCACGTACATTTAAAGTTGTAGGCCCATAAATTCTAAATCAATGAACAATTTTTAAGCATTTCCTGTGTGTCAGGCATTGTCTTCTTGTGTTGGTTTATTTCTATTTTTATAATCCAGATGTAAGTGATGACCCTATACGAATGCAAACCTTTGGATCCCTTTATCTCTTCTGGTGGCCACAAATTTGTTACCACTCATCCCACCAACAACAGGAGTCTGTTCCTCCCCTCCTTGAATCTAGGTTGGACTATGACTTCCTTTGATCCATATGATGTTTTGGAAATATGCTATATAACTTTCTAAAACTGGGCCCTAAAAGAACTACACTTTCCATTTTTGTTCCAACACTCTCTCTTAGAACCTCTGAAAACCGTGGTGTAAGAACCTTATCCAATGCAGACAAGCTACATGGAAGAAGGCCAAGACACTATGGCCAACAGCCCCAGCTGAGTTCCCTTCTGGGAGCATCAACTGGCCACCGTGTGAGTGAACCAAGCTGGATGTGCTGGACGGTTGTGCCTCCAGATGACACAGCCCCTGCTGACCTCACATGGAGCAGAACTTCCGAGATGAGCTCAGTCAACCCACAGAATCACAAAAGAGAATAAATGACTTTGTATTCTAAGCCACCATGTTTGGGATGGTTTGTTCCACAGTGATAATGTAAATGCTTCCCTCTTTATTATGCAGGATAGCTTGTTTCTTTACTTCTACACTCAGTCCCTCCTGTTTATTGTCTAAATATGCATATGTATTCTTAGCTAAAATATAGTTTCTTACCTCCAAGTCTACCTTTTAGTAGCATAGAACTAAAAAAATGCTTTAAAATTTATAATTTGCTCTGGCTGTCTACCCACAGGTGTATCTGTGAGAAGACAGCAGGACAGAAATTTATTTTTCCACTGATATTAATTAGGTCACTACCCCTAAAAGCAGACATGTCTAAAGTCAGTGCAAGTTTTTAGCAAAGGCAGATTTACCCAGAAGCTAACAAAGCTTACACTCGATTGCACAGTTGCCTTCCAATGCCCCAGGAGGGGTTCCGCCTTTGTGTCAACATGTCATAAGTCACAATAAGCCGGGCGCGGTGGCTCAAGCCTGTAATCCCAGCACTTTGGGAGGCCGAGGCGGGCGGATCACGAGGTCAGGAGATCGAGACCATCCTGGCTAACACAGTGAAACCCCGTCTCTACTAAAAATACAAAAAATTAGCCGGGTGTGTTGGCGGGCGCCTGTAGTCCCAGCTACTCGGGAGGCTGAGGCAGGAGAATGGCGTGAACCCGGGAGGCGGAGCTTGCAGTGAGCCGAGATCGCGCCACTGCACTCCAGCCTGGGGCACAGAGCAAGACTCCGTCTCAAAAAAAAAAAAAAAAAAAAAAAGTCACAATAAAATTTGCATCGTATGTTCACTGTAGTAGGGTAAGGGTCCCATCTGTTTCCTCTCTAGCTATGCCTCGGTCACACTTCCCCTCCTGTCAGGTGAGTCTGTGTGGCCACTGACATTTTGGGGATCTGATGAAAGGGAAGTTAACATAGGCATGGATGTTCTTTGGGTCATATAGACATATTTATGAGATTTACAGTCACTTCCACATCTAGATATTTTAGGCATCCTGGTATAGGTGCAACTGTGAGGAATTCTTCCACAGCCCTCAATACCACCTGACCCAACATAGGAACACAGAGATGCAGGGCCCAAGTCTGTGTCACAATGCAAACATGCCCCGCAGTGTCCAGAATGGATGAACAGGAAAGTGAAGAGAGACACTGTTTGAAAATATCGATTGCCAGAAGTTGGTTCATGCAATATTCCACTGGTCATCAAACGTGTAAAATTATAAGCAGAGGTTTAGAAGATTAGGTACTTACTGGCACAGTCAAATGGAAGTTTTGAGGAATGAGCTTTCAGGAATGAACTTTATAATATATTGATGCTATCATAAACACAACATGAATTTTTGGTTCTTTTTTAACAGTAGTCACATGAAGTTGAATCCAACAGAATTCCTGGGTGTGTGGGACACAATCTTGATCAGTACTGCAAAGAAGGAGCCTATCTCTGTGTGCAGTCACAGAAGTCTGTGTTTATGGTTACAATTTACCTATAATAATCAATTTGTGATCAACCATTCTCTAAGTAAGACTGAAAACATTCCCTTCTCCCTGCAGAAAGTAGTATTACGAAAGTAGGGCCACAGGAAAAGGAAAACCAAAAGATGCAGACAACCAATGTAGGAGGAAAAAATATCGGAGAGGTGTACCAGGAAATAAACGAATACAAATATTATATCACTGTCATGTCCAGGTTCCAGACAGAAAGCAGAAGACAGATGAGAGACAAAGGGCAGGTGTCAGGTGAATCTGTCTCCTTTTAAAAACATTTTCTACAAGCCTCATGCAGCAATTTCTCCTGACTTCTTATTGGCCAGAGCAAGTCAAATGACCACTTGAGAGGCAAGAAGTAGAAGTACTGTGTTTCTTTTATTTGGTGGTTGTTCATTTTCTGGACACATTACTATCCTCCTGCCCCAAATCCCCATTCTGATACTAATGAAGAATGGAAAAAAGCACATTGGGTAGGCAACCAGCAGGGTCTACATCAGTGGAAATCTCTAATCCAGCCTCAAGCAATAGAGTTATCTCTATTTACTAATGATTAGTGGCTTGAGAAAAACAGCCCTTTGCCTCAGCTAGTAACCTTAACTATAAAAGATCACAAGCAAATGTTTTACTATATTTTTAGTTCACTAGATGGATCCACCATCTATTTACCTGATTAAGTGTTGAACTATTTAGAGAAGACAGCTCATAAGCTATATGGGTCAAAACGGAGCTTTTAAAGAAAATGCCATGATCAGGGCTATTACTTGGCTTATTCCTTCTCTCCCGCTTCCCAGTCATAATTACACATATTAGGGTAATTGAGAAATTAACAGAGACAGCCCTGATAATAGAGTAATCACCTTTCCTAGGTATTTGCTTAGTTCCTATGGTTCATGAATATCATTTAGATACTCTTAAGTTTGCTTTTCATTAGAAAAGGGTCGCTCCCTTGCTCTGCTCCAAATTTTTAATTTGCCTACTGTATTAGTCCGTTTTCAGGCTGCTGATAAAGTCATACCCAAGACTGGGTAGTTATAAAGAGGTTTAATTGGCTCACAGTTCCATATGGCTGGGGAGGCTTCTTAATCATGGCAGAAGGCAAGAAGGAGCAAGTCACGTCTTACGTGGTGGCAGGGGAGAGAGATAATGAGAACCAAGCAAAAGGGGTTTCCCTTTATAAAACCATCAGATCTTGTGAGACTTATTCACTACCATGAGAACAGTATGGGGGAAACTGCCCCCATGAGTCAATCACCTCCCACCAGGCCCCTCCCACAACACATGGGAATTATGGGAGCTAAAATTCAAGATGAGATTTGGGTGGGGACACAGTCAAACCATATCACTTCCTAAATTGAAAATTAAGTTGATGTACAACCACACCCACCAAAGGTCACAATATAGAGGCCCGCAGTACCCCACAGACATATCTTGTTTGGTCCATGCAGTGTTTTTAAAAATAATTGAAGTAAACATCAAATTTAAATTCCAGGCACTTTGAGTCAAAATCCTTGATTCCTACCTTTTCTTAAATAATCAAAATGTCCAGCAACCCTGGCTTGCATTTGTGCATAACAACTATCTGTGGCTGGTAGTGGCTCATCCATTGGGCCGAGTTAAGAATTCCATACAGTTAAAAATATCAGAATAGGTAGACATTAAGGTTCATAATTGAGGCCAGGGTTGCCTGGATTTATGAACTCTAAGCTCCACCTATCCACATATTTTAAACTGTAATAGAAAAGGTTTTTTTGTTATAGCTATTTCAGGAATTCACATGAATCAATTAATCGATGGCTTATTTATGAAAGAAAAAATAGCGTAAGACATAGCTAATGCTTTGAAAAACCCACAAAATCTAATAATATTGGCAATATAAAACAAACCTTCAAAAAAATAGTTATAGTGAGTATGAAGCCATACACATTTAATGGGACAGATAGTAAGTAGCACGTGATAATCCATGCTGGGGAAAGATGAAGTCATATTTCTTTGGTAATAAAGAAATGTAACAAAAAATATACCCGAAGAGATATCATGTTTCCTCACTCAATCTTACACAGAATCTGTCCTTACTGTTGGCCAAATTCTAAAGAATTCAATTATCTAAGCAGATTGGAGCATCCTTAATCCTGCCAACAGGGCAGGCTTTTCAAGGCTAAGCTAGAGAAGGGGCCCTGAGCAAATAGGGCCACAGTGTGGGTAAAAAGAAAATTGTCCAATTCTATATGGGAAACTGTTCTAAGTCAACAGCTCATTTGTTGCTAAAACATGACACTGTCTTTAGAGAAATGCATGCAGAAGAGAGGTAACACGTTTCTCTGACTTTTTGTCTTCATTTGCCAAGCTGAACAATGACTTACATATTTGTCATAATGACAATTAATGATGTTTGAGTACTTTCAATGTGCCAGGTACTAGGCTAAGAAAATAACAGACACCATCTCATTTATTATTCATAAAGACCCCCATCATAGAAATTTTTTAAAGGGGGTAAAGTAACTTGCCCCCAAAGCTTTCAGTGCCTGCAATATGACACCTAGGAAATGATAATCATATTGAACTTGAGTCTGTCTAACAAGAGTATCCATGCTTTGCCATTGTGCAATAATTAGAGCAATAAATACTATTTGAAATATACTGTGAAGGTTATAAAGTGTCTTAATACACATTAGGTCACTTGATCCCAACCATCCTGAGAAAGGTGTAACATATTAATATGTGATTTTTTTCTGTTTTCCTTAGGAAAAAAGATTAATGAGCAATGGTTGCTTTGCAACAATTTGCATAGCATTATGACATAAAGGTAGACGATAGAAGAGAAGAATAAGGCAATCCTGATTCAATATAGATCCTCTCTAATGTGAAAATGAAGAACTCCTTATAATCCCTGGGAGAATTAAATCAATCCTTTAACCAAAACACAAGTAAAATCCAATGGGAGCACAGAGAACTGAGTGATCCTGTCTGATTGGAAGAATTCAAAGAAGCATCACAGAAGTGAAGGGCAGGATTTCTACAGGCAGAAATGTGGCAGATTTCTAGGCTGAGAGAATAGCATTGGTTAGCAATGACACATAGACATATGAAAAAGGCAGGGCATGTTTGTGGAATCATTCTGTGTAGCTAGAGCAGGTCAGTAAATGAGG
Source organism: Nomascus leucogenys (assembly GCF_006542625.1). NCBI lineage: Eukaryota > Metazoa > Chordata > Mammalia > Primates > Hylobatidae > Nomascus > Nomascus leucogenys. The sequence goes on along the minus strand of NC_044381.1, from coordinate 2,003,563 downwards.
AAAGTGGGAGAAAACCGGATAAGGAGGACAAACCTGCATAATGGAGACACTGAACACAGCAATGAGAAACTGAAGCGCAATTAATGGTTTTTGCAGTGGACATTAGCACATTCCAACCTGTGTTTAAGGGGGATGTCCAAGTCAGCAGTGTGATGAATGGACCAGATGAGCAGTAAGTAACCCGGACCCTGGGGCCACACTGAGCTGCCCTAGCTTGGTGATAAAACCTGCGATCTCATTTGAGGATGAAAGGATAGTAAGCCACTTTCATGTCACTATTCTTGTTTAAACAATATTCAGCCATTACCTGGAGGCTGAATAACAGTTTTCTCATTGATGTTCTTTAATTTCATAAAGCAATTAATCTAAACTGTAAGAACCCATATATTACCCCCTCGAATCCCAATAAAGCTATTTATTTTTGTGAGTAAGAAAACTTTGACCAATAACTTTTTTTAGGTTTCTTTCAATTACTCTTTATTTTTTAAAGTATGCATACCTTCCCTAGATTATCCTAAGGAAATACGCAGAGACGCCAGTCAAGAAATTTTTGCAATAGTCTTGGTTTGAAAATGACTAACATCTAAAAAAAAAAAAGAAAATGACTAACGTCTGAGCTAATAAAATGGTGCTCAGTGTTCACATGTCATGCATGAGATGCATGACGCATTATCTCATCCCAACCCTGTGGGTTCTATAACTATCTTGATTTCAGGAATGAGAAATGGAGAGGTTACAGAACTTGTCCAAAGTCATAGATCTAGTCAACAGAGGAGCCAGGACTTGGCCCCCAGGTCGATTTCAAAGCTGGGGTTCTTTATCATAATGGGGAAGAACTGCCTAGCTAGGATGCTAGAGGGGATGGAGACACATGACAAAGGCAGAACCCACTCATCTGCAGGCTGAATTCAGTGTGGTGCAGTGAGTGGAGATTACTCTGGCATGCTGAAGAATCTGGACTATACACAGTAAGGGACATAAACCCATTCAAAGATTTTAAGCAGAAGTATGATGTAGTCAGATCATTAAAAATAGAAAGTTATTGTTAACATCTACTTAAGACATATGTAGTAGATCTGGCCTAAGTCAATAGCTATTGGGGGCTTGCTTTGTTTTGTTTTGTTTTGTTTTGTCTTGTTTTGGAAACAAAGATTGCCAGGTTGCCAACATCCTCACTCTAAATCAAGGTGTTGTATTTTTTTTTTCTGATTTGGCCTTGATGTCTCTCTCAGGCCTGTGAACTCTAGCCCTGCCCTGGCAGGGCTCCAGGAAAGGTGCTTATGGATGTTTTTCGGTGTGTGCCTTTCAGTGGATGCTTCTTTATCCTGGTGGATAGCTTCATCTCTCGTGTCTGACCTGTGCCAAGTTGTCCCTCTCACTGGAAACTTGTTTACACTGGCAGATGCCCTTGTGGCTCTTGTCTGACCTGTGTCCAGTTTATTTCTACCAACAGGGCCACTCTCTCAGAGAGCCCTGACTGGGAAATAAGTTAGGTTTAGGTGTGTCACTCAAGTGAGACACAGAGGAGGCAAATCAACAAAACATGAAATAACAAGCTGTGTATTACTCACAGATCCGGAGAGGGGTGGGCAGCATGCCTCACTCAACCAACTATTATAGAAGGCGGCAGCAGGGAGGGGTCCATAAGGAACACACAGCCTCAACCAGCAGGTGGGGAGCCAGACAGATGGGGGTCAAAGCCTTTGTTAGATTCCAGGGCATTACCCAATCAGGTTTCTCTCAGGAGATTTGATTGGTGGGTTTATAGCAAGCAGGCATGAGGTCTGTGGGGTCACACTGTGACTGCAGGGCTGGGGGTGTGTCGCTGCTGCATGTCTGTTCATTCGGGGTGTGACGGCCAATGGGTAGATTCAAGAAGGTTGCATCTAAGCTGGCCCATAAGGAGGTGGTCACCAGGAGGCAGTTGTATAAGGCAAATATCTGGATTGACCTTACTGAGGAACTGGGAGGAAACAGAGAACTGGAAACTGTGTTGGGGTGACTGCGCCCTGCTTCTGGTATGAGACAGCCCAACTTGGATTCCAAATGGATATTGAGAAAACATAAAATTATAGAAATTTGCTACCCAGGGTTTCTTCACCTTGGCACTATTAATATTTGGGTCTGAATAATTCTTCACTGTAGGGGGCTGTGCTATGCACTGTAGCTTCCCAGGCCTCTAACCACCAGATGCCAGTAGTGCTCCTGCCCCTGCAGTTGTGACAACCAAAAATGTCTCCAATCGCCCCAGGTCAAGAGCCACCGTATGGAAAAAGTTTGTGATAAAAATTGCTAAATTTTTGAAATGAAATTTTATCAAAGCATTTTGGAAAATAAAATGCTTGATTAAAACCTAAACATAGGCCGGGTGCAGTGGCTCACGCCTGTAATCCCAACACTTTGGGAGGCCGAGGCGGGCAGATCACGAGGTCAGGAGATCGAGACCATCCTAGCTAACACGGGGAAACCCCGTCTCTACTAAAAAAATACAAAAAATTAGCCTGGCGTGGTGGCGGGCACCTGTAGTCCCAGCTAGTCAGGAGGCTGAGGCAGAAGAATGGCGTGAACCCGGAATGCAGAGCTTGCAGTGAGCCGAGATCGTGCCACTGCACTCCAGCCTGGGTGACAGAGCGAGACTCTGTCTCAAAAAAAAAAAAAAAAAACCCAAACTTAAAAATACTTTTAAATAAAAAACAGTAAGAAAAAGACATGGAAAATTATCCTAATAATAATCGTAAACTGCTTGATCCAAACCTAAACATAGAAATACTTTTAAATGAAAAATAGTAAGAGACAAATTGCAGCAATACTAAAGTCAGGATCCCATTCCATGGAGACTATTTGACTGATGCCTGTGAAAATGGAGCTGAAGTCAGCCTTGAGAGCTGCTTTTGATGGTCAGGGCAACATGAGCATCTCAGATGAGTGACTTTGATATGTCACAGAGCACTCTCTATCTATTTCTGTCTGAGGCTGCATGAAGTTCTAATCTGCTTAGATCTGATTGGATGGCCCTTTGATTGCTCTATTCATCTGTTCATTTAAAATCTCTTTCATGCCAGGGTTTTCTGACTACACTCATAACCCTGCAATCATCCCAGCTATATCAAGCAGGATAATGTGGCTTTGCTTTAAGCTGAGATACTCCACAAAGCATAAGCAGGAGATTTAGATTCAGCTGAGGTTTTCTGAAAGTTAAGAACACAGCAGGAGTTACCATTTAGGCAACAAACACCACAAGGCTCTAGTTTGGCTTTTTCTCTAGTTGCAAACATAATACTTTTATGTTTTCTTAGATTCTTTTCATTAAGTTAGACCTTTCATGCCAAGCTTCCCTCAGATTCACCCCTAGCTTCTGAACAGGGTAGCATTTGGTGGCTGACAGATGAAATACTTTAATGCACGTCATCTGTATTCACAGCATCCCAGTAATTAACCCCCTGTTAGGTCTCCCAGTAGCACCATTCTATGCACCTCTAAGAATCAGCTTATTTCCGGAAAGAGAGCATATCTTCATGTCATAAACAATGGAGGAGAGATCATATCACTCAGTTTCACTGCTGCCAGACAAAAGCAACTCGTGGAATGTGCCATTTAACCCATTCCCAGTAAAGAATTCTGATACTTTAATCCCATCAGTATCCCAGTCACTCTCACACCCTTACAGAAGCCCAAGACACCTCAGCTGGCTCCCACCCCCACCCAGGCATGGAGTGATGGCAGAAGCATATGAGGAAGTCAGTTGACTTCTTGACCCTACCCAATCATTTGGTGGCTGTCACAGGGATACCAAATGTGAAGCAGAAGTTTTTCAGAGATGAGCTGGGCTCTGAGAGAAGTTCTGAGGGCAACGAAAAGCCTAAAGAGCCTCCAGGGATCCATCCATCTTCCCACAGAGCCTTGTGAACTGCGATTTAGAATCAGGTGCGCCATCTTGAGAAACCATCCCACATTCCAAGCAAAATTAGTTTAATGTTCCCGCATAAAAAGGTCCCGAGCCAGGTGGAGGATCATTATATGAGTATACACCATGGAACTAAAAAGGTTTGCATGCTGCTGGAAGGAATTCATCGGGAAATTTATTACAGATCCAGTTCTTATGTAAATTGTGTCCTCCTATGATGAGCTCAGTGGAAGTAGCAAGGCCAAGGAAGGTTATTTGGGCCAAATATCATTACCGTTTCCCCTTTGAGAAATAAGATATTCTTCATCTAGATATTCTTCTAGTCCCAGGAAGAGGAAGGAGGGCAGGGAAAAAAACCCTCAAACTTTCTACAAGGACAATTCTTTGCCTTTAGGAGAAGTCTATCTATTTCTCAATTCTTCCTACAAATTGGGCGAAACTGAAGAACAGCAGGGATAAACAGAGGCTGAAAAAACTCACAGGTTGGCAAATACCACAGTCCTGAGGGGTAAGAGGGTCTTTAGAAACTCAGGTTCTTTATCTTCCATGGTAAACTCTTACAGAATGGGAGTCCTTTTATACCACAAAGACTCGGAGACCACAGACATCACAAGTAACAAGACAGCACTGTGGAATGTCAAAGCACGGACTGGGAAGCTAAATGGACTCACAGCCTAATTCTAGGCCTATCATCTGCTAACAGGAATTCTAATAATGAAAAATAACAACTACCACGTATATGACTCAGGTACCCCATGCCTCCATCAGTACCCATTTCACCCAGAGTGAAAGCCACTGCAGTAACCACAAGACTGTGGACGATTTAGTCCCTGATCTCTCTCCAAACAAACTACTGTGACTCTCCCCTGTTGGCACTCCACTCCAACCACAATGGTCTCCATATTGTCCTGGCACATGCAAAGCCCACTCCTGCCCCACGGCCTTTGCACTAGCTGTCCCCTCAGTCGGGAATGTTTTTCTCCAGACCGTCATAATTTCTTCTGATCATTGCTCACATGTAATCTTATCAGAAAAACATTGCTTGTTCTAAAATGACAAAGGCCCTCCACTTGCCCCTCTCAAACCTTCCTCAAGATTCTAGTCCCCTTGTCCAGCTTCAGTATTCTCCACAACACTTATTACCAACCGAAATAACATATAGTCCTTTGTTCATATCTTGTCTGCATCCCACAGAAAGATGTAGGGTACTAGGTACTAGGAATATGGCAGTGAACCGCATGCCAGGTACTACAATATCTGGCATGAGGCAGTGCCTATGTGGATGGACACAATTGACCACCTATGTGTCAGGCACTCTACAGAGACAAGTGTCTCTGAGTCTCACAATGATCTTGCCAGTAGATATGAACAATGAACCAATGACATCTAGGTCTTGACTGAGGGATAAACCATTTTAAGTCACATAACACAGAAAATGAACTTTTAGCAATTGTTTGTTTTCAAGAGTTCTTTTCCGGTTACTCATTCCTGCATAATAAATTTCCCTAAAGCTTACTGGCTTATACCAACAACCATTTTATTGTAATTCTCACTTCTGTCGGTCAAGAATTCTGGCAAGTTTCTGCTTGGTGATTCTTCTGTTCTGCATGGTGTCAATTGAAGTTGCTTAGTCATATTCACAGTTAAAATGGGCTGGTCTGGAAGCCAATCTACTTCACTCACACATGTGACACTCTAGTAAGGAAAGCTACAAGGGGTTATCAAGCAAGTGTCTACAAAAATTTATCCCTTGTTTTTAAGGTTAGGAAGTCAGACCAGAAAGCAATATAAGAAAGGAATCTGAAAGTCTTTTGAACAATTATATTATTACTGAAATGGCACCTGAATTCCAGAGAATATGACATTTTCATGTTCAAATTCAGTTTACCTCTTGAAACAGTAGTCTCATAATTTGATGTCATACTTCACATACTTATTATTCAGTCCTTAAAAATAACTGACAGGTGGAGAAGAAAAACAGTGTCTAGGCATAAATATAATGAAAACTTAATTTTGTGAACTTGGAATCAAATCCAGCAGAAGGTACTTTTGAATTTAGCCACCATTTAAACCAAAGCATTAAGGCTTTATCACCACAAAACAACAACGTAATGAAAGATAAAAGGGGAAAACAATAAATGCACATCTGGGCCACTTTGTACATTTTAAAGATGGGCATACTTTTGGTATAATCTCAGGTTGAAGTGAAAAAGGAATGTGATGGTTTCTTAAGAAATAGAAAGGTATATTTTTCAAGAGAACATCTACAACCTCATTTCTCACACCTTATTTTGTAACAGTGGTGGTGAGGAGGGGACATAATTCAAGAAATGATGGAGAACTCGAACTCCCTCAGTCAGTTTTATTTGAAAAACAAAGTCCCATGGTTTTACTTAAAAGTGTCCTCAAAAATGCCTTTTAGGAACTTCCCCCAACAAAAACTCTTCTGTCTTTCAAGGAACATAGAGACATGCTCTTTCCCTAACAGGTGAAATAAGGCAAGATAATTCCGTGCATGACAATATAATATATCGAATCCAACATTGTGTCTTTGGTTACCATTTGTGCATGTCAGCAGGTTCACATGAGACTTGGGGGAGCCTGTGGTCTACCTTCCTGGTCTACTCCCCTTTCCTTTGTCTTCATGAGCAGCACTTTTCAACTTTCTTTTCTTCCTCCAGTTCCTCTTACATGGGCTTAGTTTTATGGTAGAATCTGCATCCTTTTTAAAAGTTTATATACTCTCAAAAGTTAGAATAGGAATTCTTCCCTTTCCCATTTGATTTAAAAGCACATCATTTAAGGATTTTTCTTATCTATTGATTCTGAATATTAGCAACAACATTTATAACAATGGAAACTGCAGAGCTGGTGTGCCACCGGCCCACAGCAAACCACATGGCTGAGGTCAGAGTGAAGGAGGAATCAAGAACAATGCACCAAGGCGAAGGGCTCCATAAAGGGAGGAGATATGGGGAGTGGTGCAGAATTGGAGCCCTTTTTTGGAATTTACAATAGGTACTCAACAATGCCAGAAGAACTGACTTCTTTGCCAGGCTCCACAAAGTGTGGGACCAGTCAAGTCCCTTTTTTACTTATTTATTTTTTTATTAGTCAGGTCACTTGAACTTTTATGCTGATTCTTCATTTTGGCAAACATTCTTTTTCTCATAAAGATTCATGTGGTCTTGAATGTTAAAAGGGCACTTTAAGTATTTCCAAGGACTAAGGGTAATAAAAAAGCAGGGATCTGTTTCTTAGCGCCTGTGAGCTCCAAGAACTCTAGGGTTGGGATCGCAACCATTGCAGAGATGGAAAAACATCTGAGACAACTGAGAGGTGGAATCCATCCAAAATCAAAATGACAGCTGAAAGGAGGCCTTACAAGTTCAAGCCCTTGGATGCATCCTGCAAACAACCAGGTTTTGGGGCAGGCTCAAAGGGGCAAATGCAGGGAATAAGGAAAACTCAAGCAAATCACTCCACCGTTGCACCTAAATCCTGCCCCCCTCATCTGTCAGGTAATAGTCTACAAGTTATGTACTAATCTGCTATCCTAACAGTCTAATACAGTCCATCTCATACTGAACAGGAAGACATTTTAAAGCTATCCTACACCTATGCTGCCCCTGGGTCAGCTGAGTCAGGGAATGTGGTGTGTTAATGATACACACGGGAAGTGTCATGGCCCAATGCAATAAGGAATTAGTTTCACCTGGGATCTGCCTCACTCTGACAAAAAGAGATTTGAAACATCGTACACTATATCCTCAACCTATAGAGCTGCACTGTACGCGGAAGCCTCTGAGAAGTCTTATAGGAAGATTAAACCATTTCACCTTGAATAGTCCAGCATTTCTCTATGTATTTGACTACAGAACCTTGAATTATGCATTATCGTCACATGGGAATACTACATACGGAGGTCATGGTTTGTGACCGTCCTGGCTTCACTGGGATGCCAGAGGAGAGGTTCCAGGGACCACTGGACCACCAAAGAGCAAGAAGTACAACAAAGTGTTATTGGGAATGTTTCAACAGCAGCCAATCAGCTTCCTTGCCTCCAGCTAGAAAAAGCTTGCAAAATAATCCCCAAGTGTCAGGAGCTTGAAACCACAAAGATTAATTTTGCCATCACACTTATGTTATTTATAAATCAACAAGGAAGTACTTTTCAACATGGTCACTCAGAGACCCAAGCATGATAGTTAATTTTGTATGTCAACTTGGCAGGACTAAGGGATGCCCAGATAGCTGGTAAAGCGTCATTTCTGGGTATGTCTGTGTGGGTGTTTTGGGAAGAGATTTGCATTTGAATTGGTAGACTGAGTAAAGAAGATCACCCTCACTAAGGTGGGCAGACACGATCCAATTTGTTGAGAGCATAAATAAAATGAAAACGTGGAGAAAGGATGAATTCCCTCTCCTCTCTTTGAACTGGGACATTCTTCTTCTCCTGCCCTGAAAATTCATACTCCTCATCCTCAGGTCTTCTGATTTGGACCAGGAAATTAAATCATCAGCCTCCCCCCACTGCGCCCCACAGTTCTCAGGCCTCAGATTCAGACTGAATTACTCTATCAGTTTCCTGGTTCTCCAGCTTGCAGATGGCAGATCATAGGACTTCTAAGCCTCCATAAACACATAGGCCAATTCCTATAATAAATTAATATATGTAACACAGAAGATATGTATTTATATATAGCATAATTTTATATAAAAGACCATTTTCTCCAAATTGTATATATTCACATATATCTCCTAGTGGTTCTCTCGGGAGAACTCTAATCTACCAGGACAACAAGGCAGCCACCATCTCTAAACTTGCCATCACCAAATGGAAAAGAGAGCATGGAAAAGCAGGCACTTGCCCTAAAGACACACATCACTTCCACTCATATGGCATCAGCCAAAGCAACCACATGGCCACATCTAACTTGCACAGGGAAGGGCTAGACCTACAGTGTTAGTTTCTTGAACCTGCTAGAAAAAATTACCACAAATTTGATGGCTTGAAACAACACAGTTCTATTTACTTACAGCTCTGGAGGCCAAAAACCCAAAATCAGTATCACTAGGCCGAAACCAAGGTGTTAGCAGGGCCACGCTCTCCTTGGAGGCTTTAGGGGAGAATTCATTCTTTGCCTCTTCCAGCTCCTGGTCACTGTGGGCATTTCTTGGATTGTCCCCTCCTCACTGTAATCAAGACCAGCATCTTCAGACCTTTCTTCGCCTGGTCTTCTCCTCTGAGTGTATCCAGTCTCTCTCTGCCTGTTTTATAAGCATACATGTGATTGCATTAAGGGCCCCTGTGGATAATCCAGGATAATCCCCCTAACTCAATATCCTTAATGTAATTACATCTGCGAAGACACTTTTTTCCAAATAAAGCAGCATTTGCAGGTTCTAGGGATTAGGACTTGATAACATTGGGGACCATTATTCAGCCTAACAAAGGAGAACAGGGATCCTGTATTTAACTACAAGCATAACAACTATCATCTTCTATTTTAGTCTCCCGTCTCACCTGATTTCTCAACTAAGTGCACAGGGTTCTGAGCACTTTGTCTGTCTACAGCTAAGCATTCATTCAATTTCAGACAGAGCCGAAAATGCACAGCCAGAGAAGGCCTCAAGCACCAACTTACACAACCCTCTCCTTGACAATCGAATAATTTGGGTCTCAGAAAATATTATGTACCCAGGGTCAGACATTGAGTATGAGATGAACATAGAACAGAGGTCACCAGACTTGTAATAGAGCCACAAATACTGTATTACATTCTTTGTTAGCTTCCTGGTTAGCCATTTGGTTGGTAATCTGATTTTTGCCCTCTGATAGATAACTTCTGCAGCAACATCTTCAGCCCGTATACTCTGTCCCCTAATCTTTAGAAATTATCATCTGATTTTTGATATATATTTATTGGTTTGTTTATTGTCTGTTTTTCTCCACCAGAATATAGAGTCAATGACCACAAAATTTTACTTTACCCACTGTAGTGGCTATACTAGTGCCTGGCACATAACTGGCATTCTATACTTGTTAAATGAATGAATAAATGAATCTTCAAAACTGAACCTTTTCTCTGATTCCTTGCCAACACTTATTATCTTTCATCTCTTTTTCAAAATAGTCATTCTAACAGATGTGAGGTGATATCTCATTCGGTTTTTTTGTTTGTATGAAGTTAAAAGGTACAAGTGCATTTTGTTACATGGATATATTACGTAGTGGTGAAGTCTGGGCTTTCAGTGTAACCATTACACAAATAATGTACATTGCACCCACTAAGTATTTGTCTTCCTTCATCCCCCTCCCCACATCCCACCCTCTCAGCTTCTGTGTCTCCAATGTCTATTATTCCACACTCTATGTTCATATATACTCATTATTTAGCTTCCACTTACAAATGAGAACATGTGGTATTTGACCTTCTGTTTCTGAGTTATTTCACTTAAGGTAATGGCCTCGAGGTTCATCCATGATGCTGCAAAAATATGATTTTATTCTTTTTAAGATATCTCATTGTTTTAATTTGCATTTTCTTTTTTATTTTTTTGGTTTGTCTGTTGGTTTGTTTGTTTGTTTTTGAGATGGGGTCTTGCTCTATCGCCCAGGCTGGAGTGCACTGGTACAATCTCGGCTTACTGCAACCTCCACCTCCTGGGTTCAAGCGATTCTCCTGCCTCAGCTCCCCAGGTAGCTGGGATTATTCAGGCGCATGCCACCAAGCCCAGTTAATTTTTGTATTTTTAGTAGAGATGGGGTTTCACCATGTTGGCCAGGCTGGCCCCAAACACTTGACCTCAAGTGATCTGCCTGCCTCGGCCTCACAAAGTGCTAGGATTACAGGCATGAGCCACTGCACCCAGCCTTGCACTTTCTTCATGATATAACTTATCATCAGGGAAATGATATATATCTATCTACCTGTTGTCCATTTTCTAATAGTTTACATTAAAACTTCACTAATATGTTAATTTGGTAAATGTCTGATAATGTCCTCTGGAGTATTAAAAAGAATTACGTTTTTAGCTTATAATAAATATAGTTGCAATTTTGTAGACCTTTTGTATTTATTTTGTAATACTTTATATTTTGTCATATTCTTCTAAAGAAATTGCCAACAAAAAAAATACAGATTAATTGTCAATTCATCTCATATGGCAAAAAAAAATCTTTGCTATAAATAGGCAATACTCTAGAATGATTTTATTTATATAAATAGTATAAATTTTTTATGACTTAAGTTGTGATTTTCTCCAATTCTTCCCTGAACCACTGCTTCAGATATTTGCAATCTGATAAAAATTATTGCCTTTAGTTCTCCTGTTTGATCTTAGAGTGAAGGAATCATCCTAGTAAATACATTGTCATGTAAACTTTTCTGACACCAGGTTCCATTTAATTACTTTGGAGCAGAATCAAGCAGAATAACAACTATGAATTCAGTAGCTTTTGTTTATAAAGCAAAAGTGTCTGACAATCACCAAAAACAAAAATATGAACATACTGAGTGGGAAAACACATTGTTTTTTAAAAAGAGAACCTGCTTTTTATTAGTTTTAGAGATGCCCAGAAGAAAACGAATTCTTTACATGAAAACAACTGACAAACTCCCAGTAAAGTGGAGGAAGGACTAAAATGATAGATTAGAATTTCATAGGCTTAAGAGTCTGAAAATTGGTGAAATTTTAACCAAGATATTTATGTAGAAACTTCTAAGCTGATGAACCACAAGCCTTTATAACTATGATTCTTCCATCCTGAACTTGACTCATTTCTCGTGCACTCTCCACTTCCACCTTTCTAGATGTCTTCCGGTACTCTCACTTTCCTTTCAACTTCCAAATTTGCTGTACCTTTCACTGGGACATTCTTCTCCCAAAAAAACCCCCTTCCCCTCCAATTCTAACTCTTAGTCTCTCAACTGTAAAATGAATATTATCGGAAATGAGCTAATAATGCACATTAATGCTTACTCCAGTGTTTGGCACGTGGTGAACACTGAACAAATGTTCCTCATTATTTTTACCACTGGTGTTCTCAACAAGGCAGTTTCAGTTGGATGAATATGCTGGAACGACTATTTGGGGCATTTGGCAGGCCCACGGGGCGATGTTTGGGAGTATGTAATTCATTTGGGGGACAGAAATTTCTAAAACACTATGTGTAAGGTTGGTCTTCTTTTCTTTCGTTTTTCCACTGTCAGTAACTATTTTTTTATTTTTTTATTTTATTATTATTATTATTATACTTAAAGTTTTAGGGTACATGTGCACAATGTACAGGTTTGTTACATATGTATCCATGTGCCATGTTGGTGTGCTGCACCCATTAACTCATCATTTAGCATTAGGTATATCTCCTAATGCTGTCCCTCCCCTCTCCCCCCCACCCCACATCAGTCCCTGGAGTGTGATGTTCCCCTTCCTGTGTACATGTGTTCTCATTGCTCAATTCCCACCTATGAGTGAGAACATGCACTGTTTGGTTGTTTGTCCTTGCGATAGTTTGCTGAGAATGATGGTTTCCAGTTTCATCCATGTTCCTACAAAGGACATGAACTCATCATTTTTATGGCTGCATAGTATTCCATGATGTATATGTGCCACATTTTCTTAATCCAATCTATCGTTGTTGGACATTTGGGTTGGTTCCAAGTCTTTGCTGTTGTGAATAGTGCCACAATAAACATACATGTGCATGTGTCTTTATAGCAGCATGATTTATAGTCCTTTGGGTATATACCCAGTAATGGGGTGACTGGGTCAAATGGTATTTCTAGTTCTAGATCCCTGAGGAATCACCACACTGACTTCCACAATGGTGTAAGGTTGGTCTTCTACGTAATGGTTATTTAGTTGAGTTATTCCAAAGTAGAGCATAACTCAGAACAGAAAAGCATGACATGAAAAGGATTTAACGGGGCAATTCCAGCTCTACCATATCCCCAGAGACTCCCCTCTTTGCCACAGAAAGAAAATTGTTTTATTCAACAGATGTTTACTGAATACCTGTGCCAGGCCCCACCTAGAGTCTAGACATGGAAAACACATTGAGCCAAACAGACTAAAATTTCTTCCCTCGTAGAGCTTTTGTTCTAAAGGGGCTAGGCAGACAATAAAGAAAATAAATAAAAATTTGTTTGTAAGACTCTGGTAAGTCCTATGGAGAAAAATAAAGCAGGGTAACTAGTTTGAGCAGACCAGTAAGCAGGCAGGCAACAATTTTATTTTAAGTAGGGTATTTCACACCTAGCCTAGGTGTGAACGTGATATTTGATCAAATACTTGAAGGAGAAAGAGAGCAAGACTTGTGTACATCTGAGTGCTCCAGGCAGAACAAGCAACCAGTGCAAAGGCCCTGAGGTGCTAAGGAGGTGCCTGATTGTTTAAACGACAGGAGAGAGGACTGGATGGCTGCAGAAGAATGAACCACAAGGAGCATTTCAGGAGCCAGATCACCAAAGGTCTTGCAAGCCATGTAAGAACATTGGCTTTTACCGTTGGCAAGATGGAAAGACGCTTCAGGGGTCTGAGTAGTGATGAAAGGAGATCTGACTTAGGTTTTTAAAAGATAAGAGAATTGTCTTGTCTTTTAAGACAAACATTTGTTATCTTTCATGTTTATTATAAATATAAGATCATGTTATGATGACATGAACTTATATTTAGAAAACCCTAAGGAATCTACCAAAAAACTGCTAGAACTGAAAAACTCAGTAAAGTTGCAGGATACAAAATCATCATATAAAAATCAATAGTGTTTCTATGCACTAACAACTATCCAAAAAAGAAACCAATAAAAAATTTAATTTATGATAGGTACCAGAAAAACAAAATGCTTAAGAATATATTTAACCAAGGAGGTGAAAGACCTGTACATTGAAAATTATAAAACATTGATTAAAGAAATTGAAGAAGACACAAATAAATGGAAAGATATCCCAAGTTCATGGATTGGTAGAATAAATATTGTTAAAATGTTCATACTACTGAAAGTAATCTTCAGATTCAATGCAACCCTACCAAAATTCCAATGACATTTTTAGCAGAAATAGAAAAAAATCCTAAAATTTGCATGGAACCACAAAAGGCCCTAGATAGCCAAACAATCTTGAGCAAAAACAAGAAAACTGGAAGCATGACACTACCTGACTTCAAAATATACTATGAAGGTATAATAATCAAAATGGCAAGGCACTGGCATAAAATCAGATACACAGACCAGTGGAACAAGACAGAGAGCCCAGAAATAAATCCACACAATTACAGTCAATTGATTTTTTACAAAGTTGTCAAGAACACACAATAGGAAAATGACAGTCTTTTCAATAAATGGTGTTGAGGAAACTGGATATCCACATACAGAAGAATACAATTATACCTTTAACTAATACCAGATAAAAAAACAATTCAAAATGAACTAATGACTTAAAACCTGAAACTGTAGAGTAACTAGAGAAAAGGATACAGGAAAGCTCCATGATGTTGGTCTAGGCAATGATTATTTGGATATGATTCCAAAAGCACATGCAGTAAAAGCAAGAATAAACAAAAGGGATTATATCAAACTAAAAAGCTTCAGCACAGCAAAGGAAACAATCAATCAACAGAGAAAGGGATAAACTACGAAGTAGGATAACACATTTGCAAACCACATATCTGATAAAGAGTTCATATCCAAAATATATAAGGAACTCAAACATATCAATAGCAAAAAAAAAAAAGTCAATTATAAAATTGGTAAAGGAACTGAATTGACATTTCTCAAAAGAAGACATAAAAAATTGCCACCAGCTATATAAAAAAACATATTTAAAGATCACTAATCATCAAGGAAATGCAAATTAAAACCACAATCAGATGTCATCTCACCCCAGTAAGAATGGCTATTTTTAAAAATATAAAAGATAACAAGTGCTGGCAAGGATGTAGAGAAAAGAAAACCCTTGCACACTGTTGGTAGAAAAGTAAATTACCATAGATAGCCACGATAAAAAACAGTATGGATTTTCACTAAAAAATTAAAAATAGAACCACCATATGATCCAGCAATCCCACTGCTGAGTATAAACCCGAAGGAAATGAATCAGTATGTGAAAGAGCTGTCTGGACTCCGATGTTTATTTCAGCACTAGTCACAAGAGCCAAGATATGGAATTAACCTAAGTGTCCATTAAAGGATGAATAAAGAAAATGTGGCATATATACACAATGGAGTACTATTCAGCCATAAAAAAGAAGGAAATACTATCATTTGCAGCAACATGGATGAACCTGGAGAACACTATGTTAATTAAAATAAGCCAGGCACAAAAAGATAAATATTGCATGATCTCACTTACATGTGGAATCTAAAAATTGAACTCATAGATGCAGAGAGTAGAATGGTGGGCACCAGAGGCTGGGGTGGGAAAGGGGCAAAGACGTTGGTCAAAGGATACAAAATTTCAGTTAGACAGGAGGAATAAGTTTAAGAGGCCTATTGTACAACGTGGTGACTATAGTTAATAACACTGTGTTATATTATTGAAAATTGCTAAGAAAGTAGATTTTAAGTGCTCTCATCACAAAAGATAAGTATGTGAAGTAATACATATGTTAATTAGCTTGATTTAGCCATTCCACAGTGTACACATACTTCAAAACATGTTATACAGGATAAATAAAAACAATTTTTGCCAATTAAAAAAATAAAAAAGTAAATACATTGGAAAGAGCGTGGTATGAAATGAGCCTAGTAAATCCAGCTATCCAGGAAACCCAGGAGTTTATGAATGTGCAGCCAACCTGCTATGGACTGAATCGTGTCCCCCCAAATTCATATGTTGAAGCCCTAACCCGAAAGTGAAGGTGTTTGGAGACGGGGCTTTCGGGAGGTGATTAGGCCATGAGGGTGGGGCACTCATAATAGGATTAGCATCCTTAGAAGAACAGGAAGGGAGACAGTTCTCTCTTCATTATGTAAGGACACAGCTAGAAGATGACTGTCAGCAAATCAGAAAGAAGAACCTTACCAAAACTCAGACGTGGTAGCACCCTTATCCCAGATTTCCAGCCTCCAGAACGGTGAGAAAAAAAATACCTGTGTTTAAACTGCCTGGTCTATTATATTTTGTTATAGCAACCAAAGATGACTAAGACACAACCCTTCCGTTTGCATGCCCTTCCGGGCCCAAGAGTGAAAACACCAATGGACAGAGACAGAATACTCCAAGCCCAAGAAAGCCTGGAGCTGCAGCTTTTCTGAGCACAGATGGAAAGAGTGAGCTTGGCGTGTGCTGCCAGAGCAAGTGGCTCACCCCGCCATGTCTGTATCTCAACTCCTTTCAACGAGGGATTTAAAATAAGCTGAAACATTCCTTGAATGCCTGCCACATGCTTCTAAGACACTATAGGCCACTGAGAGGGGAACAATTAGCCAAAACATTTCCTCACAGCTCCCAAGACTTCACTACCAGTCATTGTCAGGGAGAAGGTAAATCTCAGTTTTGAAGGCTGATGGTTTGTTTTCCTGTAGTCAACCCTAGGTAAACAAACAACTACCAAGAAGTACTATAGTTTTCAGATGAAATGATAGAATATTAGACATTTCTATTTCTCCTCCGGGCAACATAACCACTTGGTTTCTTTCAGATACCAAGTTAATTGATGAAACAAGAACAAAGAGGAGAATCTTCCGGTGTACCTTAATCAGAAGGAAAGCAAATCAGTTTAACATATTATTATGGAGTCTTCTCTCCAAGTTCCCTCAATATAATTATTCGCTGAGGAAGAAAATATTAAGATGAGGCTAGGATGCACATAACTCTATGGCTAAAACCAAGTAAAAGTACTACAATCAACAGTGCCACAGATCAAAACTATTCTTAAGCCTTGCCTCCCTTGAGAATTGACTCGACCCCAGATAAAATTGCCAAGTGAGCGAAATCTGTCTTTCACTTACTCATCTACATTCTATGTCCCTTTTTAACCCTCTATCACTTTTCACTTTCCATATCCCATTGATTTTAGAATACTGCCTGAGGCCATAATCCTTGAGGAAGATATCTGAAATCATGCTAATACTTTTTTGTGAGTGAATTTAATATTATTCTCATGTGTATTGACACTTTTAAAAAAAAAAAGACTTCTGAGTCAATAGCCCTCTCCTTGAATGATGGCCGTGGCTTAAATGGCAAAATCTATATTCTAGATATACCAAACCTGTATTTCCAGCTCTAAAATATCTTGCAAGCTCCAGACATACATTCCCGGCTAAGAACCATAGCTAGTCTGGGGTAAGGTGGTGAATAACACTGGTTGACAGACTTATATTCACCTTGCAGTTATTAGCTTCCTGTGTACTTCCACTTGAATGTTGCACCTGCATCTCAAAACACAACCCAAACTGAAATTATCATCTTCCACCCCAAGGATGTTCTGTGTCGTTTGAGGTCAGTTTCATTTAATGTTATCACCATGCCCCTAAGCCTTCCAACAGAGAAAGAGTTATCCCTGACTTTCTCTTTAAGCCTCAACATTTAAGCTGCCAGTCATCAGGTTCATTCTATTTCTTTTCCTCTTCTCTGACAAAGATGATAAACAAGTTTCATTAGAAACATTATTATGTTTGTATGTTATATGTTTATATGTTGTATGTTAATAAACAGTGGCTTCCTGATGTGCTGTATGGAGAAAAATTCTAGGATAACCAGGGAACAGAACAGATTGACTAGTAATGTCTGTTATGGTGGAGAAAGGAGTAGTAGGACACATGGCAGACATATGAAATCCTTAGCCTATGGCCCCATCATCTCTTGCCTGAAATATTGTAAAAAGCTTCACTTCTCATAACCAGCCTCTTTCTACTTTCAACTATCTCTCATACTGTAAGAGTTAAATTCTTCCACAGAATTCATAAACATGTAGCTCCATCCCCAGCTTAGACATCTCAATTTGTTTTCTAATACCTTCAGGATAGAGGCCTACCCTTCCCGTGTAGTATATAAGATGCTCCTGAATTTGATCCAGCCTCATTCTCCACACTCATTTCCATCCACATATGGTCCAGGCACACACATACTTTTACTTTCTCTGATCAACATCTGGGAACCCTAGGCTTTCATGCGCGTCCTTCACTCAGTGAAGTTTCATTCAAAGAATAAATATCCTAGTCCTACTTCACTTACAAAATAATTTTTCATCTCTTAAAACCCAATTCAAAATGCCCTTTCCCACAAAAAATAACCCTTTCTAACCTGACTCTTACAGTGCTCCATACATGCATACTTGAAAGTGCTCATCCCATTCTGCTCCAAAATGTACTTGTTTTTTTCTCTCCATCACTATACTGTGAATCTCCCAGCAGGAGAGACCAGGTCTTATTCATCTTTATGTCCCAGGTGCCTGGCACAAAATCTGGTACACAGTAGGGGTATTTGGTAAATGTTTGTTGGATAAATGAACTCAAAGGAAAGCTCTCTAATTGTGTCCATTGAAACACTGTAACATCTACCACCAAAGAGTTATTTTTGGTTGGAGAGGCTATTGTCAATCCTTCAATTCACATCATCATATATAGCGGCCTAAGATGTGGCTCTTCTAGCAAGAAACATAGCCCTAAATATTGCACCCATCAATTGCCAAAACATGAATATTGTTTTCTGATACAATTAGGCCAATGAAATTGCTTTCCTGGAAGCTTTTAGCCCTGCCCAATGAGAAAGACTGGCTGGAAATGCACACTCAGGACCCCTATGGACTCTTGGCTATGTCCAAAGACAAGCAGTAGTATGAATTGCAGTGTTCTCCAAATCCTATATCTCCCTCATGAATTTTTAATCGCTCAACTTCTCATCACAGGTAACGAAGACCTCTTTTCTCAAAAGAATTAAATTAAATTAAAAGTACACATGAATTTGAACTATCTTATTCCCCAGTTTCTACCTCCCCCAACTCCCTAAAACTGAATGTAACAAGAGGAACATAAAGCAAACTACAGAATAATGTAAGTAATTTGAGCTTCAAAGATTCAGATGTTTAAACTCAGAGTACTTACTGAAGTGCCTGACAATACAAGTCCTGGCAGGCTTGGGACTGCATTTCTGGAACGTGGGAATTGTTCCATGAAACAACAACCAAGAAAACTGTTTCAAAAACTCAGCAATTGAGAAAGCATGAAAATCTGTGAAAAGCAACAAGGGGTGAAATAAGGCATAAGATGTCTACAGGAGGTGGCCTTACCTTGAGTTCCTGACTGAGCAACCACCATGTCTCTTATGGACCAAGTCTCAAAATGTGTCATACGAACAACAGATTCACCATACTTTCAAATTAAGTCTGAGAGATGCTTCAAAACTGGACGAGGGGCCATTGTCAGAAAGGAGTTAGAAGGGCTGCAGAGGACAGGGTTGGCACCTACAGGACATGGGCCTGGCACAAGGCCCAGTAATGAGTTACAAGGACCCAAATGTGCCCACCTGCAAGCAGGGTTTACTCTAGGCAATTCCTCAGCTAGGAAGAGTGCTATTTTTTTTCTCTTTTAAAATAGAATAGACCCTAAAGAGTGAAATAGAGAAG
This sequence comes from Nomascus leucogenys, assembly GCF_006542625.1. Lineage (NCBI taxonomy): Eukaryota > Metazoa > Chordata > Mammalia > Primates > Hylobatidae > Nomascus > Nomascus leucogenys. The sequence continues at coordinate 1,984,089 of NC_044381.1, read as the reverse complement.
CAGTTCTCAACTATGATGTTTACCAGAATCACCTGGAGAGTTAATAAAGCTCCTAGAAGCCCTGGCTTTACCAAGTTCTCCAGGTGATTTTGATATACGCAGATGTGTAAGGATGGCTGATATAGCACTCTGGTTCTCAAATTTGTCTCCCCATGAAATCATCTGGGGAGCTTGGAGAATTACTGATGCCAGGATCCCACCCAGGGCTTCTGATTTAATTGGCCTAGATGTAGCTTGGGCATTAGGATTTGTTAAAGATCCCAAATGAAGCCAACACTGAAACCGCAGATTGAGAAGAACGGTTGCCCTCATCAAAGGAGAATAACTGATTCCTATATATTCAAAACTCCATTCAAATATAATCTGAAATCCTTATTCAGATTATATGTTATTCTCTATTGGCACTTGATATTACCATAGTTTTTTTGATTATCATCAATAATGTTTTCACTAGTACCTGGAGCTCTGCCCTGACCCTATCCATAGGAGCTATTTTATGAATTACTTGAAAAGGATAGAAAAAGCCCACTTGTTTGAACTGTCCTTTACTGCTCTCTTTGAGCTTCAAAGATTCAGATGTTTAAACAACATCTTGCCATCTCTGACAACTCAGGCTGATGGCAAGATTCATTTACCCCCAGTCTTTTCTCCAGTTTACCAGATACCAAACATCTACCCACAGAGCACAAAGCTTTTTAGAAAATAGCAGGGCTGTCTCCTGCCTTCTTGGCATTCACTTTACTCTCGCTTAACTCTCCATTGCAAATTTCTAATAATGACCATATTGAGTAAGAACCTAGAGAAGCAGAAAGTGCTCACGGTTTGTCTTTTAAAGCAGGTGGATGCCTCAACAACTGTGCAACTTCAGGCAAAGTCCCCATCCTCTCTAAACTTCATTTTCCTCATTTTTGTAAAATTGAAGCAATCATACTAACCAGCCATGCTATGATGATAAAATGAGATCTTGCAGTTACAGCACTCTGGCAGGGGTTGGCATACAGTAGGTGTTCAAATGTCTGGCACCCAGTAGGCACTGTCCATTGTTTACTTATTGTTGTTAACATTCCTATTACTCTACGTGGTACAAAAGAAAACACTGTCACAGATAAATCTTATCTGCTCATTAAAGGAACAAGGTTAAAAATTCTTTGCCTCCTCCACTTTAGGAAATCTCAGATTATCTGGAGAGCAAACATTCAGATCAGTGATCTACATGAGGGCCAAAAAAAAAAAAAAATACTGAAATTAGCAACTCTTGGTTTTGTCAACTTTGGGCCAAAGTACCATAAAATGCTTTTCGCACATACATTTCCAGAGCCAGAAATGTTCTTGGAGATCGTTGAAGCCTAATAAGTTTTCACAATAAAGAAATGGAGTCCCAGAGTTTAAACAGTGCTTTGGGCAGTTGGGCACTAAGTAGTTACAGTCATAATTAGCACCCACACCTGAGAGATGCTATAGTAACACTTGATATTTATACATCTCTGAACAATTCACAAAGCACCTGATGCTAACATTTCTCCATAACCACGACCTAAAGCAGGATTTGTCAACCTTGGCACTATTGACACGCAGTGCTAGATATTCCTTTGTTGTGGGAGAGTCTTTGTCCATTTGTAGGATGTTTACCAGCATCTGGGACCTCCACCCACTAGATGCCAGTAGCACACCTCTACACAGTTGTGATAGCCAAAAATATCTCCAGACATTGTCAAACATCCCCTGAGGGGCAAAACTGATTCCTACTTAAGAGCCACTGCTCTCAATGTTAGCACAACTGGCACAAAACCAAGTTCAGAGAGGTGAACTTGCCCAAGGACACATAAGCTAGCAATTCACACGATTGGGGAGGGGATAGGTAGGACAAAAACAAACAAGCAACCCCAAACATATACATGGCCTAACCATTAGTCGTGATTTTTCCATATTCCCATCTGCTGAGTGAAGTTGTTTCATGTCATTCTTATCCCTTACTTGGACGAAAAAAACAAACATAAACAATAACTTGAAAAGCCTGTTGAGGCCAACTGTTTCAAACCTGCTGTATGTGAAATATCAATATTTTTCATCACAAGATACAGAAAGTGTGAGTTTACTGTAATTATTTTTAGATGAGGCTATTTGAAGGTAAATAACCCACAAGATATTTTGTACACATACTTGAGTTATTTTTGCCACAATGTCAGCGAGAAATAATTCAATTTTAGCACTAGATTTATAAAGTTCTTTCTAATATAAATGGCCCATAATTTCCCTGAGAAGTGATTACAAATATTTAGCTCAACTATTCAAATTAAAGTAGTTGGAAACTAACATCCAGTAGATTAAGGAACTAGTAATAATGTGGATAAGAATGTTAAGGCTGAGGGAATGTAGAAATAAGAGACCTGACTTTGTCAAGGTGAATGATGTTATCTTAAGTAAAAGCTAACACAGTCTGCCCACTAGAGATGGAAAAGGGTTCGGGTCACTTGCAGAGTGGCTTTGGATGTGACCCTTGGAACAGGGAGATATTTTTCCCCTGGGTTCCCTCCAGAAGGAGACATTTCCATACGGGTCACAGACTCGTATTGTTAAGAAACTTTTCCTATCTTGTTTCTCACATTTCTCATCTATGCCTTATTATAGCAATTTCTGAAAAAGCAAAAAAGATGCCCAATAAGCAAGGCAGCAACTCTGTAGGCTTCTGAGTGTTCTTCCAGCAGGCAAAAGACAAAAATAAAAATAAAAATAAAATTTAAAATAGAAAAGAGTAACCAACCTTTGACATAAGCAGGCCCAAAGAGAAGGGCAAATGAAATATCTCACCTCTCAAGCTTTGTGGGGAAGTAAAGACAAATTTGAACATAAAGCCTGGGAAGGTGTCAAAATGGAGCACATCAGCTTGGGAGAAACAAGTGCAGCAATGAAATCATGTCAGGCTGAGGGGTGGTCAAGGGTGCACCAGCAACCTCAGAGGTCCAAATCAGGGGGCAAGTGGGAAAAGCTTGGGGAAGCCTTAACCTTTGGCCCAAAGCAAGATCCTCGGCCAACTCTAAATGTTCCAGGTAGTGGCACCTTTGCTGATATTTACCTTTTCAGAACAAGGTTAGACTTCATAACTTCAGTGGCTTCATCATTTTCAATAAGAAAATTGAAGTTCAGAAATTTATGATTTGCCCAAAGTCACACGATTAGAAATCTGTCTTAAAAACTTGGATTCCAAAACAGGGCTCTTTTACTAAACCACAACTTTCTCTACTAAGCCATGCTCTTCATAGGGTCCTGACAAAATAGCAATCACCCCCACTGCATTGAAGAGTAAGGAGATAGCCAAGTACTTGGAGACATTGTGTTTTTATTTTGAATTTTGTGATTTCACTTGTTAGAATAAGAATTATACTTACAAAGATGAGAATTATGAAAGATATCCCCAGTTACCTTTTGGTTCTAGCAAACAACCCAAAATCTGTAAGGACCTAAAAAGGCACAGAATTCATCCTATGTCAAATCTGAGGGATCCAAATGACACAGAATTCACTCCATGTTATCCAATTGAAGAGGCGTTAATGAAGAGCCCACACATAAAGGTGTGGGCAGGGTTATGGGAATATATAACGGATGGGAAAATACCTACAGCCTAGCAGCCATGTGCATCCCCAGGGACTAAAGGGGCCAGGGGAGGAGGCAGAACGACTGGAGCCCCTTGAGAGGTGGGCCCTGTCATGGAGGGCCATAGCTACTGCTTCCTCTCTATCTGCTGCTAGTGCCTCCCGTTGGCCAAACCCACTTGGAAGCCAGAAGGCACAAGATCCCAGGTAATGCAGTCCACAGGGGGTCAGCCTCCGAAAACACACAGCCTGGCAGAGAACAGAGGAGAGAGGATAGTGGAGGGTGCAGGCTCAGTTGTCAGCGAAAATTAACCAGGACGGACCCTCCCCAAGGTAGTCAAACCCAAAGAGATCCCAGGCATGGGACTTGGGAAGGACCCTTCCCTAGTGGATTCTCAAATTCTGCAGGGACTGCTGGGTGCAGAGCTAGAGCAGTGTTTTTGCTCTAGTTAGGCAGACCTCAGATTGAATATTAGAAGTGAAAAAAAGTCAACAGAGAAAGATCAGGAAAGACATTTTCACTGAAAGAGAAATTAGCAGAAAGCCACACACAGACAGATGGCCCTTCCCAGAAGTATTCTACCCCACAGTGTGATGTAGGGACTAACTGAAGAGATTAAGGTGCCTTATAGACACGGCCAGGAAGCAGCTTGCTAGAAATGATTTCACGTAAAATAAGCCTCACCCTCAGAAATCATAATGAGTTATGAACAAGGGTAGAAATGAGGAAGGTGGAGCTGCAGGTACGAGTATAAACAAAAGGGTGGCTGGCACCAGAGACAAAGGAAAGGAGAGCTGGACATACAAGAGGTATTCCAGCTTCATTCCATAAAGAAGGTGTTCCTGTATATCATGAGGAAGGAAGGCAGGTATGCAGCTGCTAGCAGTTGGGTACCCAGTGTATCCCAACTTCATATATTGATATCCTATGTAGTTTCATCTTCACAATATTGAGGTAGCTACTTTTGTCCTTGTTTTGCAGATAAAGACACAGAAATGGGACAGAGTGGTCTAGTGAATGGGCACTGAAGGCACATTTCCTGAGTTCCAATCTTGGCTGTCTGACCTCAGGCAAGTTACTTAACCCTCTATGCCTAAGTTTCCTCATCTGTGAAATGACATTAATAGCAGCATGTACCCCACAGCCTACTTGTGCATACTGAAAAATACGTGTAAGTTAATACTTTGCAAGGTGTCTAAACCTGATCAGTGTCTGATATATGGTAGAAATTCAATAACGCTAGTTGTGGGTGTTATCTGCTGCCTAAATGTATGCTGCTAATAAACGGACGAGCTGGGATTTGATTCAGGATTGTTCTAACGCCAAAACTCACATGCGTTCTTACCACTCTACCATGTTGGCACCCTGTTCCAAGTGGCACAGACGTCCCAAGAAAGAGGGGACTCTAGGAACTATACCTCGTGGAATCTGCCTCAGATCTTCCACCTCTCCCAGCTCCAATTTCATATTCCCCAAAGGAACCTGTGGATTTTTTATTCTGGTTCCTAGGACCCTCATTTATGGATAAGAGGGAGTTTATTGTCTGGTACCACCCAGGAAAGCTTAAGGTCATAGAAAAAAAAAAAAGTGGCAAGTTTAGTACCTGGCTTGGAGCTGGTGCTCACCCAGTTTCTCTCATCTAAGTACTAACCAGGCCCAACCCTGCTTAGCTTCTGAGATCAGATAAGATTGGGCACGTTCAGGGTGGAAAGGCCATAGACTTAACCAATTTCCAATGGGTCAGAATCTGCCCGGTCTGCCTATGTACACACTCTCACCCTCTGCACATAGCTGCCCATGTGAGATGGAGTTGCAGCAAAAATGACAAAATCCAGGCATTATCCCCTGCCCTTTCAGAGCCTGTTCCGTCTCCTGGCTTCTCTGACCAAGGACATGTGTGGTCTTCATGCTGCCCTCCGTGGCATCATAAGAACCTGGATTCTTCAGCCAGCGAGTCCCAGGCTCCAGGAGGACTCTATCTTTTACTCCATTCGGGACCAGAAATCTCAAGTCTGCCTTTTTATCATAAACCAAACTACAAAACTTGAAGTGGATTTGCAAGTTGTACAATGAGAGTCTCTGATAAACTCTCATTGTAGCTATAGCATGTCCTCTGGACTGAATATCTGTATCTCCCCAAAACTCATGTGGTTGAAGCCTAAATCTCCAGCGTGATAGTATTTGGAGGTAGAGCTTTTAGGAGGTAATTAGGTTGTGAGGTTGGAGGCCTCACGAATGGAACTAGTGCCCTTTTATAAAAAGAGACAGAAAAAGAGTTGATCTATTTCTCTGTCGACCACATAAGGATACAACAAGAAAACAGTGGTCTGAAAACCAGGAAGAGAGCACTCACCAGTTACTGATCTGCTAGCACTTTGATCTTGGACTTCCCAGCCTCCAGAACTGAGATAAAAAAAAAAAAATCGTATTGTTCAAGCCACCCATGGTATTCTGTTATAACAGCTAGAACTGATTAAAACAGCACCCAATTTCAGAAAAAAGGAAAGGGAGAAGGTGGAAAGAGAGAAGCCATTAGCCATAAGGGATCCATAATGAATGGTTTAGTCTATAGCTGATTTTTCTGGGCCTTCTCACAGCTCACCCCCTAGGTAGCCCCGTGGCATATAAGGCTACTGCTAAACTTGAGCCAATTTTCCTACAGAGTAATTCATGACCATTAAAATTCTGGGCTTTCAATATTAATAGTCCATGGGATGATTTGTCATAGCATCAAAAAGACATTAATTTTAACTCACTTACTAATTGCACGACAACTTGGAGAAGTTACTAACACCCTCAGCCTTCATTCTATTGCATGTTAAACAGAAATGGTACCTCTTTTCTTCCAAGGTTGCTGGAGGTTTGGATAAGGTATTGCAGGCAAAGCACCTGCACACAGAGTCAGCCGCATGGTCACTCTGTGCCCACCCCTTTCCCCTTTCCTCTCCCAACAAGATGCAGCAGCCAATGAGAGCCAACTTTCTGAGACTGCCAGGCTCCTACTGTTGGTATGTTACCCACAGATACCTTAACAAGGTCAATGCAATGTCAGTGGTGGAGCACCTGGAGGTAAGAGCAAGAAATGCAAGTAGGAAATGACCAAGAAATCATTTTGTCCCACACATGCCTCTTTCTTCCCCAAGTCCTCTATTCTTCAGCACTTATTCACATCCTTATCCAGCCTTTATGTAAAGCTATTTCCAGCCACAAGTATTATCTCCCCAACTAGGATGCACTCTTGTAGAAGGCAGGGTGTCTTTCTTAATGCCTTGGCTTAGTGCTGTGGTCACAAAAAAGGAATGTTGAATGTAGGACATTCCAACTAACCTTGAGTTTCAAGTTTACATCACATGTATAATGTTGGCCAGTGTTACTTAAAAGAAAAAGAACTATCATTTATTATGCTTCCTGTACTTAGAAGAGTTGGATTTGTCCTAGAATATTTTCTAGAAGAGTCATATAAATTATAGCTCAAGAGCTTTTCCACCCTCAGAATTAATGATAATTAATAATTCTTTGTCATTAATATGGTCCCTAAGCTCCAACAAATTTAAAGTGATTAAAGTTACAAAAATAATTTGCAAAAATAATTAAGTATATTTAATATTTAGTAGTGTTATCCAGGAAATGTTATCCTATTTGCATGAGGAATCCCTCTGGGGCTCAGATGGCCACAGGGAAGTGATTTGTCCTGCCAAGTCTCAGAAAATGGGATTCTACAATTATAGAAGAGAGGCTGTGGTCAACAGAAAAGACAGCCCAGCAGAAAAAGGATGCAGCCTGGGGCAGGAAAGCAGTTGGAGGGAGGCAGCTGCAGGCCCTTGTTCTCAAAGGCCACCAAGGTTAACAAGTGAGGCAAACTGGCAGCATTTTGCAGGACACATTGGAGAACATCAAAGACTTCTTTGTAAATCATCTGCTAAAGACTCCCCTTGGAGCTGCTTCAAAAGCAGAAACTCAGGAATAATGGCCTTAAAACCAATAACAGAGGGCTATATCTTTTACTCTTTGGGACAAGAACTACACAGAGCATCTAAAAGAGCATCAGCAGAATCTGGGACAAGAAAAAGACCGGCAAGCCTAGGTGTCTTCATCCATTTTGTGCTGCTATAACCAAACACCTGAGACTGGGTAATTTATAAAGAACAGAAGCTTATTTTCTCACAGTTCTGGAGGCTGGGAAGTCCAAGATTAAGGTGCCAAGAGGTTTGGTGTATGCTGAGGGCTGCTCTCTGCTTCCATAATGGTGCCTCATTGATGAATTCTATAGAGGGGAGGAATGCTGTATCCTCACAGGGCAGATGATGGAAAGTCAAGCTAGCCAAATTTCCCCTTTTTAATAGGGCACCTAATCCCATTCATGAGGGAGGAGCCCTCACGGGCTAATCACCTCTTAAAACGTCACCTCTTAATATTATCACATTGGCCACACCTGAATTTGGGAGGGGACACATTCAAGCCATAGCACTAGGGAGGTAACCATGGCTTTAAGCACGTTACTGGCTCCCCTTAGTGAGGAAGTGTATAGCTGGTACTCATTCCTTTAACCATACATTATTTATTGCCCTTAAACCAGAGTGGAGGTTTGGATACCTTCATAAAGCTTTTTATAATAATGGTAATAACAGTAGCCTCTCTAATTTATAAGTGTTTCATATGAACCAGCTACAGTGGTAAGTGCATCGCATTATCTCATTTAATTCTCAGCATGACCCTAGGAGGTAGGCACTATCATGATTCCTATTTTTGTAGAAGAAGAAAGTGGAACTCAGAGAGCTTAAAGAGCTTTCCTAGCTCTCACAGTTAAAAGGGTGCAGAATGAGGATTTGAACCCAGATGTACTCAATCTAGAGACAGTGAAACTGACTACAAGAGCAGAGGCTTCCGAACTTCAGTGAGGGTTATCTGTGGATCTTGTTCAAGTTGTGGGCTCTCAGACCACACACATAGAGTTACAGTTTGAATGGAACTGTGGTAGAGTCCTGGACCTTAGGATGACTCTGAGATGTGTGATCTCTTTTTTTTCTTTCTTTCTTTCTTTTTTTTTTTTTTTTTTTTGAGGCAGGGTCTCACTCTGTCACCCTGGCTGGAGTGCAATGGCATGCTCACAGCTCACTGCAGGCTTTGACCTCCTGAGCTCAAGTTACCCTCCCATTTCAGCCTCTCAAGTAGCTGGGACTACAGGCATGCACAAGCATGCTGGGCTACTTTTTGTATTTTCTGCAGAGACAGGGTTTCACCCTGTTGCTCAGGCTGGTCTTGAACTCCTGGGCTCAAAGCATCGGCTGGCCTCAGCCTCCCAAAGTGCTGGGATTACAGGCATGAGCCACCCCTCCCAGCCTTGCATGATCTTCCTGATGCCCATGGTCTGGAAGCACACTTTGCTGGATGCTTCATGTCATGATGCCTCCTTTCATAATTTTCAGAGACCCATGTTAAATCTATCACTCCAAGTGCTGTGTATGAACCCCTGGAACAATGGACTCAACCTATTATAGTGAAGGTCCAGAAGCCAGAATGGGCAGGTCAGCAACTGCTACTTCTAGGAGAATTTTCTTTGCTTGTTACTTGTTTCTGCTTGGGGTTGCACCATACAATAGTAGCATTTTCCCCTTTATGTCAAAAGGGAAGGCAGTCGAAGAGAATCACAGAAAAGGCAGCTACTAAAACCCCAAGAAGAATCCAGAAAACACAGAGTTCTGCTCCAACTCACTCTGTCCCTGTTTACCGAGATGAATCTAAGCATTAAAAGTTTCAACTTAAAGACTTCAAGAGTCTCCACATATACTAGGTGCATATTTTTTACACTTAGTAAAATGTGTTAATTGAAAGTCTAATAACTGGTAGAATTTAAGATAATTTCAAAGGCTTGACAAATATGGTCAGTTCAGGAAATAATTTACATTTCACATAGGGACTATTTTATATTGTTGGGAACAGGTTTTTTGGTTTGGTTTGGTTGTTTTGTTTTGGCTGGGGAAGCTCACAAAAGATTATCTACTTTCCTAACAGAATTATATTTCTTAGGAGATTTGTCATACCAGTGTTACCCCTGGTTTTATACTTTTAAAAAATTGATTTCTAAGTAAAGTCTATCTGGGATTTGCTATTGTCCCTGCTAATGCTTTTTATCAATGGCAAAAAACACAATTGATAAAACTAACTTGACTTTACTGAAACGACACATTTTTCTGACTTCCCTTGCAAAGAACATGGTACTTTTTCAAAATGTTTATCTACTATCTTCCCATTGCTAGCTTCATAGCTCCACCAATTATTATTCACATTGAGTTAAAAATGGGTTTATTAACGTTTTTAGAAAGGTGACAACTTTTACTTTGTCATTTTAAAAAGTTATGTTTCCTCATGTTGCATAATAAAGGTAATATAAAAGGCCACAGTTGTAAGCATTTCTCATCTGACATTCTCCGATTAGTGTAACACAGTGTAGCCATTTCTGCATTGCTAGAATAAAATTTTTTTAAAATCTTGTCTGTGCTGCTCTTCAAAAAGTGATACCAAATGACAGATGATAGCATTTTAAAAAGCCTTTTTCTCCTATTCATTCTGTAATATTTGGAGCCTATATTTTTACCATCACAGGCTACAATTTTCACTTTATTCACTCTGATAACCTCTGCCACCTCTCTGAGTTTAACATCATTCAATACAAAAGTCCAGACATGATCACAGAATCTGTATGTATTTAGAAAGCCTCTGAAACTGATCCTGTTCCTGTTCATATCAGTGCAGATGCTGAATTTACAGCCTTCTCTAACTGAAGTAGAGCTTAGGGGTGATCTGTGAAGACTGTATAAATGAACTCATCCAGGTCCTCCTGAAGATTGTTTCCTAAGGTGTATTTCTGTATAACTGATAATGCTACAGCTTAAGAGAAAGAAGTTACTGATGTCCTGTGGAGAAGGCCTGTGCAACAGCAAGGACTCAAGAGGGGTACCTACTTTCCCCAACAGCTTCTTCAGCAGCCCCAGAAACTGGAGGAGAGCTGGGCTGATAACCTGGAAGTGCTCAAGGAACCCAGAAGTGACACCACACTTGGGGACAAGGAGGCCTCCACCAATCTTCTTTAAAACAAGGGTCTGGAGTCCATGTCTCACAATTCCCAAGCATCAGAATGTACAAAGCCTGCCCAGTCCTTTTGGCAAACAAAGCAGAGAACACTCACAGCCGCTGCAGTGGCTGGAGGTACCACTTTATACCTTTAAAACAAACACACATACACACACTTCTTCAGGTTTTTCAATATGTTTAAAATAACTTGGATTAGAGAAATGCTCCAACCTCTTTGTAAAACAGTAGTGTGTCAAACACTAAATTACAAAACTTAGATGGCCCAAGCAACAGATTGGAAGCCCAACATTTCTACATAAATTTCTAAGTAACCGATGGTGGAAAAAACTTGGAGCACTTTAAAAGCTGATGCTTGCAGTCAAAAAAGACATCATAAACTTATTTAAATTCTAAGAACATCCTCATGCTACTTGAAGTGACTCAAAATTTTAATGCCAAAAAAGGCCTAGAAGAGCATCTAATAAAATCTCTTTATTTCACAGATAAAGAAACTAGTTTATGATTAGCCCCAAGTGTTATTGCTTCTTTTTCTGCTTTAATATCAAGCAAGGTTTAAGTCAAAGAAGAGCAAAGAACTTGTCAGGGCTTTTCCTCTAAGAAGTTAGGGCCTTGAGAGTAAAAGTGAGGAATCTGTTTTCAACGCAGAAAACAATTGAAGGCCAGCAGATTTTGAAAACAGAAACTACAATGTTGAAGTGCAGAGTGACAACTGGGATTGTTGCTGTGCTGTTCTAAAGTGATTATAAATGGATCAGCTGGAAATTTGCAGTTTGTTGAGAAACAAAATCATCCTTGGAACTCATGGAATGTTGAGTCAAAGTGACACCCTAGAGCTCATCTAGTTTAACTCCCTATTTGCACAAATGAGGAAGCTGAGGCTCAGGGAGTGAAACAGACTTACCCACATTCACACAGCCAGCTAGAAGCAGACTCAGGCCCAGCATCCACCTCTTCTAATACTTGGGCCAACAATCTCCATGTCAAGTCATGTCACCTTGCAGAGCCCATATTAAAGTGCTGATTCTGATGCTGGAGAAGAGAAGTCAGACCTTAAGGATGTGAATAAAACAAGGAGAGGAAGCCTTCAATTATATATATATATATATATAGTTTCCAGATCTTTCAATCAATGGATGCTGAGTCAGTGAGTCACTGGTTAATAATAGCAGTGGACTTTTGTGATAGGGAAGGAAAGGCAATATAGAGCTGGGGAGAGCAAGCAAAGCATCTCAGCTTCCTACTTTTCTCCTGGAATAATAACCAAGCTTCAGACAGTGGCACTGTGTGTGGTATAAATAAGTAACAGTAAAACTATGAGTGTAAGAAATACCTTATTTTACTTATTTGAAGTCAAAAATCAATCCAAATGCAAGGCCCCAATTTCTACCATTAACAGGGCTTCTACCCGTGGCTGGACAACAGTCTCTAGGGATTTTCTAAACTAAAAAATTTTAGAGGTGACCCTCTATCAATCCGTCCATACTGGTTTTATTTGTGATGGCACTGTTCAAATCTATAGAACCTTTAGAAATGGAGAGACTGTAAAAAGTTGGTCCCTGGGAGCCCAGGAATCCTTGCTGAGATGCCTGAGGTCAACACTTTGGGCACGCCATCCACCATCCTCTGGAGGTACAACCCTCTCTGAATCTCTTCTTTATTTAAAGTATTGATATGTTGTTCATTATGGATTTTTTGCGTTAATCTTGATTTTTTAAATAATGCATTTAAAATATTACTTAATTACTGAGTGTTTTAGAGTCCCCTCAAGTGCTTGAGTTGAGTGCCTCACTTGGCTCACCCGAGTTCTGGCCCTGCCCCTCCTTTAATCTACATCAGTGAGTGGATCACAGGTCACCCCCTCATGGAAGCCACAGACCACGAAATTCTGTCTCCTTCCTGGGCTAGGGGAATATTTCTCCCCATTACCACTTCCCATCTCCCCAACTTCCTCTGCTTGCCTTTCCTCCTTTCCCCGCAGCAAAATTATCTGCAGTAGTTTAAGCTCCCTGAGAGCAGGAGCCAGGAACCACAGGAGGGTCGGGGAGCTGCTTCTAATACTGTATCTTCAGGTCCATCCACAACCTTCAGCAAGGCAAGGAAGTCAAAGTTGGGCTTAGAATGGATTTGGAGAAGAGACTGGAAGCAAATTGATAGAGATAAACACCAAATAAATATCTCATAATGAATGGTTACGAAAAATAATAACGAGTCAGGAAAAGTGCAAAACTGAATGTCAAAAGAAAAAATGTCATTGTTAGAGAAAACTGACTTGGGGTAAATGATTTCTCTTAGTGGTAAGAACATTTTTTTTTTAATAAGGGAAACCCCACGAGTGATGGGAAAGGAAGACAAATGGTATAAGAAAGGCATCCAATTAAAATCTTGTCAGTATATTGCCAAACACTGGGGCCACAATGAAAATAAAAATTACAGACTCTCTAATAAGATGTAGGAAATGCAGTAAGAGAAGATATCATCTGGGAAGAAAATGATGTTGAGTGAGTAGCCATAAGAAGCCAGCGATCAGGTTAATGAGGAGACGCAAGGGAGAAGGGTGAGAACATGTAAGAAAAATAAAGTGAGAAAAAAATAAAATGAGAACAATGTCTCAAATATTCACACTAGAGATGCTTAGAGGACAAAGAAACGAACTGTACCCAAAGAGACATGACATTGCTATAAAATTCAGAACCTGACAGATTTGTATCTCAATGAAAGCAGACCACAGGAGACATTAAGCCTGAATGGAACTTTTGAAGGTAAGCTGGGGCCAGGAACTGGCTGCAAATGTCAGAGGTGAGGAGGCACGATAGATCTGAATCTCCTGTTCAAGCAGTTTAAAAACCCATGTGGAGGAAGAGAAGGATTGGACAGAGAACCACATGGTTAAGGGAGGATTCTCAAGGAGAGAAAAAATATATAGACACGCTTGAATTTAGAATTAAGCAAATTCTAAAAAGATGCAGAGAAAGAGAGGAAAATATAGAAGATGGGAGGGAAAATGAAGGCGAATAGAGAGAACTTACATAAAGAAATAGAAAAAGCAGCTTGGGGATTTTCTGTGAAAACTTGGTAAAAGAGCAGAATTTACTAGCTGGGAGCTTATGTGAACTGTCCTACACCCAAATATGATCAGCTCCAGAAAGCAGAAACTCATGCCCTGTGCGTCTCTCTTGCATTGCACCAATCAATGTCACTCTCCAGGCACTGGACGACAGTGGACATATTCACAGCCACCCAAGCCTGCTGTTAGATGGCCGCCTTTGCCAGTAAAAGCATAGTCTCACTTTTCTTTTGGAGGGGACCATAGCATTCTTTGTCACACAGGCAACGTTAATAGCTCTTGCAAGCAAGGTAAAACAGTCTCTGTTCGATGTAACGTGATCCTAAACATGAAAATCATAAGATAGTTCAACAGTTCCCTTTCCCTTTTAAATTAGTAATAGTCATCTGTGGTAATGCAGTAAAATAATATCAAAGTCATTTCATATTTTATTTTCGGTTCTTCTTGTATAGGATCTAGGTTAAAGAAAAAGTCAGAATATGAAAACAAGTTATAGATCATTCTTCATTGTGTATATTTTCATCATGTGTGACAATTGAGAGTAAATATATCAATTTTTATTTAACATTGGGTTTATTTCCAAAAATGCATCTGTCCACCAAATCTACGAAGTATTACTTCACGTAATTCTTACTGGTTTTTTGGTTAATTTTTTGACTTGTATTTCTATATACTGCACGAGAGTTTGGTAACATTTTGGCTAATCAGACAGGAAAGGAAAATGGTAGATACAGCTTTTTATCACACAATTTCCCAGGCTAACAAATTGAATTTCTCAGTTTATTCTGACATGAACATTTTCAATAATGTAAGTCAGAAAGTTATGGATGGATGAGGAATACTGCAAACATATTTTCTACATTGTAGTCATGTCAGTATTCTTTTATGGTGGGAACTCATTAAAGATTGAAACAGTCAATATAAATGCTGCAGGCACTTGTTTTATGGGAAAAAATAAACATAATTCACAAATGGTAATTTTGCTGGATGAACAATTCCTTTAAGAGAATTAAGTAACAGTTAAATCCTGCCACATGGTTTGCTTTCCAAATATGACAACAGATAAATTACAATAAACTTCACAGGTTATTATCAGGAAGTGAAAAAAGAGTATGCATTAGAGACACTGAGCATCTAAATCTGTCAGCAAATATTCAGACCTTCAGTTTGCTCAGCTCCATACTAATAATACAGTGTACTTGCTCGGTCTCTGTGGAAACACTGTTGGATTTGAAGTCAGAAGTCTCAGATTCGAATTCCAACCCACTTTGCCTGTCTGCTGCTGTTTCCTCCTGAATAAAATGAGAGGTTTGGACTAATCAGGCCCAGGGGGATGAAGGAAGGAGAGGACCATGGGAAACCACTGCTTCCCTGAAATCCGTTGTTGCTGGGTGGAGTGTGCATCCAGGTGGACCATGGGAAACCACTGCTTCTCTGAAATCCGTTGTTGCTGGGTGGAGTATGCATCCAGGTCTGCAGATTTTTCACGAGAAGCGAGAAATCTAGATTTTAATATGATATCTCCTCATTTTTATCCATTGGCAACAAATTAAATTGTTTCAAAAACAGGAAAAAAAACACTGAGTAGGGGACCTCCATTTCTGACCAAAATGAAGTAACAAGGATCAGATTTAACTTCCCATCTCAAATAAAGAAAAAAAATAAAAAATCCACAAACTGCATAAAACCATGGCTTTCCAGGCACTGGACATCAATCAATGAAGGGCAGTAGCCTCTGAAAAATGGAAAATGAGGTGAGCCCTACAATTGCCCCAGCTTGAAAGAATGCCGAACAATTCAACTGGTGAAAGGATAGTCTTTCCAGCAGGGTGTGGTGGCTCACACCTGTAATCACAGCACTTTGGGAGGCCGAGGTGGGCAGATTACCAGAAGTCAGAAGTTTGAGACCAGCCTGGTCAACATGGCAAAACCCTGTCTCTAGTAAAAATACAAAAATTAGCCGGGTATGGTGGCACACACCTGTAATCCCAGCTACTCAGGAGGCCGAGGCAGGAGAATTGCTTGAACACAGGAGGTGGAGGTTACAGAGAGCCATGATTGCACAACTGCACTCCAGCCTGGGTGACAGAGTGAGACTGTCTCAAAAAAATTAAAAAATTGATATTCACGTGAAAACAATGAACTTCTGTCTATACCTCAGACAACTGTTCAAAAATTAACTTAAAATAGATAAGACTTTAATGTATTATAAAACCTAAATAATAAAACTTCTGGAAGTAAACAGAGGAAGAAATCTTTTTAATTACTATGACTGTGGAGTGAATCTCAAAATAATTATGCTGAATGAAAGAAGGCAGAGAGAAAAAAACACATATTTTATGATTCCATTCATAGAAAAGTCTAGAAAATGCAAACAAATCTATAATGATAGAAATTAGATGAGCAGTTGCCTGGAGGGGCTGGAATAGGAAAGGAGATTGCAAAAGGGCATAAGGAAACTTTGATGGTGCTGAATATGTTAATTATCTTGATTGTGATGAAGTTTTTACTCACTGTTAAAAGAAAAGCTTCAGACAATTTGATTTAACAGAGTTTAACTGAGCAAAGAATTGAACAGCCCCCGTAACCAGAAGAGGTTCAGATTAACTCCGGCACTGCCAGTGTGGACAGAGAGGATTTACGGACAGAAACTAAAAGGGAGGAATATTAACAGCCAGACTGGTTACAGCTCAGCATTTGCCTTATTTGAACATGGTTTCAATAGTTGGCCACCTTTGGCTGAAACTCCGTGATTGGTACAGGAGTAGGTTACAGTCTATTTCCGTATCTAGGTAGGTTACAGTTCACTACGTATAGAGAAACCTTTAGGCCAAACTTAAAATACGTAAGGAAGCAGCTTTAGGATAAACAATTTAACACTGTGTATACCTTTATCCAAATAATGGATGTCACAGGTGTTTACCTTTATTGAAACATACCAAGCTGTATGGTGTATGTGCAGTTTCTTGTGTGTCAGTTACCCCTCAGTAAAGCTGTTCAGCACACACACACACACACACACACACACACACACACACACACTGAATGCCCAAAAATATATATATTATAGGCAAAATCTGGCATGCTGGCTGCCAGGTTTCCATCTCTGTATTCAGTGGCATCTGGAGCCATTTCCAGTGATCTGTGATTCGTTGAAATTTATCCAAGGCTAAAGCTAAGATACAATTGCCATACGAGTAAATGTAACTATAGAAAAGCATGCTAGAAAATATTTGCAGTTGAAAACTTAGATATATCAAATGTATGTATTAGCATATGTAATTACTGCATATTTATATAATGCTTGTGTAATCATTCATAAAATATGTAAAATATATTGTTTTCAACAGATCCGTATTTCCTTGCTATTTGGTAGAGTGTATAATTTTCTCAGTGCTCAAGAGGGGAAAAACGTACAAATCTATTTCATGCTATATTCCAAGATGATGAAATCATGATGTCACTAGGAGTATTATAGAAGATATTCTAAGAACTCCTCCCTTTTCCAGCAATTCTGATACATAGAAGCACATAGAACTTACATATTATATGAGCAGCATTCACACAATCAGTGGTTTAGGCACTTTGTTCATTCTACAGCAACATATGCATTATGTCCAGAGTGTTTCAAAAAATGCTTTGACTACACACATAGCTATATCCACATAAACATACACAGATAAAGTCATATTAGAACATATAAACAGGGGCACACAAGAAATCTGTATGCACACATAATCATAAGATAATGTCTAATCTTTGCATGAATGCATATTATATATTATATGAAGAATACATATGTCCACAGTTTCCCTTTTTTTTTGTATAAATATATTTATGGAAATGTGAGTCTATTGTTGCTCATAAACATTTTTCCAGTTTTAAACTGAAACAGCTCAAAGAACTTTGAAACAGAGGTGAATGTTTGTCTGGTAACCAAGTTGTCATTAGCCTCCCCACCAGTATCAATTTTCATTTGTCATCAGATAAGCCTAAAAGTGATGGAGTTGATATAACCCAGTTCTGCAGGTAAAAAGAGTACAGACGTATTTTGTGGCAGACTGTAACATGAAAAGGGGCCTGAGGAATGTCACTTGTTCTGTGTCAAAACAATACAATAAAGAAAACTATTGTCTATGGGTCACCCCCATTTTGGTCAGCTTAATACAGGCGGAGTCCCATAAACCACATTCTGGAATGTGGTCCTTTCGTGCAAAGAGGCACCGTTTGCAAGCTGCTAGCTTTCTTTTTCTTTTAATTGTGTGTGTGTTTTTTTTTAAATGCTGTTGCATTAGACATAGGGCAATTTTCATACCTCAAATTACAAGTAGAATAAGTGTCTTCTGTGCCTCGTTTATGAAATTCCAGACAAGTTCTTAATAGGAAAGGTAAATAACACTGCTCCACATTCTCCTCTTTCTGCTTCCATTAATTAACACTGATTAACAAAGCCTCTCATTTCGTTTCGGAACAATACATTTGATATCTGACCACTTAAAAATTTTGATCACCACCTTTAGAACAGATAATTAAGGAAAGGTCCTTTACTTGGTTGAGGCACATTGAAGAAAACTGATCTAAGGATACCTGTGCTACCAGGGCAAGTTTGAAGATCTTTCTAATTGAGCATTCTTCTGCAAATGCATTGCAGGTGGATTTCCCCGCCTCAGTTCTTAAGGAGGAAAATTCATAGTTAAAATACATGTGTGATTAAAAATAAATATAGCATTGGATTAAAATTCATAAGAAATAACTAAAACATTTATATACCAATAATCCCTGAGTGCTAAATGTAAATTAATAGGACTGTTAATCCAGGAAACGTCCTAAAGTAGAGGATCTCTTTAACAAGGTAAAGAAATCTAACTTCAATAAACATTCCTGTTGCTAAGACGGCCGTAGGAATTTAATCAATGCTTTGGTAAAGAAAATGCCTCCTGCCTCCTGAAACAATAAAAACAGCTAATAATGATGTACCATTTATTATGTGCTAGGTGCCATTCAAAATATTCTTTGTGTATTAACTCATTCACTTCTCAAAACAAAGCTATGAGGTAGGCGCTATCATTAGCCCAGTTTTATAGATGATAAATCCAAAGCAGACAGCAGTTGGGGAAACTCACCCATCACACAGGTAATAAGTAACAAAGACAGGATTTGACCTGGCTGTCTGATTCCAAAATTGAAGTTGTTAAGCACCACACCCTCTTGCCCCTTGAATCTACAGAGCACTTCCTTACTTACAAGACCCCCGTCCCCCACTAAATGACCACCTGTGGGACATGCTGCTTGCACTTGGTCAGTCAGGTCTCTTCCAAGCTGCCCTGATCTGTGGCACTATCCCACCACTCCAGTTCGGTCCATTTTCCCTACTGCAAGTTTTCTTTCAATATGAAAAGTTTGTTATTCTTCTCCAGTTACATTTACTGGTAAACAGGGCTCTAAGAGGATGTTTTGATGGGAAGAGGGTATCTAAGAAAAATAGGACTCCTGGGGACGAGAGGTGGCAGCCCCAGTGGTAAAAGAAGAGAATTGGAAGGAGCATGAAATGGACATCACTCAGGACCAGCCTAGCCGGATTTGGGATTTTCAGGGACTGATTTCTAGATGTTTAGCACAACTCCAGTTACTGATCCATTGATGGCCATTCAGTCTTGCTCAATACTAATCTATCGAGGACCACAGTGAAACCAGGGGCAGAGTGGTGCAAGGCACTCCTTCATCCAGCCTGGAAGAAGCCTAACATGATGCTATGTCCTCCTAAAATCTTGAGAGAGAAGGCAAGGTCTTCAAGAGGGCAGCCTAACATTTCCACAACTGAGAGCCTAGGATGAGGAGAAGAATGCTCCTCAGAAGATGGTATTGGCTGGGAAGTGAAAGATCAAGGTTGTCTACGTGGGGTGCTGTTCTCTGACAGCGTCAGAGAGAGAGAGATTCCCCCCACAGAAGAGATCTAGAAAAGTTGGGTTAATTTCTTTCTGTGCCAGATCTTTTTCCTCCCCTTCCCTGGATTTGGAAGTTTGGGTCTATGGCAGAAAAGACCACAGGAATGAATAAATAAAATCTTGAATTTGTCATTTTATCCTGACACCCATCACTGGAAAAAAAGTCACCCCCAACGGTTTGATAGGCTGACAAAACTATCTGAATGTCCACATACATCACACATTATAGCTTATGAAATAATACAGGAATTTTTGTAAACAGGTCTTTGAGTAGACTGTGTATGACCAGACATTTCCTTTAAAACAAAAATCAGAACGGCGGGGTGCGGTGGCTCACGCCTGTAATCCCAGCCCTTTGGGAGGCCGAGGCGGGCGGATCACGAGGTCAGGAGATCGAGATCATCCTGGCTAACACGGTAAAACCCCGTCTCTACTAAAAAAAATACAAAAAATTAGCCGGGCGTGGCGGCGGGCGCCTGTAGTCCCAGTACTCGGGAGGCTGAGGCAGGAGAATGGCGTGAACCCCTTAGGCAGAGCTTGCAGTGAGCTGAGATCGCGCCACTGCACTCCAGCCTGGGTGACAGAGCGAGACTCCATCTCAAAAAGAAAAAAAAAAAAGTCAGAACTGTGAAAGTCCATTCACATAAAACTAGGCAAATTAGGACAATCTTAATATAGAATGCATATATTGTGCTTAATTAAATGTCAGCCACATTTTCAACACATCATAGTTACACACACACAGTAAATATTTTACATGTTTTATTATGATGTTGTATTTATATAGATAGTTTTACCATTTATAATTTTGGGATGCTTCTCTGACTTTTATAATTATGTTAGGAAATGTCAACAGTTGAATTCTGAAACAAAAATATTGCACAATCCTCCTTCAAGGTTCTAGATCAGTTTAAAAAGAATCAACACCGCAAAGTGAAATGTTGAAACTTTTCATTTTTGAAGCCACTGATGTTTATGAATAAGAATGTTCTCAATGCCGTGAAACCAAAACACACAGAAAGCCTTGATTTTAAAAGCCAATAACTTTGATTTCAGATTTCTATGCTCAGAAAAAAGGCTTTCTTGATGTCAGTGAAATCAATGACTCCTCAAAGAGTAAAAGTTAAAATTGGATTTTATAAAGAAATTTGTACCAATAAAATACTCCAAACCCTCCTTTGGGATGTGATGCTCGTTTTATATCAGCTTTGGCATTGACTTCCTTCTCCAAAATCCCATTCCTCTGTTCAGCTGCCTGCCACTCTGTTTCCAGCCATCTATCCTAAGCCACTTCCAGCTGCCCTCTGCCACAGGCCCCTGTATCATCAAACATTTGGGGTTGTTTGGGGTCACTCACCCTCTAGTTGGTGTGATCCTTGAATCTTGCCTTTCATATCTGAGTAGAAAGATGAAGAATGGCAGGTTAAGCCAGCCTCCATAGATAACAGAATCTAGCCTGACTTTTACGACTCCTGGGGTGGAACGGGCCCAGGGTACAGCAGACACAGATGTGAAATGTTCCTCATTAAAAGAGCAGTTGTTACAGCATTTATTATGACGACGTTGGCAGACCCCAGACACACTGGCCATCCAAGAAGGTGAGAGCAAAAGACTCTCTGGACAGAGGTCACCTCCTTTCCTCCCTTCAGCATCTGGCCCGTCATCTGTCCAAGCTGCCCTGGAAGTGCAGGCAGCTCGTGACAGCAGTGGGAAGAAGGTAATGTCTGATAGGGCTTCCAGCATGTGCCATGAGGCAAGGGAGCTGGAGGGAGGCTGTTGACCCTTTCCCAGCCTTAGAACATCCACTTTCCAAAACCTCCAGGGAGAAGCCATGAAGGTAGCTTGCTTCCTGAGTAAACAGAAATTCTTCTGGAAAAGTGTGCTTAGGAAAGGCAAGGCCTGCATTTAAAATCTTCCGACAGGGTTATACCTGTTTCTTTATAACCAGGCAAGTGCTGATTAATTGCATAATATTCAGCTCTTAGTTGGTGCTGCCTCTCAGGCTTTAGCCTGCCTGACCCAACAGCTGTTTAACTTGGCTCCAGGCATTTATGACTTTATTTTGAACAAATCTTTAACATTTTCATTTGATTTTTCCCAACTCGACTATGCAACTCAAAATTTGTTTTAAATTTTCCAGTCTCTTTTTTAACACCTCCTCCCCACCCCTTTTTCTCCTTCTCCTTCTTACAGCTGTAGCTTTGGAATTTGAGTTGGTTTTCTTTAGGCAGCAACAGATTTTGTGATGCAAAAGAAAGGAAGTTTGCAGGAGGGGATGGGGGTAAAGCAGAGAAGGGGAAGGTCATTTTACTAATTCTTTGGATCCCCTCGGAACAAGCTAGAACCTAATACTATATAAATATTGAAGTGCACAGTAGAGTCAAAGTATTCAATAAACATTTACTGTGAATGGAGGCATTAGGAAAGGCTTAGACCCCGCCTGAATTCCCATGAAATTTGTAAATATTTCTTTCATTTGTTCTCCATTTACAATTAGTTGCGGTCAAGCTGATCAAAGCCAGAAGAGGCCTGTTGCATGTGAACCCGCATCCCTCACAATGACATCCACAAAGCAGAATGAAATATGGAATATCGGGTTTCCAAGGATGTATGAACTTGTAAAAAATCTGAAAGAATAGGAGGTTTTTCACACTGAGTAATGTGAAACATTTGGTGCAGATTGTAGGCCTCTGAAGAGGAAAAGAGAGAGCCCAAATCCATCAGGCTATAAAACAGAAGCAGGCCCAGCAAAAACAAGCCTCTTCCCTGGGCATCCAGTGATTTAGCTGTCACAGGCTCTCTGCCCTCCAGAGGCCCCAGCAAAGAAGCCCCCTCAGCAGGGGAGAGAGGAGGCACCAGGGCCGCCTCTGGGACGACGGTTTTCCAGTGGTCCCTGCTCAGCTCCACTCCTCCTCCCTCTCCTTCTCCGGGTTTCTGGATTGTTGAATTACTGCTCCCCTGCCCCAACAAAACACACACATGCCCCTTTCAATTAATGCATTTACAAACCATTTCTAACCAGACAGGTGCTAAAGTTAATTGGGAAAGTACTTGGGTATGATCTCTCCATTTTTAACTGTTCTGGCTCACTCTCCTCTGTCTGTCTCTGTCTCTCTCTCTCTCTCTGTCTCTCTCTCTCTCTCTCTCTCTCTCTCTCTCTCTCTCTCTCTCTCTCTCGCACTCTTTTGCAGATCTGCTCCTTTCACAGTTGGCTGGGGCTGGGATCTCCTTTTGTGACTAATACAGGGTGTTTTAATTGCTTCCTATGCTTTTCCCAGCTGTCAGGCCATAATAAGGTCTGAGGTGGGGACATGGGGCCTTAAGTTTACATTCTTTCACCTCCAGAAATTCATAAGGCCACAAGGCAATGTCTCCTCCTTATTAGAAACCTGAGCGGCCACTACTGCTGCTAGCATAATAAAGGGCAACACAGTAATTCACAAAATTTTCAGAAAGAAACAAGCAAGGGTCATCCGCCAAAGACTTCAGAAGCAGCATTTGCAGCTCTCTTTAGAAAACACAAACAATCCTTCCCTCCTCCCACTACTCACTCCTGCCCTCACCCAAGGGAGCTGCCGGCAACCTCCTCTCCTCCCCTGATTTTTTAGGTGGATATACTTTGTTCAAAGCATATACTAGCACCAAAACCCTAGGAAGGAGACAAATGCTAAAATCCACTGTGTTTTTCCAAGTTGGGGAAAGGTTGATTGGGAGGATTATAAATCATAGGGGATTAGGCAGGGGTAAATAAACAATAAATAAAACTGAGTCTTCATGAAAACTCAGTCTCCCACACCCCATCACAAACACACACACCCTCCAGGTCTTCACCCTCATTTACTCCAAATGATTAGAGGAAGAACCAGTAGCCTGTACAAACAGCAGATGATCCTAGGAGGGTAGGGAAGGGTCACCTTTGAACTGAAAGCCACTGCGCTTTCACAGACACTGTGTGACACCAAGCTCGTCTTTCAGAGAGAGCTTTCCAAACCTCTGGACAGGAGCTTCCCTGGGCTCCTGCAGCTGAACTGAAGGGTGTTCCCTTGAGCTCAGGAGAACTGATATAAAACAATATGCAGTGCAGAAGGGTGAAACCATGACATTCATGGAATCCGAACGGAGCAAAAACCGTAAATTGACCTTGGATGGGGGCCTTCAGCTTAGAAAAACTGAATCATCCCAAATCTTTCAGAATTTATTGGGCATGGCAAAAGAAGAACAATTTTAAATAGTGTCCCAAACAGTCTCCAAAGATTTCACGAAACAAGTAGCTATATCCAAGTCATATTTCAGCAATTTGGTCACAAATGACTTGAATGTCACGAGTTATGTGTGTTTTCAAATGAACGTGAGTTGATCATTTTTAAGAGAAGTGCAACCAAAGGAAAATCACAATTGGAGACTTAGCTAAATTTGGCTCAACTAAGTTATCTTGCTCAGATGCACACTCTTTGCCAGGATGTTGGTGATTACAGGTTCACTGGGCAATACCATCCAGCTCCACACAAAGGAGAATAGTTGCTGCAGTATTTCTTAAAATGGACACCCATCATCCATTCCAAGAAACCACACATTACCATACCCTAGAAGCCACTTATACATCACTGACTGCAACCCATTCCTCTTCTTTACAGGTAACCACTACATTGAATTCTAATAATTTATAGGGTTTACCATCCGTGTAGATATCCCTAAACAATGTGTAATTTAACTGTCCATATTAGAACTTTAAAATTATGGAACTATAGCAATGTGTTCTTTTTAGTGACTTGCTTTTTGTATTCAATATTATGTTTGTGACATTGGTCCCTGTTGATGCACATAAAGAGTGTTTCATATTTATGGCTGTATAGCATTCCAGCATATGAGTATACATCTTTCTATTGATGAACAACTATATAAAGATATATGTTACATATTTTGTTAATAATTTTAAAGTGTCATTATGAATATCTGTGTCTCACATGCAAGATCTCCTCTGGAGTAGATATCTGGTCATGGAATTGGTAGGTCATAGGGTATGCTCATAAATCAATGTTGCCAAAGTCATTTCCAAAATGGTATACCAGTTTCTACACCCAATAGCAGTGGATGAGAATTTCTGTATCTGCTGGTCCTAGTTACAACTTGGTATTGTCAAAGAGTTGAGTATAAAATAGTAGGTTTCAATTTGCATTTCCCTGACTAGTAATGAAGTTGACCATTGACTCAGTTTCATGTGAAATTGATCCTTTAAAATTGCTCTTTATTTCATTTGCCCATTTTTCTATAATGTTGTTTTTCTTTCTTATTGATTAGTAGGAATTTGTATCTTCTGGATAATACATTCACTCAATGTATGGTGTCTTTTAATGGCAGTAAATTCTTAATTTGATGTATTTTAAGGAATAGAAATTGAAATTGTAAACTAATTTCATCAATATGTCCCTTCATGGATTATTGTTTTGTGTCTTGTGTCCTTCTCTACCATAATATCACAATAATTCTCTCATATTAATTTTATAGCCTTGCCTTTTTCACATTAGGGTCTTTGATGTACCTGAAATTAATTGTTAAATATTATGTGAAGTAGGAGTCAAATTTCATTTATTTTCCAAATGGATAACCAATTGTCTCCACATCATTGATTAAAAACATATACTTTTACTTTCACTTTGCCAAATAATCGTAACAAATTCCATGTGTTCATGGGTCCATTTATGATCTCTCTATTCTATTCATGTGGTCTATTTCCTACCTGTATGCCAATATACCTATCGGGTATGGCAAGTCAGAGGGAAAAAAATGTAGTACCTTCATAGGAGCAATAGCAAGACTGACAGCTGAGCTAAAAGAAATATTGGAATCAAAGAAATAAGAAAATGTACCCAGATACGGTTTTTTTCTTATTTTTTCTGTTTGCGGATTACAGCAATTCTTGAACCTGTGGCTTGAGGTATTTCACCTATTTTAGAAAATTCTCACCTGTTACTTCTCCAAATACGGCTTCTGCCACATTCTCCTTCACCAACTTTTCTTAGTCATTTTCACTCTGTCTCATATGCCTCTTTCTATAGTTGCCCATGTCCATCCTTTATCATTTCATGCTTCAGTAGAGATATGGTATTCTGATTATCTTCCAGTTTACTCGTTCTCTCATCTGCTGTGTATGCTCGTTAAATCCTTCCATTGGTTGTTAAATTTAGTATTGCATTTGTCCATTTTAGAATTTCCATTCAGCTCTTTGTTTCCTATTCTTCACCAACGTCTTCCATATTTCATTTTAGCTCTTTTAATATGCTGATCTCGTTATTTTAAACTCTGTATCTGTTAACTCTAATAACTGAATCTCTCTGTTCAGTATGCTTGTATTGTATCTTTTTTGTCTTGTTTTTTGATTAGGTCTTAGTGACATGGCTCAGCTGCGTCCCCACCCAAATCTTATTTTGAATTGTAGTTCCCATAATCCCCATGTGTTATGGGAGGGACCTGGTGGGAGGTAATTAAATCATGGGGGTGGTTTTCCCCATGCTATTCTTGTGATAGTAAGTTCTCATGAGATCTGATGGTTTCACAAGGGGCTTTCCCCTTCACTCAGTTCTCATTCTTCTCCTTCCTGCCACCATGTGAAGAAGGACGTGTTTGCTTCCGCTTCTGCCATGATTATAATTTTCCTGAGGCCTTTTCAGCTGTGCTGAGCTGTGAGTCAATTAAATCTCTTTCCTTTATAAATTACCCAGTCTCAAGTATGTCTTTATTAGCAGAGTGAGAATAGGTTAATACACTTGTATTTTTGTATACCCAATTATTTTTGAAAGCATACCAGACATTTTGTAGGACAAATTATAGAACTAATATGCTACTCTGAATGATGTTATTCTCCAGAAATTATTTAATTTTGTAGTTAATTTTGCAGACAGTTAGGGTGGGAGCAAATCACCTTAATCCAATAAAAATTAGGCTGTTTTGAGCTCTAGTCCTGTGAGGATTTGACTTGTTCAGGTTCACTCTTACTCCTAGCATATAATCCTTTAGGGTTCCAACTGAAAGCCTGGGGTGTTTATCAGAGCACCTCCTTCTCAATGGGCCTTGACCTATTCCTATTGTCACTCCAGCCCTGTTAGAGTGTTGAAAGCTCTGGCCAGTTTCTGGATCTCTCAGTCATTGCTTTTGATTTCAGAATCTGCATTTACCTCAAGATGAAAAGCAACCTCCAAATGCTAAACTCACTTCTCTTGCAGCTTCCCTCGTATTCCAGGTCTTGATCCTGGAAATTCTCTCTGCACCTTCCAACAACCTTCTGTATGTTATCCAGCTTTTCTATAAAGATTGGTCTGGAATATTGTAGTCAGCCATTACTGGAAGAAAAACTCTAGTTTTTTAATTTTTTTTTTTATTCTGTGCTAAATGCTGTCTTTCTAGAACTAGTTTTCAATTGTAGTTGGTATGTAAAAATGTGATTGATTTTATTAAATTGATTTTTATATCCAACAACATTGTCAAACTCTGCTAGTAATTCCAGTCGTTTCTTTAAAGATTCATTATGGTTTTCTAATCAACTCTAGTTATTCATATCATCTGTAAATTACAGTTTTGTTTCTTCCTTTCTAAGGCTTACATATGTATAATTTCTTTTTCTTGTATTTTACATTGTTTGAGAATGCCAGTACAATTGAACAGAAGTGGTGACAGAAGCAACTTTGTCTTGTTCACAACCTTCAAGATAATGTTTTCAGGTGAAAGCATCACATTCCTTGATTTCAAAAGATATTATAAAGCTATTGTTATCAAGATAGAATGGTACAAGCATAAAAACAGATACAAAGACCAGTGTAACAGGATAGAGAGCCCAGGAATAAATCCATGTGTTTATTGTCTATTGAATTTCAACAAAGGTGCCAAGAGCATACAATGAGAGAGAGACAGTCTCTTCAATATATGGTACTGGGAAACTGAATAGCCACATGCAGAAGTATGAAACTGGATCCTTATCTCACACCATATACAAAAGTAAATGCAAATGGATTAAACACTTAAATGTAAGACCTGAAATTATAAAACTACTAAAAGAAAACATAAGTTAAAGAGCTCTACAATGCTGGTCCAGGCACTGATTTTTTAAACGCGATCCCAAAAGCACAGGCAACAAAAGCAAAAATAGGCAAAACAGATTACATCAAACTAAAAAGCTTCTGTACAGCCAAGGAAACAACAAAGTGAGGAGACTATCCACAGAGTTGTAGAAAATATTTGCAAACCACACATCTGACGAGGAGGTAATATCCAAAATATATAAGAAACTCAAACTACTCATAGCAAGAAAACAAATAACCCAATTATAAAATGGACAAAAAACTGAATGACATTTCTCAAAAGAAGACATACAAATGGAAAACAATTCATGAAAAAATACTCAAATCATTAATCGTTAGGCAAATGTAAATTAAAACCACAATAAGATATTACCTCACACCTATTAGAACAACTACTATTAAAAAGACAAAAGTGTTGGCAAGGATATGGAGAAAAGAAAACCCTTGTACAATATTGATGGGAATGCAAATTAGTACAGTCATTTTGGAATATGGTAAGGAGGTTTCTCAAAAAACTAAAAATAGAACTACCATATGCTCCAGGAATCTTCTGTCTAGGTACATATCCAAAGGATTTGAAATCAATATGTTGAAGAGATATCTGCACTCCCATGTTCACTGCAGCATTATTCACAACAGTCATGATATGGAATCAACTTCAGTGCCCATCAACAGGTAAGTGGATAAAGATGACATATATACACAATAAAACAAAGGAAATCCTGGCCAGGCGCAGTGGCTCACGCCTGTAATCCCACCTCTTTGGGAGGCCAAGGTGGGCGCATCATGAAGTCAGGAGATCGAGACCATCCTGGCTAACATGGTGAACCCCATCTCTACTAAAAATATGAAAAACTTAGCCAGGCGTGGTGGCGGGTGCCTGTAGTCCCAGCTATTCGGGAGGCTGAGGCAGGAGAATGGCGTGAACCCGAGGGGGCAGAGCTTGCACAGTGAGCCGAGATCGCACCACTGCCCTCCAGCCTGGGCAACAGAGCGAGACTCTGTCTCCAAAAAAAAAAAAAGAAGGAAATCCTGTCATTTGCAACAACATGAATTAACCTAGAGGACATTATACTAAGTGAAATAAGCCAGGCACAGAAAGACAAAGACTATATGATCTTACTTATTTGCAGAAACTAAAAACCTTGAACTCACAGAAGTAGAGAGTAGAATGATGGTTACAAGAGGTGGCAGGGAGACGGCAGATTATAGTAAAAGGATACAAAGTTTTAGTTAGACAGTAGAGATACATTTTTGAGGTTTATTGAAAAGCAGGGTGACTACATTCAATAATAATGTAGCATATATTTCACAACAGCTAAGTGTGTAAACTTCAAAGTTCTCACCACACACAAAAAAATGATGTTAGGGAGGTGGATATGTTAATTAGCTTGGTTCAATAATTCCATATTCTATACAAATACCAAAACATCACACTGTACCCCATAAATGTATACAATTATGATTTGTCCATTTAAAACAATATATTAATATTTTTAAGAGTTTTCAAATGTTTTCCGTCAAGTCCAATGTTTGCTGAAAGGCATCTGTAGATGCCCTTTATTAGGATAAAGCGGTTTTCTTATAGTCCTACTTGGCTAAGACTGGATATGCAGAAATCAAAGTTGTCTCAGGTGTTTAGCAGATTCAAGGTGCACTAACTTCATCAGTGTTTTCAGGATTCCAGAGCAATGTCTCATTCCTTCCATGTAGAGCAAAAGTTACCGGAGGCTTTTATTACCCATTGGTAGGGGGCTTTACATTCCAGATTTCTCATGAAGACCACATTTTGCCTCTTGGGCCCCAAAGCAACATTAGCAGATATAGGTTTCTTTTCCCCAACCTTTTTCAGAGACTGCCCACTTTTGATGTTAGAAAGTTATTCCTAATGTCTATTCTCTATTCTCTTCTCCTTCTGGTAAAAGATCAGCTAATCACCATCTTTCATGTAAAAGCACTTTTCCTATATTTGAAAAATGTTAAGTTCTCCCCTTAGTCTCGTTTTCAGCATACTAAATAAAAGCAGCCTCTTTTGCTTTTTTATGCCTGATATTTATTAGTCTCCCCTGAAAATATCCAAAGTTCATCATAATTGCACTTCAATTCCAGCATCCTAACTTGGGTGATGCCATAGAAAGTCCAACCAATATTAAGTACCAGGGGAAGGCTATGTAATGATTTATTTCTCCTCTACATTTCTCATGCTCTTATTTTTCTCTGCCTTTTTAATCACGCCCTCCATTGCTGAACCATTCTTCACTTTGACCGCCGGACAATTTCTTGTTATGATTGGATGAATGTCCTCTGAGAATCAGTAGGACCTTCACACTTGTCCATACTTTTTCCACTCTTGTCACAATCACTTAGCATTTTAGCCCTGCTGAATTTCAGGATGTTAGCTAGCAATACAGTGCAATCCCCTATCACTGGCAGATGGAATCAGTATATCTTATATGTACTTTCCTAAATCACTAACAGACACGTTAACTAGTATCATGTCACAGGGCCAACTCTTTCAGAACTCCAGTCAATAAAGCAACATTTACCCCACGTGGGGCACCCACCATCTAAATCAGGGCATTCTTAATCATAGCTGCACCCTATGAGTTTTTTTAAATGCCAGTACCTGGCCCCTACTCCAAAAAAAAAAAAAATCTGATATAATTGGTCTGGAGTGGGGCCACCCAAAGATTGGAATATTCAGCCAGGGTTGAGACCACTCATCAATATCTTTGGTGCATTGTGCTATTGTTTAGTATGTTTTAGCAGAGTAGTTTTCAAACGTCACTGTGCATCCAACCTACCTGGGGATCTTTTTTAAATGCAGACTCTGATTCAGTGGGTCTTGGACGGGACCTGAGATTCTGCATTTTTAACAATCTTCCATTTGATGCCGACGCCACAAACCACATTCTCGTCTCATTTATAAAGCAGCAGAGCAGAGATCCTTACTCAAGTTGAGCATGGAGTTTACTGTTGAGCAGCTTATTCTAAGCTACATGAAGTATGAACTAAGCTACATGAAGTATGAATTCTAAGCTACATGAAGTATGAACATACTAGATCAAGTATCTTTTAAGCCTAACTTTCACATCTTACTGGAAATAATTTCTGAAATTCCCTCAGCCTTTGCCCAGATATGCAAGTTTTCTCACAGTTCACTCTGTCCCTGTGTTCTTTGATCCATGACATAGCTCTGGGTTTGTGAAATGAGTGAGCCTATGAAGCTGGGTTTCCAACCATCATCTTGGAATCCCCTCTAATGGCTACCAGCATCTCTCCGTCCTGGGAGATAGAGTCTAGCCGAGAAGCCTCCCTCTCTGAGGTTTACTGGGTTCTGGATGGAAAAGGATTCCAACCGGCATCAGTGCCCTTGCACACACATACACCGACACAGACCTGAGTGTCAGCATTTCACACACATACACTTCCTTTGTCAAACCCCTGGCCTCCCTACAATCTTAAGGTTTCAGAAAAATGAAAAGTAGCTGCTGTCCTCTTCACAAGACAAGTATCCCAATTACGAAAGGATACTATAGAAGACCCTCTGCCTGTGCCCTGCTTGTGTTGAATTCTATCATAGATGCTCCTTACATACATGCCTTGTGTCCTCCTCCCTGGTGTTGGAGCTTTTCTCAACAATGCCAACCATCATCTGGCGCCAGGGATGTATAAAAGGACATTTGCAGCTAGTATACTCGAGGGTGTCTTGACATATCTATCAACAACGTTATGACGTCCTTACTGGGAGAACCCAATGTCTTTAAGGAAGGCAGGACTCCCCCCTAAGTCGCTTACCAGCTGGGTAATCTTGACATGTCATTTGACTGCTCAGAATTTCATTTTCTTTATCTGGAAAATGGTGCCAATAGTACCTGCCACCCAGGGTTCTTGTAAAAATTAAATAAGATGCACATGAAGTATCAGCACAATACCCAGTACTTAATACTGACTCAGTCAAGGTTAGCAACTTACACTAGAAGTCTCAATGAGGGCTGGGCGTGGTGGCTTATGCCTGCAATCCCAGCATTTCGGGAGGCTAAGAGGGGCAGATCACTTGAGGTCAGGAGTTCAAGACCAGCCTAGCCAACATGGTGAAACCCCATCTCTACTAAAAATTAGCCAGAAGTGGTGGCACATGCCTGTGAGCCCAGCCACTTGGGAGGCTGAGGCAGGAGAATCACTTGAACGTGGAAGGTGGAGGTCGTAGTGAGCCAAGATGGTGCCACTGCACTCAAGCCTGGGCGACAAAGTGAGAAGAAGAAAGAAGAAAGAAGAAGAAGTGGTCTCACTGAGTCCTATCTGGAATATTTCAAGCCTTATTTTCATTTTCCACAAATTCTGCTAGAGGCCTAAGGGATGGGAGTAGACATAAGTTCTATTCCTGGGTTATGTCTCATATTCATACAGCTCTGAAACACACAGTACACCCTGTCTTTGGATTTTCCCATACACATCCCACTACCCCACCCAGTCAAAAAGAATAAGAAAGATACGTTTTCCTCAGAAAAAAAAAAATATATATATATATATATATGCCTGTTGATCTTTCAATTCATGCTAACCCAAGTCAGGCCTTAAATATGGGAATAATCATTCTGGCAGATGTCACTCTCCTTTAGGGTTTTCTTTTTCTTTCTAAGCCTGAAGCGTTGGCTACTGCAGGAAGTCAAGGAGAGAAGAATAAGGTAGGCTTTTCCTGAGGGGCAGAAAGAGAATGGACCTTCCTTCTTTCCCAGGGATCACGATGGGAGAAGCCAGAGAGTGTGCAGTAGAAAAGCAGATTAGAGACATGAAAGACAGAAGCCTGTGCTTCCACTCAATGTGGGAGGACTCTAGATGAGTCTGCAGAGGGTAGTGAAATTCACAGCCAAGCCCTGGCCTGCTTTCATTTGATGCTGTTAGTTAATCAAGCACATCAGTCACCAGGGCAAAAAACTCCAAGCCCCTCTATCCCAACCCCTGAAAAAGGTCCAGGTGCATCTGACCTGAACTGGGTAGCGTCAAGGCTCTCCAGACCATCTGCAGCCCCACATCTCTTACCTAGCAGAGCATCACATTTGTTCTTTCTCAGGTTCATATACAGTGGGAGAGGCAAGAGGAAAAACTACTTTTCAAGTTATTTTTTGGCAAAATAATGTACCCAATTCTTTTTACAAGCATGATCTTTAATAAAATCCATAAAAACACTCCCTTTAACAGAAAGCAAACTCAAGGTTAAGACTTTCCCTGACTTCCTTTTGGTGTACTTGGCCACACAAAATTTTAGTGTTGGAAAATGCTGTCAGAATTTACTTGCAAGTCAAGCTAAATGTCAATTGTGCTGAGATAGTACTGAAAATATCAATGTACATTTACATTACGTCCCTGCATATATATCTAAACCCAAAGTTAGGATTCCTAGTTTGACAAGAATGTATTTTTATTTGTGAGAAGATTTAAAAGATGGAAAATGAAATCATGTTTAGTTACCTGCTTGTAGACTAATCCTTTCCCTCCCTGCCAAATAATGACATGAAATTGTCATTTGGCCCATCCTAGAAATAGGTGACACTCTAAATATACTACCTCAGGACACCAGTCCTCCCATGTGGCTTCAGATAGCAGGAACTCTGCAAATACACTGTTAACCTTGGGGTAGGCAAGGATCCCAAATTTTTCTGGCCCCTCAAAATTACCATCAGCCTGAGCAACTCTAAAGGAAATGGGGAGAAACCGATAGCCTGTGTGAATTCTACTGCCTGTGTGGTTGATAGAAGGCAATCTCTCCTCTCAAGCCGCTTTAACTGAGACATAAGACACACCCATGCCTGAAGAACAAGGAGAAAATAGTACCAACTTCTATTTGGTCTAGCAGAGATTTTAACCCTGTATTCCCAACTTCTAGAGTGTTCTCTGGCAGATAAAAGTACTCAATAATGTCATAATGGTCAAATACATAAATGAATGAATGACACATACATTACTGATTTCTAACAGAAATTGAAATGTTTTTATCCCAACTACAACAACTTTTTTTCCAGAATTACGGAAGATTTGCAGTTTCTGGCACCGGAAGAGGTGGAATCTGAGTATTCAAGCCTACAGCAATGGGAGGAAGAGGAGAAAGAATAGAGATGCTAGAGAAAACAGCACATCATCACACAGGAAGCCAAAGACCTGGAGGCCTCACAGAAGAGAGGTAAAGGTCAGAGAGCTCCCAAGCTCTGTGATGTTAAGTTAGGGCACAAGAAAGAAACTGTAGTGGTATTACATGAGATCCTATACAAATAGCAAAACAGACTATATACCCTAAGTCAGTTGAATCCATGACTTACTAGAGGGCCCAGCCATGACCTCACCACATATCTCTGAGCACTCTGGCCCTATTTCATTAAAGAAGTTAAAGACTTACAGTGGGGAGAAGGGAGTACCAAACCCATCTCACAAATTCAGCTATGTTTTATATCTTGTCTACTTTTTTAATGCAGAAAAAATTCTGATTTTTATTTTTCAGATTATGAAGATTTCAGATCAATTGTGTCTACAGTCTATATGCTGGATTCATATTAGTTTTTATTCCTTGAACACACATCAGCTGTCTAGAGGGAGGTGGTTAATGGCATCCTCAGTGAGAAGGAGCAGCCAGCAGGGCTTTGAAAGTGTTCTCTTGATGTTCGCCAAAGACAACGGTCCACATCCAGACACTCAAATGCTGACAGGGCTGCTGTGGGTGCCAGGTCCACACAGCCTGCCATGACCACCCCTGCGCATCCCTCTGCTGGCCACTCGTGCAGTCCTTCCATTGGAATACCAAACCAAAAGGGAGAAGCAAGTCACAGGCTCCACCTCAGCTTGTCCAGAGAATTTTGCAAAAGCATAACAGGTGCAGACCCAGACTCACTCACTACTGAGAGTTTGACAGTTTAGGAGGTGGAGTTCATATAGTTCTCAGGGTAAATGCAAGATATGGTTAGGACTGATCACCGGGAAAGGGAAAGACCCAAAGTCCAAGAGTCAGAAGAAGAGGAGAGACAGGAGAGACATAGGGAGTCCCCAGCCAGAGACAAAGGGAAGAAGAAAACAACAAGCCAGATCAAGGGGGCTTCAAATGAAAACACATTCTATCGGTTTCAGAAATTTTGAAATATTCACAGTTTAGAATTTTCACTTTTAAGAAGTCATTTGGTTATATTGTCCTACTGGCTATCCTTATAGTTCCACTAAAGTTTTAAGTAGCATGTATATAATCAGTGCACATACATAAAATTTCAGCAAATCACCCCTCAGAAGAAAAATGTCATTCACTGACAGAGGAGTAAACCTTAAATCCCTAGAGGGCGGGAGCCTGATCACTTTTTTTGCACCCAGTAGGTAATGCAAAAATGACTGTGGGAGTAAGTGAAGTGGAAAAGAATTGCAAAGAGTGTATGAGATTCTGTTTATTGTAATGGACTGTTACAAAGCAAAACAGTCCCTGAAAAATTGCTATCCCTGACCCTGTTCTCCACAAATATCAATCATGGAAACATCTGATAATATATTAATACATCACAACCCCCTCTTAAAAGTCTGAATTTCTGAGACTCTGGAAAGAAAAGTTCACGAAACCATGCCTACGTTCCAACCAGCAGCTGTTTCTGGGGAGTTAGTAGTAAGAACACACCATATTTGTGACTCTGATGAAGACCAATCCTTTGGATGGCGCCTCACCTGCCCCTGAGTTTTCCACCTCAAAATCCGGAGGGCTCTGCACTTCATGCCTCAGGAACCATGTAGTTTCAGGTCCATTTGCATCTGGAGCTCATCCTTGAATAATCAATCTGTGCTTACCGAGAGACAGTGCAGTGTGTGGCACCTTTAATATCAGAAAGGCACTAGAACAGAATGGGGCCTAGAGCCTGACATCACTGACATCACACAGCTCTAGATGCACCATCTGCACAGAGGGTGTTCACATAGGCATATGCCACATGACCCGGCCTGGGATCATAACCTGACACTGGATCTGCCGGGCTGCATGTCAGGTGCTGGAGATATCAAAATTAAAATGTCTAAGTCTTCTGAGCTCCAAAACTTCAAATCATATTTTTTAAGTTAAAAAATTTAGTGCATGACTTCAGAGTGGTCTTCAAGACAATGAAGTGACTAAACCCTGCAGACCCTCATCCTTCATTGCCATGGAGGACCACACAAGAGAAATTAGGTATAGATAAGAATAGATTCTTGTCTTAGGAACCTAGCCAGTTAAGTGACTATTTTTTAAAATAATAAGCTCTAATATGTTTTTTCTACAGACAGAAAACCTGAAATAAAAGCTCCTAGCTCCACCACTTTCTAGCTATATGACCTATTCATGCTCTATCTTCTCATCTGAAAAATGAGAAAAAAAATACTACCTACAACACTGGCTCTTAATACAATGTAAACTCCTTACCCCAATAAGTGACACATGGTAAGCCTTTAATAGATGCAATACACTATAGTAGATAAGTTCTAAGAACACTTTTTAAAAATGAAACAAAAAACCCGGATCAGATATATTGAAGTGAATTCCTGCAGAAGTTTTAGCCTGTTTTCTGGAATTATTTAAATAAAAGATTAAATATTCTGTATGATCCATTTGTCCAGCAATTTTTTTAACACAATGAGCCAGAAACTAGAAACTCTTAGGGGATCAAAGATAAAAGAAATATGCTCATTGCCTTAAGAACTTCACAACTGCCTGGACCACTGAGCATGAGGGCAGAAGAGTGTGCAAATGTTGGTTAAGGTCTCATTTAGACTGCCGTATTTATTCTGACTATAATCCATATTTATTCTTCTTTCTTTCTTCCTTCTCTCTCAGCCTCCCACAGATAGTAATTCACAAAATGGTTGGAAGACAGAGATAAAGCCAGTGGCATGAGGTATACTTTGTCCTAGGGATTCTTCAGGTATTTTGACCCTCATTGGTATTTATTAGCTCATAGAGTGCTCCTCATACTCCCCAAACAGAACTGCTTTTACTTTTGAGGGCCCTCTGGTTCCCCATCTTAAGTCAACCTACACTCCAGATCTAGTGCTGACCTTCCAGGCCCCAAAAGTCAACCTTATCCCCATAAATTCTACAGGTTCCTGGATATTAAATTGCTGGGACCATGAGTGGTTTTTGACAGCAGACAAAACTAACTCTAGGAAGGTCTTAACCATTATAAGGTGTGCAAACAACACATTCATCTTATTTGCCTTAGCTCACAATTGATGCTTAATTAATACATTTTTAAAATTTCTAGAGGCACAAATAATAAATAATTGGTTATAGAATATTCAAAGAAATAACTATGGTTCAGGATTTTTCTCTTCTCATGGAAATGACATCCCTTACTTTCATGATATTTTCCTCCAGCTAATAAGATAGGTTTTATGGTGTGATAATCAACTACCCAGTTATGGCGAAATGGATTTATACCAAGGGCCCTCCTAGAGAATGCACTGACTGGCAGAGAAGCCTGCCATGGCTTTGTTTTCAGCATCTTGGTTATTGGGCATTTCTTACTGTAAGGTCTGCAGACTAGGAGACCAGGGTAGACACGATGGACGAAGTAACTTAGTCTGTTAAAAGCCCACAAGTCACCAAACTCTGTTTCTGCAGGAACTCCTAGAACAAGTCACCTTGCATCTCACTGCTGCAGCTTAGAGACCTGGGTCTACTCCAGGGCCTGGTCCCTGTCATTTGCATGCTACCAATCTAGGA
Organism: Nomascus leucogenys; assembly: GCF_006542625.1. Taxonomy (NCBI): domain Eukaryota; kingdom Metazoa; phylum Chordata; class Mammalia; order Primates; family Hylobatidae; genus Nomascus; species Nomascus leucogenys. The sequence continues at coordinate 1,946,610 of NC_044381.1, read as the reverse complement.
ATAGGAACTACATCTCAGGATCTAAAGCTCTAAAATTCATCTGTTCATGTGCATGTTGCAGAGACCAGTCAGTATTTTGGTGGAAAACATCAGCCCAATCTCTACCTGAAGGACTACCATCAGCACCAGGATCTATTCCGGGAAAGAAACTGAATACTGTTAGGAAACCTGGTCCAGAAAAGCCAAAGCAAGGCCAAATTTAGGGAAGTAAATGTGTTTTCATTGCATGTGGTTTCATCCTTGTAAATGAGGCCACAAAGTTAAACTTCACTTAGGAGTGATAAAAGCTGTTCCACCACACACACAAAAAGCATCCAAATACAAGATACATTATCTGCAAACATAATCCTATCACAATGTACCAATTATGTTTCCACTCTTGGGATGACCTCCATGGAGGAGCCTAGGCAAATTTCCTTTATGCCCAACTGTTAGGCAACTTTCAATGCTAGTAGGCTGTTGCCTCTCCCTTCTTCTGACAAGGACAACAATCAGGAGGATCCCAAGGATGCTAAGACCAAGGTTGATAAGGTTGCTAAGACCTTAAGCATTCCAAAGATGCTAAGACCAAGGATCCCAAGGATCGAAATCCCAAAGATGCTAAGACCATTTGTCATTTCATTGGAAAAGACTTTTCTCTAAAACAAAGCAGATATTTGAGAAACATAACCATGCTTAAAAATACTGATAATCATTCCATCAAAACCAATTTCTCTGTACTAATGCAGTCTTAAAATACCAAAGTCTGGAACCTCCCACAGGCCAGTGGACAAATGTCTCATTGCTCTTTCAATATTAATGGAGGGAGTATCAGGATGAAAAATGCATATATCCCACCACTGTCACCAAGATCAACCATTCAGTCAGCACCTGTCTAGAGAATGCTGCATTGTTGCCTAGCTCAACTGTGTGTTAGCCGTTTTACTCAACTACGTTGCACCAAGTTTCATGTTTCCGTGGCTCCCTGCTTTGTAGTCATCCACTTTAGATGTACCTCCTGCAGATCAACTGGGCATGTGCCAAACTGAATTCATCATCTTACCCTCGAGGCCTGCTTCTTTGCCCTGTTTCTACGTTAGTCAAAGGCTCTGCCTATCTCCCAGTCATTTGCCTCTACTTCCATATTCATGTTTACCATATCTCCCACGTCTTTTTTCCCACTCCCCTCTCCCCATTCAAGGCACTCAGTGTCCCTGACCTAGATTATTTGAAAAGCCTCCTAAATGGTACACCTTACTCCAGTCTCTGTACCTCCCATTCATCATACATACAGTAGCCTGATTATTCCATCCAAGGCACTGCTCTGTCATGTCACATCTTGGTTTAAATTTGTTTGATGGCTTTCCATCCACTCCCAGAGAATCAAGTCCACATTCCTTAGCACAAGAGTCAACATCCCTCTGTTCCAACCTTTATCCAGCATATCCTCCCAACCTTATAGGTGACAGTTTCTTGCTCCTGGGGTCTCCTTGCTCTTCCCTTTGACTTCCTCCTTGCTCCTCCCTAGCTTGACTCCCACAAATATCCCCAAATTCTTCTTCCTTCCTTATACACCATAAGTCTTACTCCCTGCTCACCCTATCTATATGCCAAGGCAGTGGTTTTCAAATTTTTTGACTGAAATCACAGTAAAAAAAAAAATTTACATTGTGAGTACACACATGCACACATACACACAAATATTATATATAATATATACCCAAAATTATATAATACATAATATATAATTATATATTTTTATTTAATATATATGTCAAAAGTTTCATGAAACAATAGTTAGCTTCAGTTCTATGTATTCTGATATTTTCTATTCTATGCTCTATTTCCTTTTTAAAAAATTACTGGTTACAATCCACTAATAATTGATTTCATGACCTGTTAACTGGCTAAAATCCACAGTTTGAAAAACACTGGCTCACTGTGTATTTTTCCAGGGTTCAAATGATCCATCAAGGGGTTTTCCAGAGGGGTTCACTCCAAGTCTCATAAAAACATGAAAAGCATATCAGAAAACCTTGACATATTATCTCAGCATAAGCAGTATAGGGTAAGAATAAAAATGGGTGGGCTATGGAAGAAAAATGGCTGGTTTTAGATCCTGGTAAAAATCTAAAGCTCAGAGAAGTAAACTTCTCTGAGCTTTAGATTTTTTATATTTCAAGTATACTGATGTAATGATAGCTAATTCATAGAAATATTGTGGGGCTCAAATTAAATAAAAGGAGGATCTTATATAAAATACATAGCACAGTTATTTTCCTACAAAGTAAGCACTTAACAAATGGTAGCCGTTATTATCAGTCTTAGTATTGGTATGATCACACACAAATGCAAGTGATATTCAAATTATCTACTCACTGGAAGCATCTGTGTCATCAGTCCCCTTTATTAGACTTTGCAATTGAGATGTGGCCCCTGTCTGCAGTCTGCATTTCTCTGGCAAGATAGTTACTCTATGCGTGTTACCAAGGGAGGATGGAATAGTAAAGTGTGAGAAGATAGTCATCCAATTTTATATTTATTTCCAAAACTATGACAATATTCCATTGTTTAGTAAGAACTAGAATTTGGTATCCAAGCAAATTTGGAACTGAAAACATGCAACCCATTGGAATATAAATAGAAAACATTTTAAATAACCTCCATATCCTTTTACTTGCTTTCCTTTGCTCCTCATCACCTCACAGAATTATAAACACTGTGAAGAGACAACAGAATCAGAAAAGTGATGTCAGTTTGGCTTACAGAAGCTGTGGGTCAGCTACTTTGTAGGCAAGAACCCAAAGGTTCATAGGCAGAGACTCTGGATCTCCAGCATGGGTGATATGGGCCAGGGCAGGGCTGGGTGAGTAGACCTCCAATTCAAGACATGCCATCCTGACACAATTCTTTAGAGCTCTCTCATGTCTATCATTCCCTTTGAGAAACCTGGAGGGAGGCTTACACCCTGACATGCATATAACACTGAAGCAAAAGTGGTTGGTTTTGCTTTCAGCTATAGTACCTATGATCTAATTACCCTATGAAAAAAGGTAATGTCAATAAAGTGTTGGGACTTTTAAAAATCTTGTTTATTTGTCCTGATCCTAAAGCTTCTTAGAGAAGCCCCTGTTACCAACCTTCTCCTGATTATGGAGGTTCTCATTAGGTGAACCATTCATCTGAGACTACTTTTGCCAGACACTCCAGCTTAACCCCACCGCTACTTGGGACTTAACCTGGGATCACCCTAGAATGACGCATTGGGGATACTGATCTCTGCAGATTAGGCCAAGCTATACATCCCTTTTCCACTGGAATCCATGATCATTGATCTAAATTCAGAATACTATCCAAATCTGGGAAGGCTATGCTCTGGGGTCAACCTGGAACTTCAGCTCTGTCACACTGATCTGTACGCCAGCAAGAGCTCCCCCAAACTGCTATCTCTTGATTTTGTAGCCCCCACACCTGTCACATTTCCTGCCACATTGTACACTGTCAACAAATACTTGGTGGATTGAATTGACTTGACTTGTGGAAGCCAGCATAATGCAAACAGAGCAAGTTGGGACATTTCAATTCAATGCCTTAACTTTCCATCCTGAATATTTTTATTAAAATTTAAATCCAAAGCAGGCATGTACATCACCCTAAATTCTCTGATAACATTGCATCCTCCAAACCACCTAGTTTTCCCTGACTTTTATGAGCATAAATCAGAATGTGTGGTATTTGAATGGGATTTTTGAAGGATCTAATCTTATCTCTTGACCATATTAAATCTGCATTTATTCAAAGGGCCTCACTTTAAGGGCCATTCTAACCTTATCCAGCTTGTAGGAGGATGTACGAATGAGCTTATGATTAAAACCCTTTTGGAAAGCATGAACAAATGATAACCAGTTGTGATACTTTTCCACATTTTTACAATATTTAAAAATATGTTCAGATATCCAAAACTGATCCCACAATTTGATTTATTCACAAGTCCCCTGAAGTGCTTAATAAGTACAATATGGTACAATGAAAATCATGCTTATTACTGCTATTGGGTTGGTAATTCTCCAAGATGAAATCATACTTTTCAGGTTATAAATATACATTTTATTGTTGATTTTATGCTGCATTTTGAAATACTGCTTCTCTGCTTTCATATTTTCAGGGCCTTACAAGGGCATCATAAATCAACCCCAAACTGGAGGAATGCTAATTGATATCAGGTGATTTCAAAAATGAAGGCTAGGTTAAACTTGCTGTGTGTTTCATGAATTTTAATTCTTATGGAACTCTTTCAAAACCAAGATGTGCAAGAAATTATTCATCTTCCAAGATTAATTAAATAAATGAAGATTAATTAAATAAATGTGTGTACTTTCACTATTTTAAATATCTAAAAGAGGGCTTAAAGAAGGTGTGTATACAACCTAGCTCAAATGCCAAAAGTGTAGAAGAGACAGGACATACACAATGCATTGTCAGATGATTCAGTGCTTTCTCGGTGAAACAAGGAACATTCTATTACTCATAATTTGATCTAAATAATGTTCTAACCCCCCTTCTGCATCTTTCCTTGATTTTCTTGTCTTGCAAGCTATGTTACATCTATGTTGCACAGAATTCTAGGTGTAAACCAACAGGTGTTACCAAGAAGAGCAAGTAGCATTCCTCAAAGTTCGTTAGAACAATAACAAAATTGTACTTCAGATTTTTCCTGGTGAGTGGGAAATGGCCTATAGGCCAGCATAAACATTGGCACATTGTTTTTCATCTTCACTGGATAAGCCACTCAAGATAAAGATCAATGTTTGAGTCTTGTATATTAATCTGTCTCACAAAATACTATACTATGGTAGCATTTCCCAATATATGTTATTACATGTAAGAACACAAAAAAGTTCTAATAGCTGGGGATTTTGCATGTGTGTGTGTGTGCACCATCAAGTTGTAAGCTCACGAATGTTAACAGCTTAGGAAGAAGATAAATTTCAAAAGGGACTGAAATAAAAATATTCCACAAATGATCGTCTAGCCTATATAATGCACAGACAAAGGGAAAAACTGTAGAGTGAGGTGACGTGCAAATTAGGGAATTTTGAGAACATGTATTAGAACGTACTTGAGAAAAATTCTATGCTGAAATTATATAACACTAGTACTAAATATCTTAGAGATCAATCATTTCAACTCTCCAATTTTAAAAATGTACAAAGCGAGGCCCAGAAAATTAAAAGATTAGCTAAATATTACAAGCGAGTTAGTAGCAAAGCCAGGACAAGAAATGAGTTTTTCTGGCTGGGTGCAGTGGCTCACTCCTGTAATCCCAGCACTTTGGGAGGCTGAGGCTGGAGGATTGGTTGGGGCCAGGAGTTGGAGACCAGCCTGGCCAACATGGGAAAACCCTGTCTCTACTAAAAATACAAAAATTAGCCCAGCATGGTGGTAGGCGCCTGTAAGCCCAGAGACTCAGGAGGCTGAGGCAGGAGAATCACTTGAACCTGGGAGGTGGAGGTTGCAGTGAGCTGAGATCGTGCTACCGTACTCCAGCCTGGGTGACAGAGCAAAACTCCATGTGAAAAAAAGAAAAAGAAAAAGAAATGAGGTTTTCTGTTCCTAGAAAAAAAATACTCTACCTCCCAATCCACATTTTGAGGGCGAGGGCAAGAACAATGAGGGGGCCCTCTGGAATCTGTCCCTTCCCGGAAAGTAACAAGGCCAAGAACAGACACAGGAAACTATTTCTCACCCTGGTCAGCTCACTTGTCACTTGAGACGCTTCTCAATCACACTGACAAAAGTTCTGCTGAACAGAACAGTGATGTTTTCTCTCTTTTTTGACCTTTAACTGAGAGAAACCAATTGGTTACCAAGAGAAAACAGTATCTTATGAAAGAGGTTATAAGTCACAGATTGTAAACATGTTTCTTGATAACTTATCTTTGATGACTCCCTTGTGGATTTATTCTGACACCATCAGAGTAACAGGTAGCCAAGATGAGAACCCTACCCTCCTTCCTACCTCTTCTCTCCTATTGTCTTTGTTATCATATAAGAGGAAGCAAGAACCTCACAAAGTGCATGCAATGCTCTGGGCGTGGTGGCTCACACCTGTAATCCTAGCACTTTGGGAGGCCAAGGCAGGTGGGTCACCTGAGGTCAGGAGCTCGAGACCAGCCTGGCCAACATGGCGAAACCCCATCTCTACTAAAAATACAAAAATTAGCTGGGTGTGGTGGCAGGCAGCTGTAATCCCAGCTACTCAGGAGGCTGAGGCAAGAGAATTGCTTGAACCTGAGAGGCAGAGGTTGCAGTCAGCCAAGATCACGCCACTGTCCTCCAGCCTAGGTGACAGAGCGAGACCCCATTTCAAACATAAAGTGCATGCAATGGCTGACTCAATCTTGCATATGCTGAGTCTAAATTGTCGTGGGTGTGTGCCCAACCCTGCTTTTGCACAGGGCTAGGTCCTCATCTGGTATAGTGCTCACAGTGACTGTGATATGTAACGGATGATGTCTCCAACACACTCCTTTTCTAGACATGTTTACTTTGATCACTAAGAGAATAGAATAGAAGAAGTCCAGTTCTGCCCTGTAAAAGCTAAAATAGCCTGACCTCCAACAAGGTAAAGAGTGGATTCCCACATCTGCTGCTCCTTTGGGTAGAAGGCATCAGCTCTCAATATCCAGAGGACAGGACAAGGGAGGCAAATAATTAAATACTCACTGTGAACCAGGCCTTGAGACATTTCTCACTAATGCGCGCCTCAACCTTGACAGGAAGACGGTATTTTCCTTATGTTATAAATTAGAGAAACGAGGGTTTGACAAGCTAAAGAACTTGCCCAGTCACCCAGATCCATCAGACTCTGAAGCCCATTTTCTTAGTGCAATTTTATCTTATACTTAAGGAAATTAAGATCCAAAGAGATGAGGTAATGTCTAGGGTCACAGGCCAAGTAGTGGCAGAGATGAGACTAAAATCATTGACTCTTGCTCACTGCTTTTTCTACAGCTTTTAGAGAATTCTTGATAAAAAAACTTGGAATTCATGATAAAAAAAAAACTGAAAAAATTAGTAGAGGACTGTTAGAAACTTCGAAGCAGCAAGAATAAACAAACTATACACCTTTACCAGCATGTAAGGCAAGCTAAGATAGCTCTGTGTATGTGTGTGTGCATGTACGCATGTGTGTTTTTATGTATTTGGATATACCATCTACATTACATGTCTATGTCAGTCATATGTGTGGCCAGAGAAAAATTTAAACATTAATGAATTGTGCTTCTATTTGCATTTCCATTACCAAAAGTTCATTGTTTGCCAGTGGAAAGGATTAACTTTTTTTCTTAAGAAAATGTCTCTCTGCACGACATTAGTAAATAAGAGGGCACACTGTAGATGACATTTTGGAATGAACTTAAGCTGATGAATCCATTCTTATGGAAAGCAAACCACTTCTGTTGTCAAAAAATCACTAAGTGAATTATATGCCATCCCTAAAGATTTAGCATCTTAGGCACATTCCTGGATATTTCAATTTCAAGACAATTTCCTTGGGGTCAAATGGATACATACCCTCTGCAGTTATTTTTTACTCCATTCTATCATATGCGTTTATTAGTTTTACACTGAAATATGCCACCATCTTTGCCGCACATTAAGTGAGAAGGCAGAAACCCCAAAAAAGAATCTACATTCTCAATGCATTGGTCAGTATAGAACAGCTCAATGGCTTTACCCATTTCTTACTCATGACACAGTTTCTGCTCCATCGAGGCATTCAGGAATCTAAGATTTTTCCACCCAGTGGCTAAACCAGCTTCTATGAATTTGGAATTCCCTACTGGATCTTCAGGATCAAGATGGCAGACAATGGAAGAGGACTAGAGCATGGAGATTCACTGGGAATGTTTCAGAGGCCAGGGATGGGAAGTTCGCTCACATACCATTGGCCACCACCTAGTTACATGGGCCTCTTGTTCCAGAGAAACTGGGAAATGCACGTTTTTGTAGCTGCTAAAAAAGTAAGAAAACATGGACTTTGTTGTGCACATAGCAGCCTTAAATAATTAAACCTTAATTATGGGCGACATATATAAAAATTCATGGTCTATTTAGGAAAGATAGACAATAGAGCAGAATAAAATAGCTTAAGCTCCATATTATTTCTTCCAGTTCTGAATTTTAATTTAGATGTTTTCATAAAAGCTGCACCAAGTCATTTGTGGGAAGAGATGGAGTGCATGTGTGTGCATGTATACGAAAGCATGGTATAAAAAAATCAGACAAAATCTAAACCTATATCTTCATGGCCACCATACTTCTTACAATACCAAATATTTTCCTTCTCTCCTTTGGTTTTCTGTCTAGACTACATTTTCTCTCCTGGTGTAAATCCTCCTATTCCAAGCACATTCTACCTATAACCTTTTTGCTAAAGATGGCATTGACTTTATTCCCACCTATTCCATTTCATTAGAGAAGCTGCCCCACCCACAGGCCCTAGAGGCACTCTTATGAACCAAGAGAACACTCCCCATATCGGATATATCTGAATTGGCCAAAGATGGAGGCCTGATCCCTGCTGGGCCAGCCAGAGTCATTGCTGGAATTTGTAGTTGAGAATGAAGTCTATTGTTACTGGGCTATAGTCACTGTAGGGTTTAGGGTTGGGCACTAACAGTCAAGCTATATACCTGCCACCTAAGTCAAGTGCAATTCAAAGTTATGGGCAAGAGGTAACTAAAAGCCTTGCTGAGGAAGCTGCTGCAAAGAAGAAAATGAACCAGACATGCAGAAAAGTAGATATAAGAGGACAAGCATCCCGTAAAGAGGACTACAAAGAGAGGATCTGCCTGAGACGATGAAGCCTAGCTGTACCCCCTGCCTTTGAGTTCCAAGAGTATCCTTTCCAATCTTACAAACAATCCTAGTTTTCTCATGCTAATTCAATGAGTTCATCTTTTATGATTAAATTACTCCTGTCTGAGATATATTTTAGTTCACTTCAACTCTGTGCTGCCTTCTCCCATTTACCTAACTAAAGCAAACTATCCCAAGAAACAGTTTCTCATAGCTTCACGCTTAATAAATGCAGTTCTCAGGGAACCATGCAGACAATGTAGCAGATTGATGAAATGGAGGTAGACAGGCAGGATGAGGAATTGGTCCAAAGAACTCATTCAAACAAAAGGGAAGCAGAGAAATGAGGGGTGGGAAAGGGTTGGAATAATATCAGCATTCCAGCTGCTTCTATAGTCTATCCATGCCTTCTTCTTATTTCTTCAACATGCTAAATTCTTCCTGTCATTGAGGTCTTTAGATTTTCTCCTTCCTCTGCATGCAACACACTTTCCCACAAATCTATGTCTCAGTTTTCTTCATTGAAGTGTCTGCTCAAAAATTATTTCCCAAAGAGGACTTATTTGATCACTTCATCTAATGTTGTTGGGGTCCACCCTTCTCTCTGTTTATCACATTGTCCTGGCACTTATTATCTGAACTTATTTTGTTTCTTCATATGCTTCTTATATTCTCGGCAGAAGGGAACCTCCAATGCACACAATAGCTTTCCTGGCTTGTCACTACTGTGTTCCCAACTACTATTAGAGAGCCAGGTGTGGGTACCCTAAAAAGCATTTTTGCTGGATGAATCAATAAAATACTTCAAGTCCAGGGTCTAGAATCAGTCTAGTGTCCAGCCACTGTGATTTGGACACAGAGACAAACACACGTAGAGTTTTGCCTGAGTGACATAAGGACAGACAGCTTACATTTCTTATAAACAGAGTGTCCATGACGCAAAATACAACAAAGATTAATTGAAAACCAAAGAGGAGATGGTGACACAACTTACAGTGCAAATACTGGCTGTCAGAAGTAACTCAAAGTAAGGACATGCTCTCCCCACACCTTACACAGCTGCATGTTGTTAGTAAACCCAGAGGTATGCCAACAAAATGAAGCCAGACTGAGCTAGGACATTTGGGAAGATGAAACTTTAATAAAATGTCACTCTTGGCCTATAAAAGGGGAATCCATAGCCAACAGCTTCCTTGACTGTTGACAAAACAACATGGCTTTGGAAGTAGTCTCTCTCCAAAACCATCCCTTCCTACTCCCATCTTTACATTTCTCCAAACTTTTGTTCCTCCAAGAATGAGAAAAATATGTCATCAAAGGGTGGAGATGGCCATTATGGGATTTACTGAGAAGGAAAATTTTGGAGGAACAAAACTCCTGGAAGACCAGAGCTAAAGTTACTCACACTCCTATCCCTTGTGCCTCATGCAAAGCCTGGCACGGAGCAGACAATCCATGTTTATTGAATCAATAAATGACTAATAATAAGCATGTAATCCTAGAGCTTGAGAGCTGGGAGGGACCTTCAAAATAATCTCAGTTTACACAAGATGGAACTGAGGCTCAAATGAAATAAACAACTGTCCCAAGGTTGCACTGACTCCCAGATCAAGATTCAACATGTTCCTCTTTTTTACACCCCCTCCTTACATTTGTGTCATGCTTTCCAGTTTACAAACACTTTCTCACATGTTTGCCTTGGATTCCCACAACCTGCTCTGAGGCAACAGGGGCAGGGTGGTGTTATCCTTATTTTGCCCTGTAAAGAAAGAGACCCAAAGAGGTTAAGACATTTGCCCATATTTATACAATTTATTGTTTCATGTAGTGATAGGTACCATGACTAGACCCAGAGTTTCTAACTTCTGGTCCAAGGCTCTTTACAATCCACTGAAATTCATGGAAGAGGAAAGCTTTGCACCAGGCATGGAGGGTGGCTAGCCTATTCTTTTGCAAGGGTTCCCATAACAAAGTGACACAAACCATGGTAAGCCAGTATCACAAACATGGTGACAAAGCACCACAACTATTTTGTTGGCCTGAACAACAGAAGCTTGTTGCCTCACAGTTCTGGGGGCTGGAATTAAAAAATGAAGGTGTTGGCCAGGTTGTTTCCTTCTGAGGGCTGTGAAGGAAGGATCTGCTCACTCTCTCTCTCTCCTTGGTTTGTTGATGGGCAATTTCTCCCTGTGTCTTTTCATTTTGTCTTCTGTCTATACTTGGCTTTCAGTCCAAATTTCCCCTTTCTATTAGGACACCAGTCATATTTGATTAGGAGCCCTCCCTACTCCTACTGGCCATCAACAAAGGAGATTGTGCTATGTATACAGGCAAGTATTGACAATCTTAACAAATTGCACTTGCAATGACACTATTTATAAACAGGTCATATTCTGAAGTACTGGGGGTTAGGACTTCAACATATGAAGGGTGGTGGGAGTTGGGGGAAGGATGAACACAATTCAACCTATGACAGCTAGAAAGTGGTATGGAAGTAGAGTGACAGTTCTTAGGTGAATTGATGGATGACTTACTTGAATCAGCAAAGATATGGGCAGAAGTGAAATTGGCATGGCAGGGCCAAGACTCACTGTAGGAAACAGAGAGAAAGGAAGAACAAGGAGGTTGAGTGGACCAGGCATGGGATGAATTACCCTCCAGGAATCTTTCCCCACAAAAGGTGTGGCAAGCACCTAAGGAGACAGAATGTGCTCACAGGCTTTCTGATACTGATTTGGTTCCCCCACCGTGTTACTGGAAATGGCAAAAGTAACCACTTAAAATCAAGGGTAAGTTATTTTCTGTTTAAAAAATATTCAGAGATAGCCATAAATACCACCTAGAATAGATCAAATAAGAGTATCTTCATCAAAGGAGAAGGAGAGAAGGGAAGCTATGACAGTAAGTGGAGGAAACACTCTTGTGTGCCATATCACATCCTCCTGGGCCACTTCTGACTTCGGTCCCCACAGATCTGAACCCATGATAAATGTCCCACTCAAGTGCATGTAGATCCATCTCTCTGTCTTTCTGCCTCAAAGCCTTCTCTTAACATGGCCACTAGAGTCAGTGGATAAATGCCCCAGCCTCTGTCCTTGGGGTGGACTGTTCTGGGAGGCATTCTATACACTTCAAAGGGATTCCAGCAAAATCCATCCCGGTCATTTCCTACAGCAGAGACCCTGATAGTCCACTGTAATGTTGTCTCTTCCTCCTCTCCTCTCATTGTCACCTCTCCCTCAGTCTTGCTTCTCAAGGTCACGTCTAAAATATACTTTCTATACCCAAGTCTTTGACTCAGCCTCTGCTTCTGAGAAAAACTAAGCTAAAACAGTCAAGAATGAAACTGGGGTCAGCTATAGGAATCCCAGCACTTAAAAGTTACCTACTGCAATGACATGCTTGTTCCCAAAGGGTTGAATTCACTAAATAGTTCAGGCGTCTGCCCTGTGCAAGGCATTTGTAGGTGCTAGGAATGGAAAGTGGAGAAAGATACAGCCTCTGCCCTCAGGAAGTTTAAAATCTGCTGGAAAGGATTTATGTTTTGGAATATTCTGTAACTCTTGCTGAACACAAAGATCCATTTTCATTTGATATTTTTGACCCATGAGACCTTTAATAATTGCCAGAAAATCCACCACTTCTCTCACTTCAGAACATCACATTCAGTTTATGACCCAGGTTCCCATGGCTCCAATTTACATGTGATTCACATAACATCTGTTTAATTTTAAAGTTTATATGGCAGCTTTTCGAAATCCCAGGGACTTGTTCAACTTTCTTTCCCTTCCCTCAAACACCAAGAGGATGAAGAAAATTAATTTCCTGTATAAAAATGTGAGATGACAGAAGGTCTAAGGTTAAACCTATTTACAAAGAAAATCATTGCAAATGTTTAGAAAAGTCTGTTTTTCTTTGAAACATCTACCTGGCCTCTAGTGTCTCACGGCATTTTATTATAAGGGAGTTTCAACCTATAATCAGCAATGGGGAGGAAAAGAGTTCATACTTGTTTTTCCCCAATGTGCAGTGAAATGTTGGCTAATAGGGCAGTCAATTTGTTTCACTAAATGGCCACCCTGGGAAGTTTCTCTTCTTCCTTTCCTCTGGGGCTGTCTGAGAATAGCATAACCCAGAACCCCAGCTTGGCTCCAGCAGCCCCTGCCCTCCTGAGATTTTTCTCTTTTAGTGCTAATGGCAGGAACAGGTTTGGGGCACCACTTCTGGTCTAGCCTGGCACAAGCCAAGCTTGGCTCACCAGAGTGCACACCTCCAGACAAAACTCCTCTTGTGGAGGGAGGAGAGAAGGGTTGAGTTGTCTCCACAGTTGGACAACAACTGAAATCACTTTTCTTCCTCCAAGTTTCCATGCTGATGGCAGCTCTGTTCTTTCTCATTCCTGTCCAAATAGACCCTTCCCATCTGGATCTTGCTCTGAGTTTAGTGGGACCCTCTCAGCGCATGCAACCATTCTCCTGCTCCAGCACTGTCATGGGTTTTGGAAACATCACGGGCCCTCTAAAACCAGTTTATGACCCAGGTATCCATGGCTCCAATTTACATGTCTACTTGCTCAACCACACAGGATGATTCTGCTGCTCTCCCTCGTGTAGGGCTAAGGCCTCTCTGTATGCACCTACTACCTGGTCATTTCCACTGTGGGGTCTGCTCATCTGCTGGAGAAGTGAGCCACAGGTCTCCTTGTCACTCAGTTCTCCAAATCTGTCATGGATTGTGCTATGTGCTGACTTGTGTCCCCCAAATATCCATATATTGAAGTCCTAACTCACAATGCCTCAGAATGTGACCTTATTTGGAAATCGGGTTGCTGCTGAAGTAAGTAGTGAAGATAGGTTATTAGAGCGAGCTCTAATTCAATATGACTGATGTTCTTATAAAAGGGTGGGTATTTGGACACTGAGAAACAGACATGGAGAATGCTATGTGAAGATGATATCTACATGCCAAGGAAGACCAAAGATTACCAACAAGCCACCAGGAGCCAGGCATGAGGCGTGGAACAGATTTTCTCTCACACCCCTCAGAAAAACCCAACTCTGTAAGTCTTGAACTTACAGATTCCAGAACTGTGAGATAATACATTGCTGTCATTTAAGCCATCCTTAAATGACAAAGTTTGTGGAATTTTGTTACTGCAGCCCTATCAAATACTAGAATCTATCAAAAATAGATTCTAGTATTGATATCATAATATTCCTCCCCTCAGACAAGCAATACCTCCAGTCCACATGAATGAATTGGAAAGGGGTCAAAGGGACAAAAATGAATTAGAGAAAATATTTTTAAAATGTTAACCTGCTACCATTTCATAGAATGTAAGGAAGATCTGCACACACACACAAAAATATATTTGAATTCAGTCAGGAAAAGCTTAGCACTTAAAATTGCTATCAACATTCTCCCAATCTTGACAAAATGACTCTTGTGTTGTTTTCATACCCAAGATAATATTATTATTAAAAATTATTAATTTGGGGCTTACCTGGTGGAGACAGCGGAAAAGACATGGGCCTATTGAGTCCCAGTGTTAGTTCCAACATTTGCTAACTGGATGAGACCTTGGGAAACTCACCAAATCCCTGTCAATATTTTTCCTCATTTGTAAAATGAGAACAGTAATAGCTCCTTGCAGAGTTATTCAGAGAAATTATAAAACAGTTTGTATGAATGGTTTTCTTCTCAAAACCCATTTGCTCTCTTTATTTTTTCATACCCCTTGCATTGGTGTGCAATCACCTGGTAATGGAGAAGGAGTGGAGAAGGGGTTGGTGGAGTCAAGAAAATGGTAGCCCTTTAATGAATTTATTTGTATCATATATTAAAGATTTTATTCCTTAGTAAGAATTTAAAAATCACAAAATAGTGTGGCAATACTTGGGTAATGGAATTTATGGAGTGCTGAAAATACTAGAATATAAAGAGAACTTCTAGTTTATCTTCACATACTAAACTTTTCTAAACCAGCTGGTTTCTTACAGAAAGTATTTATATATATATATAATTTAAGACAGCCACTTTGGGAGGCTGAGGTGGGTGGATCACTTGAGGTCAGGAGTTCGAGACCAGCCCGCCCAACATGGTAAAACCCCATCTCTATTGAAAATACAAAAATTAGCCAGGCATAGTGGCACACACCTGTAGTCACAGCTACTCAGGAGGCTGAGGCACGAGAATCACTTGAGCCCGGGAGGCAGAGTTGCAGTGAGCTGAGATCACGCCACTGCACTCCAGCCTGGGCGACAGAGTGAGACTCCATCTCATATAAATAAATAAATAAATATTTTTCAAAAGACGGCATAAGCTTGTACCAAGCATAAGCATTGGAACAAAAGCACAAATTTTCAGCAAATTTTCCCCAAAAGGTATTTTAACTAAAATTATTATTAGCACATATTTTCTCCCTACAAAAATAGCATGTCAGACATCATTAATTGGATGTATTAACAACTTTGTACATAAAAGCCACCTTGTAGGTTAACAGTTTAAACAGCATTTGAGGCAAACAGCAGCAACAGCGGCAGCAAATGCATCAAACCGATAAAAGGACCCAGGCATTTTCCTCACTCATATTCAGACCGTTGTGTCTCACCACTTACATAGCATTCAAGTGAGATTTCTCACAGTGCTACTTTCGTAGGCCTTTAATCTAAATGAGAAACTGGTTGTGCCTCCACCATCTGATGTCCTATGTACTACTTATAAGAATAGGAACCTTCTCAAAGCCTCCTGCTTTCTTGAAACTGAACAACGGATTCAAATCAATGGTCACCATCATAAAGTTCCTCTTTACATTGATAAAATGGAAAAAGCAGTTTATTTAATAAAATAAAAATCTATGAAATAAAATGCACAGGGTCAAAATCATTGAAATATTATTTCTACCAGGAAAACAAGATCACCTCTTTTATTCTTAAAATATATTTCTGAATTTGCTTTATCCATGAAAGCAAAGAGGAAAAAAAATGCCTGGAAAAATAAATATAGTGCTACTTTTGAAACTATGGCAATTAATTCTTGACATTCAAGGTGGTATCAAAACCAATCTAGTGGCTACCTTAACATGACCAAAGCAGCGCTTCTCTCTTCAGTTAAAATGGACATTCACAGAATATCTCCTGGGAGGCTCCTAGGATTATTGGTTTGGCCCAAGAATCCAACTTTGGCATTTCAACCAGTGTATACACATGTGTATGTGCATGCAAATGTGGATGTGTAGCTGTGTGTGTACTCTTATAGGCTGGAATATGTATATGTATGCAAGTGTGTGTGTACACGTACATGCACGGGATCAAAATAATCAAGTCATTCTGCAACTTATTTTTTCACTTAAAATATGCATGCATACCTTTCCATACCACCAGACATAGATTATTCTCAAATTATCTAACTTATTATTTGTAACAACTGTGTAGCATTCCATCGTGGAGATGTATTTTAATTTATTCAACCAGTACCATTATAACAAATGTTTAGTTTTCTTTTTTTTTTTTTTTTGCTATTACAAAGTTGCATATATATTTGAAACTTGGGCAAATTTATCCAATACATGCAGTAGAATTGCTGGTTCAAAGGGAAGTACATTTTAGCTTTTGACAGATACAGTCAAACTGCCCCTCTTAAAAGGTTCTACCAATTTATATCCCATCAGCAGTACATAAGAAGTCTTACAGGGGAGGGGTGGGGGTAATTTTTTCTTAATAAGATGCCCAAGGCCCCATGCCCTTAGAAAGTCTGATGCAGTATATCTGCAGGTGGGAACTTTAAGTATCTGTATTTTCTAAAGTGCTCAAGGGATTTAAAATGATCAGTCAGAATTTGAAACCTCTGCGGTATACCATCTATGGTTGCAGGAGGTACCCATTAGCTACATATCAGTTAGTCATCTCACTGAGAATTACTCACACGTGTGACTCTGACCTGTGTAGGTGAAAGTAGCATTTGAAAATCAGATAGAATTAGTGCCTGAGACACAACCCCTGTCCACTGATCCTATTTCGCTACATATAGCTATAAAATTTCCTGGTTTGTATTGCTGGCATTGGTTTTAAAGCTAATAAAAAAATCTTGGTTTGCTCTAAAATTTTATTTCACAGTGGGTAGGAGATAACTTGTTTTTGCTGCTCTACTGAAAGTTCAGAGTGTGAGTTAAAGAATCCTTAGTGCTTTGAAAAAGTTTCGTGAACTTAGATGAGGCATTTGACCAATGTACCAATCCCACTGTGGCAGGAAATTAAATGTTGGACTGGATCCTTTAACTTGATGGAGAAGATATCTGCCCTCAAGTCTTCTCAGCTAACCCTGGAAAGATGCGTATAAGATGCCTCTCTGTGACCACCTAGCAAAACAGTAAAGAACATCCTTCAGCTCAAAGACCTGAGAGATCCTCCATAAACCTTGTCAAAAGCGTAACCTAACAGTTCTCAACCTGGATGCACATTAGAACCACTAAGGGAACTTTAAAAATTACTGATGCTCAGGTTCTACCCTTAAAAACTCTAATTGAATTGGTCCAGGGTGGAGCCCAGGCATTGGTATGTTCTCATCTAAATGACTGTATAGGAGTTCGTGTGCACCAAGGTCAAGAACCACTGTTGTAACCTATCATTCACAGAACAAAACTGGCATGCCTCCAGCCTCTTCTTTGTAATACACTGGTCTTAAGTAAGTTACCCATGAGAGAAGAGGTTGGGAATAGAAAGAAAAGAAGTTCAACAAAACCTAAAAAGATTTCCTGGTCAACCATTCCTCTTTTCTCCCCTCAGTCCCTAGCTTCACATTCCATCTTTGTGTTTCCCAATGCCATGCTCAAAAAGAGAGTTTTGGGGGGAAATGACATTTAGGTAGAAGAGGTGGGAAACTCAAAGTGCCCCCAGGGGCTAGGAAAGCAATACAGATGAGGGAGGCAGTCTTATAGGACTGCGGCACACCACAGCCCCACAGGCCACTAGCTAGTCCTGGCCAAACACTCACATGCAATTATTCAACCCCACTGACCCGGGACAAGTTAATTTTTCTAAAGATGCCATAAATACAATTTTACTTGAAACCTCACATTTTGTAAAGGTTGAAAACTAACAGAAAGAAAAAAAGAAAGAAAAAGAAGAGAAAAGAAAAGGAAGGAAGGAAGGAAGGAAGGAAGGAAGGAAGGAAGAAGGGAGAAAGAAAGAAAAAAAGAAAAGAAAAGAAAGCTAAACAAAACACATCTGTGAGGTCAAATGAGGCCCAAACTCTACCAGGTTATGACTCGTGACTTCAAGGAACCATCTACTTTTCATGGTTTGAATCTGGGAACATTGATCTTAAAAGCAAAAAACAGTAAAATACAGCTGGACCCCAAACAGTGACAGGTTTGGCGAGCTTATTAAAGTACAGACCTGAGTATCTTAACCAGATGATGTTCACAAAACCATGGATGAATGGTGCAGGGCTCATGTTTAAGAGTTAGCCCAGATGGACTGGGCGGAGCTGGCTAAAGACCCATCTTTCCTGGAAATCATTTCCCTTTCATTTCCCCCCATAAAAGTCCAGGTGTGCCTTCCACTCTGTTACATGTCAAAGAGGAGACTCTTCCCAAATGATCTTCATTCCTTTGGTCACCATCTGTGCCCCCAAACCCTGCTTCCAACAGGCATGCTGTTGTCAACACCATCAAGACAGAAGCATTTCTCATAATAAATGCAGAATGCTGTGCTGATTCCCCCTCCATGAGTTTAGATTGATGAGATTTTGTTCTCCAGAGAGTACACAGTGAAGGCAGACCAGTGCTGACAAACCTAAAGGGTACAGGACAAATGGATCACGGCATCAATTGAATTAATAAAGAAAAGGAAAAGTAGTAGATAAAACTAAGTAAATCTCTCTATCAGATATATCGTTTGCAAATATTGTCTCCCATTCTGTAGATTGTCTCCTGTTATTTATAAAAACTAATTAAATAAATAACTCATGGATCAAAGAAATAAAAATTTAAAAAAAACTTAAAGGACTGGGATATGTATATACTAGAGAGGGTTTTAGGAAGACATTGTGTGGCCAGAAAGGGACAAAAGAAACCTCATGCTTCTGCTTCCTTTCCTTCATCTGTGAACAAGAGATGATGTCCCATTTCAGAGCCCTGTATTTGCTGTTTTCCACAGTTGTTTTGAATATCATATCATAAAAAATGTACATGAAATTAGCTTGAAAACTGGGAATTATTGACAAATGTCAGGGATGAAAAGGGCCTAGCTGGGTAATAAACTGAGACTGTGGGAGATGTGCTCAAGAGGTCCCTTTTCCCAGAAAAAGTAACCACGTAAGCCCTGGTCACAGGACCAGCTGGAGAGTGTGCAATGGAGAAGGGCCAAGGAGGAGAGGGCAGGACAGGGGGGATGGGCCTGAGTCCTACACCCCCACCTGCCACTGGCCCCAGGGTTGGCAGCAGACCTTGATCAGCTGCCAGGCTGGAAACACAAAATAGTCACGAAGGCTCTTGTTTCCTACATTTCTCCAGCCTCCAAGAACACAGCCATCTCATCTCCTGTAGCCGCCCCAAGACCAAAGAACTGTGGCACCATCAGTCTGATTTTCTTCATTGCACTCTCTGCATGGTTATTATGGGATGGATTCTATACAATTAATGAGTGCACACCTACCCCGTGCCTATTACAGCCTTGTACTAGGCACTGTGAAGGGTTCAAAATTATTCTTTTCCCTCAAATGGTCAGAAAGTCTAACTTTATCTTTGGTAGAGTAGAGATCTACTCACAGAGAAAAGAAAATAGACCCAGGAGGGTGGAAAAAAGGAATCTGGGTCCAAGAAAAACCAAGGACATCCCCCCTTTTAAGCCACAATGGCTATAAAAGGAGTTTTGAGGGAGGAGAAGAGATGCTCTAATGCTGTGATGACGAGGAGGCATTTTTGGGTCCTGCAATGTCAGCCCTCTTTGGTATTTGTAGAAAGATTATAGTAATGACTTAATAGATGTTCAATTAATTTTAGAGCCTGAACCTAGGTGTTTTCTGAATATGACACTGCTCAGACTAGTCAGGAGGAGAATCAATCTATTGTGTGATACAAGCAGAGGAGTTAAATCGAAACACAGAACTCTTCTAATTTGTTAAAGTGATGAGACATAGTCTGCCAGTAGGGAGAGACCAGTGTAGTCAGAGCAATAGGGTAAAGCATCGGAGAGAGAGCCAAGAAGGGCTGAGACAGTGGAAAGGATCTCATTACGCTGGTCAAAGTGCGGGTGCGGTTTGCTGAGATGTGGAAAAAGAATATAAACAGGTACATTCCCCCCTTCTAAGCCATAATAGCTATGAAAGCCCAGGGCTTTTCAAAACGCAAAGTGCTTTTGTAGTGATTATTATTTTAAGCCTCACAAAACCACACATCCATATGTCATTCCTCCATTTTATAGATTTGAAAATTGGGTGTTACTACCAAGGCTTGCTCAGTGGTCAGAGCCAGTAAGCGGGAGAATCAGGTCTCTAACTCATAGCCAGGGGTCTTTCCACCACACCTAGTCCTAAATGAGGAACTGGGATCTCCTAAGCCGCTCATGTTCTTTAGAGCTGAGCTCTGTGACTTCCAAAGCTTGTCCCCGAGGGAGGTGAGTCAGCAAGCGAAGTTAGAGGGAAGGAAGGACTCAGAGCAGGAACAAGAGGTATGGGTGAGATGGAGGGGAGGCCAGCCAATGGGAGGCCTCAAGAACAGAATGAGGACAACTTGGCCAACATTCTGCAATTGACAGGCTGAGCACAAACTATGATCCCCAAACTAAACCTACGTGTTATGTGGTTCATCAGGTCTTAATGGATAGACATGCTCTCAGACGAGAGCCCTCCTCTCCCCTCGCTTTTCTGAGAAAAATAATGAAAACACTCACTCAAGAGAACACCAACCTGCGGTAACTAAACGCTTTCGGAAGAAAGCAATCCAACCATGCAGAGAGAGGTAGAAAGAAACATGTGCACAGGCGGTTTTGCTATTGCTGGTGAGAGAGACGTCAACATACCATCAGCTTAAATACCAAGCTGAGAAGTCTAAGGAAATTTGAGGAGTCAAACTGTGCACCGTCTCAGAATACAAGGTCCCAGGGGAAACAAAAGTATTCATATTCAGCACCTAAAATTAACTCTCTCCTCCTTCCATTCATAGGCCTTGTCAGGTGCGAAATCAGACCTTGTCTCTGGCCTATTGTGAAAGGCATTTGTGTGTGTGTGTGTGTGTGTGTGTGTGTGTGCGCGTGTGTGTGTGTATACACATACACAGAGTTATACACACACACACAGAGTACAGAATTATTCCACCCAAAGACCAGGAAAAAGGGGCCGGGCACGGTGGCTCACGCTTGTAATCCCAGCACTTTGGGAGGCCGAGGTGGGCGGATCACGAGGTCAGGAGATCGAGACCACGGTGAAACCCCGTCTCTACTAAAAATACAAAAAATTAGCCGGGCGTGGTGGCGGGCGCCTGTAGTCCCAGCTACTCGGAGAGGCTGAGGCAGGAGAATGGCGTGAACCCGGGAGGTGGAGTTTGCAGTGAGCTGAGATCGTGCCACTGTACTCCAGCCTGGGCGACAGAGCGAGACTCCGTCTCAAAAAAAAAAAAAAAAAAAAAAAAACCAGGAAAAAGGAAAAATCACTGCTTTCATTGAAGGATTACTAGGTGTTCATTGGCCCACTAGTCTCTCTTCTCTTGGAGAATTTTAAACAAACAGCAGAAGGGAAAGCAAGCTAAGCTTCAATCCCTGGTAATACGACATGACTAGGAGCAGAGGTGTGAAAAAGAAAGGAAACCTGGTGGAATAAAAATGTTAAATTCACAAAATCTGTATGGATTCTGTTAGTTTTTATAAAGAAGTGGTGATAATTAAAAGCCAGCCAATGAACTTTACTCCACCCCCTACTGTTTCCTGCCTGTCTCTTCCCAAGGGGTGCCTTTGGTGCCCATGTAATGACAAGCCCGTTATTTTTATACATTAACTTTCCTAGCTAAGCATCATGCAGTACTTTCTTACGGTCTAGCAGCTGGGTGATGGCTATAAAATCAATCCCCATACTTATGCTGAGGAGGCGTTTGTATGTTTTGGAGTCTTGATCAATACTCAGCATATAAGGCTTGTGCAGAGAAGTGTAACAGGATGGGTTGGAGACTACTTATTTGAAAGGAAAATCCTTGAGATAAAAGAAAGATGATTGAATACTAAGAACATATTAATTTATGGACATCTTCACTTCATCTGTAATGTCCCCAAGAAACAGGGATTCCTAAAATAACCTGCCAGTGTCAAGCATGAAGTCTTCCCCCGGAAGAAAAAAGGAAGGTAACTGAGATGAGGTCAGTTTCTACTCTCCCTGGACACTGTGGGAGGGATGTTACCGTGTGTGTAGATCTCACAACACCCTGCAACAGAAGATACGCTGTCATTTTTAACCACAAGGACAAGAGAGACCGAGTGAGGTTCCCAAAGTCACCTAAGGACTTCACACCTCAGACTTGCCATTCTGTTCACTTCTTTATTCACTTGTTCATTAATTTATTGTGCACTGACTGTGGTAGGCTCTGCATTAAGGACTATAGATACAAAGCTAAATAATACACACTCCCCCACTCATGCATGAAAAGCTTCTATCATTTGTCTAGTGTGATTTCCAAAGCCACAGAAAATCTCTTCCAACGGCATAATCTAGTGACTGCTTTCCCCAAGGAAAGGACATTGCCCGTAATTGGTGCCGCCTCTCTTCCCTCTTTTTTCTTTCCTTCCTTTTTTGTTTCCTTCTTTTCCACCTTCGTTCTTTCTATTTCTTTTTTTTAGGAGGAAAGAAGTTACAAGACTTAGTATTGATCCTACTTAGTATTAATCAATGCGTGATGATGGGTGAATCAATTCCAGAAAAATCAGAAACAAAAGGGGTTTCATAGTCAAGGAATTTGATAAAACTAGGTACACAGCACTGCCTCTAACGATTCACAATACACACTGGCATTCGCAAGACTCCCAGAAGTGCTTATTTATCGTTGCTTAATGCAGCATCCCCCTAAGCTTCTCCAAGCATTGGAATACATAATTACAACTTGAAAAACAGTTTTCCAAGATTGGCATTTGGAGGAGGAATTGCACTGGGGCCTAGCTTAATTATTTGACTGGGGAAAAGTAAGCGAACCTTTACATCTGTTGGAGGTAGCACCTTGCAGAAGAGCACAGAATTTGATAACAGAAGACCTTAGTTCAAGTCCACGATTTGCTACTTACTAAGTAAGAAAACTTGAACAAGCTGCTTAACCTTTTTGAGCCTTTGCTTCCTTCCGTAATAAGTGCACTGGATAATACATACCTTGACCTTATTTTTACGATTAGAGATTATATATACCTTTTAAATGCCTGACAATGCCCAGCAAACAAGTGCACAATATAACATCTATTTTAAAATATAGAACATAATACAGTTGACTCACAATGAAAAAGATGTGTATTCTAATCTACTGTTCCATGATTTAAGAATGTCTTTCAGGCCAGGCACGGTGGCTCACCCCCGTAATCCCAGCACTTTGGGAGGCCGAGGCGGGCGGATCACGAGGTCAGGAGATCGAGACCATCCTGGCTAACACAGTGAAACCCCATCTCTACTAAAAATACAAAAAATTAGCCAGGCATGGTGGCAGGTGCCTGTAGTCCCAGCTACTGAGGAGGCTGAGGCAGGAGAATGGCGTGAACCTGGGAGGCGGAACTTGGAGTGAGCCGAGATCGCACCACTGCACTCCAGCCTGGGCGACAGAGCGAGACTCCATCTCCAAAACAAAAGAAAAAAAGAAGAAGAATGTCTTTCAGCTCCCAGTCTCCCACATGTTTGCTAGAGACTCTTGGAGAAACTGCGTATATTTTTATAAATGACCGACTGGAGTCACTCCTACAGGAAATACTTTTAAAACAAGAAAATTGGCTTTTACCATTGTTGGCATCATGGTCCAATCGACTTAACTAACTTGCAAGAGGCTGACAAGAAATTATACAAAAGGAAAAAGAAAACATTACATGAGAAATTATTATTTTTACCTTTCATTTTCTGCTCTTATTTTTCCTTTGTATTGTATTCATTTCACTGCAATTTCTCTTTTCTTTCTACATTGTATTTACTTTTATCTTTACCACATAAGTTAAACAAAACATTTTAAGCTGTATTTTTTCTAGTAATCAAAATTGAAAATAAAATGGAATCTCTTAACATCCCATTATCTAAAACAACGAATTTACTCTACCTCCTTTCTACTCCCATTTCCTAAGCCTTTGTTTAACACTATTTGGTAGATAAAAGCAAGAATACAGTTGAAATTATTTTTAACTAATATCTTTCCTTTCAGCAATTATCTTTGACATTTATGTTCAGCATTGAAACCATATTTATAAAAGTATCTAGAGAATCTTTTTTACTTGCTGCAATTAAGTATAGTATGATGAATAAAGTAAATTTATATTTATGACCAGATTAAGATGCTCTTGAGCGAAGTTACCAAAGGTCTGGAAATCATATTCCCATTTCTTTAAAAATATATTCAATAAATAAAAAATATTTTTATCTTGAAAGCTGTACATCAAAATTATATTAATGATGGGTATGTGTGGAAAGTGAAATTATGGATGATTTTTAAAGACTTTGCCTACCTTGTATTTCCCAGCTTTTCTAAAATGAGGACATAGCATTTGTTTAATAAAGAAAAAGTG
Organism: Nomascus leucogenys; assembly: GCF_006542625.1. Taxonomy (NCBI): domain Eukaryota; kingdom Metazoa; phylum Chordata; class Mammalia; order Primates; family Hylobatidae; genus Nomascus; species Nomascus leucogenys. The sequence continues at coordinate 1,922,038 of NC_044381.1, read as the reverse complement.
GGCGACTAAAGAGACAGTGAGTTTCTTGCATCTGCATAAACTGCTCTTAACAATCTTCATTTATTAAAGTGACAGTAAAGGGAGCTTTATAAAGACAAAAGCTCATAAGAACAAACAGAGCAGGAGAAAGGAAAACAGCAACACAATTTTAGAAGCTGGAAAGCAGATGGCCCATGGTAATTGACTTAGCAGACCCAAGAAAGCGGAATTCTAAGCTGACAGTGGGAAAAGCCATGAACAACCCAATTTACCCTGAAGAACACCCAAAAGACTCAGAAATTGGCAGCACCAGGTACCTCTGTAAGGGGGAGGTGAAGGTCAGACTAAAGAAGGATTTGTGCAAGTCCGTTTAAGAAGTAATTAGATCCCCAAGTGGCCCCCTCTACTTTAGGTGGCCAGCCAACAGCCCATCCCTTCCCCAGCCTTCCCCCAATTTCTAAATAAAACTGGAAGTTTGTTCTCTAGAGACTGTATAGCAAAAGGCTCTGGACAAGGGGATATCAGATACAGGTGAGGGCAAGGGTGCTGGACCATACCAGAAATAAAGGGATTTAGCACACGCCGACCACCACCACCCCTCCTTGCCAGCCTCTGCCCTGCACAGCTTCCAACGCAGTCACCCAGGTCTTAGCCTCCAAGGGTTGGTTTCCCAGTGAAACAGCCAAGTCAACTCAAAACGCAAGGACACCAACAATCAATAAGCCCCATCCAAGTGCTTCCCAGCTGTGAACTGTACTGATGTGATAAATGAGAACATAAACACTGAGTAGAAAGCAAATCAACATTACCAGTAAATATATAAATATATCAGGGGAAAATGGAAAGACTGGGGGCTGTGAGGACTCCGAGTATGTCTCTGTGTCTGTATGTGTCTGAGGAACTCAGAAGAGTAAGTCTTTGCGCTTCCATTGTGAGAAGTAGCAATATAAATATGTTATAAAGAGAGACATGGGGCTGGGCGCTATGGCTTGCGCCTGTCATCCCAGCACTTTAGGAGGCCGAGACGGGCAGATCACAAGGTCAGGAGATCGAGATCACAAGGTGATCTCCTGACCTGATCACAAGATCAGGAGATCACAAGGTCGAGACCATCCTGGCTAACACGGTGAAACCCCGTCTCTACTAAAAATACAAAAAAAAAAATTAGTCGGGCATGGTGGTGGGCACCTGTAGTCCCAGCTAATCAGGAGGCTGAGGCATGAGAATGGCATGAACCCGGGAGGCAGAGCTTGCAGTGAGCTGAGATTGGGCTGCACTCCAGCCTGAGCGACAGACGGAGACTCCGTCTCAAAAAAAAAAAAAAAAAAAAAAAAACGAGAGAGAGAGAGACATGGAAGGAAATGCTAAAACAATCTACGGAAAGATTGGTGGCCTCTGAGAAGGTCGAGATGATGGGAAGTTAGGGGTAGGGGGATGACTGCTGCTCTTCATAACAAGCTCTACAAACGTGTTTGATCCCTTAAACAATGATAAAAATAAAAATAAATCAATGAGAACATGATTTTGTTACATGATGAAACACAACAGAAATCTCAATGAATTAGAAATAGAAGCCACATTCTTTAGACATAACATAGAAAATTAGATATTAATAAATCAATGTTAAAAAGTTAACTACCTTTCCTGATACAAACTCTTAACAAAGATAGGATCAAGGAGAATAAGTCATGAATAATCATGAGTTAAATCCTATGTCATGGGTTAAAACAAAATCAATCCCATCTCAATTAGCTATGTGTAGACTAACTCAGCAACGACAGAGAAAAAGAAAGCTTTGGGAGCTGAGTCTATAAGACCTATCCAAGCCTTCAGCTCCAGAGCTTTTCTCCCTGTCAGTTAACACAAAGTCAGAGTGTTGTCTTATAGCATATGCTAAAACAACTTGCATAAAAGTTAAGGAGTCACGGGGGAGGAAATGGGGAGTTACTGGTCAAAAGGTCCAAGTTGCAGCCAGACAGGAGGAATAAGTTTTGAGATCTAGTGTACAGCAGGGTAACTACAGTTGATAATAATAATATATCATAAATTTCAAAATAACTTAGTAAATTTCAAATGTCTTACCAGACAAAATAATAAGCAAGTGGGGTGATAGATATGTTAATTAGCCTGATTTAATCATTCATCATTGTGTGAGTATGTGTGTGTGTGTGTGTGTGTGTGTGTATCTCGAAATATCACATGGTACCCCTTAAATGTGTACAATAACAATGTGTCAATTAAAATGACATTAATTTTTTAAAAGTTAAGGAGTCAGACTTCTTCTTTAATATAGCGCAAAAAATATGTAGGAAGCTCTTTAACTGATCAGAGTCTGAACTCTATTCAAAGTATAAAACAGTGAGTCAAATCACAAAGTAAATTCAGCTTGAGTGTCCCTTAAATGAAATACTTGGAACCAGAAGTGTTTTAAATTTCAGATTTTTTTCAGATTTTGAAATATTTGCATTATACAAACTGGTTAGGCATCCTGATCCAAAAATGCAAAATCTAAAATGTTCCAGTAATCAATTATTTCCTTTGGGCATAAACTTTGAGTGTCATGTCAGTACTCCAGAAGTTTTAGATTTTGGAGCATTTTGGATGTCAGATTTTTGGATTAGGAAGGCTCAACCTGTACTCACATATTTAATACATTAAATTTTTTAAACTCTGTATGTTAAAAAACTCTAAACAACAGTAAATGGCAAATGACTAGGAAAAATTATTAGCTAATTTATAAATATGATAAAGGGTTAATATCTATACCAGATTTTTAAATTCTTACAAAAATCAATAGGAGAAATACTAATATATCAATAAAAAAGAGAAAAAGAACATAAGCAAAAAACTCAGGAGAGAAAAAAATAAGGTGAACCCAAAACTTGTGGAAAATGGAAAACATGTCCAACTTCTAATTTTTTTAACTACAAATTAAAATTCCTATTAAATTAAAATGCATTTTAAAGGTAATATTTAATGCTAATAGAGGTAAAAAAAAGCAAGTATTCTCATATATTTCCATTGGAATTTAACTTGGAAAGCTATTTGGCAATATGTATTGTAAGTCATAAAACTGCTCATACTTTTGAATCAATAATACTTCTAGAAATCTACCCTAAGTAAATGAGAGATGTAGTAAAAGATTTATGTACAAAAATATCACCCAGTTACGATCCCATAATAGGGAAAAGATTCAGTAAATTATAGTATGGTCCTGTAATAGAATATTAGGTAGGAATTAAAAGTCATATTTTTGAAGAGTATTTAATAACATAGGTAAATGTTTATGATAAAATACTAATGTTAAAAACACACGGTACAAATTATATATAGTAATGATTCAAATTTTATAATATATGCATACATCAAATTTTGTTATATGTGCATGTATACTCTATATGTGTATTCAAAAATACTGGAATGAAATATATGAAAATTAATAGTGGTTAACCCCAAGTAAAAAGATCGTGAGTAAGTTCTTTTCTTTAACTTTCTTAAGCTTTCCAAACATTTCTACAGTGAGTATAAATTAATTTCAAGTGGCAAATGTAATAGAAATAAAGTAGTAATTATCTTTACTATAAAAATAGAAATGTTAACCACATATATAATCCATATTAAAATCTCCATAATTCTGAATTTGTGAAAATTTGGACACAGGCCAGATTGAAGTTTTCCTTTGGTTGGTAAACCCTTCATAAAAACCCTTCAGAATACCTAATTTTGACAAATAAGAGTATAAAAGGAAAAAAATAATACAATGGCTAATAGTTATTGTTTACCATATACAAAGCACTTAAACCAAATATTTTACCATATGCCTTCTACCATCTATGGGGGCCTTATGATAGTTTCCCACTTTTATGGATGAAGGTTCTCTGTCGTTGGAAGGAGCATCTCACTGGTCACCCCCAAGATGCCCTTGTCCAAGCAGGCATGGACCATTTGAAGGCAGCAATTGCTCTGCTCACAACATCTCCCCTCTCTTTCTGGCTCTGCCCCAGGTCCTTTGCCTACCTTGTGAGGCAAACTTCACTTAGCGTCCCATCCCCAGCACTCACACTGCCATCCCCGTCAGTGGGCCTGCTGTTTCGGTGACATGGCACAGGAGGAGGCCCAGGTCAGCTCCTGAGTTGACCACACTTCTTGTTCACCACACACAGGAAATTCCAGCGTCTTCCCTTTGAAACCCCAGGGCTTCCAAAGACTTGCTGGAGACTTTCTCTGGAGAATCACAAAAATCCAAAGAAGATACTAACTCTCCTGAGGCAAAGGAGGCAAAAATATAGACATTGCCTATGGTTGCTAGAGGGTGGAATCATTGCTGCTTGTTTTATCACAATTTTTTTTATTGGCATAAAATACACATAACATAAAATTTACCATCTTGGCTATTTTTTAAATGTTTTTTATTTTTTACAGATGGGGTATTGCTCTGTAGCCCAGGCTGGAATAGAGTGGTGCAATCCCAGCTTACTGCAATCACAGCTTACTGCAGCCTCAAACTCCTGGGCTTAAGCAATCCTCCCACTTCAGCCTCCTGAGTAGCTGGGACTACAGATGTGTGCCACCGTGCCTAGCTTGCTTATTTATTTATTTATTTATTTATTTATTTATTTATTTATTTATGTAAAGACAGGGTCTCATTATGTTTCCCAGACTGTTTTTGAACTCCTAGCCTCAAGCCATCTCCTTGTCTTAGCTTTTAACCATTTTTAAGTGTACAATTCAGTGTTATTAAATATACTCATATTGTTGTGTAACCATCACCACCATCCATCTCCAGAATTCTTTTCATCTCTATAAACTGAGACTCTATACCCATCAAACAATAGTTCCCCTTTCTCCTCTCCCTCAGCTCCTGGCAATCACCATTTTATCTGTTTCTATGCTCTTGACTACTCTAAGTATCTTATAAAAGTGGAACCATACGGTATTTGTCTTTTTGTGACTGGCTTATTTCACTTAGCATAATGTCCCCAAGATTCATCCATATTGTAGCCTGTGTCATAACTTCCTTCCTTTTTATGGCTGAATACTATTTCATGGTATTTCGTATACCACATTTTGTTTATCCATTCATCCATCGGCAGCCACTTAGGTCACTCCCACATTTTATCTATTGGGAATCAGTGTTGCTATAAACATTAGTATACAAGGATCTTTGAGATCCAGTCTTCCATTCTTTGGGGTACATACCCAGAAACAAAACTGCTAAATCATATGGTAATTCTATTTTTGTTTTTTGAGGAACTGTCATACTGCTTTCCACAGTGGTTGTATCATTTTACATTCACATCAAAAGGGCATAAGGATTTCATCTTTCTCCACGTCCTTGCCAACACTGGTTGTTTTCAGTTTGTTTTTTGGGTTTTGTTTTTTTTTATAGTAGCAAGAGTAGCCACTCCTAATGGGTGTAAGGTGGCATCTCATTGTAGTTTTGATTGGCGTTTTCCTAATGGTAGTGATGTTGAACATCTTTTTAACATGCCATTATTGGCCATTTGTGTATCTTCTTTGGAGAAGTACCTATTCAAGTCCTTTTCCTACATTTGAATCCAGTTGTTTGTTTTTGTTGTTGTTGAGTTTTAGGAGTTCTCTATATATTCTGGATATTAATCCCTTTATTCCATATATGATTTGCAAACATTTTCTTCCATTCTGTGGGTTGCCTTTTTACTCTGTTGATATTGTCTTTTGACACACAAAATTTTTCAATTTTCATGAAGTACCATTTGTCTATTTTTTCTCTTGTTGCCTCTGTCTTTGTTGTTATACCCAAGAAACTATTGCCAAATTCAATATCATGAAGATTTTCTCCTATGTTTTCTTCTAAGAATTTTATAATTTTATATCTTTCATTTAGGACTTTGATCCATTTTGAGTTAACGCTTGTATATGATGTTAGATAACGGTCAAACCCCATTTTTTGTTTGTTGATATTCCATTACATTCAACACCATATGTTGAATGTAATCACTGCTTTTTAACTTTTTTCAAGATCCTAACCAGAAAGAAAGGGAAAAAATGGCATTTCAAGACATTATCCTGCATTATATTTTTATGTATTATATGTCTTCAGGGAGAAATTTTTAGTGCCTTCAGGAATTTTTGAGGCATCTGCACATATAAGATCAATTAATATGCCACTTACAAATTAGTATCGTAACTTATCATGATAAGCCTCCTGATTGCCACTAATCAGAATGGATTGAATGAATGAATAAGTGAACAAAGGAATTGAATGAATGATATTTTTCAGTCATACTCTATCATTTTTAATTGGGATTTCATGTATTCATGCTACTCTCTTTTAAATAATAATATTGTGCTAGAGTATTTATCCCCATTTACTCTCAGCCTGACCATTACTTAATATTAATATCAAAACTCAACCAAATTGAATGTGGGACCTAGGTGGCAGCAGCAGTGGCCCGTCCAACAATTGTCCATACCTGTCTCTCCATAAAACAGACCTTGACAGGTTTATACTCATGTGAAATCACTTGGTGGTTTTGTGATTCAGATAACAGGTCCAACTCTGAGGAACTAGAATCCATCAACACTTGCTTCCATTTGAAATACTACAGAGAGACCCTAAAACTCATGTCTGCAGAAAGAAAAACAAACTGTCTCCTCCAGGATGCAACCACCTCAAATGAGCTTTCATCTAATGAAAGTGCACTAACTGCAGCAGCTTAGGAACATACATGGCTAACTGTCCTTTCTACAAACCATAGTAAAGATCCAAAGTGCTTTGACCCCAACACCTGCCACAGAAAAGAACAGATGACTCACAACCCAGAGGTCTTGGCTTTCAACAGGATGCTAGTGTCTCGAATTATTCATGGAGTGACTCTGCGCTCGAATTATTCATGGAGTGACTCTGCTCTGGTGATTAAAGCAAAGTGGTAATACTTTGCATATGTCTGTGCTACAAGCATTTTTCATGGCACGACTGCAAACATCTTATAGGAAGACCCAGACCAGGTTACGTGAAAGGGACAAATCTTTCAACTCAATAAAACAGGGAAATTTGGAAGGAAAATCTTGTTGGCTGGAAGCCAGAAGCTAAAAAGAGTAAACAGAACCACAACATAAAATTTTGTGTGTGATGATATGCAAATGACAGAAAAATAAAATATTTCTACTTAATGTGTCTCTCAATTTAGCCCACAGTTTGTGTATTCTCCACATATCAACATACCAGGAAGAATGCACAGGGGTACTGTGCTATACTCAAAATATAGATAATCTCCTAAAAATTTCGGTTTATTTCACTTTTTAAACTAAGTAATGATTTAAATGTTTAAAGGAAAGTTAATCATTTCATAGTAATTTTCTTATGAATTAAATATGTATCGTTTAATTGGTATGGTTTAGAGTTTGGGAATTTCGTTGAAAGACTGCCCATCTACACTGAGAATATTACATAGAAAATACATTTCATACGCTATAAACCTTCCAGCATTTTGTGTTGGAATTTAACTTTCCACTTCTCCGGTTAGATATCACAAAATTTCAACTACACAGAATATATCTAGGAACATTCCTAGAAACTTTAAATGTCCTGAGTTTTAAAGAAAAAAAAAGTATGTGTTACAAATTATCAGTAGTTTATTCTTAGAGGGGCATAGCAACAAAGACTTTCTAAACAGCATTTAAAATTTTTCTAAGAGTTTAAAAAGTTAAGGAATTTTGAAACATCAGTATAAGATTTCACTGAACCAAGAATTTCTTAAAATACTAGCCTTGCAAAGCAGTTAGCGATTCCGTGTCCAGACATTGCATTTTATTTAAAGATAATTAGAATTGACTCCCTGGACAACTTAAACTCATATCATGTATACCATTACAGAGAAATATTCCAAAAATGCAAAAGATCAATTATGTATTACTGCTTAGTTGGTTAAAGTTATGGATTCTTCCATCCATGTGGATTTTCTACTTCTTGTGTATTTGTTACAGATTGAATCTAGCAAAACATCACAAAAATTCACATTTGTCATGAAGTTGGAAGAAAATGGCTGCATTTGCACAAATCCAATACCAGTGATCAAAATAAGGCCCAAGGGCAATCCTTCTGGATAATGGACCAGTTATACTAGATTTTATGGTTGGTATAAAAGCACCTGGAAGATAAGGACCCCACTTTACTCATCTCTGTGTCCACAGCACCAGGTGCAGGGTTTGGCATGAAAATTACACTCAATAAATGTTAAACGGAAGATGAGTTTTTAAACATCTGTGTTGAAACATTATGAGAAAACACAAAATGCTATATAAAGCCCTACAGAGCCATTCAGGAATTTATATGTCACCTCTTCTGTACCCAATTGTATGCTAAATAATGTGAAACTAAAAGAAAAATAGGCTGGGCGTGGTGGTTCATGCCTGTAATCCCAGCACTTTGGGAGGCCAAGGCAGGCAGATCACCTGAGGTCAAGAGTTCAAGACCAGTCTGGCCAACATGGCAAAACCCCGTCTCTACTAAAAATACAAAAATTAGCCTGGGGTGGTGGCGCATGCCTATAATCCCAGCTACTCTGGAGGCTGAGGTATAAGAATCGCTTGAACCAAGGAGAAAGAAGTTGCAGTGAACTGAGATCACGCCACTGCACTCCAGCGTGGGCAACAGAGTGAGACCCTGTCTCAAAAAAATGTGTATACATACAAAAAATATACAATGTAGTGTTGGCCTTTGAGAGGCAGGGCTGAGACAAATGTTAAGAGCATGAAAATTAGAATCAGAGAGTTCTGGGTTTCATTTCAGGCTTTACCACTTGGGCAAGTTGTTAAGCACTTTGCACTTCCACCTTATTAGCCTTAAAAATGGGACAATACTTGGCAGAGGTCTTGTGACAGTTAGAGGTCATGCACATAATTAATGAGCTTAACACGTAACAGGTACTTAATAAATTGTAACTACTACTACTAGATGCAAAGGTTTGAAAAAATAAAATTGACATAATATTATTAGAGAACACACAAGCAAATACTAAGCTATGGAGAACTGACACGAGTGTAACAAGAGTCCAGAGAAAGAATAAAGTCGGTGAGCTGGAGTGGTCAGCTGAGTCCTTGTGGGAAAGGCAAGGAAGAGAGCTGGATCCGGAAGAACAGTCAAGTCAAGCGGGGAGATTGCTGAGAACAGAGGGTGGTGGCTGTGAGAGGGTGGGTCGAACAGGGCAGAGCCTGTGTATGAGGGGAGGGCACAGGAAAGGGCTGTGTTGGAGGTGGGGCCACGTTGGAAGCAATTCATCTGGTTTCTCAACGACAGGCTGGAGAAGGGTCTTCTGTTTGGTCTGTTGCTAAGTAATGATTTTCCCAAATCTATCAAGTTTGGAAAATGAGGTTTAGAATTTCCCTAATAAAAGTATTTGTTTTAAAAAAAAGTTATAGGGAAGAGGGTAAGGAGATTCCATTATCCTACAATTCTTAAGCACTGAAAACAGCATTTTTTCAGGAACTTGGATGTCTGAAACAGTATGTTAATTATTTTGGATAATGCTGTTTTATCAGTAAGTAGTACTTCTAAAAATAAGTAGATGGCAACTAATGTATAGAGCATTTCAATACACCAGTGTTGGATGGGAACTGTGGGCATTTCAGAAGACCAAGAGCACCAAACATGTCCCTGGTCTACCCCAAACCACCCAGAGCCTGTAGGGGGAATCTATATTCAGTCCCAAAGAAAAACCATAGAATAGATCCTCCACGTCAGAGTAAATGTGTCTGGAACGTGAGGAAAGGTTACAGAACCCACATTATAATATATTACCCACAAAAACCCACTCTGGGGAAAAAAAACAAACCAGCAAAAGCATGGAGAATTTATGCAATTAGAAGGTTCCTACTTAACTCAGGTAAAAAGGCCCAGTTCCTGAAAGACCTTCACAGAGCACCGAGGGTCTCAAAGGCCTCACTGCCATCTGCAATCTTGGTTCTTACTTTAAGGCTTGTTGTGTTGAGTGAACAGTTGAGAAAGAAAATACAACCAATCATTGTCAATGAAAAAAAAAAAAAAAGCACCGTAATTCTCGTTGTACTTTTGGCTAACCAAGAAAAGAATCAAAAAGGCAGAATCTCCTAAGGGGAGAAGCTAGCCATTCTACCTCAAATTTTTATTGGGCCACCATTTCATATAAATCACATGAAAGAGCAGCATGCTCTCACTGAGCAATATGAGCTGTGAAGTTTCAAAATATCTAAGTCTGATCCAGGCACTGGAATAAAGCCCTTTGTTCTGTCAGCAAATATGGTAGGCTCTTAAAGAAACCGGTAAGTTCAAGGTCCATTTTCACAAAGAAGGAATGGTTTTATAGCAATACCCTCTCCTACCCCAGAGAAGTTCCTGAGATTCAATGAGAAGGCAGAGTGCTCTCTCCCCAGTAATGATGTGGCATCCTCCATTCATTGTGCTTTCACATCTCAGCTCCAACCACTTGCTGTCCCATTTGTTTTCCATATCTCTTTTGCTGGAGACAGAGCAAAGCCTTTCATCTTTTTTCCTTCAAGATCAGAGACACATCTGCAGGTGGAGTGTTCAAATTACGGAAGCACTAATATAATTTGTTGATGTTACTATTTTTCTTTTCACACACATGCTGGGAAGTGAAAGTTTGTATGAATACTTGAAAACCCAAACAGGACCAAGGAGGGTTTTATAATGAAAAAGAAGAGGGAGAGGAAAGCGGATGAGGCAGAGAGGGAGAGAGGGAGTGGAGGGAGAAAAACCGAGGGAAGAAGAGACAGAAGGAGAGAGGGAGGGAGACAGAGTGAAAGAAATGGGGGGAGGGAGGAAGACAGAGAGAAAGAGAACAAAGTCCAAGGAAGATAAAAGTTCTTAAAAACTTAAACTCCTCTCATCAACCTTCATCTCTTGTCAAGAGTTCTTCCCAAGTTTTTTACCCATGAAACTTAACTCCAGTCTGTTTAGTTAATTATGAAAAATCAACGTGGAAACCATTATTTCAGTGTGTAAATTTATTCACCAGGTGTTGTCCACCCACTGCCCTCCTGTTCTCAAGCTGACAAGAGCAGCCCCAGGCGCCTGAAGAGCAGGGGATCCACAGGGAGCCGGAAGATGCCAGGTGGGAGAAGTGAGGCCCTGTTTCCCCACCCTACTGGACTTGAATTTTAAAAAGACAACAACTTGGTGAGGCCAGGACTATATGCCAGGGTGAGTGTTAAGAGGGAGCCGCCTGGCTTGAAGTCTGACTGTGTGTTTGCGAACAGACCCACCTTATAGGCCCAGGGCACCTTTCTCCAGCTGTTCTCTGTGTTGGGTGCTAAGGGCTCACAGCTTCATTCACCTCTGAAGAAACTGCTCTTCAGATGGAGGTTATGCATCCCCCCCATGCCACCTTTTTTGCAGGTGGTATCTTGGGAGCCTCCACAGTGTGGTCTGAGCTCCCAGAAAATGGCTGCCTGCCAAGCAAAAGTCTCTCCTATTGGCCACTGTGTTAGCTTGGGTTCCGTAGAAGGAGAACTAAAAGAGAGATTTCTGTGAAAGCTCAGGAGAAACCTGTAAGAGAGAAAGAGGAGCAGGACACAAAGGGGAAAACACTCAGCTAGGATGTGGTTGCAGCTGAAGTCAAGTTTCAGCTTTATCCTACGGGCAGCTCTGGAGCATGAATTACAACTCACAATTACAGTCTCAGAATAAATTACCACCACTACTACCATATCATGCAGTCATTGGTTGCAGGTTGCCCCTACAAAAGAGGGGAGATGCATAACCTCCCATCTGAAGACAGGTTTCCCCAGATATGAGTGAAGCTGTGAGCCCTTAGCATCTGACACTTAGAGCAGCTGAAGAGAGGGTCCCCGGGCCCATAAAGTGAGCCTAGGAAGGGCACCAACCCACTGCCCAGAGCCCTGTGTTTCTCCCATTAAGTTCAGTCCTTCCAGGAACAGCTTCTCTGGGACTGTGACTGGTCAGCATGTCTAGGGAAACAAATAAAAGGAAGACTCATTTGAGAGAGTACAGTCTCAGCTGCTCAGTTCGTCCTGAGCCAGAACTGATGGCTTCAATTCATCACCCTCATTCCACCCTAAACCATCCTAGATTCCTTCACCCTTAGCTGGCTTTTCTCCTGGTCAAGATAACATCACATAGGCCACTGGCAGAGGGTTCCCATCTCATCCTTGAAGAATTTGAGCCCCTGGTTACCATTGCCTTTAACAGATCAGCATTCCTATAATTGCCCATTGCCTGTTTGAATTGACAGGGAAGGGATGCTCCAGTGGATCATCGGACTGCCAAACATTTTCCTGTCTGCCCCCATGACTTGGCAGCAACCCTACTTCCTCATGATGATGGGGGTCAGTTACCTCTGCCAATAGACCAAGTCTTGTTTTTGCCTGCTCTCCTGGCATGTTGAATCCAAAGTGACCAGTCATAGCCATAGCTTTAAATTTAGTATAATTCCTACTTTGAACCTTTGTGGAAGTATCCGCGTCTGAGAATCAGAATGTATATATCCACAGAACCTAACATTGAAGATGGAAAACATAAATTCCCCAAGTGGGTCCCTGGGAGTGATTGGGGAGCAGGTCCCCTCCTATTTTCATCCCCTGGTTTCAAGACCCACGTATTCTACCCAGTGTCCACAGGTCAAGATGAATATGGCACCCTGAAATGTACTACTCCAGCCCCAGAGGGTATCATCTACAAGCTAGAGCCTCAGCTGTCACCTTGAAGGGGTCATGCCACCATCACACCAGGCTCCATGGCCTGGGGCAGAACCAATGGATCCCATGGTTCTGTACTCACCGTCATGACTCCTTTGCTATAGAGTTGGTCCCTTGCTTCATAGTGATATTTTGCAGGACCCTGTGTCCAATTTTCAGACACTCTGCGAGCCCTCATATAGCCAGGCGGACAGGAGCAGGAAAGAAAAACCCATGCCCAAAAGATGTATTAATCCTGTGCAGGGTGAAGTCTTGATTTTCCCAGGTGGAAAGCTTCCAATGTAATCAACTTGCCAGTGAGTTGGCCAAGGGCAGAGCTGGCTGACATCCTACCCACGTGGTTATTTAATGACACTTCTGCAGTGGATGTTATCTGGTAAGAATCACTATGCAATACAAAGTTCCTCACACTTTATTCCTGCTCCCACATCATTGGCCACATGCTTCTTCCCCAGACCACTTTGTCTTCTATCTTCTGACCATGCTCTCTCCAGGCCCCAACCACCAGCAAAGCCAATCACTAATGCCCATACACCTGTGTAAAGGTTTACCTTGGATCACTTCTCCCTTCACGCAAAATGAACAGCCAAGTTCTCTGCCTAAAGCTCCCCCTCCTGAGGATTTCCCCTCAGCACTCCTAGGTGGGGTGGTAGTCTAACAGCTGTCTATTTTTGGCTTGCACCAATAAACTGTGCCCAACAAACCTAGGCTTTTTTCTCTTCTATCAGCTCATCATGGGAAAACTCCCACGAAACCATAGGTGAGAGCTGAGGGAGAGCCATCTGTGCAACAGTGGTAGATGACATGGAATCCCCGTCATCTGTTCATTCAGCTACTGTGCCCTTTGAGCTTTCTCAAGCCAACCCTGGATGTAACACTTCCTTCTTGCAATGACTCATTGTCTTAGGAGACCTGACATCCCAAGCTCATAATGAACACTTCTGACTACATGGCCACTTGCTGTCCTGTAATTACATTCTCAGTCTCTATTGGAGCCCAATAGCTTGCTAACAAGTACTTTTCGAATAGCGAATTGTTGTCCACTATGGATGATATGACCTTGCTCAAGAACCCCAGAGGTTGGTTGCTCTGCTCTGACTCGACTCTTCTCCCTTTCTGTCTCTCTCTCTCTCTCTGTATGTATGTGTATGTGTGTGTGTGTATATATATGTATATGTGTGTGTATCTATAGTATGTATATACTATATATGTACATATACTATATATATGTATATAGTATAGTGTGTATACTATATATACATATATATGTATGTATAGTATGTAAAACCAAAACCCTCCCCTCATCCTTCCCCACTGAATCCTTCCACCTGCAAACCTGAGATGTTTGCCACAACAGAGGGTTTTAAGTATTTCTGATACCTTGTGAGTGGTATGAGTCCCATTCCCAAACCCTAAGATTTCCTAGTTGCAATCATTTTTAACTCATCCCTCCTCTATTCTCACTGATGACTACTACCTGTTTCACCCCACCAGCACAACAAAACCACCAGAACAGTCACCATTCTTTGCTCCCAAAATAATGACCCCAGCTGGAATGGAGGAACAGGCTGGCAATGTGGGGGTCCTACCTTTTTTCTGTTCCCAGTAGCCATTCCTACTGCCTCCATGGCTATGCTTGCCACTGTCCTCTCAAATGACTGCCAGCCGTGGAGTACAGCATAAGCCATTCTGGTAGACAGAAAATTTGACAGCTATGGTTATTCGACAGCCCTTTCTCTAGAGGGCAAGTGGCTCTGCTAAGTCACTGGAGGCAGCTACAAGGTTACATAGTTCTTTCAAGGAATGGCCCTCTTGAAGAATTTGTGAACTCCATAAAATCATATTCTTAACTAGCCATTCAGGCGGGGTGTAGGCTCTCTGCCTCTCCCCTGACCACAGGGCTGAGTTTGACTCTTCTCAAATAAGGGTACTGTAAGATGGAGAATATGGTGGCATTGCCCAGACATAAGATGCAGCCACAAACCCAAAACCTTTATGTATATTTCCATAGAGAACAGAAAAGCAGGTCTCCCCTAAGGTAGCTGGAACCACAAATATCTAGGTGGACCAAGATTACTGTTGACCAAAACCTGCCTGTTTTAATGGGATAATCACCTCAGCAAAGATCTGTGGTGTCTCAGTCCTGGTTTTGAGAAACTCAAGGTTTCTACCTCTTACAATGGGCATTTTCGAGCAAAATATTTCTGATAAACAATGATGTTAGTTTTGATCTAAAAATACCTCATCTCCGGGCCACTTTGATGAGGTTCTTTCTCTCCTAAGAGCGAGCCCATTGCCATTCAGGCCCATAAGCATTCATTCTACTCCACTCTGGCCAGACCACTACACCGGGGCCTGGCTCTAATCTGGATCACCACATAGAGGACATATCAGGTAAGTCCAGCTGCAATTGACCAGCATTGTGACTGCATTTGAATCCAGGTGTTAAGAGGAAAGGTTTAGGAGAAGGAATATATCATGAAATTGAATAAAAATGTGGGTCATACCCCCTGACAGGCAGTAAATCATTAGTCTAAAATTACATTTTCAAGTTTCTGCTTTAATTTCTTTTTGAGCTCTAAGTTTGCTGAAAAAATGTGGGAATCTCAATAGGGGACCAACTAACTGATTTATTTGTTTTTCAAAGGTTTCAAGGGCTTGCAAAAGAAAGGTGATTTTAATTTACAGCTTTTAAAAGTCGCTCTGCTTGAAGTGGTTTGCACATTAAGGTTGTGGCTATATGTCAGCACGGCTTGTGGAAAAGTTTAAAATTCAGTCTTTAAACTGTTGGTGGTAGTTGTTATTTCTTTGGTTGGTTATACCTAAGTAGTGCAATAACCAGTCTGACCAGTGCCTGTCTCCCCGCCTGCAACCCAACTGACTTGACAGCTGATTTTAATGTTATTGTGGAAACAACCTGAGAGTGGTTCTGGCTCCCAACTCCCTACAAATTAAACATTGAGGGCAAAATTTATAACCGTATAAACTAACTTCAGACTTGTACCCTAGACTCACCATCAAGTTCTTATCAGCTCTCAAGATAGGCTTATTAGAGTAGAACTATCGAACAAAATTTGTATTCCTTGGTTGACATTACTCAGTGGCAGGTATATCCCTGGCGATCCGCTCCCTTATCTGTGAGAGGAATTCGTGAGATGGGAAATGGAAGGTTTAAACCAGGGTCAAACTTTAGCTAATGTCAGATGTAATTTGTCTACTTGTAGGAGAACAATATGTAGATCTTACCCCAAAGATCTCCTTCTACTCTAACTCATCATAGACACAATTGCTAGGGAGCAGCCAGTGCTTGTACTTCCTCCATTTTATTCCCCGTTAAGCATGATAATTAATTTTTAAATCTACAAAGAACATGAAAGCAAAAGAGAAAAAAAAATAGCTCCGATTCTTTCTGTCTTCTCTCTTTCCCTTCTTCTTCTCCCTCTGAAAACAATGAAAAGAACCTTTTCTCTAAATTAGCCATTCTTCAAAAACCTCTTTTCATTCTAGACTTTTGCCTCCCCTATCTGTTTCATGCTCTAGTCCTGCATGTTGCAAGCTGAGAAGGTCATTGTCAATGTTGCTATCTAAAGCTGGATGAGCTGCCTTCTGTGCGTGAGTTATCTACCATTGAAGGGGTTCAAACAGGTGTCAAATGACATATATCTGTGATATTATGGAGCAGAGGGTTGAGTCAGATGGATCTAAGGTCATTTTCACCTCTGAGATTCTCTGTCTGATTGTTGAAAATCAGTTTCTCCAGCCACTTTAAACTATTGAAATATATGGTGTTGCATTAATAGCAATAAACCACCTCCAACTGCTAGTATAGACACCCAAAGTCACTCCTAGTTGTTTCTAGGGGTCTCTAGGGATGTTTCACATGTCCTTGAAAGTCCTGTTAACCACTACAATATCTGACTCTTTCCTTCTCTCCTGCTCCACCTCCTGTTACCATTGCCTTCTGCTGAAACCTCTGACACACTGAACTGCTTGTAGACACTTGCCACGGTTTCCAGAACACACGGTCCAGTTGCCCTTACCAAGCACCATTGGGGCAGTAGCGGCACCATTCATATAACACCTTTTAAGTTCATTAAACAAATACTTATTGAGCACCCACTGTATGCCAGATCTTAGTGAAATAAGCAAAGAAACCAGCTGGCCACTGCCACCACTTCCACCAGGTGCTGCCTCTGATGCATGGAAGCCTCCAGGTGCCAAAGCAGGCCTGGATTCTCTTCCCCTCAACGTGTAGAAGTCGGGCTGCAGTCCAGGCAGAAGGGAAGAAAATGTCACTCTCCCCATAGGTGATTACACTCTGCTCCATGGGTACTGTAGGGGATTGAATTCCTGGTCTCACTTTTGCACTCCTCTCTAGTAGTAACATACATACACATCCTTACTATGACCTCATGGTGAGCACAGTGTACTTCCCTGCCCTTTGACTTTTGCCTTGACCACATGACTTGCTTTAACATGAGTTTTCAGTAAATAAGACGTGAGCATATGCTTCAAGCATGCTTCTGCTATCACTGTGCAAATCTACCTTGGGTAGCCTGGGCTCCAGTATGAGACACAGAAGAGAAAACCACCTGCAGACCCACCGCCTGCATCAGAGCCACCCCCACCAACCTATAGAACCAGGGGTAGGACAATAAATGATCGCTGAATTAAGCCACTGAGTTTAGAGGTGGTTTGTGATGCAGCATTATTGGGGCAAGAAATATCTGATAAAGGTATTAAAGTAATGCTGTTTATAAAATTGCACTGTCATAACACCCTTGATATCAAAATGAGTATTATATTTTCTTTGTCTTTTGCAACTTCCATAAAACTCAGATATAGTAAATGGAAGACAGAGCTATTCACAAATCTGAATGTCAGATATGATGCTTGATCTAGAGTTCCTTTTCTGCTTTGATGACTGAGGCTTTGTTATTGAGCTGAGCTAAACAGTGGTTTCTGAACTGGGTTCCCCAGATCTCTAGAGATGCTACTGAGGAACCAGAAAGACATTCACAGAGGACAGGGGTTGGATCTATGTGTGGAGCAGGCTACCACTCCCCCAGCCACCTCAACCAGAACAGCTCCCCTTTAGCCTTCAATATACTGATGGCCTCCACAGGACTTCTTTGAAGAAGTGGTTCCTCTGCTTTAAAAAAAAAAAAAAATCAAAGTTTAAAAATCACGGTTAAGAAATTGCACATTTTTCAACCTTTTAAGGAGGAATTCTCAAGTCCCTCCGAACTGTCCAGGAATCCTACTCTGTTTTCCTAATCAACACACCCTCCCTCTTTCTGTAGTGACTATTTCATACTTTCCCCCTTCAAACCTCCAATACCCCCATCCCTCTTCCCTCTCTAATGAAAACTCTGCTTATTTCACTAAGATCTGGCATACAGTGGGTGCTCAATAAGTATTTGTTTAATGAACTTAAAAGGTGTTATATGAATGGTGCCGCTACTGAGGGACTGTTCTAAGTGCTCCATGTACATTTTCACAAAATGCACACACACACACACACACACAAATGGACCCTCAGAGTGGTACTACTAAGATTGCATCACAGTTGAAATTCTGAGAGATTATATAGCTTGCCCAGGATCACAAAACTACTCAGATGGGAGCTGGAGGTGGCTTTCAGGAGTTAGACACCAGACTTCACACTAACCTCTACTTCGTATGATCAAATTAGCGGTCTCTCCTATCAGAAACGGACT
Organism: Nomascus leucogenys; assembly: GCF_006542625.1. Classification (NCBI taxonomy): domain Eukaryota; kingdom Metazoa; phylum Chordata; class Mammalia; order Primates; family Hylobatidae; genus Nomascus; species Nomascus leucogenys. Next base: position 1,903,643 of record NC_044381.1, on the reverse strand, counting down.
CTAGACTCCAAGGCCTGTTTGGCCTTCAGAGAAGATAAATTCAGAAAAAAGCTTCTAGGTCCAGAGGCCAAAGTGGCAGAGTATTTGTAGGACATATGAAGGGGCAGGGCAAGAAGCTAACAGGAAAGTTTCTGCAAACTAGATGTTCCAGGCCACACCAAGCCAGCATTTCAATGGGAAACAAATTGACATGAATAGTCATGACTTTGCTGGCTGGCTTTCCTCCTGCAAGTGGAATAACTGAATTCACCACAGATAACCCTGCCCACTGCTGGTAATTTCTGCAAGTCCTCAGGGAGTATCATCAATTTGTTCCTAAATAAGCCTTGTTAACTACTACATGGCTTCTGCCAGTTTCTTCTCTCCTCCTCCATCCTTTAGTGCTGTCTACCAGTAAAGCCAGGACTGCCCACAAAGACCCACAGAGACGCTTCCTGGGGAGCCCTGGTTGTTCTGCAGGGCCCCACCATCCACTGCACATCATTGCTGCCTGCCGGATACTGTGGCTTCCGCCAGGCAACCCGGTTTTTGCCAAATTTCGGCCAACTCTGCCTGCTACCACTGCCTATTCCTCAGGATCCACCACTGTCTGCAAAGCACCGTCGCCTGAGCCAGACACAACTGGTACCGTTACGCTCAGGTCCGCAGGGTAACTAAAGCCTCCTGGTGTCCTGAGAAGAATGCTTCTGACTTTTCCTTAAAGGACCCATTTTCCATGTGCATCCCAAAGCAGAGAGACTTGTGGCCCCAATAAATTGTAAAGTGTTAAGTGAAACAATCTTTCCTATTTAGGACTCAGAGATGAGTCTGATTGGAGCTGACTGAGCCAGAGATGCGGGTGGGGGGTGCAGGAACGTGGGGCTAGATACAGCCTCATTGGACGTAAGTCTCTCCTTTCTTCTTGCCTGCCTAAGGCTTTGGTGCTGAACAACTTATCTACCCGCCTCCCTCTTTTCCGGGAGGACCTACCAGACCTCTGTCTATAGATTTATGTAAACTTGTCATTCAAGGGCATCTCCTAACCATACCCTTGCTTCTGAATCACTAGAGGTGGCATCCCTTTGGGATTTTATTCCACCAAAAAGTGGCTGTCTTCAGTGAAACTAATAAAATGATTTCCGATTTCCAGAGTCTCAGGGCTTTGCCCAGAAAGCATTCCTTTTACAATGTCCTCTGGATTTCTGACAATGCATTGCCTGAGCAGTGCTTTAAAGATAGTTAGAGATCCATAATTCTACTCACTGTTATCGCCCTGTGTCACTTTCCCAGATCCAGCCCATTGTAAACTTGGTTTCCTCAGTACCAGAAGGCGGTTTCCTTGCCAATCACAGCTGATCTACTTTGCCCACCCATCTTCCTTGCACCAGAAGTTTGGATGTAAGAACCATAAGGACACTAGGCCTGTGTCCAGGACCTCTCTGAGTTTGGTGCCACCTGGCACCATTGCCAAAAATGTAATGCCATTGATGTGTCACACTGTCACACCTAAGCCACCCACCTATATTCAAGTTCCTGGGTCAGGGATAGCACCAAGGAACCATCTCGCCATCCAATTTATTAGCAGTACTGCTTCATGCTGCCTTGAAATTTTATTTGCTACCATCCTCTGTCAGCAGGAAAGAAATCTACAATTAGCTATGTCTGCGGGGAGCCCAGTTAGGTAATGATACCATGTGGTACGGAACCATCTTCTCATCAATTTCAAACATCAAAGCCTGAGTTGGGGCTTTAGTTAACACTTCTCTCAGAGCTATGGCTTCATATACAAGCCTCTAACTTTACTAAAGGTGAAATTCAGGGGATACTAAAGTCTCTCCTGCAACATTTATTTTGTCTATTTCTGGCAGGCCCAATCCACAATACCGCAGACATGGAGATACAGCTAAATCCTAGCAGCGGATTCTCCTGCTAGAAACACCCTGCAAACACATTCGGAATCCCCAGAGGGGTCAGCGCTAGGATCTGGGCTCTGTTTATGAAGACGCTGAAGAGGAATACCAGGTGAGGTAGGTTAGATGATTACCTAGCAAATAGTCACTCCACCCTCACCTCCATAGGCAGATATTTCCCAGCTCCACTGACACTGGGCTTGTCTGTGACTCTCTGTGGCCCAGAGAATGTAGGTGGCAGTAAGTGTTCGGCAGGTCTGAGTCTTGGTTCCCCAAGAGCCATGATGTGTTTCCATAACTCCTGTTGGTGGCTACCCATTCATCTGGAGCCCCAGAAGGAACCCAGGGAGCACAGCCAGCCTGGCCACCACACAGACCTGTGATGAAAACAAATGTTTATCACTGCATGCTGCTACCTTTTGGGGTGGTTTATTCAGTAAGCAGCAAATGCTGACTGGTTTGTTACAAGTCAAAGGTGGGTACAGCTTGGGGAGCAGGTTCGCAGAGGGTGGGTTGGTCTAGGCAGGGGTGTTAGCTCTAGAGAGAGATTCATAGACAGTAAGGCAGGGCTGGGCCTGCTCAGCAGGCTGAATGGAACCCTCTCAGGAAAGAAGAAACGGTGGCCCTGTCTGTGTCCACACTACCCCACTGCAGCAGTAGGGTGTTCTCTCTTTTTTTAGGTGGGGAGGGAACTCTGTCCTCAGCATAACTTCTGGCCACCATGTCTTGACAAGGTCGTCAGGAGGAAACTCATTCTCTTCTTTCCCTTTCTTCCCCCTCCGCCCCCACCACAGGAAACCCACCTGTTGCAGCCATAAGGACTAGCAGCTGTGCCACATGGACCTCTGAACCATACCTGGGTCTGCATATTCCTAACCAAGACGGAGATACCAAGACATTTTCCTCCATTCAACTAAAGCTAAAGGATCTAGAAACATGGGATTTCAGAAGTCTGTAGCTAGATGGCATGTGGATACATTCAGTTGAGTGGGATGTGGCTAAACATTCTTAGGGGCCCAATCTGACACCACCAATTCTTAAGGGCCCAATCTGACACTACCAATGTCCTCAAGAACATTCAAGAAGGGCCAGTCCCACCCTTGGTGAGCCACCCAAAACCATGTAAGATCCAACTGACTGTTTCAGGCTCAATCTGAGCAGTAAGCCAGGCTACTGCTTAGAAATTAGAGCCTGACAGAGAAGAATACAGTGGGGTCCTGCTCAGCTTAGAAACCATAGCATGTTTAATTAGATCCCATTTGTCAATTTTGGCTTTTGTTGCCATTGCTTTCGGTGTTTTAGACATGAAGTCCTTGCCCACGCCTATGTCCTGAATGGTATTGCCTAGGTTTTCTTGTAGGATTTTAATGGTTGTAGGTCTAACATTTAAGTCTTTAATCCATCTTGAATTAATTTTTGTATAAGGTGTAAGGAAGAGATCCAGTTTCAGCTTTCTACATATGGCTAGCCAGTTTTCCCAGCACCATTTATTAAATAGGGAATCCTTTCCCCATTGCTTGTTTTTCTCAGGTTTGTCAAAGATCAGATAGTTGTAGATATGTGGCATTATTTCTGAGGGCTCAGTTCTGTTCCATTGATCTATGTCTCTGTTGTGGTACCAGTACCATGCTGTTTTGGTTACTGTAGCCTTGTAGTATAGTTTGAAGTCAGGTAGCGTGATGCCTCCAGCTTTGTTCTTTTGGCTTAGGATTGACTGGGCGATGCGGGCTCTTTTTTGGTTCCATATGAACTTTAAAGTAGTTTTTTCCAATTCTGTGAAGAAAGTCATTGGTAGCTTGATGGGGATGGCATTGAATCTATAAATTACCTTGGGCAGTATGGCCATTTTCATGATATTGATTCTTCCAACCCATGAGCATGGAATGTTCTTCCATTTGTTTGCATCCTCTTTTATTTCATTGAGCAGTGGTTTGTAGTTCTCCTTGAAGAGGTCCTTCACATCCCTTGTAAGTTGGATTCCTGGGTATTTTATTCTCTTTCCTATTGTGAATAGTGCCACAATAAACATACGTGTGCATATGTCTTTATAGCAGCATGATTTATAGTCCTTTGAGTATATACCCAGTAATGGGATGGCTGGGTCAAACGGTATTTCTAGTTCTAGATCCCTGAGAAATTGCCACACTGACTTCCACAATGGTTGAACTGGTTTACAGTCCCACCAACAGTGTAAAAGTGTTCCTGTTTCTCCACATCCTCTCCAGCACCTGTTGTTTCCCGACTTTTTAATGATGGCCATTCTAACTGGTGTGAGATGGTATGCATTTCATGCTGTGAAATGATTTGCATTTCTCTGATGGCCAGTGATGATGAGCATTTTTTCATGTGTTTTTTGGCTGCATAAATGTCTTCTTTTGAGAAGTGTCTGTTCATGTCCTTTGCCCACTTTTTGATGGGGTTGTTTGTTTTTTTCTTGTAAATTTGTTTGAGTTCATTGTAGATTCTGGATATTAGCCCTTTGTCAGATGAGTAGGTTGCAAAAATTTTCTCCCATTCTGTAGGTTGCCTGTTCACTCTGATGGAACCAACCCAAATGTCCAACAACGACAGACTGGGTTAAGAAAATGTGGCACATATACACCATGGAATACTATGCAGCCATAAAAAATGATGAGTTCATGTCCTTCGTAGGGACATGGATGAAGCTGGAAACCATCATTCTCAGTAAACTATCACAAGGACAAAAAACCAAACACCGCATGTTCTCACTCATAGGTGGGAACTGAACAGTGAGAACTCATGGACACAGGAAGGGGAACATCACACTCCGGGGACTGTTGTGGGGTGGGGGGAGGGGGGAGGGACAGCATTAGGAGATATACCTAATGCTAAATGACGAGTTAATGGGTGCACAAAACAACATGGCACATGGATACATATGTAACAAACCTGCACATTGTGCACATGTACCCTAAAACCTAAAGTATAATAATAAAAAATAAATAAATAAATAAAAAAAAAGAAACCATAGCATGGAGATCCACCAGCCTCAAAGAAGGTAGACAAACATATTCCTCCAAGGATATGCAATTATCAGCCAGCTTCTGATGCTCTGGAAGTCCACAGTCTCTTATTTGGTTTTATTTGGTAGGGGATGAGGGAGGGTTCAGGGATGAGGGTAGAAGAAAGTATTATTCAGGTCTCCCAGGAAGAAACTGAACCAAACCCAATGCACAAAGCTGTAATATTTTTGTTAAAAAATAGAAGTTAAGAATTTTAAAAGGAGATAATATAGAAGAATTCAGCACAATGGTTGCTATTTATTATTTATATTAGCCACCCCAGAATCATAACAGTAGGATATTTTCATAGGAAAATGTGATGAACTGGCATTATAAGGTGAGACATCCTCGTTTGGATCTCCTGTCCCTGTCAATTTTCTCAAAGCCAAAGCCAACCATATGACACAGAAGGAGAAATTCCTTCTGAAAAAGAGTGGAAGAAAAAAAAATAGGAAAGCCATATAAACCACGCCATATTGGGCCATGCTGTTAACATCATCATAGGACACAATGAGGCCAACAGGAGAGGAATTAAAGCCCCCAAGGGAACAGGGCAGAGCTTCTCAGGAAGACTCATCTATCTCTGTCCAAGGAAAAGAATATTTCTACCATAGTGACAAAAAACTCATGATGATGCAAGAGAGTGAATCCCGAAGCTGGCCAGGCCAGCATGGGAGTGTCACTCCCCTGAGCTTGACAAAGAAGAGCCCAGCTCCAGCCCAGCTGTGATGGGCAGAAGCATGAGCAGAAGGGGCTGGTTTATATAGACCGCCTGTTCCCCAAGATTTGGGGTTCCTTTTATTATCCTGTTCATTAACCTGCAGAAAACTCCAATGCCCAAATTACAAATGATAAGCTTGAGAGATTATGAGAGTAAATGGTCTTCAATACCTGTCAGGTAAGAATCCTGGAGTAAGGCGTGGGAGTGGTAAGACTTAAGCAGCAACATGTTCATAAGAATTACCTGGGAACTTGTTACAATGCATATTTTTAGAACTTCTCCAAGATAATCTAGAACAGAGTCTCCTGGTAAGTATTTTTTTTCGTTTTTTTCATTAATGCATAATAGTTGCACACAGTTTGGGGGTACATGTGATCATTTAATGTATGCATATAATTTGTAAAGATCAAATCAGTGTACTTGGGATAGCCATCACCTTAAATATTTGTCTTTTCTTTATGCTGGAACCCTTCAAATTCTTCTCCCTAGCTCTTTTGAAATATACAATGGATTATGTATAAACTATAGTCACCCTATTGATCTACCTAACACTAGGTCTTATTTTTTCTATCAAAGCATATATTTGTACCCATTAATCAACTTCTCTTTATCCCCGTCTCTCCACTATTCTTTCCGGCTTCTGATTACCACAATCTATACTCTATCTTCATGAGATCCACTTTTTTAGCTCCCACGTACAAGAACATGCAATATTTGTCTTTCTGTGCTTGACTTATTTTGCTTAACATAGTGACCTCCAGTTCTATTCTTGTTGCTGCAGATGACAGGATTTCATTCTTACTTATTGTTGAATAATATTCCATTGTGTATATATACCACATTTTAAAATCCATTCATCCATCCATATTTTGGCTATTGTGAATAGTGCTACAATAAACCTGGGAGTACAGGTGTCTTTTTGATATACTGCTTTTCTTTCTTTTGGATATATTCCCAGTATTGGAATTGCTGGATTTTATGGCAGTTCTATTTTTAGTTTTTTGAGGAAACTCTCTACTGTTTTCCATAGTGGCTATCCTAATTTACATTCCCACCAACAGTGTATGAGGGCTCCCTTTTCTACACATCCTCACCAGCATCTGTTATTGCCTATTTTTTTTTAATAAAAGCCATTCTAACTGGGACGAGATGATATCTCATTGTGGTTTTGATTTGCATTTCTCTGATGATTAGTGATGCTGAGCATTTTTTAATATACCTGTTGGCCACTGTATGTCTTCTTTTGAGAAACGTCTATTCAGATCTTTTGCCTATTTTTAATCAGATTATTTGTTTTTTGGTATTTTGTTTTGTTTTTTGCTGTTGAGTCTTTTGAGCTCCCTATATATTCTGGTTATTAATTCCTTGTCCAACGGGTAGTTTACAAATATTTTCTCCCATTCTGTGGGTTGTCTCTTCATTTTGTTGATTGTATCCTTTTTTGTGCAGAAGCTTTTTAGCTTGATGTGATCCCATTTGTCTACTTTTGCTTCGGTTGCTTGGGCTTTTGAGGTCTTACACAAAAAATCTTTGTCCAGACTAATGTCTTGGAGCATTTCCCCAGTGTTTTCTTCTAGTAATTTCATAGTTCCAGCTTTTAGATTAAAGTCTTTAATCCATCTTGATTTTATTTTTGTAAGTGGTGAGAGATCAGGGTCTAGTTTCATTCTTCTGCATATGGATATGCAGTTTCTCCAGCACCATTTATTGAAGAGACTGTCCTTTCCCATTGTTTCTTCTTGGCATCTCTGTTGAAAATGAGTTAATGGGAAATGCATGGATTTATATCTGGGTTCTCTAGTCTGTTAAATTGGTCTATGTGTCTGTTTTTATGCCAGTATCACATGATCTGGTTACTATAGCTCTGTAGTAAATTCTGAAGTCAGGTAGTGTGATGCCTCTAGCTTTATTCTTTATTTTATTCTTTTTGCTCAAGATGGCAGATATTTTGTGATTGCATGCAAATTTTCGGGGTTTTTTTATATTTCTAAAAAGAACATCATTGGCATTTAGATGCAGATTACATTGCATCTGTAAATTGCTTTGGATGATGCTGACTGGGGGTGGTGGGGAATACCCTGCCCATACTTTGAAGAACAGTTGTAGTGGGTCAAGAATAATTCAGAAGACAAGTCGAGATTCAGTCCTAGGCCTGTTGTAAACTAGATGTGGTGTGTCAAGTCTCTCGGCCTCAGTTTCTCTATCTATAAATGGAGCAGTTAGGCTAAATGGAGACTTCTCTGCTTGGAACAGGACAGCTCCACTTCATCAGGCTGAGTTTCTAAGCTAATGCCAAAGATCTCGTATTCAAAAAAGGGAGACTGGTCTCCTGCTAAACAAACTTTACAACTCCTGGATTAGGTAATCCGATTAGGTAATCCCTTGCTGCCCAGGCAATCTAGAACTCTGAGGGATCTGCTAAATCTGCCTTGTTCTCCAAAGTGCCTGCTTTGCTTAGGACTTTCTTAATTTTAACATTGCCAGTCCCATGCCAGTGGAAAACCCTCAGTCCTAGGCTAAACAAGTCTAACTTAATGCATTCTTAGCAGGTAATTTTCTCTTTAAAAAGGGGGAGACTTTCTGGCACTCTCCTCTGCCTTCTTTTCCTCTCTTTGGACTATATCCAAGTACTGCAAAGTCTTGTATGGCTGTTTCTCCATTTCTGCACATCTTGAAATGGGAAATGGGACTGCTAGAAATGGGAAATGGGACTTTCAGTCCTTTAGTCCCGCAACCATTCCATTTATTTCCCCCCGTGTTGCCCACTTGTGTCTCTAGCACTGGACATTGCTGACGAATGCAGAACAGGCTCAGGCTGTTTGAGAGTTAGACATGCCCTCTCTCTTACACTTCTGGAATAAATTGCCTCTTAACTTCTGCCTCCCATCATATGAGCAAGAAATGGAGTCCTGGAACACCTGTGTCTAGCAATGGCACTGGCTTCAAAGCATCCCACACTCATCTCCTCAAAATGAATATGGATGTAGGAGCCTTTCTTAGGAAAACCTTTTCTGTCCTATGTACACTAGTTTAGGAACATGAATTTTTCATCATCTTAGCATGTCTTAGATCTTTCTCTTCAACGAGAGCAAATGAGTCCTGGAATCCTGCAATAGTTCTACAAAATAACAGGATGAGTCTCACCTGGTCATCATTTGTTACTATTTAGCTATCATTATTAATAAAGATAGTTGGCATTGCCCCACGTAATAAAAATTAAACCCTTCTTAAAGAGACAGTCTAATATAGACAATAAAGAACCCCCACCAAAATGCTTAGAAAACATCAAAGCTTCCTGAATTCAACTCGAGTGTAAGCAAAAAGAAAAGTTAGTGCATACATTTCTACAAAAGTGTTAATGATGCTTACTATTAAAATGTCTTTTAAAAATTAATGTTCAAATGTATTTATAGCATCCAAAAGTTGCAAACAACTTAAGAGTACAATTAGTAAATAAACTGGGACATACTTACACTATCAAATTCTACACAGCAATGAAAGAGAATTAACTACTGATATGTGCAAAAACATGCATGAATCTTAGTTTTGTTACTGGGTGAAAAAGCCAGACACAGAAGAGTATGTTTTAGTACAGGATTCCATTTATATGAAGTTTATGAAGAAGCAAAATGAATCTATGGTGATGGAGGCAAGAATGCTTTTGTATTCTATGCAGATGGAGAGGTCTGAAGAAGAGGGAATATCTTTTCCCTACAAGGGAGAAGATAGGGAGGGCCTTCCAGAGCCCTCTGGATTCCATGACCCCAGAACATCACTGTTCCTCTTCCTTAATTTCTTCCTCTGGGATTAGTGTTCTTGAACAAATCTATGTAGTTGGAACCTATTCTCTTCCCCAATAAAGGAGTTGCCATTTACATACCTCATAGGAATCCAGCCTTGACCTCTGCCAGCCCAGGAAGTTCGAAGGCATCATACTAGTTAATACTAGAGGTAAAAATAAAAAGTAATCTGTGTTGCAAATTACAGGTATTATCAGCGAAGATATGGGTAAGGTGTTAGCCAACACTTATGTAGCACTGAGGATATACTGTCCCTGTTCTGAGTGCTCATTTAATATTCCCAGTAATCTGGGAGACAGTTACTATTATTATCCCCATTTTACAGATAGGGAAACTGACACTAGTTAAGCAGCAGAAATGGGGTTTGGACCAGGCAATCTGATACCAGGGTCTGTGTCCTTAACCAGTGTATACTATATTACCTTTAACCTGTTTGATATTTCTTTACATTTTCCTCCAAAGTAATACTATATTTCCTGAAATATGACAAATCAGGGCTTATTATGCTTTTGTATTAGAAAATTTTATCATTTTGTTCTTGTTGCTATTAGGTTCATGACAGACTTGGATTTCTGAATGTCTGTATCTCTTTGTATCCTTCCCACCTCCCTTTCCCTTTTCCTCGTAGCAGTGAGAAGTGGAAAATCGCCTTTTACTTTCCATCTTCACATTCCACTTTGACAAAGGCCAAGCGTCCCCAGTCAGCCAAGTCTGGCATTTTCAGCAGTAATCTAATGTGCCATAAAATGTTTCAGAAAGATATTCTTTTACTCCTTGGAATGCCTATCAAATTCTCCTAAACAGAATCAGAGTGGATTTTATACCAAACTGAAACCAAACAAGGAAAGTTGAGGGTGTCTGGTTCAAGATACAGTTTTCTGAACCCTTTTTTGTGTCCCCCTCTGTAGCCAGGAAAGGGAGTGCTTTAAATCACAAATATCATTGTCAATGAATACTAGAAAACTTAATGCACCAGAGGGCAGGAAGATCAAAGCTTAGCACCTGGAGAGTTCCACATGGTGTAGATTAATATAACAATGCCTTCCATTACATAAATCTTGAGCAAGGTTGCTCACGGACACACACACCCCCAGAAATTATTGTAGGGGTCAGATAACTGATATGCAATACATGCAGCCTTGCTATCAGAGAGCGTTCCCTTGTCCTGGCTCAGTTGTTGACACAAGGCAGGGAGACAATTTTGTCTAAAGCTTCTTTTATCTAAAATTGACATTACAGATTTTGGATCCGGACGCAGCACATCTGCAAGCCAGCGGAAATACCAAGATCTAGCGTGCTCCTTTGATTGTTACATTTAAGGTATCATGTGTGCTACCAGCTCAGCTGCTGCAAGGCATTAGAGGCCCTACTCAGGCTTGTAAAGTACTTTGGAAATATTATAGACCAGGATTAGAGAAGATGAGTATTCCACATGGTTTCAGGAGAGATAACCCAGGGCAGTGCTATATAGTTAAATTGATCTATGAGCTACATATGGGAAGCAATATCTTAAGAATCCTGCTGAAGGTGTGTATGTGAATGCGTGTGATCATGGTTTTGAAACCAACATGTTAGTCAGGCTCTAGAGAAAGAAAAAGAAATAGAGGAGAGTGGAGAGAGGTACATGTGTCCAGCCGTTTTGTAGTTTTTTGTGACAGCCTGAAAGCAAAACCAAAACTGATTCCAAATATGCACTGCTGAATGTCACTTTGGAATTTGGCTGACAAGTTCTGTGGCTTTTTTAAGAGGCAAATCATATGGAAGTTGTGAGCCTGAGCATAAGGTAGCAGAGGTTTCAGTATTACATTCTATGTAGGAAACTTTAGCATGTGTTGATAATGTCCTGGAAACTTTCCCAGTGATAAAAATAAGATAACTTTTATTTGTGTAGGCCATTTAATGTTCCCAGATCCCAAAAGTGCATTAAAGTCTATGCAAGTATACAATTACAAATCATTCATTCATATGCTTATATGCTTTATAGATACATGAGTTATATGTAGATGATGCATAATTAGGATAAACAGGTACAGGTATTGAGTATACAGACTATGTGTGACCAAATAATGCCCTGCCATTGTATGGCATGGACCCCAAATGCTTTTGCCACTTGAATCTCACAACTGCTCTGTGTGTTAGGAAAGAGAGATATTGTTACACCTAATTTACAGATGAGGAAACTGCATCATAAAGAAATTCAGTGATTTATCCAAGCTTTCATAGTTATTAAGTAACAAAACTTAATAGAACTTCAACTTATCTTCCAACAAGCCTAGCATAAATCCCACAATACCACATGGGGACACAAGCAGTTGACTTCATCTGCTCTGCCCCAAACCATTGCGAAGAACCTTTGGGACTTAGGGATAGCATGAGAAACGGAACAATGAGAAACTCTAAGGTCATTTTGCCATCAAGGCCTCTCTACACTCCATCATTTCGTGAGAGGAGTTCTGCCAGACTTGGAGGCTTGGTGCAGAGACTGCAGTTTAGATATTTACCTTCGTTCTAAGCAAAGGATCTTTATTGTATGTGGAGGATCTGTATGCTCATCTTTTTTTAACGAGTCTACACCACAAATCCTTCAGCTTACATGATGCATTAGTTTGGAGTTTTTTGGTGGGAAGGAAGCAGAGAATAAGGAAAGGCCTGTTTCAACTGAGTTTATGTTCACATTTTTATTGTTCCTTATGAGTAAAGAAGCAACATGTGCTCACTCTGGAAAATATAAAATATATAATCAATCTGTATATAGTTTTTCATATAAACACATCACAATTGTAAAATATTATTCAGTCAATTTAATTTCAAAACTGTCCTTTCTATTGTCCCTTGGGAATTGAAACCAGAATGGCCCAGTGGGAAGGGGTTGGATATAGGAGTAAGGAGCATGGTGATGCTGCATGCAATTTCTTTTTTTTCTTCTTCTTCTTTTCTTTTTCATTCTTTGTTTTAAGAGGTATTCACTGTTATGCTCCCAAAAAACTTTCACTAGCTTGAACGCTCTTTCACACAGCAGTGAGCCTCACTTAGGAGATAAGAGAATTTTATTAGATGACTAGAGATCAATTCGTTTTTATTTAGCAACATTTAGGGAGTGCGGCAACCTGAAGGCAAAGAAAAGAATCACTGGTCATTGAACTCTTAATTAGTCAGTTGAATCACTACTTTTATGATCCAACTATAACAGCAAGATACACAACTTAGAACCTTTTGCATATTAATTTGATTTGGAGTTGCTGATTATATCATCATTAAGGTATATCATAATATTCCTGGAAAAGTATTCATGGAAATGTGCTTAGAATTAAGGAATCTAAAAAATATTTTAAAATATTATATTGACAGGAATCCACCCAATTTCATCGCAGATTCTCATGTTGCTTTCAAATGCTGAAGGTGGACATAGGGGTTGGGGGCCGCTCTACAATGCATATCCCAGCTGAAAGCCTCTCTATATATAAAGGCTGGAAAAGAGGATGCATGGAAAAATAAAGAAGGTTCATGTTCTAGAGGAACTGGGAGTTTGGGAACTGGTTAAGAAAAATAGCAAAGCAAACTAGCAGAGAACTCGGGCATAATATGTGAGAACATTTTTTTGGGAGCTTACTGCATTATAGAAGCTGTATTAAATGCTTTTTTAAAAACTATTTAATTGTTTTCAGCAACTCTTTGAGGTAGGACCTATTAGCATTTTACCAATGAGCCATATTCTATTCAGAAAGATAAAAGAGCTTTACCAATGTCACACAGCCAAGAGAAAGTGGTGGAAGGAGAAAGTGAATCCAGTTCAGAAGCCAGAGACTGAACTCTTGAGAAAAACTGATGAATATTTAATTTAGTAACTATTAAGGACCAGACACTCTGCTTTTCCCTCACATATGCTTTTTATGATTAATCCTCATCCAAACTTCCTGGGGTGGGTATTATTAGTGCCACCTTAAGTGAAAAAAAAATTGAGACTCAAAGAGAGTAGGAGGCTTGTCAAAGATCATCTTGTGGTGAACTGGCAAGGCTGGATTTGAACCCAGAACTGATGAAAGCTTGTGTTCTTTCCTCAACATCACATCCATTCTGCAGCTCATGTTGTGAGCACAGAGAGGCCAAGATCAAGCCTTGTCCTAGGTAAGAAATGCCTTCTTTATGCTATTCACCCAAGAAACAGTCATTTTTATGTTGCTCCCCTCTTTTCTATCAGCCAAAAGGTCATTGTCACTACTCAACCCACTGATCCCCCATTGAACAATGATGTAAATATAGGAAAAAAAGTGGACAAAATATCTTAAGGGAAACCCAGTGATTCAGGGGAGGATTTTACCTGTCTTGCAACTGCCATTTCAGAAAAGGCAGGCATGACTGTGGAAGGCTGTAGAACTTTCAGAACAGCTGGCCTATGGAAGGCAGAATGAGATGCTTTAAGCTGATTGCTTTGATCCACATTTCTTCAGCTCCAGGCCTCCCTCCTGTGAGTAGCCCTCCCATAGAAGGCTATGAGAGTCTGGAACCCCTGGGAAAATAAGTAATGTAGAACACAGCCCTTTGTTCTTTCACTGGCCTGTCAGAATTCTTTAATTTAAAATATATTCCCTTTCTCACTTGCATTCAATTATTCTTTTTTGGCTAAAATGTCTCCATGAGTGTGCGTTATTTCCTGCTTAGTCTTTTAAGGTTTTTGTTAAAAAAAAAATTGGGGGGGGTCCTTCTATCTTGGAGAATAAGTGTATCTTGCACAGTTTGAAGCAGAAATCATACTGACAAAAAGCTTTTTATTTTTTCAAATACATTAGCTGCGGTTATAACTTCAAACCCTGGTAGGGTTTCAATCACATCAGGATACATGCAATTTATGACAAAATAAAATAATACCAGGTCATTTGGAATATAAGAATATTCCTAATTTACCTTTTTTGCTATACTGTAAAAATATACCTTTGTGCATAAGTGAACGTATCAGGTTTTAAAAGTTATTTTCTCCACAATCATAATAAGGGTCCAGGAGGTAGGATTTTGAATGGTTTTTCCATGAGTTTTCGAGAAACTTGAGTTTCTGTCCAACAGTCAGCTGTAGAGAGGTTTTCCTGAGCACACTATATTTTCATCGGCCTCCTGCCTTAAAATTTTGAAGGACACAAATTACTAACCATAAATCTACCTTCTCTACTAAGACCAAATCCAGCAGTAAGTGAAGCCATATCGTTTGGGTGATTTTGTGTTGTGGTTGGGTATGCTGCAGGCATTTCTTTCGCTTATCTATTTGATCAACTCTTTCCTAGTCCTCTAATGATATCTATGATATATGCACTGTTTTCCAATGTAATCTAGTCCTTCCATCCTGATTCCATTTTATTTATTTTAATTAATCTTCTTGTAAAGAATGTTGATGACAGGATCTGTATCGATCACACAGTGGACATCAGCATTCAGTGCTTTCAGATGCTTAAATTAATGGTGTGACTCAATCAGGTTTGTAATCTTTGGTAGATTCAGATTCAGAGTTCACTACTTAGCAATAAATGTTACCAACTAATTTTTTAATCTAAACTCAATCTTTTTTTTCCTTTATTCTAAGTGACCAAAAGCAGAGCGGGAGAAAATAAATGTGAGTGAATGTGTGTTTATGTTTGTGGGTATATGTATAAGTATATTCAGAGAATATATGTATATAATATGGACACATATAATTATATACTATTATTACATAATATGTAATTATACATAATTATATATTACATTTATAATTACACACACACACACACACATAAAGCCTTTATCCAAACCCTCAGCCAAAACTGTTTGACCATATTCTTTACTCTTTTTAGAACAGGGACAGTTACTTCTTATCTCCATAAGGGAAATCAAAGTCATTTCTAAGTGCCTTCCCATGGGACTATGTCTCTCTTTCCCTTGTCAGCTGAGCTCAGCCTCTGTTAATCTCTGGACACACTTAGCTGTCAGAATCCAGCCCCTTCTGCAGCTTGTGCAGCACATCAAGCCATGAGCTTTAGTGCTTAACAGAGACGTAGTGAAAAGGCAAATGTCTTGGCAGCCATTGAAAATGTGTGTAAAAAAGCCCTGAATAGAACCTCATCGGATATCAACTTTGGCATTTGAATGGGCTTGAAACCCGCCCAGCACCATAATTTATTTTGCCAGCAGGTAAGAAATTGACTGGGGTTCAGAATGTAATCCTTCTTCAAATATTATTTCTGGGAACACTTTTCTCACCAAGCATGACCCCACAAATTGAATCTTGCCTTCCCATCCCAGGTCTACATTTCATAAGTTCTGCTCTAAAAGTAAATTGCTTATACAGGCAAGAAGAAAGTTGGTCTTCTTACATAGCAAAGAAATATTTAGAATTGTATTTCTAAGGCCTTTCACTTTTTTCCTTGCGCCCCTTCCAGATCACCAAAACAACATTTATAGCCCATGTTTTTAGCAGATCTTGTGAAAAGCTGCCACCATATCAAATTCAGCTATCTTTTAATTAATCATGGAGATGGATGGTCAGAAAAGCAGACAATATTATAAAACTCAGGTAATACAAAAGCCGCAGTCAAGGGAATAATTTGATTTCTTTTCCTCTGTCAAACATCCTTCTGATCCTTTGATCAGCAGAGCGCCTGAGCATAAAGAAATGTTAGCACAAGAATTTCAATAAAACAACAATAATAGTTAGCATGAACACAACTGTCTACTATTTGCCAGAAACTATGTGTATTATCTGCTAATTGTCAGAGTCACACTATGAGAAAGTGTATGATCTCCATTTTACATGCAAGGAAACTAAGACATAAGATGTATGTAACTCCCTAAGTCACACAGCTGTAAGCAATATCTTTTGACCCAGTAATCCCATTGCTGGGAATAAAAGAACCCAATATAAAACAAAAGCTATGTGTGCAAATATATTAATGGCCTTGAGATGTTAAATAACTTGCACTCGATCATACAGCTAGTTAGTAAAAGAAGAGAGTTTTGAACCCCAGCAGTCTCCACCAACACCATGCAATGACGGCAGTGCTATACTACTTGGCACTGCACCTTCAGGCACTTGGAGTAGAAGATGAGGGATATTATGAACACCAGGAAACAATTAGAAGACAAATAAATGATTAAGTGTGTTGTAGATGCTATAGTGTGACTGAGCTGGAGTATCCAGAGCAGTGTCACAGAGGAAGAGACCTGAGCCAGATTCTAAGGATGAAAGGCGCTTGAGAGACAGAGGAAGGTACAGCACTGATGAATAGTAATTGCTGTCCTTTAGTAGGCAGTTACTACATGTCAGGCACATTTCTAATTGCTTCCTGTTTGACAACCAATGTAACCAAACAAGATGTAAACCTTCTGCTCACAAATATACCATATCTGGGTGTTTAATGTCACCTGTTCAAGGAACCAGCTTGAAACTTGAAAGGACTGTACGGAAGCTTCAACACATCTTCCAACATCCCTGCTGCCTCTTAGCCTCTTGCTTGGGAACTCCAGCCTTACCTCGGTCCCAAATGAACCCCCAACTGGTCCTGGCCACTGGTGGCTCCTGCACCTGCGCTGGCTCCTGAAAAATGCAAAAAATGCAAATGCTCCTTCTGCAAAAAGAGCTGCTGCTCCTGCTGCTCTGTGGACTGTGCCAAGTGTGCCCAGGACCTCATCAGCAAAGGGGCATCAGACAGTGCAGCTGTTGTGCTGGATGTCAGGACGGTCCTGCTCCCAGATGTCTTTTCATACAACTCTGACCCCTTTGCTATATTTCTTTTTCTGTGAAGTATATGAACGATAATAAAAGTCCGTGACTTTTTTAATTAAAAAAAAAAAGACGATACCTGTAAGTATACCATAGCTGATAAGAGATTTCCACTGAAAAGCATTTTTTATTAATCCCCCCACTCATGACACAGCATTTGGGAAGTGGCATGGGAGGACTGAAGAGAGAGAAGAAAAATAAAACATGCTCCCATTTTCCAGCCTGAACTCAATCAGCCTTCCAAAAACCCATCTACCAGTTTCCCTAAACACTAGGTCTCTATACTGACTTTGTAATTTTACAACCACATCCACCCATACACTTGAGTTCATAAGATTATTGATATGAATTCATGATCAAAGGATATGCAAATATTTTTGACATTAAGTAAGGTCCTCCCTGGCCTAGTAGGGTTAATAGCTGCTTAAAAAGTAAATGCATTTTCTCCTTGTAGGGTTTAATATTTAATATAGTCCTATTAATTATTTCTTTTTATTGTTAAAAATCTTTCCTAAACTTATTTGTTGCTATTTGATTTCTCAGACAAAGATGTGTTTAAAAACCTACTATGATCCTACAAGTTTCTTCTTGTGTTTCCAACTCTCTTCCTTCACAGGTTTTAGCCCCTGTCTTGCTTGCTCCATTAAGGCTGTAATAACAGAATATCATAACAACGGGAATTTATTTCTCAAAGTTCTGGAGGCTGAGAAGTCTAAGATCAAGGTGCTGGCAGATTTGGTGTCTATTAAGAGCCCACTTACTGGCTCATAGATAGTGGTCTTTTTGCTATAACCTCACATGGCAGAAGGGGCAAGAGCGCTCTCTCAGGCCTTTGTCATAGGGCACTAATCCCATTTATGAGGGCAGAGCCCTCGAAAACGGCTAATCACCTTCCAAAGGCCCCACTCCTAATACGATAAACTTGGTAATTAGGATTTCAACATATGAATTTTGGAGAGACACAATCATTCAGACCACAGCACCCGGGTGATTACATACATAAAGATTCACAATTGTTAAATCTACATTGTGGATAATATGTGTAGAGATATAAATTGTCCTTTGTCCTGTTTATTATTTTGATGTTTAGAATTTTCTTTTGACTGCAAACCCAAATAAGAAATAGTGACTTAACCTAGTGGATGCTTATTTCTCCCATATAATAAGTCCAGAAATAAGTCGTGGTTGACTTCAATTCAGTGGCTTAAGAATGTCAGTATCTCGGTCTCTGGAACTTTTTTATCTTTCCCTATGGCCTTTTATCTTTCACAGTCCAAGTTAGAAGCTCAAAGGGCAAAAGGGTAAACACAGCTGAATGTACTCCCCTTTCAAGCAGCTTTTTTATTATTATTATTATTATACTTTAAGTTCTAGGGTACATGTGCACAACGTGCAGGTTTGTTACGTATGTATACATGTGCCATGCTGGTGTGCTGCACCCATTAACTCATCGTTTACATTGGGTATGTCTCCTAATGCTATCCCTCCCTCCTCTGCACACCCCATGACAGGCCCCAGTGTGTGATGTTCCCCACCCTGTGTCCCAGTGTTCTCACTGTTCAATTCCCACCTGTGAGTGAGAACATGCGGTGTTTGGTTTTTTGTTCTTGCGATAGTTTGCTGAGAATGATGGTTTCCAGCTTCATCCATGTCCCTACAAAGGACATGAACTCATCCTTTTTTATATACCATGGAATACTATGCAGTCAAGCAGGTTTTAGGAAGCCCCACCCAAAAACTTCTACTCTATCTCCTTAGTGAGAACTATATCACGTGGTCACCCCATCTGCAAGGGAGGGTAAGAAACAAAGCTTTTAATCTGGACACCTCACCACTCTATTCCCAAGGAAATCAGAACTCACTTATTACAGGTGAAAGGGAGATTGGATAGTAGGTCGCAAATTGCATTCCGCCACATTGCTACTGCCGCATTCTTCTATTATTTGACTATCCTTTTTGGCTTTGTTCTTAATTCTAGGTTACTTATAGATAGCATGTATGTCTTAGCCCATTTTCTGTTGATTTCAATAGAATGCCTAAAACTGGGCAATTTATTTGTAAAAATATAATTTATTTCTTACACTTACAGAGGTTGATAAGTCCAAGGTCAAGGGGCCACTTCTGGTGAGGGCCTTCTTACTGGTCACATGGCCAGGGCGCTGAGTGTGCTCACACGCGAGCTCAGGTCTCTCTTCCTCTTCTTATAAAGCCAACAGTTCCACTTCCAAAATAACCAATCAATTCATTGATCTATGACTTATCCATTCATAAGGGCAGAGCCCTCATGATCCAATTACCTCTTAAAGGACCCACCTCTCAATACTGCCACACTGGGGATTAAATTTAACAAGAGTTTTGGAGGAGACAGACATTCAAACCATAGCATTCCAGTAGATTTTATTTTGACCCAAATTTGTATCACATTGCTCAATGTTTTGGTTTTGAGGGGTTTTGTGTTTTTTTAGTTGATATATACAATAGTTGTACTGACGTTTTATTTTTATGCTTCCCTGCTATCACCTTATCTTTCTTTTGCTATATGGACTGTTTCTTTTTCTAGAGAAGTTTATAAGATATAAAAACTCTTTGTTTTTCTACTATTCACAGTCCATTAACTATTCAAGGAAAAAAAACCCTATCATTTTCCTGTATGTAAAATGAAGAAATTAGCCTGCTTTTACTTTTTCTCATCCTTTTCACTTATGTCCTGCCTATTATTGATGTACCATGTGATTTCAAACCTAATATATATTTTTTCAGAATTATTATTTATATCATGTGTCTTTTCTTTCGTTCTTTTAAAATTTTATATTATTTTACATATTTTCGGTTATTCATATGTATTCTATTTTTAATTGGTTTCAGTCCTCAATTTCTGTTGCTGTGTTGGTTTGTTTTTCGTTTTTTTGTTTTTGAGACAGTTTCATTCTTGTCTCCCAGGCTGAAGTGCAATGGTGTGATCTTGGCTCACTGCAACCTCCACTTCCTAGGTTCGAGCGATTCTCCTGCCTCAGCCTCCCGAGTAGCTGGGACTACAAGTGTGTGCCACTACACCCGGCTAATTTTGTATTTTTAGTAGACATAGGATTTCACCATGTTGGCCAGGCTAGTCTTGAAATCCTGACCTCAGGTGATTCACCCGCCTTGGGCTTTCAAAGTGCTGGGATTACAAGCCTGAGCCACCGCGCCCAGCCTGTTATTTTGTACTGCGATATCATTCTTGAAATGTTATGATAGCTCAGATAGATGGAGTGTCTGTCTGCGACAATGATATTTGCATAGTATCTGGAGATGTCTTCTGATACACAGAAAACCTTTTTTTGCCTTTGCATGTGGCAACATTTTGTTTGGATTTAAGTGTTTCTCCATTTTAGGGAAGGTTTTGTTTTTCTATTATATCTTTGTTGTTTCTACATTTATTCTGTTCTCTTATTCAAGAATGCAGATTAATCTCTGGACCATGCATCTTGGTATGTGTTAATATAACAATATTTCATATTGCTCTGGCTGCCCCCCAGACCCAAGCCATGGCTGAACTCAGTGTTCTTGGTTCTACTGCCCCCATATCAGGGCCAGCTCATTCATACTGCCTGCTGTCTGCTGGGTTTGGTTCACACATTCTGGGGTCTACCAGTACTGCTGCTTTTAAAGACAGCTGTTTTCACCAAGGAAAGAGAATTCAAGCATGGAGTCTTTGCCATTTGCTGAATGATCTGCCCTCAGCTCTCTAAATTAGGAAATGTTAGAATTCTGCCAGGATCCTTTTGCTTACTTCCCAAGAAGACTTCTGTTTCTGAGCAATAGAAATGTCACATCTTGTGTATCAGCAAAAATTCTTCCACATTTTAGTAATGTCAAAATCATCCTTAATTTTCAATCCCCATGTAGATAATACTGATTTATATAGTCCCTTTGTGACTTCTATGAGTGACCCAAAGTGGAAGGTGTCTGTTAAAAGGCTGGCCATTTAACTCCCACATTCCCAAAGTCAGTAATAATAATGACAAATACAATAATGGCTACTATTTATCATTCTATGTGCCAGAACTGTGGTAGGTGTTTCACAGATATTAGTTCATGTAATTTTTATATTAGGTTATAAAGGAAGTACTGATCTCCTTTCTTCTTTAACAGATGAGAAAAGAAAGAGATTAATGTGTCCAAACTTAGACAACTAACAAATGAAAGAGCCAGTAATGGAATCCCATCCTGTTTGACTATAAAACTTATATCTTTAAACTGTGTATTATCTTGCCTCTCATAAGGGGAAAAAAGATACTCAGAATACACTGTGACGAAGCTCCAACAAAACAAATCCCAAAGAAAAGTTCATGATTGAAGCTGAGATCTCAAACATTAAAAGCAACGCCATCACCGTTGCATGACCATGTTCCAGCCTGATACCTGTGCCTGCTGCTCACCGTGATTGCTTCCCTTAGGAAGTTACAGAGTCCAGCAGTATAACTGAAGGGCGACAGGCTAGTCAGAGACGACACCGGTGGCAGCCAAGAGATCTTTATTGGAGGCTCAGGGTGCGAGAAGACGAAGAGAAGGAGAGAGAGAGAGAGAGAGAGAGAGAGAGAGAGAGAGAGCTGCTGGGGCTGAGTATTTATGTCCTTTAGGGTGATGTGGTGATTGGTGATTGGTCGAAGGGCGGGACCTCGGGGCTAGCAGGAGGTGTTTCCTTTTGATTGGGTGCTTATTTGGCGGGCTGTGCTTGGCGGGTTTAGGGGGCGCCAAGTGGAGGGGGAAGAACCCAGAACCGAAGCCTAAGATGGCATCTTTGATTTATCCAACAATAACAACTCAAGATCAGAGGGAATGTTACAAAGCCTCAGAACCCACCCTTTCTAGGCTTTTTTTGTTTTGCTTTGCTTTCATTAGATAAGGTAGCTGAAGTATTCAGAAGCTCACATAGCTAAATAATAGTAGAGCTGGAAAAGGACTTTCAATGTAGTGACATATATGCTTACATGCATGAGAATAGCTATTATTTTTATGTTTTAAGCCTTGAGACAGTGGAAGAAATATATAAAGCTGAAGAAATCAAATCCTGGCTCTTCATGACTAGCTATGTGACTTTAGGCAAATAATTAAAACTCTGTGAGTTTTCCTGTCCTCATCTATAAAATAAGAACAAAAGTAATTATCCAACAAGATTTTGGAAGGAGCAAATGTAATAACATAAGTAAAATCGGAGCATGGTACCTGGTATGTAGAAGGCCCTTATCTTAGGAAGCAAGAGAGAGAGGGGAGGGAGGTGCTCGGCTCTTTTTAACAATCAGTTATCATAGGAACTAATAGAGTGAGAACTCACTTATTACTTTGAGGAACACGCCAAGCCATTCATGAGGGATCCACTCCTATAACCCAAACACCTCCCGTCAGGCCCTACCTCCAACATCAGGAATCAAATTCCAACATGAGATTTGGAGGGGACAAATAACCAAACTATATCAGTCCTCCAAAAATCTGATTTCCATTAGGAAAACTATACATCTGTCTTACTGAACCGCAGGGAAGAGATCTGTCCATGTTTAGTCATATCCTCACATCTAAGGACATCATGGCATAGTGGTGATGGTGGCCACAGACAGCTGTGAGTACTGAGAGAGAGGATGAGCCTACAGAACTAGGATGGAGACAGTGGTTAAATCTCAGAAAAATGAGAAGTTAAAAACATTTTCCTCCAATTCTCATTTGAGGCACTTATAGCTCTTCAAACAACTGGATCCATGACTTTGAAACAGTCATAGTATCCTCATATGTCTAGCCTATGGGTCCTGAGTAGTGCAATTATTTATGATGATTATTGTATACCTTGGTTAAGACACAACTGACCCATCATTTAAACAGAAAACCCTGGAACCCTGACTTCTCAGAGTACCCTTAACCCTCTGGGATGGCAGAAGCAGCCCTCTCTCTCTTGCCAGAAGAGTGGAGGATTTCTTTCCATGAACTCATATGAGTGTCCAGAGTCACACCAACCCCACTGACACTTGGGGATGGGGGACTCTGGAGAGACAGGGACCAGGTGGTCATCAGGGGTTGTGACCCAATGGCTACTAGATTATGGTATGCCTAGGACTGAGATAGGTGGCTGACTATAGTGTCGCTCACCTTGTATGATTAAAGCAGAGAGAAGGTGGGTGTAGTGGTTCACGCCTGTAATCTCAGCACTTTCAGAGGCCGAGGCAGGCAGATCACAAGGTCAGGGAGTTCAAGACCAGCCTGGCCAACATAGTGAAACCCCTTCTCTACTAGAAATACAAAAATTAGCCGGGCATGATAGTGCATGCCTGTAGTCCCAGCTACTTGGTAGGCCGAGGCAGGAGAATTTTTTGAACCCAGGAGCTGGAGGTTGCAGTGAGCAGAGATCCCACCACTACACTCCGGCTTGGGCACAGAGTGAGACTTTGTCAAAAAAAAAAAAAAGAGAGAGAGAGAGGAGATTGCAGAGCAGAAGACCAACATCAGCCATGAGAGTGGAAAAAATGAGTCCCTCCCCCAGATCTAATCCAGTTTACAGATTCAGAACCCACTGACTATAGGAGAGAGCAGGCCCTCATAAGGAAGGATCTTTCAGTGTAGCTACAAATATAATGGTCAATATTCCTCTAATATTTTATCCAAGGGATTGGCAGTCATTTGCCACGATAACTGTATACTGAGGAAAGGAAGAACCCAGACTTTAATGACAGAGTCTTTAAATACAAAGTCTGAGCTAGCACTAATAATGGGAAACTAAAATGCTATCGTGCACTGGTCAGAGTAGGAGGGGGGTTTGGAGGTCCAGTGTTAAATGACTCTATATCCTAATTTCATCTCACATTTATTACAAATGGGTTATTTTCCCAAGCCATAAGTGTATAATTGGAATAGGAATATTTAGCAGCTCACATTTGTTTTGTGATTTGTGGATTAAGAGCCATCATGGTAGGAAAGGCCAGACAGAAGTACCTGAAACTACTTGCCCTGCCCAACTCAGATACTAAAATGAGAAGTAACATCTCACAACCATACCCTCATCATATCGCTGTTCAACTCAGTTGAGCTCTCTACAAACCAGGTGAATTGTGGCAGATCATGGGGAATTACTACAAATGAACCCAGGTAGCTGTCTCAATCACAGCTGCTCTGGTAAATGTATTTTCTCTAGAGAGGGCAACACAGCTTCTGGCACTTGGTATATGACTTCCAATATGGGGAGTATTTTCAATTCACAACAATGAGCAGAATCAAAGGCAGCTGAGCTGCCTTAGCCTTACATGGCAGAAGAGTACACATTTACTATCTTGCCACGGGGCTATGTGAACTCATGTTCTCCATCATAATTGAGTCTGCAGGGAACTTGATCTTCTTGACATTCCACCAAACCTTATGCTGGTCCACTGTATTAATGACAGTGTGTTCACTGGACCAATGCAGCAAGATGCCCTAGAAATCACCTATCTGCTAGAGTAGGGTAGTCTTGGAGACATGCCATATCAATGAAGTTTTTAAGAGATACAGTAGTCTGAGTTATGCTGGGATATCTCTTCTGAGGTAAAGAGTTAGTTGCTATAGCTTGCACATGCTACCAGTAAGAAAGAGGCATAGTGTTATCTGGGCCTCCGTGGATTGTGAAGGCAGCATTTACTGCACACAGGAATACTGCTTTTATTAATTTATTGGATGTCTTAGGTTGGGTTCCCCAGCAGCAGAGTCTGAGAGAAGGATATGAGTACCAGTAGTGTATACGCAGGAACTGAAAACCAAATACCACATATTCTCAACTTATAAGTGGGAGCTAAACATTGAATACACATGGACACAAAGACGGGAACAGTAGACACCAAGGACTGCTTGAGGTGGGAGGCTGGGAGGCAGCTGAGTTGGAAGGTTACCTATCAGGAACTGTGCTTATCAGCTTGGTGATTGTGTCCTAGCTGGGGGAGCATTCATAGCCTCTGCACTGGGAAAACCAGCATTAATGTCAGCATTAATTTGTACACCAAACCTGAGCAACACACAATTTACCTATGTAACAAACCTGCATATGCATCCCCTGAACCTACAATAAAACTAGAAACAGGAAAAAAATATGACAGCTTCTTAAGTATGACTTTGAAAGATATCCAAGAAATAATCAATGTGCAGAGTAGTGTGTCTGGCACGGCCTCATTTGCTTAAAAAAAAAACTAGGATCAACTAAAAAAAAAAGAAAAGAAAGAGGATCCTAGGATGTGCGATAGGAAAGGGAAGAAATCCAATAAGGGGTGTGTTATTAAGCAGATTACCATTGTGGACAGCTGAGGCTTAGTCCCACTTGACAATTCTGGAAGACACTGTAGAACACACCTCAGAATTATCCCAAAGAAGAAAAGAACCCATCTGCAATTGCTTGTGGGCTGCTTCTAGGGACATTAATGCTGGAGTTCATGGTACAGGAGCTACAAATGCTCCCCCAGCCAGTAAAAAGCCCTCCTGCAGAGAGCCACAGGTACTCACAATAAGCAGCTATTTGTGTGGTGGGGTAGTCACACCAAGTATGTATGGGACAGGCACTCAGAGTGTTGGTTACATTTGGTGACTTACAAGCCTGGCAGTTTCAAATGTGACCAGAACCAGGGAAGAATCTAAAGCAAATCCAGACTGGTACAAACTGCCACACACACAGGCCATGTGCAGTGTTGATGAAGGCATCCCTAGTGGATAAGACATGCCAGGGAGTCTCTGGCAAGCCTCAGCAGGAAACTTCAGCACATGCCCCAAGGGCTCCAGAGCAAGGCCTTTAGCAAAGAACTCTTCACTCGAAAAACAGCCACAAATGACTGTGTGCTTAGAGCTCCCCATCATGAGCTCAGTATCGTTATATCCATCAAATCATAAGATTCAGCAGGCACAGCACAACTTTATGTAAAATGAAAATGATATATTCAGAATGGAACTCCAGCAAGTACAGAGCAAATCTCATATAGAGGGGACTCAGACCTTCGTGCCACCTACCTCTGTTGCCCTAATGCCTGTCCTTCCATTGCATTATCTCCTTTCCCTGTGGCCTCATTGGACTGCTTGAATCTTCTTGTCCTAAGCACTAGTTACTCTTCTTTCGAATTAAATTTGTCCAGTCAAGCTTGAGAATTTTAGCAGCTCTTGCTTTTGGTGTAGATTTTCATTTTGACTGAAAGTCGTAGCTTCATATGGAGGCCATGAAGCTATTCAGAGGGCAACAGAAATGCTTGGTGACTTCAGATGCTCTTTAAGTAGCTCATCAGGGTTCAGCAAACCATGAAGATAATAGACTTAAGTTCCAGTTTCCTTTCTTCCATGAAAAAGCTTCCATGGGAAGAGCTGTCAGAAAATCTAATGGATCTCTTGATCTAAAAGAGCTAGTTTAGAATGGGTTTTCTGAAAAGTTTTCAAATATCTCATTATCTTCCTTTCTTAAAGCTGAGAAAGAATGTATTCTTATGGGAAATGGTTTTACTTATACTACTTATACCCACCTATGGCTACAAGGCATTATATGTTTTACATATTGAATTCTATAATAACAACCCTATGTTGGTGGGTAATATTTGACCTATTTTACAAGTAAAAAACATCAAAGTCACCAAGAGAGCAAGCAATGGAGCCAGTGATGGTGGCAGGAGGCAGACAAATGCCTAAGCATTTAGGAGCAGATCCCCAGTGAAACCCCGACCTTCAAGCCAAAGACAGTTTAAAGCCGAGCTTCAAGTCCCGGGTAAATCCACAGACCAGATTGAGAATCTGTCTTCCCGTTTGCTGCACTTTCCGCTGATTGGTCCCCACCCTTCACTTATTTTACATATACCTACCCTTTCCTTACTGGTTTTTCTACACTGTTGTGCCCACCTTTGAGTGGTGTCTTTGCTTTAACCTTTTTCACATATGCACAAGCCAATCAGCACACACTCCCCTTTCTGAGTCCATAAAAAGCCCTGGACTCAGCCACACCGGAAGAGAGAAACCACCCAACTGTGGGGGTAAGGGACCACCCTCCCCCAAGTCCCCTCTCCACTCATAGCTGTTTCGTTACTCAATAAAATTCTTCTCTGCCCATCTTCAACCTTCAAACTGTCAGTGTATCCTCGTTCTTCTTGGATGCAGGACAAGAGTTCACTGATAGGGTTTGGCTGTGTCCCTACCGAAATCTCATCTTGAATTGTAGCTCCCATAATTCCCACATGTTGTGGGAGAGACACAGTTGGAGATAATTGAATGATGAGGGCAGTTTCCCCCATGTTGTTCTCATGGTAGTGAATAACAGTCAATTGTTTCATAAGGGGTTTCCCATTTCACTTGTTTCTCATTCTTCCTTGTATGCTGCTATGTAAGACATGCCTTTCGCCTTCCACCATGATTGTGAGGCCTCCCCAGCCACATGGAACTGTGAGCCCATTAAACCTCTTTTCTTTATAAATTACCCAGTCTCAGGTATGTATTTATCAGCAGTGAGAAAATGGACGAATACACTCGGGAACCCCCTAGTGCAGGTACAAGCTATAGCACGGATGGGCCAAGTAGGGGGGTACCTGCAGCGGCAGGCCCATGGCCAAGAGAGGCTCAGGTCAGGGAGAGTGGCCATTCATGGAGGCCCCCAGTTGGCAAAGTGATCAAGAAAAATCCTGCATCACCAGGATTCTGTGTACATAGAAGCCCATGCTTAATCCTTATATTGAATGCCTGGTCAGGTGGTCAAATTTCTGCCTGCTGAAAGCATCTATTAGGTGACACCCTCAGGAAAATCCTCTGCTAAATAGAGCCTACAATTCCTGGCAAGATCATGAAATAATTTTTTTCCCATCTCACAGAAACAAGTGAAACCAGTCAGATCATTATTCCTGTGTTTTCAAGTACTTCCAAGGCACTTTACATACAAAAATTCCAGAGGCAGACAGTCCACAATCAGCAGAGAAAGGGCTTCCTTCTACTTTATTGTATACTATCCTTAATACATGGTTTCCAGCTCACAGTCCAAGATAGAAACCTTAAAATTGCTGTTCTTCTTCCAAAAAAAATAGATTCCCTAGAAAAGGGACAGCTGTGAGCCATTAGCCGCCAACACTTTCAACAGCTGGAGGATGGTTGTTCTGGCCCAATAAAGGCAAACTGGGCAGGACTTTAACAGTGGCCACTATGTGGTCCAACCGCGAAATCCACATTGTGGGCAGCAAAAAGGAGAAAGGGGCATTCTCATTCTTCTCTCATTCTTCTTTCATTCTCATTCTCTCATTCTCTCACTCTGGCCATCTCTCATTCTGGGCATTCTCATTCTGTCATTCTGGGCGTTTCCCAGAAGGGATGCATATCCCTTCTGCATTACATCCTTTTTAATCAGATGTTAGTCACATGAGCATAAACAGCAGCAAGGGAACTTGGAGAATACAGTCTTTATTATGGATGGCTACCTGCTCAGTCATAAATTGGTAGTTCAATTATTCGACATACTGGGAGGCAATTAGCAGTCTATAGTCCACGCTTCCAATTTGACCCTCAATGTTCCTCCCAAGGCAGAGTGTTTGCACTTGCCTGAGGGCTTCAGGCATTCCAGGCATCCTTCCCACTGACCTAGCACCAGCCCTGGGAACTTCCATGTTCAGGTATAATCGCTGTCTTCTCTCCACCCACCCGGGGCATTCTTATACCTGCAACTTATAGTCTTGACCTCTTAGGGCTCAAGGGCCATCTACCCCCTCTGCTTCCCACTTTGATCCCCTCTCTCAATTCTGGTTTCTGGGACTCTGAGCTATCTCTCCTCCTCATGTGATTAAGATAAAAATATAATATCACTTTTAGGGGAAAGCCACTCCCTACACTGTAATGTAGCTTTACCTCTATTTGATAACAGTTACCACAATCTCATGCAATTTAAAAGAAATTACAATTCCATACTCAGGATAAAAGGGGAATGGTTTCCTTATATATGCAGATGGCAGGAATTCTGTGCTTCAAGTTCTGTGCTTGAAGAATATTTTTTTCCACTTAATCCTAAGGTTAAGAACTGATTATAAGGCAGTATACTCTGCTAGAAGGGGGTGGGGGTAGGGGGATGCATTCTGCCTCAAATTTTAAATTATAAGCCAAATTATACAAAGATGTAAAACTTAATGGAAAACTTAATGAGCTAAGGACGTGAACAAAAGTAGAAATACAAATGGGTAATACATCTCAAAAAAATGCAACTTCTAAGAATAAAAATTTAAGTAATGAGACATCATTGTCTTTTACGTATCTGACTGATAAAAATTAATGAAAATTATATAAAATATAGAAGAAGAGACCACGCGTAGTGGCTCATGCCTGTAATCCCAGCACTTTGGGAGGCCAAGGCAGGCAGATCACTGGAGCCCAGCCGTTTAAGACCAGCATGGGCAACATAGCGAAACCCCATCTTCCACGAAAAATAAATTTTAAAATTAGCCGGGCATGGTAGTGCATGCCTGTAGTGCCAGCTGCTTGGAGGGCTGAGGTGGGTGGATTGCTTAAGCCCAGGAAGCAGATGTTGCAGTGAGCTGAGATAATGCCACTGCACTCCAGCCTGGGCAACAGAGCCAGACCCTGTCTCCAAAGAAACAAAAACACAAAAGAAAAAAATAAGGAAAAGGGCACTGGCAACTGACTCAAGTTGAAACTAGTACAATTTTGGAGGAAAGCCAATTTGACAAGACAATCAAAAATCTTTTTAAAAATGCTTTGATCCCAGGTGTCATCTTGCTGGGAATTGGACAAGAGTGAAAAATGTTTGTACATGACAATTCAGTTCAAATTTGTTTGTAATAGAAGAAAACCTAAATACCCAATGCTGAATGAATGGTTAAATATGTTACTGGACTCCTATGTAACGGACTGCCATGTAGCCATTTGAAATTCCAAGAAACATCTATTGTCACTGATATTTAGGTTACATTTTCTTTAATTTAGGAAAAAAATATAGCTTACAAAATAGTCCATGCTGTGTATGCAGTACCATTTTTGTAAAATGTGTATAATTATATGTTGATCTTTATACATTTACCATGTAAATAGTCTAAGAGGATATATACTAAAATGTTATATATTGTTTTCACTGGAAAGCAACATTTCTGATTATTTTATTGTTTTTATTTCCTTTTTGTATATCTGTTTATTGTAAGCATTCCACAAAGTTTTCGCTTTGAAAAGTTGCTTTTATTTAAGTTATAAAAAATCTAGAAGAGTATAGCATTGAATATTTACCAATTCTTTGGAGAGGAAATGACTTTCTAAGTAACAGAAATCACAAAGGAAAACAATGATCATTTGCCAAAAATAACAATTATAGCATGTCAAAAAAATAAAATGCAAGAAGTCTAAGAAAAAGTAATATCCTTGGCAAACCTTATACAAAATCTAATATAACATAATCAGATAAACACTACTCTAAAAGTGAAATAGGAAAACATAAACTATGTATACTGATAATTCTCAAAATGGGCAAAGCAGTCAGAAACACATTAAGAAATTAATTTCATTATTAATTTAATAAAATTAAAACAGGGCTATTAAATTCATAATTATTAGGTTGAGAATTATATGAAGCTAACTCTATTGTGCAATGTTTGTAGCCATGTAAATTGGTGCAATACTTTTGGAAAGCCATGTGGCAATACTCATCTGCAGCCAGAAAACTGATTAGCCTTTGACCCAGTAATATCCTAGAGATGCAATCCAATTTAAGAAATAGCTACATACACAAAGATGTTTATGATCACTTTTTTATAGCAGCAATTTAGAGGAAATATTCTAAATGTCAACAATCAAAGAATGCTTAAATATATTGTTGGTAAATCTACTAAAGGGAATATAATACAACCATTAAAATTAGGGGTATGACAATTACGTAATAACAGAAAATTTCTCAGGTTAAGTACCAAAAACAAGATACTAAATTGCATGGTATTTTTAGAGTATGGATAGACAATAGACTAAAGCAAAATGTACAGATATGTTCAGATAACTAACAATTCTTAAAAATTACCAGTAGTCCTGGCTTCTCAAAAGGCCAATGAGGGACAATCACTTGAGGCCAGGAGTTTCAGACCAGCCTGGGCAACGTTTCTTTTTTAAAAAAATTGCCAGTTGTCTCCATTGCCAATATTTTCTTTAAACAACTTGCATTTTTAATAATCTATTTTAAGCGATGGCTATGAAAACTATGCAGCAACATGGAAAATTATAATACAGTGTTATCTGAAGAATGTATATCCAGTTGCATGTATATATGGATAACAATCCACAGGATATTGTCTGCTATGATAATAAATGTATGGGTAAATTTTATCTCACTAGCATCAAAATTGGATAATTTTGTAAAAATAACTGATTTATAAATAAAAAGTAGATCTAGAACAGCATGATACTATATCAATTAATATACCATTTGAGCAAAACAAATGTCTGGAATATTAAGGGTAAGAAGCTTATATACAGATTTGCCAACTTTCTTGTTGTGTTCAAAACTACAAATCATTAACCAGCTTTTGCTTTTCTTAACAAATAGAAAATAGTTTCACAATGACTTCGACAAGAACATAGGAAAGAAAGAGAAACAGACATGCATTCATGTTTTGCAAACTAATTTCTGAGAGGCAGTGAGTAGCCTGAACTCCTGGCCTCAGGAAATGAAAATAGACACGATGCCACTTCCTAGTTCCTAAGTATTTCATAATCCTTTTTCTATAATCAGTCTTCCACACGCCTGGCCGGGGTCCCGGAAAATAAAGTACACAAACTTCTTACTTTTTCAGAATGCCTCGGGTCTGCTCTTTCCTTAGCAAATATTTCCAACGTGCCAACTGTTTACACATGGCTTCTGAACTTTCCCATCCATACCCAGGGTCCAGCAGGATTTGTCAGTTACTGGTAATTCTCAGGAAACAGAACTCTCGCCATCCTTCGACGTGAGCAAGGAAGGATTTGCCATGACAGCCTCGCCTCCAGGCACACAGCTGGTATCCATTCCTCCCAAGCGAGAGAATGGAAAGTTTCAGAAACACTAACTTCGAGCAACCATCATGCTGTTCTCAGTTTAGTACCACAGTTTTCAAGGTGCATTTGAGAGAAATTGGAAAACAAGCAGATAAGGAAAAGGTTGGCTGCCTGACAGTTTGGTCTTTCGTGTTTAGTTAATAGCCGTGACTTGCACAAGAGCGCTGTGCAATAGCCATAATCCTTTCCAGAATGCCTTCAGCGTGTTTTCAACTGCTTAGTAAGATTTAGTCTCACTTGCTGACATCACCTCTTTGGGGTTATTTAAGTGTTCAGGTATTTTTCCAAGCAGCCTGGTGGTGTTCCTCTATCCTCTGTAGTATTCCAACCCAGCAGTTCTCAACACTCTCTTAACAATGACAAGGAAGACCAATGACGTTTTGCCCACGGGCAAAGTCAGATGTAATGAAACCCACTCCTTCACGAGAATATTTGGCAGAGAAGGTGAATACTAAGCTGATTCCTAATAACTATTCATAATACCTCTAAGTGAAATGCTACCCTTTCCTCTTCCATGCAAGAAAGCATTTCAGGATATCAGTGCACAGGGACATATCATTGAGGAAACTTTTAAGCCACCGAAATTTATTCAAAATTTAAATGATTATAAAATGGGCATTTGCAGTTATTAGGAATAAAAATGATTTATGACACAATTCGGAGCTAAACTTTAGGTATGACTTACTGCCTTCACCACCCAGCAACCCAGGATGTATTTTAACTTCTAAAGATGTCAGAACATACATTGGCTCCATTCTTGCTATAAGAGCGCCACAAGTGGGTTTGACCCTTTATGGCTTCATCTTGAGTTTTTCTGCAAAGCCCATATGGTGTTCCTATTGCTCTTTGCATGGTTGATGTTCCTGTAGAATCAAACCCATGGATTCCCCATTCTTGTCAAGAGATATATCCATCATCCATTATGAAAGAGTAAGATCCACTAGGAAGAGCTCAGTGGTGACACTGAGCTGAGCTACCGCAAGCTACAGTTCACAATCCCAGCAGCAAAAGGGTGCTATGCTTAGCTCCTTGACATTCCCAAATGTCATCTGTTGCCTGTTGTGTCTTTTTCCACATTTCAAATCCTGCTATGAACCATGGTTATGCTTATTTTGAAATGTATTATACATATAAAGAATATATAATACGCATATGTACAGTTTGAAAAATACAAAAATGAATACCCATGTACCCAACACCTGGCCTAAGAAATGGAACATTCTCCATAAACCAGAAGGTTCCTCCTTTCACCCCACTACCACCCTCATCCCACACAGAGGGAATCACTACTCTGAATTTTGTGACAATTCCTTTATTTTTCTTTAAGATTTTATTACTGATGATATAA
Organism: Nomascus leucogenys; assembly: GCF_006542625.1. Taxonomy (NCBI): domain Eukaryota; kingdom Metazoa; phylum Chordata; class Mammalia; order Primates; family Hylobatidae; genus Nomascus; species Nomascus leucogenys. The sequence continues at coordinate 1,870,106 of NC_044381.1, read as the reverse complement.
GCCTAAACAATGTATTGCTTCATTCTGTCTGGTTTTGAATTTTAATATAAGTGAAATCATACAAAATATATTTCTTATGACTTCCAAACAGGTAGCATGATGTTTTTAAGATTCATCTGTCTTAATACCTATTTCTGTAGTTAATTTATTTTTACTGCTGTATAGCATTCCATTATATGAATATACCCTACCTTATTTGTCCTATTGAAACGTTCACAGCTTCTGTTTGCCTGCTTGCTTTTTGAAAATTGTGTTGTGAGCATTTTTTAAACTGTCTCTCCTTAGGAGTGTTCACATATTAAACTTTATTAGAAAGTTGAATTTCTACATACCCTGGCTTTGTCTCTCAGCTTCCTATTTAGTTCAACTGGTCTTTTAATCTGTTACTGCATGAATATTAAACTGTCTTTATTAAAAGTCAATAAGACAAGTCTTGTTCTTCTTCTAGAGTGGTTTTATATTTCATGATCCCTTTGCTTATCCAAATAAATTGTAGAATCTGTTGACCAGTTACCCTAAAAAAAAATTAAATGTGAATTGTATTTACTATAAATCTATGAATAAATTTGAAGGGGATCAATATCTTTCTTTCTAACTACATGAAACATCCTCCTTTTAGTTAGAATCCCTTTTAGTAGCATCATCATTTTCTTGATGAATGGCTTATACTTCATTTTTGTTGATTCCTGTGTACTTGATAATTTTGCAGTTATTGTAAAGTATAAAATTTTTTGAAATTCCATTGTCTAACTGATCGTTCATGGTATACAGAATGCTATTGACTTCAGTATACTGAGTTAATATGAAGAACTTCGCTAAATATATCTACTAATTCTAATAACCTATTCAAAAACTCTTGTATTTTTACACAATTATTTCATCTTGAATGATAGTTTTAATTCTGTCTCTACAATAAGTAGTCTTTGATTTTTTTGTTTTATTTTGTTTTGTTTCCTGACTCACTGCACTATCTTGCTCCTCCAGTAAAATGTTGAACAGAAGTAGTTACAGTAGCCATCCTTGTCCTTCTCCTGATCTCAGAAGGAAAGCTTTCAACATTCTACAATTTATTATGATTTTTGATCTAAGCTTTCATAGTTGCCCTTGGTTGGGTTAAGAAGGCATTTTTGGGCCGGGCGCAGTGGCTGATGCCTGTAATCCTAGCACTTTCGGAGGCCAAGGCAGGCGGATCACCTGATGTCAGGAGTTCGAGCCCAGGCTGGCCAACATAGTGAAACCCTGTATTCACTAAAAAATACAAAAATTAGCCAGGTGTGGTAGCAGGCACCTGTAATCCCAGGTAGTCTGGAGGCTGAGGCAGGAGAATCGCTTGAACCCAGGAGGCGGAGGTCACAGTGAGCCAAGATCACGCCACTGCACTCCAACCTGGGTGACACAACAAGACTCCATCTCAAAAAAAAAGAAAAGAAAAGAAAGAAGGCTTTCTCTATTCCTAGTTTGGTTAGAGATTTTATCATAAATACCCTGTTAGCCAAGTGAGTTGCTAATACTGAAACTTAGAATTAAAATGACGTAAACATACCCACCCAGTCATGGCAAAACTGATCTGAATAGCAAATCCCTCTAGGGAAGGCCCCTCCACAGTATTTGGCATGGGACAGAGAACTCGTGTCCTCTGCAGAAAGACACATTTCTAAACGAAAGGAGAATGGATAAAGCTGAAATAAGCATGACTGGTTATTCTTCCAGTATTTACCAATCAGGTGTCATTCATGTCCCCTAGCACAGAGTGAGTAAAAGGACTGTAACGTTCTTCTCCACCAGAGTTTTTAAAAAGAGAGAGAGAATTGTAGAGAAGCTCTGTCCCTAAGTCATCCCAGTTTAAAGATGAGGCTTTCACATGCAGAGGGACCCATCTTGTAGAAAGTTCACAGGGCATGGATAGGGAATGAGAGGACCAGGGAAGAAATCCATTGTGTCTTACTGAATTTCTCAGCAAATGTGCAAGAATGAAGAATTGCAGTTCTTTGTCTTTCCAGCCAACTGCTTAGCTGTAGGAACATTCAGGATAGATTCTCCTCTGAGTAAAGTTTGAGTCAGTCTGTATACCCTCTGTATATACAACCAGAAGAAAAAAAAATCTGTCTTTCTAATAAGTCCTCCATGGAAGGATTAACTTTCAAACTTTCTTGACTATGGTTCACAATAAGAAACTTTTTTCAGCATGCACACACTACACATGCTGAAAAAAAGTTTTACAAATAATTCTTAGTCTTCATGTAAAGGGCTAAAGCACTTCAGAGCTTTACTCTGACCCTATGAGTCAGTAAGGAAGCTGTCTCTGTCAGCTCATGCTACTATAACAAAATATCTTTGACTGGGTAATTTATAAACAACAGAAATTTATTCTCCACAGTTCTGGAGGCTTGGAAGTCCAAGATCAAGTCTCAGATAGAGTTGGCATCTGGTGTAAGCTCACTCTCTGCTTCTAAATGGCACCTTCTTATGGCATCCTCACTTGGTGAAGGTGGAAGGGCAAAACGGGACTAGGGCATTCTCTTCTACTTGTTTCATAAGAGCATGAATCCCATTTATGAGAGTGGAGTGCTCATTACTTAATCACTTCCCAAAAGGCCCCACTTCTTAATACCATCACATTGGGTGGTAGGTTCCAACATATGAATTTTGGAGGGACACATATATTCAAACCATAGCAGAAGTGATGAGGAAGCCTGAAAGTGGAGTAGATGTTGCTGGTGTCCAGCCTCAATGGTCCCCTTTACCAGGCCTGTCAGCCATCCACTTGCAGCAGCACCTGTGAGTGTTGACTGCTAATGGCTCACAGCTGCACCCTTCTCTGGCTAATTGCCCTTGACCTACAGAAGCCATCTTGCCAGGAAATGCCCAGGAGTTTAAACCCCACTATCCCAGCTCAGATGCAGCCCGCAGCCAATGACTAATCAATATGGGATCAAAAGCCCAGCCCCATTGCCTCCAATTGAAGTAAATGTGGTGCATCACGCCTCCAGAGTCCCTTGGGATTGGGCTGAAGTTAGACTCCAGCTGAAGCCAGTCTGTGCTTAGCTTCTCTTCTGCCCTAGCCTGCTTTCCTCACTTGCTAACTGATTTTTCCCGAAACCCTCAATAAATCACACAAGATTCTTCATCTCAGACTGTGCTTCCAGGGAATTGACGTAAGACAGGGAGCCAGAAAGGAAAAAGAAGTATGTTTGGGATATTTCAATACCTTTTAGCAGCTCTGCTCAATTTTTTCTCTTATATTTGGTAACCATCTCTGTAGAAAACTCTGACCATATTAAAAATACTTCACCTATCCACTATCATCAATGCTGGGAAAGCGACGATTACAATGGATGTACTTCTCTTAGTCAATTAAATCCCTTCCTTGTGGAAGGATCCATTGTTCAACTGTTCCCATATTCTGTGAGTTATTGCGATGTGCTGCTACATCTTGACCTTTACATTATGCTCTCATTTGATTAGCTGACCACTTAATTTATCCCTTGTTAGTGGCCTCCCTGCCTTGTGTAGAAAAGACAAATGACCAACCAAAACAGACTACAGAAAAGGTCAGGAAAGTAGAAGGTATGGCCATATTTCAGGGAACAATCAATGAATTACAATTTACATACATCATTCCCTCAGTGAGAATAAACAAGTAGCAGAAAACGCATTCTTTCACATTCCAGTAACACCCCATTCATTTACAGGCTAACTAAATGGAAACTCCGAACACCCGACCAGCCTGGACAAATGCTGCCCCAGCCTCCCTCTTGCAACTGAAATCCTAGGTCTATACAGTGATAAAGTGCTAATGGCCATCATTGGTCCACATGTGGATGGTATCTTATATTTTTAAAATATTTTATCACAAGGAATTCATATTGCCAATGGGCATACAAAGTATGGCTTCACTCTTAAAATTTAGCTGAATGCATAAAGGTGAGTTACTTTTTCCTTCATATAAACAGTGGGAAGATCGCGGCTAAGAGGGTGGGCTTTTGAGAGAAAGACTCCCAGGCTCAACTTCCAGGCTTGCCACTTATCGGTTAAGAAAACAGAGGCAAATTATTTAACCTCTCTGAGTATTGCTTTCCTTATCCGTTAAAATAAAAGTGATAATTAGACCAAGTATTTTGATTCTGGAAGATTGATTCACTTAGTATAATATCTAGCACACAGTGAACATTAAACAAATTCATGTTGTTATGGTTACTTTTCAAGGCACATGAAATTACTAAATTGTAGAGTTACTAAATCTTAAATTTAGTAATACAGAATCCCACTTTATAGATATGAGAGGAATGTGAGAGGGGTGAATACAGCCTCTCCGAAAGCTCCCAGGGGCTAGGTGCTGTGGCTGTGGCTTACATCTATAATCCTAATGCTTTGGGAGGCCAAGGCGGGAGGATTACTTGAAGTCAGGAGTTCGAGAGCAGCCTGGGCAACACAGCAAGACCCCATTTCTATAAAAAATAAAAAAAAATAGCCAGGCATAGTGGCACAGCCTGTACCCTAGCTTCTAAGTAGTTCAAGGCTACAGTGAGCTATGATTGTGCCACTGAACTCCAGCCTGAGCAACAGAGCGAGACTTCAACTCCAAAAAAAAAAAAAAAAAAAAAAAAAGCAGCCAGGGCCAGCGTATTGCACACTCCAGGCTCCCAGGCTCTCCATTCACAAGGGATCTAATAGTATGCTGTGGGTTGCCACTTAACACTGTGTTGCAACCCTCTCTGGATTGTGGGGCACAGAAAGCCTTACATGTGTCAGTCCTTTTCCCTGCTATGCTACTACGTTTCCTTCAAAGAGACTGACCGTATAGTCACTCCATATCTGAACCTGCCTATAACATTAATATGACAAATGGCTCCTGATGACTTTGCCAGAAAAAAAAGCACCTAATAAAATAATTAAATCAAGGACTTGATAGAAAGTGAATATCCAAAGTCACTTCTTTTGCAGAATTGAAGATGTCTCCCTACTCTTTCTCTTAGTTCTAATTCATTTTAAGCTGATGACTCCTGCTTTGTGTTGCTGGCAGCAGCAAAAATAAACCCCCCTCCCCCAAAAAAGTTACAATCTAATCATGCAACAGCGAGAGATGACTGTCACCCAACATGGTTGCGTGGTGGTTATTCTCAGTGCCACTTAATTTATTATGTCCCTCTTCTCTGCTCAGTGCCCCAGGAGGCTGACCCATATTGGACTATATCATTTGGCTCCCTGCCCTGAAACTTTCTGTTAGGCTTGGCCAAAGAAAGGCACTAGTAGAAACTGCAAAGGAAAGGGGAGAGTGAGGTTGAGATTTATTTATTTACTTACTTATTTCCCCAGCTTCCTCCCTGCCAATCATAGCAGGTTGACTACATCTCTCTACTGAGGGCCACAACTCCTGAAAGGTAACCCTTGTCATAAAACTCTCTCTCCTCTCCCTCCCCCACCCTATGGGTTCCAGTAACCAACAGCTCCCCTTTCCCCTTCAGCCCAGGGATGGGAATGACCTCCCATTGTGACTAGCCTCAAAGTTATGGTACCATCGTTTCCTGCTTTCCCTAACTGCCCCTTTGTAAATAGGCCCTTCTCAGCAGTCTCTCCTCAACTTCTTCAATTTGAACATTTCACTTGTTCTTTTCTGGGACTCTAATAGATAAATTTAATGAAAGTCAATAGTAAGTATAAGTTAATTTGCATGTAGAAAATTAATTTTAGTTGTATGTCTAAATGTCCTAGGTCACTGTTCTCCTCCTATAGTGTGTGAATATTTTTCTCACCATTGCTTCCGTCAGTGACCAAAACTTTGACTCAGGGACTGAATCATGTAGAGACTAATTCTTAAACTTTGTCTATACCCAAAAGAGTTTTATAGTTTTCACTGTGGAAAACTACGAAAACTGATAACTGATCCTTATAAGCAGCTTTAGAGACGCTCAATCTTAGTCCACAAGATAAAACCTAAAGGAAATAACGTACGTTTCTATCCTGGAAGTCAATTTCAAATTTAAGCCCCCATCAAACTGGTAGGAAACAATCCCAGGGGTTCAGTGGTCATCCTTTTCCTCAGCTTGTATGTAAGTTCTGAGGGCAGAAGGGAGGTGAGTTTGTTGGGAATAGTCATTTGCCCACATAGTTTGCCAAAGAGATGTTCACTGTCTTGTCCTGGTGGCTCCCTGAGGTCCATTTTCTCATTGATGCTTCATGGTCCCAGGACACTAGATTCTGTGAGAATGTCTCGGGCCTTAACCACCTAGATGCACATTCTGGGGTCTCGCTCCCTCTGTAGGATGCTGTCAGGATCCCCACTTCTCTAGGGCCTACAACCTCTCTCCTTTCCTCCATCCAGCGCAAGAGAATGTTCTTCTAGTCTGCAGCGGGCACTTCTATGAACCCCTGCTTTTGCCAAGCCACTCTGCTTCTTTCTGCAAGGGACTTCCAACTTTCCTCATCCTTGTTGGATACTTTTAGTACTCCTTTGGGTTTGGCCTTTGAAAACAGAAGCTAGAAGGAATTGAGGTCTTCCTTTTAGACTTTCAACCCTGCCATTGACTTTGCTGAGATGAGACAAATGGGAAAAAAATTGATACAAATTAATCTCTCGAATATATCTAGTGGCACAGCCAAAAGCAGTTAATTTGAGGAGGGAAAAAAAAGCTATCACATGGTCCATGACTTTGCCTTCAGTATCTGCATTTGAGTTTTGGGAAATAGCAGAGTTTTAATTCAACCACACTTGACTGCCTCAGGTCATGGTAGTGTCTGAATCCTGTGATCCAAATATGACCGCTTATCAATATACGCACACCTGAATTAAACAACACCGTTCCACTCAATCATATTTTCTATTAAAAATATAATTTTCTATTGCATTAATTAATTTAAAATAATCTGCTGTTACTTATACTTGTAACATCGTTTAAGAAAATATTTTAAAAGTAGCAAACCTTAAGTTCACAACTTTTATAAAATCTTGGTCCACTTATTAATCTCAAAACTCCTACAGCCTTTTTCAACCAGAAAGAAGTTGTTTTTCCTTCTCAAAATAAATGGGATTTTCTCGTGAAGTTGATTACCAGAATTGACTAATTATTAAATCATTAACCTTTTAATTCTTGCTCTATCAGATTTCTAGTTCACCTCCAAAATAATCTTTAAGTTTTAAGAGGATTATGTGCTTTCTTCAGATCAATTTGCAACATTTTTAAACAGAAAAAAATGTTAATTATACAGATTTTTCTAAAGAGGTTTCACCATGTGATATTACCTACACACATCAAATTGTTTTGTTTTTTTTTTTCAACGTTTCAGCAATTGTGAACTCTTGGTCTCTGCCAGGCTAGCAAGAAATGTGAGGAGCTGTGTTCTGTGGCTCCACACTCAAGTCAGACCCAGCAGGCTTTGAAGGTGAGCATAAAAGGACTACATAAGGATTCTAATATTTAAGCCCAGCTGGAGAATGTTACAGACCCTGTAGAGCTCCTTTAAGACGTGACAGGATTCCTCGTATTTCCGGCTGTAAACGCAACCTTTTCAACCTCAAATATCCTGCAATCCTTCAAGTATTAAGAAAGTTTCAACCTTGGTCTTTTAGTATGTTTTACTTAACACACCTCCTCATGTCATCAGAAGACCTCCCCGAATCCCGTTACACTGCTCCACTTCTGACCGGAAAGAGCAGAATCTGAGTTGTGCCTGGGTTAGGCTCAGAGCCAAATTCCTAAGTCTATTAAGAACCACCGTAAAATGACCAATCACAAGACGGTCCCATAGATCAAAAACCTCAAGAAATAGAACGGATCTTCAGCTGTCTTATAGCAAAAACATCCTCAAACCCCATCTTCTCCTGTGGATCTTAGAACGGACCAAGCAAAGTAAGTGGATTTGGTCAAGTCCACTCATCTTTGTTATATGTGCCCTTAACAGCAAGCACAGGTACTATTTAGTATGACTAGATGGCCAATGAGCTACGAAGGAATGGGGCTGTCTATGAAGTGCCTTTGAGGTGATAGGTAGAAATGAATATTCGTTATAATTTTTTAACTCCCAAGGAACATTTGTCAAGCAAGATTCTGTCCTATTCAGGACAGGTATGTCTTTCTCTGTGTTTTCTGCCCTATGCAATTAGAGGCTATTATCCAATGATGACTATTATAAACCCAAGGCATTAATCATCCCATAGTTTTTCAGGGAAGGTCTATGTAACTGATACCCCTTTCCTTAGTCATTAGCTTGCCTAGGAGAGACGAGATCATTTTGAGTCTCCGAAGTCTTAAAAGCAAACATTCACCAAATTCTTTCCACTTGTTTTGGGGCTTATTTACCGATTAAAAAAAAATCTTCCAAGTGTAACATTCCACAAACCCCACTGACATTGTTCTCCAAACACCTGGCTTAGTTGTCAAAAGGAAGAGAGTGGCGTGGGCAGAAGATTGAACTGAGTAAGCCCTGGCCTGTTTTCATTTATGAAATCCCTTTCACTACTGAGCAAATGGAAAGGCAAGGCCACAGAGACTCCTTGAGCCATCAATCTGCTTGAATTAATGTGTTGCTACTCAGAATCTGATTGTGAAGCTTAAGAACTTGCATTTAAGGAGAAAACACCATGTGTGTCTGGGTATGCCGTGCAGATTGACAGGGAAACCAAGGCATGTGGTGGACTTTGCAGAGCATATCTGGACGCTATAAATCACCAGCTTTACACGTGTGACTTAGAATATCCATACAGAGGGAATGCAAGCATTATTTCAATATTAGAACCATCTCCTCTTCCAGGGTATTTTTGCACCTAGCATACTGAATTAATCATATATAAATCATTTTTCATGTATTTTATAGTTGTCATGTCATGTTCCAAAATGACTATTATTTGAATATATTCATGTACTTAGAAAGCCCAAAATTAACTAAAACTATCTTAATTAAAGAGAATTAAATAGATTTTTAAAGTGTTTAACACAGAATACCTATGCAAAATTTAATAGCTTTCCTTCCCAGCAGGAAAACACAGGGAAAATAAAAGGAAAACTGGGTCTCTTTGGATTTGCAATAATATATAATGCTTTGGAATAACTTTAATGGGAAATGTAAATACCCTTATGAAGAAAACTACAAAACTTTATTGAAGAACATTAAAATTTTTTTGACTAAATGAAAATATATATCACATACTTGGATGGAAAGAATGGTTATTTAACAAAGTCAATACTTGCCAAATTAATGTGAAGGCTTAATGCAATTCTAATGAAAATACCATTTTAACTTTTTCGGTAAAATGACAAAATGATCTTAAAGTTCGTCCAGAAGAATTAATAGGCAAGAATAACTAAGAACTGAAAAATAAGTGCATTGTACATCAGTAGTAGGTAAAACATAACACAACAAAGAAATAATAATGGCATTAGCACAAGAGTATAAAAACAGAGTTGACCCCTGAACAACTCGAGATTGAACTGCACAGATCCACTTGTAGATGGATTTTCTTCTGCCTCTGCCATCCCTGAGACAGCAGGACCAACCCTTCCTTTTCCTCCTCCTCCTGCTCAGCCTACTCAATAGGAATACGGCAATGATGGAGACCTTTACGATGATCCACTTCTGCTTAATGCACAGTAAATATATTTTCCCTTCCTTATGATTTTCTTTGTAACATCTTCTCTTTTCTAGCTTACTTTGTTGTAAAAAAAAAATACATAATATACATATAACATACAAAATGTATGATAATTGACTGTTTATGTTATTTGAAGGGTTTCCAGTCAACAGCAAGTTATTGGTAGTTAAGTTTTGGGGGAATCAAAAGTTATACGTGAATTTTGACTGGGCAGGGGACCAGCATGCCTAACCTCTGTGTTATTTAAGGGTCAACTGCAATCAGATAAAATTGGCTACATAAACCAGAGACTGAACCTACTAATCTATGCTTTATTTAATATAAAAAATCTAGGGAGGTGGCCTCACAAGTCAGTGTTGAATGTGCCTAGGTAGTTAGTTTACTCACTCACCTATCACTTGTGGTCACCCAATCTCACGCACATTTTCCCTATATTTCAATAATTTCCCACATTGTGAGGACTGCCTTCCAAAAATAATTTCTAGAAAAGTTCCTTCCCCAGTCAGATGCCGCTACATTTTCCTCAAAAGCTCCAAACATTTTACAGGTAAACGCAGCTGCGGAGGCAGTTGGCAGATCACTCACCTGGCCAGTGCTCTGACGCAACTCTCGACGTAATTGCTGGAAGGTCGCCCCCCAGCTCAGTGATTTTGTGGCCACATGAGATCCTCAGTATGTGCCATGTCTGCTTAAATTAGCCATAGTGGATTCTGTTCTTTACAACTAAAATGCTAACTAATAAAGCTTGGTTACTGATTTTTAATGAAAAAAAGCTATTTAAATCCACACCTCACACCACACACATTAAAGTAAATTTCTGTAGATTAAGAGATAAATGTTTTTGCATCAAATCATTTAAAAACTAAAGAAAAATACAGATGACCTCTGAGTAGAGAAAGACTCTCTAACAAGGGAAAACAAAAAAGAAAACAAGAAAAAGGTAAATACATTTCAGCACTTAAAAATGTTATACTTCTTAGGTGAAAGGGTACAAACATACAGTAAGATAGAAGGAATAAATTCAACGTTTGATAGAGCAGAGTGATTTTACTTAACAAAAATGTATTGTATTCGGGTGATGGACACCCTAAATACCCTGCCCTGACTCGATCACTTCACGTTATACACATGTAACACAATTTTACATGCACCCTATAAATTTGTACAAATTTTAAAAAAATAAAAATCCATTGACAAAGGCTTTTTTAAAAAGTCAGCACGCAGAATCTGTAAAAAGAAGTAAAATGTTGTTCATTGTCTTTTTATCTTTGAGTTCTTTTGTTTCTAAATAAAGAAGGATGTACTCAATTAAAAAAAAAAGGTCACACTTCTATCCCTCCAAGGGGGGAGTGTACAAAAGCTAACAAATATGTATTTATTGGCTTATTTAGATATTTTTACAAAGATCACTAGTGGTTACATAAATGTAATAAAAATAAGATAGTTTCACCTATCAAGTTAGCAAAGGTTTAATAACAATAATAATAATAATTTTTGATTCTAATAAAAACATTCATTTACTCAATTTGCAGGAATGTGGATTGGTACAAACTTTCTGGGATACAATCTCACAATATGTATATTAAGAGTCTTTAAAATATTTAGGCTGTACATGAAATGAGTAGTTCTAGAAATCTGTGTAAGGGAATAAATTATACTTTTCTATATTACTTTCATAAGCAAAAAATCAAAGGCATTACAGAGATACTAAATACAAGTTTAATGGAATAAGAGGCTACAAGGAAATCTTCCAACAAGACCACTACTTCCCACCCAATACACTTAAAATTATACAATAACAAATGAAAGTAAAGAAGGATGTATTTAGTCTAGAAGTCAGAAACCGAAGTAATTCAGTCCTTCAGGCACATCACACACATTCTCTCTCAGAAGCAGCAGAATAGGAAGGTACAGCTCACATGCCTTCGTGACCCAGGAGTGGTACAGGAAACGGAGGAAAGGTTGTAAATTACTCTGAGGATTTCCTCCCCTCATTGGCTAAGATGGGTGCTTAACCCACACTGCCCAGCATTTAACACTGGGACTATTCCAGAACACCCTGTCATATAGTCACTGTGTGATCCTGACATCTCCTCAATATTTATCAAATGCCATGCCAATAAGGCCTTTCCTCCTGTGGTAAGCTGGGATATTTTACACTGCTCAGATGTTTGTAGGGTGCAGCCTCTGGCTTAGTTTAGCCCCGACCACAAATATAATTAGCTAGAGAGTAAGATCCAAAATTTAGTATAAACTAAACCAATTTTAGAAACAAAAATAAGACATAATTCTGGTTATAATGAATCCATAAAGTACAGTAAAATATAGAATAATTGCCTCTCATCTGAATTAATAGTGTTGACACAATCACTTAAATCTGGAAGTTATTTATTTCAAGAACTAGACACCTGAATTTGAGATAATTCTCCAAAGACAATTAGTAAATTATCAGTTATATTCCCCATTTATAACTGTCTTGTATTTTTTTCATTATATTATTTTATTTTATTTTTTGTAGAGACAGGGTTCTCAAACTTCTGGTCTCGAGTGATCCTCCCGCTTCAGCCTTCCAAAGGGCTGGGATTACAGGCATGAGCCACCATGCCCGGCCACTCATAATTATTATTAAGTTATTTCCTCGGTTATAAGACATCTGAGACATCTGGGTCAAGCATTTTCAAGATGCCATAAAATATCAACATAAGGCAGAAAACGTGAGGATGAAATGGTTCAAGATACAAATCTGAGAGACAGGGTATGGGTGAGTCTGGGAGGCGGGCACACACCGAGAGGCAGGCCCTGGAATCGGAAACCACTCTGCTAAGAAGGGATGCACACTGATCTTTCCAGCCACACCCACATGTGGGGGAAACAACATCAGTGGTATCTTTAACATCCTCTAAGCACATAAAGGACAGATGCAAGATTGTTTTACTCATTTTGGCAATTTTAAGTTTTCTAACTTTGAATCCTTGTAAAGCTAGAAGTGTCATTGATGTGTATCTATTAACTTTTAATGGTAGTCACCATGCCTATAAAGGTGGCCCAAGGTGATAAGATATCAGGGTTCAATTCCAGAGAGGTGTGGCTGCCACTTCCAAGGAAGGCTGCAGCACATGGATGACCCACTCCTGACCCAGGGATAGCAACAAAGAATAACGACACAGAGACAACCATGATTCAAAATGCCAAGATGTGCGCCATGGTCCGACTAGAAAATAATTGATCGTGTTCTTTGTAACCATCCAAAGAAAAGACCACGGAGCTTAAGGTATATTCCATACATGTTTAAAAAGTTCATCTTAGTATTATTTATGAACATATGCAAAAAATCTATCCTGTGTACACATAATAGAGTCCATTAATTATTTTGTCAGTTAATGGAGAAATCAGTTCAGGTTGGGCTTTTTAATCTAAGTAGAAAAGTCCCTCTCTCAGATGTAATCCTCACTAAAGGACAATATGTTTAAGAGATATTTTCTAAGGAAATCAGAAAATGCTGAGGTGAAAACCAGAAAATGTCAAGATCTTTCTCCCCAAAACCACTGCTTCTCCTCCCAACTCTACCATACTCCTCAGCAAGATTTTCCCAATTCCTGCTGCCTTCCACAGGACCAGGTTAAGGACATGGAGACTGGCTCTTACCACAAAATAAAAGCCCTGTTGTAAGGGAGACTCACTGCGTTTTCAAGTCCCTGCTAGGTATGGATGCCACATTGGCCTGTTTCCACCCCCAGATGGCCCTCTCAGCTTCTAGAAACTAATTGTCTAGGCTCCTAGTCACTCAGCCTTTCTTCTAAAGCTTCTGTACTCTGTGTCTGTTAAGTTCACTACTACTCACTCCAGGCACCTGCATCAATCACAGCTTCCTCCCCCACCTGGTGGCAACTCCAACAACAAAAACTCTGGGAGGTCCCAGACTCAACCCAATTCCTCAGCCTATGAGTATGGAGACAACAAGGACATCAGCATCCTTGCCTCCACCCACATCTAATGGAATCAGGAACTAAGCCAATGGAATATAGCCAAGAAACCTAGTAAGTCTGTACAATATTCCCCCTAGTTCATCCCCCATCTCCCACCATGTTGGAGCTCTCCAAAGGGTAAGGTTTGTGCGTTGATTTCCCCATTTAGCGCTTGTGTTACTCTCAAGCACTAGAGCCATGCCCATCATAGCCTGAGGCCTGAGGGCATGCATAGTTGTGAGCAGCCTTCTCCTTTTACTCATTCTAGCCACAGACAAATTACCTGGCACTAAGCAACTGCCATCTGGCTGGATTTGATCCATGCTGGTTATTCTCTGTGTGCTCCCTCACTTCCAACCACCCTCCACCCTTGTATGTCTTGCTCTGTGCCCCAGGAGGCTGACCTCACGGATTCGCTCATTGCTGTCTCCAGATTGGGTTTGACCAGTGGCAGGCACCAGGAGGAGATGGAACAGAAGGAGAACAAGAGGTCAGGCTATTTCTTTTCTTTTCTTTTTTATACTTTAAGTTCTAGGGTACATGTGCACAATGTGCAGGTTTGTTACATATGTGTGCAGGTTTGTTACATATGTATACATGTGCCATGTTGTTGTGCTGCACCCATTAACTCTTTATTTACATTAGGTATTTCTTCTAATGCTGTCCCTCCCCCCTCCCCCCACCCCACCACAGACCCCGGTATATGATGTTCCCCATCCTGTGTCCAAGTGTTCTCATTGTTCAGTTCCCACCTATGACTGAGAACATTCGGTGTTTGGTTTTCTGTCCTCGCGATAGTTTGCTGAGAATGACGGTTTCCAGTTTCATCCATGTCCCTACAAAGGACATGAACTTATCCTTTTTTATGGCTGCATAGTAGTCCATGGTGTGTATGTGCCACATTTTCTTAATCTAGTCTATCATTGTTGGACATTTGGGTTGGTCCCAAGTCTTTGCTATTGTGAATAGTGCCGCAATAAACATACGTGTGCATGTGTCTTTATAGCAGCATGATTTATAATCCTTTGGGTATATGCCCAGTAATGGGATGACTGGGTCAAATGGTATTTCTAGTTCTAGATCCTTGAGGAGTCACCATACTGTCTTCCACAATGGTTGAACTAGTTTACAGTCCCACCAACAGTGTAAAAGTGTTCCTATTTCTCCACATCCTCTCCAGCACCTGTTGTTTCCTGACATTTTAATGATGGCCATTCTAACTGGTGTGAGATGGTATCTCATTGTGGTTTTGATTTGCATTTCTCTGATGGCCAGTGATGATGAGCATTTTTTTCATGTGTCTGTTGGCTGCATAAATGTCTTCTTTTGAGAAGTGTTTGTTCATATTCTTCACCCACTTTTTGATGCAGTTGTTTGTTTTTTTCTTGTAAATTTGTTTGAGTTCTTTGTAGATTCTGGATATTAGCCCTTTGTCAGATGGGTAGATTGCAAAAATTTTCTCTCATTCTGTAGGTTGTCTGTTCACTCTGATGGTAGTTTCTTTTGCTGTGCAGAAGCTCTTTAGTTCAATCAGATCCCATTTGTCAATTTTGACTTTTGTTGCCATTGCTTTTGGTGTTTTAGTCATGAAGTCCTTGCCCATGCCTATGTCCTGAATGGTACTGCCTAGGTTTTCTTCTAGGGTTTTTATGGTTTGGGGCCTAACATTTAAGTCTTTAACCCACTTGAATTAATTTTTGTATAAGGTGTAAGGAAGGGATCCAGTTTCAGCTTTCTACATATGGCTAGCCAGTTTTCCCAGCACCATTTGTTAAATAGGGAATCCTTTCCCCTTTTCTTGTTTTTGTCAGGTTTGTCAGAGGTCAGATGGTTATAGATGTGTGGTATCAAACTATACTACAAGGCTACAATAACCAAAACAGCATGGTACTAGTATCAAAACAGAGATATGGATCAATGGAACAGAACAGAGCCCTCAGAAGTCAGGCTGTTTCTTCTCCACTCCCTCCCTGGTCTGGGCCCCGTGTCTAGCAGTGGCTCTGCCCTCTTGTGATCACAACATCGGCCAGAGGCAGCTCCTCCCTAACAGCTCCTGCTCTCATGGGGCTGCAGAGACATCATTCTCTCTTGCTCCTTCAGACCTAGGGTGGTAACAACTCCCAGCTATTGCTAGTTCCTGAGTACTCCATCTTCTCTGATTGGCTCCCTTAACTCTGTCCACACCATTCTCAGCTTTCCCTTCATCACTGTCTTGTGAATGATCTGAACTGGATTCTGTTTCTTGAAAGTTTCTCCCTCATTCATATCTACCACCATGTCTACCACCCCATTCCACATGCCTGATTCTTCATCCCCTACCTAAGCCTACTCTGCCCCATGGACGGACATTTTGAGCCTTTCTGCATCCCACCAAGTGTGCCAGCCATGCTATACCCCCTAAGCATTGGACTCTACTCTGTCCAGGATGCTGCACTGAGATCTCTGCACACTTCAACTACACTAGCAAGACACTCAACTATTACCATGACTTCACTGTTTACCTGGATCATTTCTGGTCTGCAAATATCCCAATGCACACTATTCATGCACAGCCTGGTTGTAACCCACCTTGCACTCACCATCAATACAGTAGAGGTATCCCATTCTGGCTCTTCTTCATGTTTTGAAGACCAGCTATACCCTGACTACTAGTTTCCAAGTGCTGTTCAGGGTGCTACCGTATCCTCCCCTCCATCCTGCACTCTGTACCAGCCAGCACCTGGAGCAGTCCCAGCACTGTCAGAGGGGATAAGGAGATGGGAACCATAAGACTTTCCATTGGATTATATCCTCAAATTCCATCAGATTCTGTATCCACAAAACTCAGCTATATTTGGGATCATATGTAGATGTGTCATGGTCTTGGGTGAGTTTGAAAGAGCTGATAATCATTACTTTTAGAATTCTAGGCTCTTTGGACTTAAAACCTTCCTCATCTTGCTACAGAGGTCTGCCTGACTCATGCTGCTATTTGCCTCCCTCATCCAGTGTCTGACCTCACTCTCAGGGAGGCCCCCTCCACTCTGGCAACATCCTACCCCAGACGCCAAGCAAAAGAAAATTTCTCCCACTCTCTGACAGCCTGCCTCCTGTCTCCCCAAGATACCACTCCCTTTCTTCCGAAAGAGCCTCCCAGCCCTCCCTCTCCAGAACATCAGCCCTCGTGCTGCGTAAATAATTTGTGCATCTTCCTCCAATACCTTTCCTCTTTTCCCTTGCCATTTTCACTCACATGCTGATGTCCAAAAAGATGTGGGGGTGGGGGAGGGCTCTAGACAGGAGGGAAGAAGATACATTATCTTCCTGGCACTTTCTAATAGGGTCTTTTTCAAAATTTGAAGGGAGATACACAAGCTGGAACAAATTTCTTTCAAGCCCATTTAGGCTTTCTTGTGCTTTTTCCATTAACATTTTTATAGCGGAGATTTCAGTGAGGATTCACAGTGAGTCATTTTATGAGGTAGCTCCATCTGTACTATCTGCAGGCATGACTTTCCCATCACTCCAGACATTACGTATCTCCTTATGGCGGCCCGGACAGGGGGTGGAGATTGCCAAGCCAGGTCACATGCCAGGAGTCCATCACTCATCTGAAGGGGGTGGGCAGGGTCTGCTGACAATTAGGTTCAACACCTGGTTCTAGAAAATATGTCCCTCTGGCTTCAGATGCTTTCTTGCCAGCTCCCTGCTGGGCCCAGGATGAGCTGGGACTCTGCCTTCTTGGTTTCTTTCCTTCTCTATCTCTGATCCCGATCACACCTGATTTCTTGCTCTCATTTTCCGTATCTGTCTATATCTCTTTCCATCATCCCATCTCTGTCTCTTATTATACACCTCCCTCCATCTTTCTCCTTCCCCATCTTCCTGTTGCTCCATCTCTCCTCTGCCTCTCTTTCACTAGGCCTCATTCTTCATCTCCCTCCTCTTGTCCTTCCCTCTTTTCTGTCCTTTTCTCTGTGACTGGTCCTTTACAAAGAAAATTTTCAAATCATGCTAACATAGAATACAGCTGCTTCTCACAATGTAACCAGAATGCCAGGATGCAGAGCAAATGAATTTTAAAAATCCATCTCCCAAGAGAGAGAATCTCATGTTCAAAATGTTTTTAAGAAAAGTCAGGATTTGTATATAGTGCTATTGCTGGATAAAACATATGTAAACTTTAGGGATGGGAGTGAGAAAGTCATTTGTGAAATGAGTATTAGGGAGAGGTCACCACTAAATCAGGAAGTAGAACTTCTCAGTACAGTCTTTTCAACGCTAATATGGCCCAAATTTTAATTTAGAAAAAATTTCCTGGGTGTCAGTCATTTCTCCCACATTCTGTTCCATTCATTGTAAAACATCAGAACCAAAAATGAGATTGTGATTACGAATTTTTTCTATAACTCAATCGCCTGCATTTAATTTGCATCTTACTTGGGGAAGCTATATAAGTAGATAAACAAAGACTTCCAAATCTTCAACACTGTCACCTCAATTTAAAGGATTACTAGTAATAAAAAAAAAGTCTGTCTTTACATGACTCAGTGGTACAACCACTCTATTAAACAGATGAATCTACTTCATGATTGACACTCACACTCACATGGTAAACCATCTAAACATCAAGGAAGGTTATTGGGGCTTTTCTTTTGTCACACCACAAAGATATTCATAGAGATGGCATGACAGATACTTGACATATTATCAAATTCAAATCAATATGTGCTCAAATCCTTACTTTGCTAACTTACATGTTATGTGGCAGTTAACTTTTAAAAGCTTCAGTGTCCTCCTCTGTAAAATGTGCACTATAGCACCCGCCCCATAGTATCCTTAGGAAAATCTAATGAAGTGCTGTCTCTACTCCAGCTAGAAGTTAGATCATGCCCAATGCCTTTTGTGTTTCTTAATAAGCTGCTCTATTAGGTACTATGAATTAGCCCTCAAATTAACAAAATCACCCAGTGATACAGATGGTTGAAAAACTGATGATTCCACTGTTTTAAAATTGTCTGACAGCCTTTCACATAATGTATTTAATTGTCTCACCCTTAGAATTGTCAATAACAGTAACAGCAGGAGCTAATACTTATTTAGGTAAGTTCTATGCTGCGTGTTTTCTATGTATTGTCTCATTTTGTCTCACGACGACTTTTTATATGTATTGTTTTATATGTATTGTCTCACAACAACTTTTAAAGTAGATGTTTTCCTCCTTTTTCATGAAACTAAGGCTCACAGATCTTAAGTAATTTGCCTAATGCCACATGTACCTAGTCAGCGGCACAGCTGGAAATTTTCTGCTGTTGTTGTTGTAATCTCACCTTTTATTTTAGATTTAGGGGGTACACGTGCAGGTTTGTTACTTGGGTATATTTCGTGACACTGATGTTTGGATTACGAATGATCCCACAGCCCAGGGAATGAGCACAACTGTTAGTTTCTCAACCCCTGCCCTCCTCCCTCTCTACTGCCTCTAGTAGTCCTCACAGCTGGGAATTTAAACCAAGACTTTCAGACTCAGAGCCCATGCTCTGCTCCCAAGACAATGCAGCACAAAGGGGTAAGGTGACTACTGAACTCAATCATGACAGCTGATTTAGCTAATAAGTGGCTGAGGTATTTTTTAATCTATGGACAATCTAGAAACTGAACAGCAATGTCTAATTTAAACTCTCGGAAAACAGTGCCTTTCTCCATCACAAGGCCCGAACATCAACTCCAGCAAGATTACAAGACCATGTAACACGGAGCCCAAGTCCTGGCATTAAGTCCCAGTTCTAACTGCAAGCTGTGTGCCCTGGGTAAAATCATATCACCTCTCTGATTCTCAGTTTTCAAAGGTTGAAACATAACTAGAATAAAAGTTGAGAATTGAACCAAATGGTATGTTAAGTGTACCTTTTACCTAAGTGTAAAGTATCTTCATTTTCCTATGTAGGTTTTCCAAACAATAGAGTGTGGAAAAACTGAGTCACCCTGAGATAAGTGTTAGGTTGAGATATATTTGGTCTATGGGCCACTAGTCCAAGGCAAGAGCATGATATCTGCCATTACTACCATTCAAAAACTCTACCCCAGAATGAATGGGGGGTCGGGAGGAATAGAACTTTTGACAACAGACCAGTAAGAAATAGAATGTAGATGTTAATTCATAATAGAAAAAGAAGCACAATTCATGGCAGGAAAAACAAATAAAAAGAAGTCTATTTTTTTCTATACATTAACATTTTGTGGCGGGGCATGGTGGCACATGCCCATAATCTCAGCATTTTGGGAGGCAGAGGCAGGAGGATTGCTTGAGCCCAGAAATTCAAGACCAGCCTAGGAAACATAGCAAGACCCAATCTCTACAGAAAATTTAAAAATTAGCTGGGCATGGTGGTGAACGCCTGTAATTCTAGCTACTCAGGAAGCTGAGGTGGGAAGATTACTTGAGCCCAGGCGGTTGAGGCTACAGTGAGCAGTGATTGCACCACTGTACTCTAGCGTGGGCAACAGAGCAAGAACTTGTCTCAAAAAAAAAAAAAAGTAAAGACATAGAATGTAGACATTAGTTCATGGTAGAAAAAGAAGCAAAATTTATGGCAGGTAAAATTAAAAGTCTCTATTTTTTCTATACGTTAATATTTTGTATGCATTTTTATCTATTCAATAATGTCACATGATCACCTATGGAGTTTAACTTGAAATCTACTCCAAGACGTGGTAAAAAAAAAAACATAGAATCTAAGACTCTTGTGAAGTTTACTTCTCTTTGCCCAAAGATGGTCTATATCAATCAACAACTTTTGGTGTCACTGATTCACCTGCTAACTCTTCATGGGTAGATGAGTCTCTTTTCTGTAGCCCTTGTCGTTTTTCAGTTGGGAATTTCCAAAGGATTTGGAGTGCAACAAATGCTTTCCTGGACCCTATGTAGTGAGTTACCACTTTGTCATCATTCAGGATTCAACATGGACATGAGGCTAATGCAGGACATGGTCATATAGGTTCATGGTTGTAGAGCCATCTCAAAACAGAAAGCAAGGCTCTGCCTGTCCTTTCTATTGGTTTCAGGTGGGAACATTCACTTCCTAAATCATTTCTCATCGGAAAACAGCTGAACTTGGGTGTGGATGAGGAAAAAGGGAGAGATGATAACCAACTGAATGGAAAGCTCTTCTCAGATGGCACCATCTGGTAGTGAAAGAGTAGGGGACTAGAGCTCCATGCTCTGACCTGCAACTCTCTGTGGGACCTTGACGAGTCACTTAATTCTTCTGATCTCTGTCCTCTCATCTGTAGAATTACAGGACTCACCTAAATGGTCCCTTTCTAAGCCCAAGACTCTATCCAGTAATTTTAAATATTCTCTAGATTAAGTAAAGCTAAAATACTTGATTTCTGATTATGCCCTTTTTTATTATTTACTCCAAGAGGCAAAGAAGATTCATCTTTTAAAAAAACAGATTAAGAAAAATTAACTATTAGCTCTGGAAAAAGTATAAAAATACCACTTTGCTCTATGTGACTATGTCAGTCCATGGTGGACATTAGCATCAGAATGCCGAGAGCAAATTTAGCTCTGCAATGAAATACGGATTCAAACACATAGACTTTATCAGTCCCTAGCAAATCTTATTCCCCGTATATAACTTTCCTGGGATCTTCAGTGTATTCCTTAAACTGCAAAATTTAAAGACTTCCCAAATACTGCCTCTAGAAACAAATTTCACCCATGCCATGCCAGCAATACCAAAAGAAACTGCCATTTTAATTTTAATGTAAATGTTGTAGACACTCATCACTTCATTGCCTAGTGGCATAGAAACAGAGCTGGTACTTGAGATACCATTTTCCCTTTGTACAAGACGAACACTGGGTTCTTTGCTTAAAAATACCTACATTGATTTGTCCCCAGGATAGCATATGATAAGAAGAAAAAAAAAAACAATTTAACTGAGGGGAGTTTCTCTTTGCTTTAGGAATTGTTTTAGAGCATTTTCTTCTGCTCAACCTTCATTTCTCTAGTAGTAAGAATAGTAGTGTAGAATGTGAAAATACCACTAAAAATTAAGGCCACTTTGAAACCCAGGAATATCAAAAACCAAGCCCTTCCCACCTCACCTTAAGAGAGAACACAGGAAGGAGAAATCAGGATAGGGTTTTCTGATAGCTACTATATTTCAATAATGAGACAGATCAATATCTGAATCTTTATACCAAAAATTTCAGACCAATCTGTTGAGTAGGATAACAAATCACAAAGCACAAATGCCAGATTCCAACAGGCTTCTCATTCTTTGACTCAGATTTAGAGGCAAAGACTCATGATGGTAGTTTCATGTATTATTCAATGAGTAATACAATTTTAATGAGAAAAGCAAGAGAACAACAGAAAAGAAAGCAGCCTCCTAGTACACAGACACTTGGCTGCAGGCCAGACATACAGTCATTTGCAGCAATGAAGAAGTGGTCCATGTTCTCCCCACAAGTCTCATATGGTTGTATAAGCTCAACTGACAAAAGATATCAATTAAGCAATGGCTCCTTTCCTTGGCATCAACCACAATTTCAGAAAAGCTGCCTGTCATCTTCTTTGCAGCCTAAGTCTACATACAGCAGCTCCACTCAATGCAAGAGTCTGTGTGCTGGACACCAGGGGACGACAACAGAACTGGTTCTGCTTGACTCTCTATGAAGGTTGTATGAGCAAAGTTTGGAGTTCAGTGCAGAAGCCCAGGTGGGCAAAGGACCAAAGAAGACAAGGGCAGCACCCTGCCCGTTTGCAACACAAGTAATCTCTGTTTATCACAGCAAATCCAGGCAGGCTCATGTTTTAAAAAGCAAAGTCACCAAATTTTCACCACCTAGAGATGACCATCTTTGCATGTTTTTATATATCCTTCAAGAATTTATTTCCATACGAATGAGTGTATACATGCATTTACTGCAAACAGAATAATAGCATATTTTATACATATATATAACATTTTAAAACTTATTTTTCTGACTTAGTAGTATGTAATATTCTATATTACTTTTTAAAACTTCAAATCCCCTATTTTGGCACACTTAAGTTGTTTCCAACTTTTCTTTGTTCAAATGTATATACGCTCACATTTGCATGGCATTACATTCTGGAAAGACACACACAAAAATATCATACTATGATAAACATCTTTGAACATGCATCTTTTCATGGAACATGCTTTTTCTGATTTTTTCCTTTGAAATATTACAAGAAGTGAAATTACAGCTTCCAAGACTCCGCACGTTTTTAAAGCTACTGAGACTTATCCCCAGACTGCCATGCATTTTTCTTCAAGGGGAGCCCCACGCTCAGCATGGTGGCATGCAGGATGCCCAAGATTGGATGCTAAACGGCATGCAAATCCCTACTGCCAAGAAGCCGATGGGAAGCAAATCGGAACACTTTCTAAAGCATTGAGGTGATTATTGCTTAGTGCCCAGAGATCTTTCAGCAATTTCATATAAAATATTCCTTCATGTCAGACCCATAATCACCTTTTCAAAATTGTGCCGTGGAGAGTCATGGATATGTATTCGGTGTGCAGGGCATAAATCTCTCTGATCCATACTGCAACCTGCAGAGCTTCCCCTCCCACAGGAGCGGGGCTGCTCCAAGGCCAGCCAGGGCAGCTGAAAAGCATATGTTCTGGTCCCTGGTTCTCACCTCTTCTCCCCACCTCTCCCACACCCTTCCCCAGCTTCCTTCTGCCTTTGGACTTGCACATTTCCCTTTGATAAATGCTTTTGGGAAAATATTTTATAAAATGCTTAACTATGCAAATCTGTCTTTCAAAGCAGTACCCACAATCAAACCTAAATATGTAAAGGAACTACTACACCTATTCACTGCCAAATGGAAATGCTAGAGGGATCATAGCCGTGAGGATTCGGTGAGTGCCAGCACAGAGCCCAGTCCTTTTCTGGCCTGGATCATTTGTCCAAAGAGCACAACACAATGGCTCTGCCCTTCAGTTGAAGAGCATCTCACATGGACTGAGGCTGGGTAGGAGACAGACCAAGCAATGTCATTCCCCAAGAAGTTGGCATGGAAGTTGACGTATGAGGTGAGCTGTTCTCGTAGTCCTGGGATGTTCTACTATCACATTGGACACCTCTTACTTCACCATGAAAAAAATAATCACTCTAAGTACAAACAGCTTCCCAAGCCCTGGGCTAAGTATTAATAGTCTGGCTCCTCCAAAAGCTGCCAAGAGTCCCCGTTCAGGTCTCCCAGAGTCTGCTGCCTTGGGAGGGGCTTGGCTGCCTCACTTATGTTACCACACACAGGCTCTCCAACCCTGGCTTATTCACATGCAGCATTTGCTGACATAGCAGCACATGAAATCGCTGGGCTGTTATTTCCATTGTGGTCTTGCAATCAGTGCCAAGTGACCTATAAGCTCCTGAAATGCATCCTGAGCCCTCGGCACAGGAGGGCTATTTAAAGTCCGTGTCTGTGTAGGACCTGGAGTGTTTGCTGAATGTCCTAGTGCTGTGCGCTTTGGCCACTGCCCATGGTTATTCTGAACTCACCCTTGTCAAAGCTCAGAGGCAGTTGCTGGGGGAGGGGACAGCTGCTAAGAACTTGGAAAGGACTATACCTGTGTAGGGGCAGCTGTACAAAGCTAGAGCTTTCATGGTGGTCAGGGAGGTAGGTAGGGTCTGGGGGCTCCAGACGCTGCTTAAAGAAAACACTGTCCCTAGTGAACTGATATCTTTCTCCAGTCAGGCTCGTAAGAAGCAGTGAATGCTTTTATCTGTGCTCAGTAGCTTCAGAGTGATGAAAAGTTGATCAGCAAGACCCTCACACTCAGAACAACCTTAGTCCCCAAGACAGTCACCTGAGAGTCCCAAGCCCACTAATGGGTTTGTAGACTGCAGTCACTACAGGCAGCCAGACATCAATGATAACAATAATAATTACTGCATCTATGACGTGTAGAGTGCTATGTACTATTGTACACTTCTTTGTAAATGAAATTGTATGCAATTTTATGTAACCCCCCTAATATCTTTGTGAAACTAGTATATTATTCCTCGTATTACAGGTGACTATCCTGGGGCTCAGAGAGGTTACAGTGATGGTTCAGGTCACACAGCTAGTAAGTGACGGAGCTGGAATTCAAACCCAGGTCTAGCTGACTTGGAAGCACCTGCTCTTAACCTCTGCACCAGGCATATACCTACGTGCTCACTCACAGACAGAACAGAAGATAAGCACATTCAAAAGTTATTCCCATGTTGACACTCTTCTTTCTCATGGGCATTTGACTCAGGTCCTATCTTCACAGGGTTTACTGGACCATGTCATTTGAATGCTACCCCCATACCCACACCACCACCTGAGAAGCCCAAAGCAAAGTCAGCCTCTTTCATCGAAACCATTTCCTTCTTCATCTCTGACATGGAGCCATTATGCACGTCAACCAGGTATGAAACTACATAACCATATTTATCTAACCCTTCTTCCTCACTTCCATGCAGTCAAATAAATCCTATCTTTTCTCCTTCAAAATGGTTCTTTGAAGCTAGCAATCAAGATTACCTTATTCCAGCTGCCTTGGAGCTGGGCTCCCTGTACCCAGCCCCCAGCCCCTCTGCTCTCTCCTGAATATATTTCCAGACCAGACTTCTTCAACAACGCTTCTGTCATTTCATATCTTGCCCTAGGCCTACATTCTCCTGACTATATTCCTTGGTCTGAGTATCAGGGCCCCCTATAACTGGACCCACCCTATCCTTCGCTATTCCTCAAAGATGCCCTCTGCCCTACCAAATAAAACCACCTCCACCATGCTCAGGGCAGAAGGCATTCTCTCCTCTGTACTTTTACTCACTCCAATCCTCTCACCAACAAAACCCACCCCAACAACCCACAGCGTCACAATCCAAACCACTGTTCAACCATGAGGTTGATTTCACTGCCTCCATGAAACCTTCTTTTATTTCTCCCAACAAAACTGTCCTAAGTTTTCTCCGATCAGCACTTCTGGTCTACTCAACACAATTTCCCAGTTCCTCATAGTCTTCACTAACTGCTTCCTAAATCTTGGCCTCTTTGCCTCTCAACCAGATGTTCCATTTCCTGAAAACCAGAACTATGTTTATTTAAAATTTCTTAATAAATACTTACTAATAAAATAACTAATAACACTGTTGTCACTTGACTATACAAAGTATATATTGTTGCCTTTCACAGAAAATTTGGTGTATAGGGTTCAGTCAACACATCCATTTCTAAACTAACTACGATAAAGTTAAAACAACTTTCTCGAATCAAGAGACTTGGCTTGGCATGACCTTGTGTGAAACAGATCTTAGCCATTGGTTGGCCATACATTTAAGTGAACCAGTTGAGAGAAAAAGCCAAGCCAAGGCAATTTGGTCCTGTATCATGAGAAACATAGTGACCAGGTGATGAATATAGGTCCCAAGGCAACCTGCACTGACCTGGACACATGCTGAGTGCCCTATTCAAATTCTGTGTTTCACATGGTGACACTACTGATTACCCATGGGAATGGGATGAAACCAAGGAGGGGATATAGAAATGATTATAAATGGAAAAACCTTTGATGGAGTCAATATGTTCAGAGGCCTTTCCAATAAAAGGGACATTCTAACAAAAATCTGTTCTATGTTCCTCCCTGGGCAGAAGCATTCAAAGAAAGTTTTAGGTGAGGGGTGCAGGTTGTCCTAGTTTAACATGTATCTTAAGTATATATAAGTAGTAATTTCTCTGTCATTGATACAATTGCAGCAGACATTAAGTGTGTGTCTATGTCAGGAATGCTTTAGAAAGGATTCCTCCATTGAGTAGAAGCTACAGTGACATGGTCCACTGGAGGCCCTATGACCTCTTTGCTGCATCACCTGGTTATATTGAGGAGATCCTGGACTTTTCTTGCCTCCCAAGAATGTGATCATCATGACGTTCCAACAGTCACAGACCATAAGCTCTTCTTTTCTGAACCAGCCACAAAGAGCTAGAGAGAATAGAAAACTCAAATGCCTACAGGGGATAAGCAGGTAACCAATTGTCTGTATCACATTGCAAATAAAACAATAGAGTAGAATGTCCATTGTAGAACTAGTATATCCAGGTATTGCTCAAAGTTATTCAAATTACATTTATTTCAAAACTTTGTGCCAGGAAAACTGGAACAACTAGTTTGTGACTCCAAAACATAGTACAGAATAAAGTATTAAAGGATTTTGCTTTATTTTGTTCTGTTTTGTTTTTGCTATGACTGCAGATCACTGTGATTAATAGCATCAACTGTGAGTCAGAATGACCGGGTTTAAGTACCAGTTCAGTTGTTTCTAGTTATTTCATTTCTGCGGACCTTAATTTCCTCATCTTTAAAATAGGGATAAGAAGTATAATTACCTAATTGGGTTGTTTTGAGGGAAAACATGAAATAATGTGTATTATGTGCCTACGGCACAGCTTAGCACTCTGTAAGCACTCAAAAATAAGTTGTAACTGGAAGGATATTCTAAATTGTATATTTGTTAGGAATTCCTAAGATTTTTCATAAACTATTCTTGAAGTTTAATTAGAACACAGTCATTACATTTTCCAAAAAAAGACTAAATATTATTTTGTAAGATATGTTGTACTTCATTCCAAGAATGGGTAGGATTCATACAGTGTGGGCAGTACAGATTACATAAATCCAAAAGGGGTCACAGACCATGAGGGGCCCTTCCCCACTCGTGGGCTGAGCTGGGGGCCACATGTCAACCCTACAGCTCTGTCTCACCCACAGTCTCTGGATACAGCAACTTTACAGCAAAACCCCATTATTCGAATCTTGAGAGGCATTTCTAGTGTATGCCTGATAAAGCAGTGAGTCTTAACAGTTTAGTATAAATGTGGGTATTCAAGGGCTTTCTTACAATCTGGTCTACTGCAAATTCCATTTACGTTCAGAGAAAACCAAAACCTTCAAAAACACCTTAATGTAACAAAGATAATATGGCTGCTTTTTTTTTTTTTTTTTTTGAGACAGAGTCTTGCTCTGTCGCCCAGGCTGGAGTTCAGTGGTGAGATCTCAGCTCACTGCAACCGGCCTGACCCCCCAACCCAGGTTCAACAGATTGTTCTGCCTCAACCTCCCAAGTAGCTGAGATTACAGATGCCTGCCACTACACCCAGCTAATTTTTGTATTTTTAGTAGAGATGAGGTTTCACCATGTTGGCCACGCTGGTCTCGAACTCCTGACCTCAGGTGATCTGCCCACCTCAGCCTCCCAAAGTGCTGGGACTACAGGCATGAGCCACCACACCCGACCAAGATAATATGGCTCCTTTTGCAATTAGTCCTTAGTGTATCATTTCCCTCTTAGATTACAGGAATCTCTGACGTTTTTAGAAAAAAAAAAAGCAGCAATATAAAAAGATCATTGATGTTAGTTGAGCTTACCCAAAATAGAGCAGCATTCCCTAAATCATAGTCCTCAGAAGACTTGATAACAAATGTTCTGCACAAAGAGAGGTCCCTGATTAAATAATTTTGAGAAGTGATACATACTATAGAAATCCTCTTGAAAATATACAATATACATTAGTATAACAATGGCACCAACAATGAGTTAACTTGGCTTGATCTAGTATATTGACCACAAAACTCTATTCCTTGAAACATGTATATAATCACATTTAGAAATGCCTTCTTGTGAGAGTCTCTTAATTTTCTTTCTCAAAATATTTGCTCTTTTACCACCTCTACTTCCAAAAAAGAATTTGAAGCAAATGCTAATAGGGTCAAAGAAAGTGACTTCTCTAGAGACCTGAAATTGTAAAACTTCAACCTTCTGTCTTTGCTAGTCTTATTCCTATCCCAAAGTCACTGCAAAACATCAAAGACAGCATTAGCATACCTTTCTTGATCTTGCCCAATGGTATTGAAGTCTACATGTGTTCTGCGTAAATGATCACCTCTTCTCCACTGCTGATTATCTATGCAACAGTCCTCCCCACTTACCCGAAGCTGCAGGACCACTTTCATACTTCTCCAGGTCAAATTATTCTAACCACTGCTCTATAATAAGTTGTAAGGGATACAAAGGTAGTAAAAGACATGCAGACCCTGACCTCATGGAGCATACCTTGTATTGGAGGATCCAGGTCTACACTTATGCGAGAGTCAGATAGGCTAAGAATTAACAAGCTGGGTGGAGCCAAGATGGCCGAATAGGAACAGCTCCAGTCTACAGCTCCCAGCATGAACAATGCAGAAGATGGGTGATTTATGCATTTCCAACTGAGGTACTGGGTTCATCTCACTGGGGATTGTTGGACAGTGGGTGCAGGACAGGGGGTGCAGTGCACCAAGCATAAATCGAAGCAGGGCGAGGCATCGCCTCACCCAGGAAGCGCAAGGGGTCAGGGAATTCCCTTTCCCAGTCAAAGAAAGGGGTGACGGAGGGCACCTGGAAAATCGGGTCACTCCCACCCTAATACTGCACTCTTCCAATGGTCTTAGCAAAGAGCACACCAGGAGATTATATCCCGCACCTGGCTCGGAGGGTCCTATGCCCACGGAGCCTTGCTCATTGCTAGCACAGCAGTCTGAGATCAAACTGCAAGGTGGCAGCGAGGCTGGGGGAGGGGCACCCACCATTGCTGAGGCTTGAGTAGGTAAAGAAAGCAGCCGGGAAGCTCAAACTGGGTGGAGCCCACCGCAGCTCAAGGAGGCCTGCCTGCCTCTGTAGACTCCACCTCTGGGGGCAGGGCATAGCCAAACAAAAGGCAGCAGAAACCTCTGCAGACTTAAATGTCCCTGTCTGACAGATT
This sequence comes from Nomascus leucogenys, assembly GCF_006542625.1. Taxonomy (NCBI): domain Eukaryota; kingdom Metazoa; phylum Chordata; class Mammalia; order Primates; family Hylobatidae; genus Nomascus; species Nomascus leucogenys. Next base: position 1,840,753 of record NC_044381.1, on the reverse strand, counting down.
TGAAGAGAGTAGTGGTTCTCACAGCACACAGCTTGAGATCTGAGAATGGACAGACTGCCTCCTCAAGTGGGTGCCTGACATCCAAGCAGCCTAACTGGGAGGCATCCCCAAGTAGGGGCAGACTAACACCTCACACAGCCAGGTACTCCTCTGTGACAAAACTTCCAGACGAAGAATCAGGAAGCAACATTTGCTGTTCACCAATATCTGCTGTTCTGCAGCCTCTGCTGCTGATACCTAGGAAAACAGGGTCTGGAGTGGACCTCCAGCAAACTCCAACAGACCTGCAGCTGAGGGTCCTGACTGTTAGAAGGAAAACTAACAAACAGAAAGGACATCCACACCAAAACCTCATCTGCACATCACCATCATCAAAAACCAAAGGTAGATAAAACCACAAAGATGGGGAAAAAACAGAGCAGAAAAACTGGAAACTCTAAAAATCAGAGCACCTCTCCTCCTCCAAAGGAACGCAACTCCTCACCAGCAATGGAACAAAGCTGGAAGGAGAATGACTTTGACAAGTTGAGAGAAGAAGGCTTCATTTGATCAAACTACTCTGAGGTAAAGGAGGAAGGTCGAACCAATGGCAAAGAAGTTAAAAACCTTGAAAAAAAATTAGATGAATGGCTAACTAGAATAACCTATGCAGAGAAGTCCTTAAAGGACCTGACTGAGCTGCAAACCAAGGCACAAGAACTAAGTGACGAATGCACAAGCCTCAGTAGCCGATTCAATCAACTGGAAGAAAGGGTATCAGTGATGGAAGATCCAATGAATGAAATGAAGTGAAAAGGGAAGTTTAGAGAAAAAATAATAAAAAGAAACAAACAAAGCCTCCAAGAAATATGGGACTATGTGAAAAGACCAAATCTACGTCTGATTGAGGTACCTGAAAGTGAAGGAGACAATGGAACCAACTTGGAAAACACTCTTCAGGATATTATCCAGGAGAACTTCCCCAATCTAGCAAGGCAGGCCAACATTCACATTCAGGAAATACAGAGAACGCCACAAAGATACTCCTCAAGAAGAGCAACTCCAAGATACATAATTGTCAGACTCACCAAAGTTGAAATGAAGGAAAAAATGTTAAGGGCAGCCAGAAAGAAAGGTCAGGTTACCCACAAAGGGAAGCCCATCAGAGCTTATCTCTCGGCAGAAACTCTACAAGCCAGAAGAGAGTGGGGGCCAATATTCAACATTCTTGAAGAATTTTCAACCCAGAATTTCATATTCAGGAAAACTAAGCTTCATAAGTGAAGGAGAAATAAAATCCTTTACAGACAAACAAATGCTGAGAGATTTGGTCACCAGCAGGCCTGCCCTAAAAGAGCTCCTGAAGGAAGCACTAAACGTGGAAAGGAACAACCAGTACCAGCCACTGCAAAAACATGCCAAATTGTTAAGACCATCAAGGTTAGGAAGAAATTGCATCAAATAATGAGCAAAATAACCAGCTAACATCATAATGACAGGATCAAATTCACACATAACAATATTAACCTTAAATGTAAATGGGCTAAATGCTCCAATTAAAAGACACAGACTGGCAAAATGGAGAAAGAGTCAAGACCCATCATTGTGCTGTATTCAGGAAACCCATCTCATGTGCAGAGACACACATAGGCTCAAAATAAAGGGAGGGAGGAAGATCTACCAGGCAAATGGAAAACAAAAAAAGGCAGGGGTTGCAATCCTAGTCTCTAATAAAACAGACTTTAAACCAACAAAAATCAAAAGAGACAAAGAAGGCCATTACATAATGGTAAAGGGATCAATTCAACAAGAAGAGCAACTATCCTAAATATATATGCACCCAATACAGGAGCACCCAGATTCATAAAGCAAGTCCTTAGAAACCTACAAAGAGACTTAGACTCCCACATAATAATGATGGGAGACTTTAACACGTTTAACACTCCACTGTCAACATTACACAGATCAACAAGACATAAAATTAACAAGGATATCCAGGAACTGAACTCAGCTCTGCACCAAGCAGACCTAATAGACATCTACAGAAGTCTGCACCCCAAGTCAACAGAATATACATTCTTTTCAGCACCACACCGCACTTATTCCAAAATTGACAACATAGTTGGAAGTAAAGCACTCCTCAGCAAATGTAAAAGAACAGAAATTATAACAAACTGTCTCTCAGACCACAGTGCAATCAAACTAGAATTCAGGATTAAGAAACTCACTCAAAACTGCTCAACTACATGGAAACTGAACAACCTGCTCCTGAATGACTACTAGGTACATAACGAAATGAAGGCAAAAACAAAGATGTTCTTTGAAACCAATGAGAACAAAGACACAACATACCAGAATCTCTGGGACACATTCAAAGCAGTGTGTAGAGGGAAATTTATAGCACTAAATGCCCACAAGAGAACGCAGCAAAGATCTAAAATTGACATGCTAATATCACAATTAAAAGAACAAGAGAAGCAAGAGCAAACACATTCAAAAGCTAGCAGAAGGCAAAAAATAACTAAGATCAGAGCAGAACTGAAGGACATAGAGACACAAAAAACCCTTCAAAAAATCAATGAATCCAGGAGCTGGTTTTTTGAAAAGATCAACAAAATTGATAAACCGCTAGCAACACTAATAAAGAAGAAAAGAGAGAAGAATCAAATAGATGCAATAAAAAATGATAAAGGGGATATCAACGTCGATCCCACAGAAATACAAACTACCATCAGAGAATACTACAAACAGCTCTATGCAAATAAACTAGAAAATCTAGAAGAAATGGATAAATTCCTTGACACATACACCCTCCCAAGACTAAACCAGGAAGAAGTTGAATCTCTGAATAGACCAATAACAGGCTCTGAAATTGAGGCAACAACTAATAACTTACCAACTAAAAAAAGTCCAGGACCAGATGGATTCACAGCCGAATTCTACCAGAGGTACAAAGAGGAACTGGTACCATTCCTTCTGAAACTATTCCAATCAATAGAAAAAGAGGGAATCCTCCCTAACTCATTTTATGAGGCCGGCATCATCCTGATACCAAAGCCTGGCAGAGACACAACAAAAAAAGAGAATTTCAGAGCAATATCCCTGATGAACATTGATGCAAAAATCCTCAATAAAATACTAGCAAACCGAATCCAGCAGCACATCAAAAAGCTTATACACCATAATCAAGTCGGCTTCATCCCTGGGATGCAAGGCTGGTTCAATATACGAAAATCAATAAACGTAATCCAGCATATAAACAGAACCAAGGACAAAAACCACATGATTATCTCAATAGATGCAGAAAAGGCCTTTGACAAAATTCAACAACGCTTCATGCTAAAAACTCCCAATAAATTAGGTATTGATGGGATGTATCTCAAAATAATAAGAGCTATCTATGACAAACCCACAGCCAATATCATACTGAATGGGCAAAAACTGGGAGCATTCCCTTTGAAAACTGGCACAAGACGGATGCCCTCTCTCACCACTCCTATTCAACATAGTGTTGGAAGTTCTGACCAGGGCAATCAGGCAGGAGAAGGAAATAAAGGGTATTCAATCAGGAAAAGAGGAAGTCAAATTGTCCCCATTTGCAGATGACATGATTGTAGATCTAGAAAACCCCATCATCTCAGCCCAAACTCTCCTTAAGCTGATAGACAACTTCAGCAATGTCTCAGGATACAAAATCAATGTGCAAAAATCTCAAGCATTCTTATACACCAAAAACAGACAAACAGAGAGCCAAATCATGAGTGAACTCCAATTCACAATTGCTTCAAAGAGAATAAAATATCTAGAAATCTTAACTTACAAGGGATATGAAGGACCTCTTCAAGGAGAACTAGAAACCACTGCTCAATGAAATAAAAGAGGATACAAACAAATGGAAGAACATTCCATGCTCATGGATAGGAAGAATCAATATCATGAAAATGGCCATACTGCCCAAGGTAATTTATAGATTCAATGCCATCCCCATCAAGTTACCAGTGACTTTCTTCACAGAATTGGAAAAAACTACTTTAAAGTTCATATGGAACCAAAAAGAGCCCGCATCGCCAAGTCAACCCTAAGCCAAAAGAACAAAGCTGGAGGCATCACGCTACCTGACTTCAAACTAAACTACAAGGCTACAGTAACCAAAACAGCATGGTACTGGTACCAAAACAGAGATATACATCAATAGAACACAATAGAGCCCTCAGAAATAATACCACACATCTACAACTATCTGATCTTTGGCAAACCTGACAAAAACAAGAAATGGGGAAAGGATTCCCTGTTTAATAAATGGTGCTGGGAAAACTGGCTAGCCATATGTAGAAAGCTGAAACTGGATCCCTTCCTTACACCTTATACAAAAATTAATTCAAGATGGATTAAAGACTTACAGGTTAGACCTAAAACCATAAAAACCCTAGAAGAAAACCTTGGCAATACCTTTCAGGAAATAGGCATGGGCAAGGACTTCATGACTCAAACACCAAAAGCAATGGCAACAAAAGCCAAAATTGACAAATGGGATCTCATTAAACTAAAGAGCTTCTGTACAGCAAAAGAAACTACCATCAGAGTGAACAGGCAACCTACAGAATGGGAGAAAATTTTGACAATCTACCCATCTGACAAAGGGCTAATATCCAGAATCTACAAAGAACTTAAACAAATTTACAAGGAAAAAAACAAAAAACCCCATCAGAAAGTGGGTGAAGGATATGAACACGCACTTCTCAAAAGAAGACATTTATGCAGCCAAAAGACACATGAAAAAATGCTCATCATCACTGGCCATCAGAGAAATGCAAATCAAAACCACAATGAGATACCATCTCACACCAGTTAGAATGGCCATCATTAAAAAGTCAAGAAACAACAGGTGCTGGAGAGGATGTGGAGAAATAGGAACACTTTTACACTGTTGGTGGGACTGTAAACTGTTCAACCATTGTGGAAGTCAGTGTGGTGATTCCTCAGGGATCTAGAACTAGAAATACCATTTGACCCAGCCATCCCATTACTGGGTATATACCCGAAGGATTATAAAACATAGTATAGCTAGTATAAAGACACATGCACACGTATGTTTATTGCACCACTATTCACAATAGCAAAGACTTGGAACCAATCCAAATGTCCAACAAGGATAGACTGGATTAAGAAACTGTGGCACATATACACCATGGAATACTATGCAGCCATGAAAAAGGATAAGTTCATGTCCTTTGTAGGGACATGGATGAAGCTGGAAACCATCATTCTCAGCAAACTATCGCAAGGACAAAAAACCAAACATCGCATGTTCTCCCTCATAGGTGGGAATTGAACAATGAGAACACATGGACACATGAAGGGGAACATCACACACTGGGGCCTGTTGTGGGGTGGGGGAAGGGGGGAGGGATAGCATTAGGAGACATACCTAATGTCAAATGATGAGTTAATGGGTGCAGCACACCAACATGGCACATGGATACATGTGTAACAAACCTGCACGTTGTTCACATGTACCCTAAAACTTAAAGTATAAAAAATGAAAAATAAAAAAATAGAAAAGAAAAGAAAAAAAGAAGAATTAACAAGCAAACTCTATGACAAGATCTGAGATGTCTCCCTTCATTTTTTGATTGAGTTTCTGCATTGCATTTTCAGTGGAACAGCTTAAAGATCAATATGTTTCCCAGGCAAAAATAACCTCTGTCAGGGATGAGTAATGGGCACATCAGCCCTCCAGGCATCAATGACATGGTTAAACCTCCACTGCCTAACTAGAGAAATGTGAAAGTTTTGCATTCCTGAGAGTCTCTATAAGCAACACCTTTCTCAAATTCACCCAAAACTGGCTTTGCTTCCAGAAGGACTCAGGGGGCAACAGCTTAACTGGTGGCATGGTCTAGAAATCAACTGTGGGCTAATTAACTGGAAATTTTGTGTTCAAGCAGTTTGAATAGAGTTTGGGGTGGTTCAGTTTGAGTTCGGGGCAGTCCCTATGTACGTCAGCCTATGAGACCTCCAGTGTTTGGTGTGTGACTTTGGGGGTTGGTGGGGGTTTATGATGGTGAGGGAATATTCATTCATAACTTAAATATGCAGAGCAAACACAGTCCTGAAATTGACCATGCTCATCAAAAACTACCCTTAGTGTTTAAAGGTACACTAAGTGGCCCTACAGTCCCCCATCCCTGGAATAGCTAGGGAACAGCCTGGGAGGAAGCCAAGGACAAGAATACCAGGGACTCTGTCACTTCATTTGGAGCAATTATTAGATGAATATTGAAAAGGTTCTGGCCAGGTGCGGTGCCTCACGCCTCCCAGCACTTTGGGAGGCCAAAGCAGGCAGATCACCTGAGGTCAGGATTTCAAAACCAGACTGGCCAACATGGTGAAACCCCATCTCTACTAAAAATACAACAATTAGCTGAGCGTGGTGGTGCGTGCCTGTAATCCCAGCTATTTGGGAGGCTGAGACAGGAGAATTGTTTGAACCAGGGAGGCGGAGGTTTCAGTGAGCTGAGATCGTGCTGTGGCACTCCAGCCTGGGCAACAGAGCAAGATTCCATCAGAAGGAAAGGAAGAAAGGAATGAGGGAGGGAGGGAAGGAAGGAAGGAAGGAAGGAGAGAGAAAGAGAGAAAGAAAGAGAGAGAAAAGGTTCTATATGATTTATGAAACAGTATCACAAACACTGTTTAATCTCACAAGTATCCTTTGAGCTGAGATCCCTGTCTCCCTTTTACAGACAGAGCAACACAGCTCAGAAGCACAGATAAAATGGTTTTAACCACGATTCTACAATTCATGCACAGCAGAACTGAGACCCAAACACAGATCCTCCTGGATTCCAAATTCCATGCTCTTTCTCTCTTTCTACCATTTAATATCTCTGCTGCTACAGGTGGTAGCAAATAAGTCCAGTCAAAAATTAGAGAGGAAAAGACAGAAAAGGTTTCCCATGCTCCCTAAACCACTGCAACAAGTGGCATTTCAGTGTCAGTGAGCAGGAGACAGCTCTGGCATGTTTGCAGCTCATGCAGTCCTCCAGATCTGCCTCACTATCCATGATGTCCCTTGATCCCAAGGAGAAAACCCTCCATTTCAAAATCATATAGGAATCGTAAGTACATCCAGACAATGGAATCATATTCAGCACTAAAAAAAAAAAAAAACCCAACGAGCTATCAAGCCATAAAAAGACATACAGAAACCTTAGATATATATTACTAACTGAAAGAAGCCAATCTGAAAAGGCTACATACTGTTTTAGTCAAACATGACATTCTGGAAAAGGCAAAACTATGAAGATAGTAAAAGGATCAGTGATAGTCAAGGGTTACAGTGGAGAGACAGGTGACTAGGCAAGACACAGAGGATGTTTATGGCACTGAAACTATTCTCTATGATATTGTAGTGGTGGATACATGTCATTATAGATCTTTCAAAACTCATAGAAGGTACAGCAACAAGAGTGAACCCTATGTAAAGCATGGACTTTAGATGATAATGACATGTCAATGTAGGTTCATCGATTGTAACAAATGTACCAGTCTGGAGAGGATGTTGACAATGGGAGAGGGGAAAGGCAGTTCCAGGATGGCCGAATGGGAACAGCTCCAGTCTACAACTCCCAGCGTGAGCGATGCCAAAGACGGGAGATTTCTGCATTTCGAACTGAGGTACCGGGTTCATCTCATTGGGGCTGGTTGGACAGTGGGAGCAGGACAGTGGGTGCATCCCACAAAGTGTGAGCTGAAGCAGGGTGAAGCATCGCCTCACCCAGGAAGTGCAAGGGGTCAGGGAATTCCCTTTCCTAGCCAAGGGAAGGGGTGACAGATGGCACCTGGAAAATACTCCCACCCTAATACTGAACTCTTCCAACAGTCTTAGCAAACGGCACACCAGGAGATTATATCCCGCGCCTGTCTCAGAGGGTCCCACACCCATGGAGCCTTGCTCACTGCTAGCACAGCAGTCTGAGATTGAACTGCAAGGTGGCAGCAAGGCTGGGGGAGGGGCACCCGCCAATGCTGAGGCTTGAGTAGGTAAACAAAGCAGCTGGGAAGCTCGAACTGGGTGGAGCCCATCGCAGCTCAAGGAGGCCTGTCTGCCTCTGTAGACTCCACCTCTGGGGGCAGGGCATAGCCAAATAAAAGGCAGCAGAAACCTCTGCAGACTTAAATGTCCCTGTCTGACAGATTTGAAGAGAGCAGTGGTTCTCACAGCACACAGCTTGAGATCTGAGAATGGACAGATTGCCTCCTCAAGTGGGTCCCTGACCCCCGAGTAGCCTAACTGGGAGGTACCCCCAAGTAGGGGTAGACTGACACCTCACACAGCTGGGTACCCCTCTGAGACAAACCTTCCAGAGGAACGATCAGGCAGCAACATTTGCTGTTCAGAAATATTCGCTGTTTGGCAGCCTACGCTGCTGATACCCAGGAGTGGACCTCCAGCAAACTCCAACAGACCTGCAGCTGAGGGTCCTGACTGTTAAAAGGAAAACTAACAAACAGAAAGGGCATCCACACCAAAACCGCATCTGTCAGTCACCATCATCAAAGACCAAAGGTAGATAAAACCACAAAGATGGGGAAAAAACAGAGCAGAAGAGCTGAAAATTCTAAAAATCAGAGCACCTCTCCCCCTCCAAAGGAACGCAGCTCCTCGCCAGCAACGGAACAAAGCTGGAAGGAGAATGACTTTGACGAGTTGAAAGAAGAAGCTTCAGACGATCAAACTTCTCCAAGCTAAAGGAGGAAGTTTGAACACAACACAAAGAAGTTAAAAGCCTAGGAAAAACATTAGATGAATGGCTAACTAGAATAACCAGTGTAGAGAAGTCCTTAAATGACCTGATGGAGCTGCAAACCATGGCACGAGAACTACATGACAAATGCACAAGCTTCAGTAGCCGATTTGATCAAGTGGAAGAAATGATACCAGTGATTGAAGATCAAATGAATGAAATGAAGCGAGAAGGGAAGTTTTGAGAAAAAAGAGTAAAAAGAAATGAACAAAGCTTCCAAGAAATATGGGACTATGTGAAAAGACCAAATCTACGTCTGATTGGTGCACCTGAAAGTGACGGGGAGAATGGAACCAAGTTGGAAAGCACTCTGCAGGATATTATCCAGGAGAACTTCCCCAATCTAGCAAGGCAGGCCAACATTCAAATTCAGGAAATACAGAGAATGCCACAAAGATACTTCTCGAGAAGAGCAACTCCAAGACACATAATTGTCAGATTCACCAAAGTTGAAATGAAGGAAAAAATGTTAAGGGCAGCCAGAGAGAAAGGTCGGGTTACGCACAAAGGTAAACCCATCAGACTGACAGCAGATCTCTCGGCAGAAATTCTACAAGCCAGAAGAGAGTGGGGGCCAATATTCTACATTCTTAAAGATATGGGAGAGGATATGCACATGTGGGGTAGGAGGTATATGGGAAATCTCTCTACCTTTCTTTCAGTTTTGCTGTGAACATAAAACTACTCTAAAAAATAAAGTATATTTTTTAAAAGGAGTAGGTTGGCATAGCCAATTTGTCCCAAAAAAATACTTAAAAATTCTCCAATGACTGACTTGTGTGTCAATTTTTTAATTTAATTAATAAGTAAAATTTCAAACTCAGAATGAAAATTGTATGAGCATCATCATAGAACCTCATCCTCATTTCTAATTAGAAATCTCACATCTTCCCAGGAGAGCTAGACCCTTCTGAGGATCTGCCCCCAAAACTTGGAAGGTCTTTTCCCAGTCTGGGGAATGGAGGTGAATATTCTAGTGGAAGTGAGTTGTTGCAGTTAGAACATTACCCAAATATGGAGCCATTCAGGTGGTTGTACTCCCCTTTGTGGTATCACCCTGAGCCCCAAGATTAGCAGGAGGGTCTGTGGACTTGTCTTGTGGAATTGGAAGCACATTTCCATTTGTATGAGTCATCCTAGTCCAGCCAGCATCTGCTGCTCCCACCACAATACGGATTCCTCTTCCCTCCCTCCCCACTCACTCCTGGAAAACACCTCCTGATTGTGGATGGTGCCCATGAAAGGAGGAGGAGGAGGAGGAGGAAAAGAGTCACCTTCCTGACCCTACAAGCAATCTGTTCACACCTGGCAGCGTGAGCTTTGATTGTCCTCAACTCAGGTTGTATAACTACAGATGTCTCTAATTTTCACAAAGTAAAGGAGCCCTTGTCTGGAATAAATGAGATAGATAAATTAGACCAGGGAAGGGAAAAAGTCAAAGGTGTCTCCCTTACTTTTCATCTGAGGCGATCTGGGTGCTGTAATCTATTGTACAAATGTCTGCACACAGCATGCCAACACTTGCTTGTAAACTCACAAGAGAAATATCACCTGGAGACAATGAATAATGCCTGTTCCATGCCTTTCACCCCAATATACTTTTTGTTTTGAAGGCATCATATGGATTAAGTTAGTAACACCCATCCTCACATTTTCAAGCCGCTATCTCCTCCTAAATCATCTCTCTTTGGAACTTGACAGGTTATCACACCTTGTCTCATTTCATGCTGCAGCTTCCCACAAGCAGATTAGTCTTGCTTCACAAATCACAGGTTCCTTTCCTGAGTGAAACACCTTCAAAATCACAGTGACTTCCCCCCAGGGGTCTCAAAGTTCTTTTTTCCAAGGTCTATGCTGTTCCACCAAGGGGCTGCATTGTTCTGAAGCGCCACGCCTTGCTTCATCTCCTTGGCTGATGGTATTATCATAAAACAGCCAGAGAAGAATTTTCCAAGCCAGTGATAACTTCATCTCTGTGTTTAACAGGGTGTCTTCTGGGCAGGGCTCCAGGCTGCCTCAGGCTTGTGAGCCTTCAGAGGGGCAAAGCAATGCCTAGAGCTGCTCTCGCAGGTCTGAGGTGCAGAGAAAGAAGAGAAACAGATTTTCAGCACTATCCTAGCGGTTCTGTAGTTTACAAAGTTCAAGCACAACTGCTTGTGATTTCCTGACTCATTCCAAACCGTGGATAAACCAAACACAACCAGATGTGGCAATTTCTGTGTAAAAAGACACCATGAAGGATCAGGGAATTTGACGGCTTCTCTCATGTGCTCCTGTGATATACTTCATAATTGTAGTGGCCATCTGTTGCTTCTGCCTGCTCAGTACCCATTCCTTTGTCTTATGCCATCATCACCTTTATTTTTCCTGGAGGATCACATCTTAGTTGATGCAATTTGGGTAGAGCCTACTTCATGGTCCTAGCACTCAAGGAGAACATTTGACCAGGACTCAATGAAAAGAAGATTCCATCATCCTGGCCACAGTGATTGATTCAGGGCTAGACATGTGGCCCATGTCTGAGAACTTCTTCAGGAACTATTGGGAAAAGATGTTTCCTTTCTACTGGGTTTGCTAAACTGGTACAATGTAAATCTGGATCTGCTGGTGGACATCTTGCAGGGGAAAGATCCTATGTGAGAACGGTGCCCTTAATGAATGAAGCACTGTCAAAAGTGAGAGACAGATATGAATATACTGCTTGACACCTGAATACAGTCATGCCTAAAGTCATTCTCACATTTTAACCATGAGACCCAATACATTTCATTTCTTGCTTAAGATGGTTTTATCTAGGTTTCTATTTTGAGAATAAAAGTTCTGGTAAATATGCTACCCAACAACAAAAAGGAAATAAAAGGTGTCAGGTGTCTCAAATAATTCATGCACTGATTTATTTTAAAAGCATATATTGGCCAGGTGTGGTGGCAACGCACCTGTAGTCCCAGCTATTCAGGAGTCCGAGACAGGAGGATCACTTGAGCCCAGGAGTTCAAGTCCAGCCTGGGCAAAATAGGAAGACCCTCTCTTTTTTTTTTTTTTAAGAAAAAAGCATATATTAAATACCTAACCTATACCATGCTCTATGTTTGGTAAGGGACACAGAGACAAATAAGGCACAATCCTTGTCTTAAAGGTTTACAGTCTAATTTCCAATTTGGCAATCAAATCATTGGCATTCAAGAGTTTCAAGAATTCAAAGGACACTGGGGATTCTTGAGCTTATTTTTATTAAGAAATTAAACAGCCTTTGTTCTCGTTGGTTTCAAAGAACATCTTTATTTCTGCCTTCATTTCATTATGTACCCAATAGTCATTCAGGAGCAGGTTGTTCAGTTTCCATGTAGTTGAGCAGTTTTGAGTGAGTTTTTTAATCCTGAGTTCTAGTTTGATTGCACTGTGGTCTGAGAGACAGTTTGTTATAATTTCTGTTCTTTTACATTTGCTGAGGAGAGCTTTACTTCCAACTATGTGGTCAATTTTGGAATAGGTGTGGTGTGGTGCTGAAAAAAATGTATATTCTGTTGATTTGGGGTGGAGAGTTCTGTAGATGTCTATTAGGTCCACTTTGTTTAGAGCTGAGTTCAATTCCTGGATATCCTTGTTAACTTTCTGTCTCGTTGATCTGTCTAATGTTGACAGTGGGGTGTTAAAATCTCCCATTATTATTGTGTGGGAGTTTAAGTCCCTTTGTAGGTCACTCAGGACTTGCTTTATGAATCTGGGTGCTCCTGTGTTGGGTGCATATATATTTAGGATAGTTAGCTCTTCTTGTTGAATTGATCCCTTTACCATTATGTAATGGCCTTCTTTGTCTCTTTTGATCTTTGTTGGTTTAAAGTCTATTTTATCAGAGACTAGGATTGGAACCCCTGCCTTTTTTTGTTTTCCATTTGCTTGATAGATCTTCCTCCATCCCTTTATTTTGAGTCTATGTGTGTCTCTGCACGTGAGATGGGTTTCCTGAATACAGCACACTGATGGGTCCTGACTCCTTATCCAGTTTGCCAGTCTGTGTCTTTTAATTGGAGCATTTAGTCCATTTACACTTAAAGTTAATATTGTTATGTGTGAATCTGATCCTGTCATTATGATGTTAGTTGGTTATTTTGCTCATTAGTTGATGCAGTTTCTTCCTAGCCTCGATGGTCTTTACAATTTGGCATGATTTTGCAGTGGCTGGTGCCGGTTGTTCCTTTCCATGTTTAGTGCTTCCTTCAGGAGCTCTTTTAGGGCAGGCCTGGTGGTGACAAAATCACTCAGCGTTTGCTTGTCTGTAAAGTATTTTATTTCTCCTTCACTTATGAAGCTTAGTTTGGCTGGATATGAAATTCTGGGTTGAAAATTCTTTTCTTTAAGAGTGTTGAATATCGGCCCCCACTCTCTTCTGGCTTGTAGAGTTTCTGCCGAGAGATCAGCTGTTAGTCTGATGGGCTTCCCTTTGTGGGTAACCCGACCTTTCTCTCTGGCTGCCCTTAACATTTTTTCCTTCATTTCAACTTTGGTGAATTGGGACACATTCAAAGCAGTGTGTAGAGGGAAATTTATAGCACTAAATGCCCACAAGAGAAAGCAGGAAAGATCCAAAATTGACACCATAACATCACAATTAAAAGAACTAGAAAAGCAAGAGCAAACACATTCAAAAGCTAGCAGAAGGCTAGAAATAACTATAATCAGAGCAGAACTGAAGGAAATAGAGACACAAAAAACCCTTCAAAAAATTAATGAATCTAGGAGCTGGTTTTTTGAGAAGATCAACAAAATTGATAGACCACTAGCAAGACGAATAAAGAAGAAAAGAGAGAAGAATCAAATAGATGCAATAAAAAATGAAAAAGGGGATATCACCACCGATCCCACAGAAATACAATCTACCATCAGAGAATACTACAAACACCTCTATGCAAATAAACTAGAAAATCTAGAAGAAATGGATAAATTCCTCGACAAATACACCCTCCCAAGACTAAATCAGGAAAAAGTCGAATCTCTGAATAGACCAATAACAGGTTCTGAAATTGTGGCAATAATCAATAGCTTACCAACGAAAAAGAGTCCAGGACCTGATGGATTCACAGCTGAATTCTACCAGAGGTACAAGGAGGAACTGTTACCATTCCTTCTGAAACTATTCCAATCGATAGAAAAAGAGGGAATCCTCCCTAACACATTCTATGAAGCCAGCATCGTCCTGATACCAAAGCCAGGCAGAGACACAACCAAAAAAGAGAATTTCAGACCAATATCCTTGATGAACATTGATGCAAAAATCCTCAATAAAATACTGGCAAAATGAATCCAGCAGCACATCAAAAAGCTTATCCACCATGATCAAGTGGGCTTCATCCCTGGGATGCAAGGCTGGTTCAACATACGCAAATCAATAAATGTAATCCAGCATATAAACAGAACCAAAGACAAAAACCACATGATTATCTCAATAGATGCAGAAAAGGCCTTTGACAAAATTCAACAACCCTTCATGCTAAAAACTCTCAATAAATTAGGTATTGATGGGACGTATCTCAAAATAATAAGAGCTATTTACGACAAACCCACAGCCAATATCATACTGAATGGGCAAAAACTGGAAGCATTCCCTCTGAAAACTGGCACAAGACAGGGATGCCCTCTCTCACCACTCCTATTCAACATAGTGCTGGAAGTTCTGGCCAGGGCAATCAGGCAGGAGAAGGAAATAAAGGGTATTCAATTAGGAAAAGAGGAAGTCAAACTGTCCCTGTTTGCAGATGACATGATTGTATATCTAGAAAATCCCATTGTCTCAGCCCAAAATCTCCTTAAGCTGATTGGCAACTTCAGCAAAGTCTCAGGATACAAAATCAATGTACAAAAATCACAAGCATTCTTGTACACCAATCACAGACAAACAGAGAGCCAAATCATGAGTGAACTCCCATTCACAATTGCTTCAAAGAGGATAAAATACTAGGAATCCAACTTACAAGGGATGTGAAGGACCTCTTCAAGGAGAACTACAAACCACTGCTCAATGAAATAAAAGAGGATACAAACAAATGGAAGAACATTCCATGCTCATGGGTTGGAAGAATCAATATCGTGAAAATGGCCATACTGCCCAAGGTAATTTATAGATTCAATGCCATCCCCATCAAGCTACCAATGACTTTCTTCACAGAATTGGAAAAAACTACTTTAAAGTTCATATGGAACCAAAAAAGAGCCCACATAGCCAAGTCAATCCTAAGCCAAAAGAACAAAGCTGGAGGCATCATGCTACCTGACTTCAAACTATACTACAAGGCTGCAGTAACCAAAACAGCATGGTACTGGTACCACAACAGAGATATAGATCAATGGAACAGAACAGAGCCCTCAGAAATGATGCCGCATATCTACAACTATCTGATCTTTGACAAACCTGACAAAAACAAGAAATGGGGAAAGGATTCCCTATTTAATAAATGGTGCTGGGAAAACTGGCTAGCCATATGTAGAAAGCTGAAACTGGATCCCTTCCTTACATCTTATACAAAAATTAATTCAAGATGGATTAAAGACTTAAATGTTAGACCTAAAACCATTAAAATCCTACAAGAAAACCTAGGCAATACCATTCAGGGCATAGGCATGGGCAAGGACTTCATGTCTAAAACACCAAAAGCAATGGCAACAAAAGCCAAAATTGACCAACGGGGTCTAATTAAACTAAAGAGCTTCTGCACAGCAAAAGAAACTACCATCAGAGTGAACAGGAAATCTACAGAATGGGAGAAAATTTTTGCAACCTACTCATCTGACAAAGGGCTAATATTCAGAATCTACAATGAACTCAAACAAATTTACAAGAAAAAAACAAAAAACCCCATCAAAAAGTGGGCAAAGGACATGAACAGACACTTCTCAAAAGAAGACATTTATGCAGCCAAAAAACACATGAAAAATGCTCATCATCACTGGCCATCAGAGAAATGCAAATCAAAACCACAGTGAGATACCATCTCACACCAGTTAGAATGGCCATCATTAAAAAATCAGGAAACAACAGGTGCTGGAGAGGATGTGGAGAAATAGGAACACTTTTACACTGTTGGTGGGACTGTAAACTAGTTCAACCATTGTGGAAGTCAGTGTGGCGATTCCTCAGGGATCTAGAACTAGAAATACCATTTGACCCAGCCATCCCATTACTGGGTATATACCCAAAGGACTATAAATCATGCTGCTATAAAGACACATGCACACGTATGTTTATTGCGGCACTATTCACAATAGCAAAGAGTTGGAACCAACCCAAATGTCCAACAACGATAGACTGGATTAAGAAAATGTGGCACATATACACCATGGAATACTATGCAGCCATAAAAAATGATGAGTTCGTGTCCTTTGTAGGGACATGGATGAAACTGGAAAACATCATTCTCAGTAAACTATCGTAAGGACAAAAAACCAAACACCACATGTTCTCACTCATAGGTGGGAATTGAAGAATGAGAACTCATGGACACAGGAAGGGGAACATCACATTCCGGGGACTGTTGTGGGGTGGGGGGAGGGGGGAGGGACAGCATTAGGAGATATACCTAATGCTAAATGACGAGTTAATGGGTGCAGGAAATCAACATGGCACATGGATACATATGTAACAAACCTGCACATTGTGCACATGTACCCTAAAACCTAAAGT
Source organism: Nomascus leucogenys (assembly GCF_006542625.1). NCBI lineage: Eukaryota > Metazoa > Chordata > Mammalia > Primates > Hylobatidae > Nomascus > Nomascus leucogenys. Next base: position 1,824,292 of record NC_044381.1, on the reverse strand, counting down.
ATAATAAAAAAAAAAAAAAAGAAATTAAACAGCATGGATTTGCACAAGGACCCAGTGACTTCATATAATCCAGATTATGTGCCTTAGTACTTCCGCCTCGGCCTCCCAAAGTGCTGGGATTACAGGCCTGAGCCACCGCGCCTGGCCCACAGTGAGCCTTTTAAAAAGCAAGTCAACACTGTCTCCTCTGCCAGGAAACCTCATCCCTAACATCTACACAGATGTCTTCTGGGTCTTGGCTCAAACATCACTTTTAAGTCAGGCCTTTACTGGTCACTCAATTTAAAATTGCATCACCCACAGAAAAAGTAAAACAAACAAACAAAAAACAATGCATCAACCTCTCCATTTAGTCTCCATAACATGAATTGCCAAGTAACATATTATGTATTTTATTCATTTTTTTTTGTTAATTTATATTGCCAGTCTCTTCTAACTAGAATGTAAGCTCCATCATGGCAATAATTTTTATCTGTTTTGTTCAGTGTTTTAAACTGAGAACCTAAAAGGGTGCTTTGCACTCAATAAATATGTGATTCAATAGTAAAGCCATGGAATCAACCTAGATGCCCATCAACAGCAGATTGGATAAAGAAAATGTAGTATATATACACTAAGGAATACTATGCAGCCCTACAAAAGAACGAAGTCATATCCTTTGTAACAACATGGATGCAGCCGGAGGCCATTATCCTAAGCAAACAGCACAGGAACCGGAAAACAAATACCACTTGTCCTCACATGTAAGTGGGAGCTAAATACTGGGTACACATGGACATAAAGATAGGAACAATGAACACTGGAGACTACCAGAGTGGGTAGAGAGGAGATGGGGATTTTACACCTCAGAACTCAGCATCATGCCATATACCCATGCAACAAATTTGCACAGGTACACTCTGAATCTAAAATAAAAGCTGACATTATTAAAAATAAATAAATATGTGAAGAATGAATGAATGAATGAACTGGTGTTCTTTTAGAGGAGGAGCCAGTAACAGAAAACAGTTGGTGCAGATTAATTCTGGGACCAATGCCCAAAAGAGAACACCCTTTAGCACCTGCCACCTAGATCTTCTGAGCTATTCTATCTTCCCTAAGGCCCAGTTCTTCTGCCTTTCTTTCCGTTCTTTGAGCTACCCATATCTGACCAGTAAACTTTCCATGTTATGTTAGCCAAGATCAGTTTCTGTTGCTTGCAACCAAAGACTCCTGGCTGATTCCAGGAGCTGAATGAACATGTAAGCCCTCACTACCCCATGACCACCGTGACAATGCACAGAGATGCCGTAGTCTAATAAGGCTTTAAATGCAAATGGCACAGGGAGAGTTGTTTATAACTTGATTTCACCAAAAATAATAAAAATAAATGTCTTTACTCTGAGTCTTTCCTAAAATGAACAGTATCCTGCTCATTTTAAACCAGCAAGACCTTGTTCATTTGCTAAATGTATCTTTTCTTCATAAAACAACGTATTTGCATAAATATTCTAAAGAGATTCATGAGGTGATACTAAACAGGAGATTCGTGAATAGAGCAGAATACCTTCACCGCAATGTTAGAACTGAGATGATCAGACATGAGGGATATGAAAAACAGCATAGGCCTTTAAATATATTTGATTCCAATTTTTATGTAAAGTGGGAGAAGAAGAAAAGGAGATAACACCAGAATATTAATGGTGGCTCTGTCTAGATAGAGGAATGATGATGATTTATATTTTATTATTTATCCCTTACCGAGTTTTTACAAGTTTTCTAGTTAATTAACAAGTATTCCTTTGGAATTCAAAAGACAAACATCTTTAAGAGGTATGAAAAGAGTCTGAAAATGGCATGCCCTTTAGTAAAACCTCCCAGCTACTAGCAAAAAGTCACGGGAGATAAAATGAGACCCTCACCTTCAGCAAGTCTTTTCCTTCTGCATAGCACCACAACATGGGCAAAAAGGAGAAGAGGAAGTAGGAAGGGGAATAGATAGTACATCAATGCTTCTCACATGACACCCGGAAAACCATCTGCAACAGAATCACCAGGGGTGCTTGTTAAAAATGAAGATTCCTGACAACCAGCCCATACCTGCTGTACCAGAACCTCTGAGGGTCTTGAACAAGTTCCCCCGGTGAATTTCATGCCTGTTAAAGTCTAAGAACTCCTGGGAAGATGAAGGACACTACTTGAAGCTCCTTGGAGGATTTATCGAACCTCTGCTTGAATGATTCTAACTGAATGATAAAGCTTAACTCTGTAGAGAGAAAAATGCCATCAGTCAGAACCATCACCAGCAGAAAGCAAAGTTTCTACTTTGCTTTCTATTGCGTAGACAAAATGTATATCATTTGCTGATGACACAACATCTGCTATCCCAACCTCCATAAATCCATCAGCCAGTTACTGAATAAGACAGTGGAATCTTCATTATGAAAGCTTATTTGACAAGTTATAATAATTGATCATTAAATCATTTTTCCCATGACAAAACTATCATCAGTGAAAACCTGATCAACCCAATTAGCACTAAACACATTTGTTTAGTCTTACTAGAATTTTTAAAGGACAGCTCTTTAATAGTAAATCAGTTTGATGCCTGCCTGGTCCTTCCTGCTTTTCACCAGACACTTTCAGCCAGAATAAATGACTCCTCGGGCTCTTCTACTCTTTATTCCCTGGGTATGACACATGCATTCCACTTCTGTGCCTGAGTCTCCCTGTGCCTCCTATGAAGGACCCTCCTCTCTCCTTTCTGCTTTCCTGGATCCTGTCCTTAAGGCCCTGTCAATTAGGACTTGGCCGCTTGGAGCAGAAGCCCAATGACCCATGGCTTAACCCCAGAGTGGTTGGTTTCCTTGCCCAACAGGAACTCCAGGGCTGGGGTAGGTGCTTGAGGACATTACCCAGAGCCCAAGCTCCTTCCTTCTTCCTGCTCCACTCTGTGTGGCTTTTGTCCTCTTGATGGTAAGATGGCTAACCCTTCTGCTGGACATCACTTCTGCCTTCCAGACAAAAAAAAAAAAAAGGCAGATGGAGGGTAAAGGCATCTCTCCTATCACTCCTGCTCAATCAAGCTTGAAACACATGGTCACCTGGGTTTTCTTCCAGACCAGAAACCAGTCCTGCCAACTCTTCATTCCCAAAACCTTAGTTACCGATTTCATTCATTTTCTTCTGCCACCTTCTGTGTGTTCTCTTCCCCTCACAACCAGAGTGGTACAAAAGCTTTCTATTATGTTCATGACGATGCCTGCATTAGACAGCTATCTTTTCACCTTGTTCATGCCTTTGCACCTCACCAGAGGGAAGGAATCTTATACCTCTCGCGTATCCAGCAGAGTGCAGACATATATGGGACTTCATGAAATACCTGACCAATTGGCATTATTATGCACACTGTGTGAGGTCAGCAAGCACTGCACCTGGGGAACCACATTTATGTGAACAGGGCAGTGTTATTTGTACCAATTTCTTCCAGAAATTTGTTCATTAGGCCACAATCACACCTTCCAAAAATGCATTCTTTTAAAAATAAGCTTAATTTTTCTTTTATTTTACAAACCATATATAAACATTTTTAAAATCTATTAGTGTTTCTTTGGCAAAAATCTATTTTTTTTTTCATTAACTTCAAGTTCCAGGATACACATGCAGGATGTGCAGGTTAGATACATGTGATGATTTGCGGCACAGATCAACCCACCACCTAGGTATTAAGCCCAGCATCCATTAGCTATTCTTCCCGATGTTCTCCCTTCCCCTGCCCCCTGACAGTCCCCAGTGTGTGTTGGTCCCCTCCCCCATGTGTCCATGTGTTCTGATCATTCAGCTCCCACTTATCAGTGAAAACATGTGGTGTTTGGTTTTCTGTTCCTGCATGACTTTAGTGAGTAGTTGCTGAGGATAATGGCTTCCAGCTCCATCCCTGCAAAGAACATGATCTCGTTCCTTTTTATGGCTGCATAGTATTCCATTGTGTATATGTACCACATTTTCCTCATCCAGTCTATCATGATGGGCATTTGGGTTGATTTCATGTCTTTGGTATTGTGAATAGTGCTGCAACGAACACACATATGCATGTATCTTTATAAGAGAATGATTTCTATTGCTTTGGGTACATACCCAATAATGGGATTGCTGGGTCAAACGGTATTTCTGCTTCTAGATCTTTGAGGAATCGCCACGCTGTCTTCCACAGTGGTTGGACTAATGTACTTTCCCACCAACGGGGCAAATCTAACTGAAAGTGGTGGTGTCACATCTTAATCCCCTGAAAATGTAGTTTCAAATACATTTTCTCTCACACAATGCTAGTGTTGTATTTCTCTTCATTGGTAAGTTTGCTCCATCCTGCATAAAAACCAATGTGGTCAACATCACTTTTCTCTTTCAGCAATTTAACAAGTCAATACAATAGCCTCTTCATAAAATGCTGGGTTTCTCCTTGATTTTTTTAAATGCCTCTGATGGATCCTACTTGGAGGTTTCCTTTTTCCATGATCTGAAATGTGAAAATGGAATTATTGTTGAAAAAGTCAGGTTCTCCCAAAAACGTAATCACCCTTCTTGGTGCTGTCTAGCCAATCTTGTTATCTACTTTATGTAATGTTTCAGAGAAAAATAAGATGTTTGGGGAAGTTTGCTCTGTAAACAGCACACTTTGTGAGCAACTTAAGAAAGAGCTTAATGTCTATCCATAAACAACTCCGCCGTGGTTGCAACAAGGGTCACTTTTGTAAACAGTTTACGGTCAATCACTTGATCAAACAGTCATTGAAATAAAAGGTATTTGAGTTCTCCTTTGTGCCTCCGCACTCCACACCCTCCTCCCTTCCCCAGCAGAAAAATGCCTTTTAACTGGCTGCAGAAGGACTTGTTCACAAATGTTTCTAATTCAGCTAAACATCTTGATAGGAAATATCATAAATTATATGTACAGGCCTGTCAGTACAATTTTCAACAGGGGTAACATGAGTTCAGTTTGAAATAAAATGAAAAACTTCAGACCAATTTCTCAACTTGCTACCTTGAATTTTAATCCAAAGCCCACTTGTGTAAAGAGAGACAGCAAAATTCTAGTGCTCTTGGATTGAAACCTGCAACTAACAAAGATGCTGAAGACACATTGATTCTATTTTTGACACTCTTTTGGGAGCTGGAAAAAAAATGCAAAAGCATAAAAATGTTGGAGATAACCTAACTTAAGATCTAGCAAGACTTTTGGCGTATTTAAATATCCACTGTGTTACTTAAGCTCATGCTTGACTTCCACTGGAGGGATCCTTAGGAATTTCCCTATCCTAGACATTAAGAAAAGGGCCACCAAGAGGAAACAGTGTGCTACCCATAGGAGACACTAAATATGCAAGGAGAGAGGGGAGAAGGGGGTAAATGCGGAACTAGATTAGGGCTGATTATCTTGAATATAAATTACTTTTTAAATTTCTTTTGCACCCACTAACACAGCATTGCCAGCATATAAGAACATCTCTGTTGTAAGACTGTCTAGAAAGGAAATTAGCATATTAACAACTACTTCTAGAGAACAAATTTAATGTTCTAGAAAATCACCGCAATATAGATGCATGGGAAATACACATTTTAGGTTTTCTTGTGTTAGTACAAGCACGTATGCTGTCACCTTTTCATAAACCTTTTGTTTATTCACACAGTGAACAATACTTTTCCAATCCCCATTCTGAGACAATAATCCTATATTTGATGAAACAAGTAATAACACAGTGGTTATTTTATGCTTTTGCATATTTTTCACCTTTTAAGATATAATATATAAAATTTAAGAGGAGATAGGCTTAGATAGACAGATTATGACTATATAAACAAATTTTATTCTCCCTTTTCAATCATAGAGAAATCTATTTTAGAAATTATTTGGGGGCTATTAAATCAAAAGCCTAGGACTATATAACCAAAAAAAAAATTCATCCAGAAAGATTCAGTATGATTGATAACATTTTCTTTTTTTTTTTTTTTAGAAGAAACATTTCATATTAACTTCAAAATCTGGTCCCACGAATTTAGCATCTGTACAACAAATTTTTAATTCCCCTTCCAGATAACCAAGAAAAATAGACTGAATCTTAATTATATAATGTTTATTGCAAGTATAGTTGAAACTCATCAATTAAGAGTTCATTGGTTTCTAAATTGCAGTTTAGGGAACTGAAACATACCTTTAAAATATCCATTACTTCACATATGATCCCATGTATGTGACGTTCTGGAAAACGCAAAACTATGGGAACAGAAAACTGATCCATCATAGTCAGGGGCTGTGGAAGGGGGAAAGATGACTAATTCCAATGAGGTACAAGGGAATTTGGGGAGGTGATAGAGCTATTTTAGATCTTGACTGTGGTAGTGGTTACATGACTGGACACTTGTCAAAACTCTTAGAACTATAAACCTCTATAATGTATCAAAATTATATTTCAATCAACCTGACATTTAAGACTATCTATTGAGAAAACAATTTGTTGAACAGTTTGAGTACAAAAATAAAATTGTAAAATTATAAAATAATAGATTACCCAATTAGGAAGACAAACTTTTCAAACAGATTAGAAACAGTGTTTGACTATAAATAGTGCTACCATATGTCAACATAAGGAGAAAAGGTGAGGCCACTACTAACTAATGATACGCTAATGATAAATGTGTCCTATCTGCTCCTTTAACAAGGGCCTCTGCAGACAAGATGTGGTGAACCTACTTTTTTTATGTACTTAATTGAGGTGAGAAAACTTCATTTCAAAATACACTGCAATGAAACCTAGCTTTTCTTCACTTGCAGAAATTAGTAGTATTTTAGTCTAGGCCAGAGGTTGGCAAACTTCTTGGTAAAGGGCTAGATGGTAAATGTTGCTGAGTGTGAATGAGTGTGGCTGTGTTCTTTTCTTTTTTTTTTGAGACAGGGTCTCATTCTGTCACTCAGGCTGGAGTGCAGTGGCATGATCACAGCTCACTGCAGTCTCAACTTCTAGGCTCAAGCAATCCTCCTCTGGTCTCAACTTCCCAAGCAGCTGAGACTACAGTCATGCACCACTATGCCCAGCTAACTTTTGTATTTTTGTAGAGATGGGGTTTCATCATGTTACCCGGGCTGCTTTCGAACTCCTGGACTCAAGCAATCTGCCCGCCTCAGCCTCCCAAAGTGCTGGGATTATAAACGTGAGCCACCGTGCCTGGCCGTGGCTGTGTTCTAATAAAATTTTATGAACACTGAAATTTGAATTTCACATAATTTTTCTGTATCCCAAAATATTATTATTCTTTTGATTTTTTGCAGCCATTTAAAAATGTACAAATTATTTTTAGGTCAAGGATGGTACAAAAACAGGCAGGGGGCTAGATGTGGTCTGTGGGCAATAATTTATCAACTCTAGCCTAGGTTATTAATAGATGCTTGTAAGAGCTTCTTCAAAGCGTGGGTCTCTCATGTATTACAAACTCTTTTCTGTTAAGGCTGTCCATTCCAAGAGCCCTTGTTTTAAAATCACAGGACTTTGTCTCCCACATACAATTATTCAGATTGCTTGAGCTAAAATATTAGGTTGCAGCAAAAGTAACCGTGTTTTTTGAAAACCACGGTTACTTTTGCAGCAACCTAATATCAGAGGAGATAAAAGGTGAGGAGCCTCTGGAAATACATGGGTCATGGAAAGTAGTTCTGACTGCAGTAAGAATAAAAAAGGCAGAAGAAAAACAATGGATCCACAGCCTTCCAACTAAGGTTCCTCAGGTTTCTAGACCAAAAGTGCTTAAGAAACCAGGTTGAACACCTGTATTGGGCACCTCCAGAGGGTCAGGGGTTAATGTTACCTGATTGCATAGTAAATTCCTTATATTGGTATTCTTTTAAGCAGTGCTGAGACTGGCTATGACTTATGAACATGTACTTTTAGATATACAGGATGATTTGGTGGGTTTTTTTTTTCCTGTCTTAGTGAAGACAGGAACGAGGAACATTTATCTGAAACAGATTGTGTGATGGAAACATTTCCAGCTGCACAAGTGCTGTAACATCTACACCCACATTAGCTCATGAGTCAACATATCTTCGTTTGGTTATTACATTTATTGCATCAATTATCTACAAATGAAATACAGCTGCGTTGTCAGTAGCCCCATATTCAAGCATATGCTTAATGAGATGGCAAGGTAGGAAAGATCAGGAGCACTTGCTGACAACAAATAAAGAAGAAACCCAACCCTTGCACCCCAGCCGGACGTTGCCCAGCTAAAATTCCTTTCCTTTATGGGCCGTAGTCATCATATTTTAAGAGCATCTAATCAGGTATTTATCCCAAACATGAGCAGCAGTACATTCGATTAGTTTACTAAACAGACATTGGATAACTCTGGCATCCAAGCCACAGTCGCCACTTTGCTTGTACAGCCCAAGGTCACTCAGGTCACTCAGGTGGGGAGGAGGGGGTAAGGCAGGAGACAAGAGCCACTTTTCCAGCCACGCAAGGCCTATTCTGATGTTTTGACAGAGTCCTGCTAATCTTTTTCGCATTTCTTTCTTCACGGTGGTAGAACCATATGCTCCCAGTTTCCCTGCAAGTACTTGTTTGAGTTTTTTTCTTTTTTCTAAGAGAGATGGGGCTGGAGGTCTGGAAGTATCTAGGCAGAGTCATATTTGGGAATTGTCTCCATATTTCTACCAGTTGAAAGAATCTCTAAGGATCTCCCCCATTGCCAGTATATATTTTATAGGCACTGGGTGGACACCTGTTTTCAATTGCACATTCAGATCAGATGAGCCTTCTAGAAGTGGCCTGGGAGTGCAGGCCTGGCCCAGAGCAAAAGGAAAAGTCTCCTGCCCAGGGCTGTCTTTTCTGTTTGCTTTGTAAATGATTTCTGAGCCACGTGTGGGAGAAAGGCCTGCCCTGCTCTCACTTACATCATGCGTGTGGAACTTGAGTCTCGCCATAGGAACGCCACAGAAGGGGACATTTGTTTAAGCTGCTGGTCAGCCAGGGTCTTCCTCACTGCAAATGGATTTGGGATCATAAACTATGGGAGATTAGTTTTAAGCCCTCACAGTAGACCTCACTGAGCAGACTCCAGGTGATACGAAAGGCAGATGAGGGGCAGCAGGGGCCCAGCCCGGCACCCTTTTCCAGATGGCTGCACTCAAAAACCAGGGTTTGGGGATGGATATCCAGGGCAGCTGGATCACAAAGAGGTAGGCTAGGCAGGTTCCATCTACAACAGCTACGTGTGACAACAGCTCCCAAAAAATAATTCACTGGGAAACAAAATATTTCACCTCTAGGTGGGAGTGTCATTAATGAGCCAGGCCATCTTCTCTGCTAGAACCTAAACTCTTGAGCATACATTGAGAAATTGCTTAGACACCAACTTCCTTCAGACAGAGAATAGGATTTAGGATACCTATTCCCAGGTTTACAGAAATCTTACCTTGACCAATTGTTAGTTCTGTGCCCAAAGACAAGTCAACTTCATGATCTCTAAACCAGGACACAAATGTCATTACTTACTCCAGACATTCCATAAATATGGAGTCCTAGGGTGCAGCTGGAGTTATCAGATTCCCTCACATCAACCAGAGCCCAGCAAAACACGGTCTTGCATGTCTTCACATGGCACACCACCTTATGGGGTCACCCTGTCCTTCCCACTCTCCAAGCTTTCCTGCTGCCAAACCCTGGACTTCGCTGTCCCTGCCCCCCATGGCCAAACTTGGCTTCCCACACTTGGTGAGGTGCTATCTTAGAAAGACTCAGATAAAGCACTTCTGTACACGTCCGAGAACAGCTGAATAGAATGTGTGTAGCAGACCAAGAAAATGCCTGACATCCAAAACATAAGCCCAATCACAGCTTCAGTCTTCAACCAAAGGTAGGAGGGGACATGGTGAGGGACACCAGGGTCTTGCTGATAGCTTTTGGTAGGTCCTGCTATGTCATTTTTTTAAGAGATGTCAAGGACAAAACATAATCAGGGACAAAACCCCAGAGTCAAAACAGGTGGTGCATTAATACTAAAAACTCCTGAGCGAGGCCACCTTCACCACACCCAGGCCTTCCTCTCCTCATCCACCCAGAACCAAGAGGAGGGTGAATCACAGGCCAATGGCAGAATCAGGGAGGCAAAGGTCAAGATGGCTGCGGCACTAATGTCACCTAATGATGCCCTGTCACCTCTCGCCTACTAGCCTATTCAAGGTGCTTCAGAACACTTCAGGCTTTTGGATGCCTAAGCTATTTCTCCTCCCCTGTCCCCACTCCTTGTCCCTGCCCCTCATTTTTCCTTCCCACACACACCCCCTCAAGGATGATGAGGGCCAGAGTTTGGGACGGAAATGGCAAATCTGATGGATACTGGGCCAGTAGCATTAGTATCTGCCACCTCGGCCTGAGTGTCCCCCACCTTTGTCTTGGCAAGATTTCATTTGTTTTGTTTTTGCAAAAGAAAGAGAAAGCTCCATGCCGGCAGTATCAGTCAGCTCCAGGGGACGTAGCTCAGAGTAAAGGAGGAAATGTGGTTTTCACTGACACCCATGTTCAAGTGTTGGTTAATGACAGCAAAACAGCCACACAGTTTACATTCCTTTCACAAAGGGTTTCACAAATGAGACCCTGGCGTTCTCCCTCCTGTTCCTGTTGTTATCATTTCATAGCATGTAATCCCACTGAAATTAAACAAAAACTTTTTGTTGCCTTCATTTGATCTGTCATTGTGGGGTTATTTTCCCTCCCTCTCCCATGCCAATGCCACCCATCTCCCTCTCTCTCTCTCTAACACACACACACACACACACACACACACACACACAGACACTCTTCAAGGTGGGCCTGCTCTTCAAAAGCCAAACAACAAGATCAAAAAGTTGTGAGTGGAGCAGATGTCAAGTGGTCCCCCCGGACTCCTACTTAACCCTTTCCAGAGGTCTGGTTGTACCCTGACAAGGAATTGATTTGGTGGGGAAAGTAGCAGGCTTGGTAAACATGGCCCCACTCCTCCTTATAAATCTCCAAAACTAAGGACGGAGCAGCGATTCCACACAATTGCCATCTGCTCCTAGGGAAATGTACACACAACTGCCTTTTAAAAGGCAACTTTGACTGTGAACATGCTTTGCTAATTGTGGTTGTTTATGACCCAATGTAATAAAATTTGATGTTGCAAACTAGAAGTGTTTTCCCTGTGTTTTTCCTTAGACCCTCCTCTCTTCCTTCTCTAGAACTCTTATCTGAAACCAGGTGTGTGAAATGTCTGAGCGGCAGTTAGGTAATCGGGGTCTTTTATCTACCTGACAGAGATGTATGGGGAATTTTAAGACCTAATGGTTACAAATAGGCAGGAAATTAGCATGAAGGAATTTTTCCATATCTTACCTCTAAACACAGTATGCATTACTGATTTATCATATTAGGCTGGGATCATATTGGAATGGCCTACAACTCTTTAATACAGTGGAAAAAATTTTCAAGTAATTTTGAAGGGCCTCAAAGCCATCTTCTCAAATTGCAGTCCTTTTTAAAACTGGAGGAATATAACCCAAGTTGTATATACACAATAAGATGAAAACATGGAAATTTTCTGAGGGTGCTTAGTTGGAAAACCTTACAAAATATTTACAGTAATCAGAATGATCAAGTTATTTTCCTGTAATCAGATAACTTTTGACTTTAGTCGAGTGGTCACTTGGTGAAGGAGAAACTATGTTTGCAAATCAAACACAGAATGTGACACAGCATTGAACAAATTTCCAGCTCCTTGAACCAAAGTTCTATAGTCACTAAACAGCCCTCAAAGATGCAAGCAACTTCTTTTCCTTAGGGGAAAAAAAAACACTTTTTAACGGCTTTAGGATTCATGCTCTTTTTAATCAAAAGCATTCGATGGTCATTAGTTATATGTTTGTCAGAAACTCTAGTCTGTTTAAAACGTTATTCTTTGAACTGGAGTATCACGTTCAAGTGCACTGCAAGTCCATAGTGGGTTTTATTGCACTTTTACTTCACCTTTTCCCCAGTGGCAGGCGATTCGGGTTGCATATGAGCTGACAAGCATCAGCAACGTAGAGTCGATGGGGGATGATAGACAGCGGGGTTTGTAACTTTCAAAGATGTGGGCAGCCATATTTCAGGGGGCAGACCCCAGTGACGGGTCTGCTTTCATTTACTTGTGCGTGAATATTTTGGTCTCAGGGCTTAGTTATGGAGTTTGACATCTCCTGAGGTGCGCCAGAAAACCATATCCAAGCAAAAATGTGCCAAACGACAACTTAATTACAACCGGGAGACGCGGCATTGTGCAGTTGACCACCGTGGGCACCTCATTCCCACAACTCAGTCTGCGCCCACATTGCGTGCGGGAGGCGGAAGGCAAGCCAGTGGGGCAGCCTAACAGGGAGGAGAGCCGTACCCATGCAGGTTCCAAATGCAGTGGAAAGATGAGAACCAGCCACACACTCCGCAGGCTGCCTCGGACCTAGGATCCTAGGTTCTGTCCTGACTGGCCCATTTCAAGCTGGGACTCAGTCTGTGCTTCTCCCTCGGCCTGAGGTGCGGGACACAGTAGGCGTGCTCCGTGGCTGGTGCCTGATAACAGCTCCCAGCACCCTCCTCTCTCAGTGCCTGTGCTCGTGCTCATTCCTCCTCCTCCTGGAATATCCTTCTCTTCTCCCGCAGCTAAAGTGCAACCTGTATTTCAAGGTCCCAGCTCAAATTGTGTCTCTCCCAAAAGCTTTCTTAGCATCATCTAGATGTCATCTGGCGTCTCTTTCTCCTCAGAAATGTAGTTAAACTTGGCCAGTTTCCAGTTTCTTAACCAGGTCTAGTGTGAAGCTCTCCCCTTCACATCCTCAAGTTCCTGAGACATAACCTCCTGTTTCACTCTGTCGCCAGTGCCCTGCATCAAACTATCTCCATTCTGCCCTACTAGGGCCAGAACACACAACTCGGTGTAGGAAAAAGGATTTATATTAAGCGTTTCATAATCTTTGTTGGCATGGTTGAAGATTTAGCACTTCGAAGAGAGGAGTTACACTGAAAAGCATGCAACCTTGCATCCTCTCTTGGCTGTGTCAAGCTCCCACTTCCTTTCTCTCTCTCCCCACCTTCTTTGCTCTCTCTCACTCTCCCCCGACTCTTTCCCTGTCTCTCCCTCTCTACCTCTCTCCCCCATCACCAACAATGACAAATTTCTTGCTTTGTCCTAGGTAAGACAATTCATTCAGGACACCTGAGATCTCAGTTTCCATCCAAATTGATGTTTCAGGAAATTTCTTTTGAAAAAAGTTACAGGATTTATCCTTAATAAAATTCTTTTGAAAACAATTTTCATCAATTGTGTTGCCTTCGGAATTTATATCCCTCTCAAACTCCAGTGTTGTATGCCTGCAAGCTATTGATTCTTATGTAGGAATATATACATAGTCTATTTTATATATGAGCTTTTTGTGTTTATCTTATTCCTCCATCATTTGGAGAGTTCTGGAAAGCACAAACCATGTATATTCATTTTACATTCCCTTAAAGAGCATAGCACAGTGCTGTGCCCATATAGAACTCTCAAACTTTTCTGGAGTCATATTGGAAAGCGGGTAAAATGATGATGCATTACTCCTCCAAGTAACATTCAACTAGTTGAGTTTTATTGGGGTGGCATTCACAGAAGTATGCTCAAAGACTACTACCACCACCACCCCCAGATAGTAAGAATCCAAGTAGATACACTGTACACAGCTGTGCTTTGAAGAAAGTAGTCAAATCTCCTGTTAAACACAACAAAAAATTTTTGTCAAATAATTCGTTTTTCCGATTAAATCCAAACCTGATTAACTGTTCTTCTTGGTTTAATATTCCTCTACAAATTGTTTAAATTTTACTTCTTCAAATATTATAAACACTCTTATATTTTATGCCTAAAATTGTCAGCATCTGGATTCTTTGCAGATCCATTTCTATTATACGTTGTTTCTGTTGACTCTCATTCATAGCATCATTTTTCTCTAAATGTTTAATGAATCATGGCAGTAAATTACTTATTTTCCTGAATGGGGTGAAAGTGGTTTCCTCCAGTAGGGGTTTGCATTTGTGGAGCTGGGGGCGGAGGAGAGGAATCTACTAATCTTGTACCACTTTAAACTACATTCTTCAGTTTTTATCAGGCCATTCAAGTAGTTTGTCTTCAGGCTAAATATAGGAGAGGAGCTTGTGGTTACAGCTCCCCTCATATTTTTCATATTTCAAAAACTACTATTTGTCTTACTACTCTCAATAGCTGAGCATTTTCCTTCCAATCCTGATTATGAGAATGGGAGTGGGTTGGGAGAAAGGTTTATTTTTAGTTCATCCTTCAAGGCCAATAAATCCCAAGCAAGAAAACTAAAAAGGAAACCATAATCACATATTGAAGAACACCCACATCTAAGAGAAGATTGTAAAAGTAATCAGAGAGAAGAAATGGATTATATTCAAGGGGGTAGTTTTTTGAACAAAACTACAATGGAAGCCAGGAAAAAAAGTAATATATCTTCAATGCACTGAAAGAAAACAATTTCTAGCCTCAAATTCCATACCCAGCAAAATATCCTTCAAAAATTAAGGTGAAATAAAGACATTTTCAGATAAACAAAACACTAAGAGGGTTTGTCACCAGAAGAAAGAAATTCTAAAGGATTTCAAGCAGAAGGAACATGATTCCAGATGGCAGGTTACAGATACAGGAAGAATAAAGAACAAAAAAATGATGAATATATCAGTAAAATTAAACAGATATAAACCACATTAAATAAAAATGATAAAGTCATTGTGAGGTTAAGAATAAACAAAAACAAGATACACAACAACTATAGCATATAATGTAAGAGTAGAGCAAATGGAGTTAATATTTTGTTTGAAAACAAGATACTGATTGATTGCAGACTTTGATAAATTAGGCATGCATGTACAATTGCAGAAGTAATCACTAAGAGATTAGAAATGGAGTGTAGTAAAGAAAAAGATAAAATGAAAAATAAACTCAAAAAAGAAGAAAATAAACAGATAAAGCTCAGATTAACAGCACAAAATAAAATGCTAGATATAAATTCAAATATATCAGTAATTACAATAAATGTAAAAAGAATATTTGTTTCAACTAAAACACAAAAATTTGCAGACCAACTTTTCAAGGAAAGGGCACAGCAAGAATATTTTATTTCTTAGCCATTACATTAGCAAAAGAACTAAAATTCATCTATATTCATACTTTTCAGAAAAAAACTGCCTTCTAAATATTTTGTTTATCCTTTTAGTTTTTTCTAAAGACATTCATTTTTATATTAAAATAGTAGTTTATATATATGTTTTACAGCTTTATTCTCTTAAAAATATGAATCTATTATCATATTATTAAAACTTTCTCAAAGATTGCTGTAAGGATTAAATAAGATAATATATGTTCAGTAAATTCAGAAAGATTTTGCATTTATTATCATACCATGTGCATAGCATTTTATTGTATGGTTATAATGTATTTAACCAACCTCCTATTGTTAGATATTGTGGTTGTTTTCAACATTTCATTAATATATTTAGCTTCAAGGAAACTTTTCAGAGCCAAGTATTGGCACATAACCTTGATGATCCTTGGGCTATATTTCTTAGTATGTACATTCGATGCCTAATGCAAAGTTACTCTCCAAAATGTTTGCAAAAATTTACTCTCTCACAAGAAATGTGTGCATTTCCCCTAGTCCAACAAGAGAGATTATTATTTCCCTTGCACTTTTCACAAGTTAAAGAAGCAAATCCAGAGAATTTTCTGTCACCCAATTCATTTAGTCCTTCTAGGATCTCCAAACTTTTCTTTTAGAGTCAAAAACAACAGACACAATAAAATGGGCAGAGAGAAGCAAAATCTCTTTCTCCTTCAAAAAACTTTTAAAAGATGATCCCTAATTCTAATTTACTATTTCTTCCGACATCACCTCAAATTATATGTATTTTGAATCCAAAACAAAGATGGATTTTTTTATCTTTATTGGTATATTAGAGTCCTGTCAAAGCAACACTCAGAAGTAGAATCACACAACTGTTAGATTATATCTCATAGTTCCATGGACAAATGGCTAACATAAGCTCTTTGAGCTGATGTTCACAACCCCCCTTTTCTTTCCATTCACACCACTCCATCCTGTGAGATGGTCTGTCTGGGAATATGAATTTGAGTGAGAGGAAGAATTCAAGTCCTTGCTCTGCCATTTTCTCATTGAGAAAGCCTGAATGAGTTAACCTCTTAGTCTCCATTTCTTCTCTACAGCATGATGCTTATAAGCAGATTCTAGAACCACAGATGTGGGTACAGAATCACAGATCTGCCACTTACCAGCAGTGTGCCACTGGACAAGTTCAATTATTCCACAGCTTACCTGTAAAACAAGTGTATTAGGAGGTTTATATGAGATCAATTTCTTAACCCAGTACCTGGCTCACAGTAAGTGCCTAATAAATGTTTTGCCATTGACCTTCATCATTAGTGGATTCTGTATTTGCAAATTCACATATTTGATATAATTAATGTATAATATCAAAATTAATATTCATGGTGCTTTCCCAGTTGTTGGTCAACATTCCCAGAATAGCAAAACATTTGAGTGACCCAATGTGCACATTCTCAGTGGAGGTCAAACAAGGAAACATGGCCTTCCTGTTCAGCTCTCACAGGCACTGAAGTGCTATTTAGTGTTACTGAGCACAAAAAGGCTGTGATGTCCATTACAGGGAAAATACAGGTATTACACATACTTCATTTAGGCCTGGGATATAGTGCTGAAGGCTATGAGTTCAATGTTAATGAATCAACAATATATATTAATGTTAAATAGATATCTTTAAACAGAACTCTAACACACATAAAGCCAAGATTATGTATCAATCAGTTGACATCCAGAGACTCACATATTTTCCATTTATTCAGTATTCACTAATTCAGTACTCGTGGTAACTTTATAGAACATAACTACCAAGAATAATGAGAATCAACTGTATATTCTTTTTCAACTCTAAAATGAAGATTAGTAACTCCTGTTCACACAGCTGTCATGGTGATATTTATTTGTCAGGAAGTTTTATAAATGTGACATTTCCCATCTGGCTTATCACACTGGCTTCCTAACATGTCTTTCTTGACTCTTTCTCCTCCAGCGTAATGGAGCTAATGTATAACTTTTATCAACCCAAAAGATTCCCATTGGCAGCCCAGGTGGTGGGAAAAAATATGGGCTTTGGAGGCACACTCACTGGGATCCAATCCCCGTCTTTCTACTTAGCAATGATAATGACTTGGGGGAAATTATTCTTGAAACTTCGATCTTCAATTTTCCTAGCCATCTACTGTGACAGAACGGACACCAAAATGCAGATTTTTGTTAAAACCCTCACAGAGAAGACCATCACTTTGGAGACTGAACTCTTGCATACAGTAGGCCAAGATTCAGGATCAGGAAGAAATGCCTCCTGACTAGCAAAAATTGATCTTCACTGGCAACAACTAGAAGATGGACATCCTCCATCCGACCACAAAATTCAAAAGGGGTACACTATCTTATTTTGAAGTTTTGTGGTGGTGCTAAAGAATAATTTTTATACAAGTCTCAAGAAGAATATGCATAAGAGAAAGAGGGTGACACTGGCTGCCTTGAAATACTGTATAGTGAATGAGAATGACAAAAACCAGTCACCTTCATCAGAAATGCCCTTCAGATGAATGTGGTGCTAGTGTTTTTAATGGCCAGCCACTTTGACAGATATTACTGTGGCAAATGTTTTCTGACCTACTATTTCAACAAACCAGAATGCAAGTAATTGTACACGGTTAGTAAAAGGCATGAACTAAAAGAGAAAGGAGAAAAGCAGGAAGGCAGGAAGAAAGGAATGAAAAAAAGGGAGGGAGGAAAGAGGGAGGGAGGGAGGAAGGACGGAGGGAGGGAGGGAAGGAAGAAGGAAGGGAGGGGAGGGAGGGAGAGAGGAAGGAAGGAAGGAAGGAAGGAGGGAAGGAAGGAAGGAAGGAAGGAAGGAAGGAAGGAAGGAAGGAAGGAAGGAAGGAGGGAAGGAAGGAGGGAATTCCATTTTTACATGTAATACTTTCCTCTGCCTAAATGATAAAATACAAACTTAATCACTTAAATTGACCATAATATGCCCATCCAGACACCTCTCACTCTGTCAGCTAGGGTGGAATATGCACAGGCTCCCTCCCCTGATGGCTGCAGAGCAGTGGAATCTGGGGAGGGAGGGAGGAAGGGAGGAAAGAAGGAAGGAAGAAAGGAAGGAAGGAAGGAAAGAAGGAAGGAAGGAAGGAAGGAAGGAAGGAAGGAAGGAAGGGAGGGAGGGAAGGAGGGAGGGAGGCAGGGAGGGAGGGATTCCATTTTTACATGTAATACTTTTTTCTGCCTAAATGATAAAATACAAACCTGATCGTTTAAACTGACCATAATATGGCTCCAGCTTACCTATCGTACTACTTCCTTATATAAATCCCTGACATCCTTATATAATCTTCTTATTGGGCCCCAGGCACATGTTCTTCCCTCCTGCATTTAGTGTTCACTTCCTCCCATCTGATATGCAATTCTGTTTCCTCTTTATACTGTCTAAATTCTTCCCACCTTTCAAGGTCCAGTTAGAGTCCTACTTCCTCCATGAAGCCTTTCCAGTTACATCAATATACTATTGTCAGTAGACATAGAAAGACTGAGGCAAATACCAAGAAGGGAATCTCTAGATCTATGAAAAGAGCAAGACAGCACAAAAAAAAGAAAAGAAAAACCTACCTCCGTTTAATTTTTCAGTAAACCTCTGTCTTACTCCCCGACTTGGCTGTTTATTTTTTATTAGTTTCACCCATGGACTGCTCCCCAAATTTTATGTGTTGCATTTATTTATTCTGATTACAAAATAATCTGAATACTTTCTGTGTACTCAACTTCTGCCCCTTTTCTCCAAATCTCCATTCTCTGGTCTACCCATTAGGCTAAAATCTGACTTTCCCAGTCCGATATTAGCAGTCTACATAGAACTAGAAATGTAGCCCACATATGGCTCATATGGTGTCACCAAATCATATGGGAAACTTCATAAGCATAAGCCCTACCTTACCAACTAGATATAAATTATTTGTTGGTAGCTCTTTGTGTCTCCCACAGTTTTTAGACAGTGTAATGATAATAATGATATTAATAATAGAATAGAAAGCATTCATCAAGTGCTTGCTATGTCTCAGACACCATGCCAAGAACTTTACAAACATTACATACTTAATTCCCACAAAAAAAAACCTTTGCAATATTATATCTCTGTTTTATACATGAGATAAGAAAACAAAAGCCCAAGAGAAAACAATGCTGATAAGATTTCTAGTTAATAAACATTTGCAATGAATTTAAAAAGAAACAATT
Organism: Nomascus leucogenys; assembly: GCF_006542625.1. Classification (NCBI taxonomy): domain Eukaryota; kingdom Metazoa; phylum Chordata; class Mammalia; order Primates; family Hylobatidae; genus Nomascus; species Nomascus leucogenys. Next base: position 1,804,857 of record NC_044381.1, on the reverse strand, counting down.
CTATTTTTTTCTTTCAGACTCTCAAAGACAATCTATGCAACTCTCTAACTCGTTAGCTCCGTTTTTCAATAAGTTTATAAAATTGTCAGACTGCAAAAAATAAGGCCATTTATTTCACCTAGAAACTTCAAATTTTCTGAAACAGGAAAATTTGTAGAAACTTCCTAAGCCACAAACTATAAAGAAAAATAAGTCTCTAGCCTTACAGGGATCTTCACAAATCTTGTATGTATTGCTTAAGGCTCCATTACTATAGTAAGAGGTTTTTTTTGATATTGAATAGAAAGAAAGCAAGTTTATAAGAAAGTATATTCTCTTTTTCTAGCTAATAATAGCCTTCTTACTGTTGACGAAAAAGTTAGTTTATGGACCTGTACTTTACCTCACGTAAATATTGCACAAACTAACGCCATGACAATATGACGCTAGAGAGAAACATTGGAAAAATATGCAACACTTCATCAGGTTGATTTTTTGACAAAGATAGCCAAGATATCTGATAAGAAAGAGATACCTTTTAGCCATGAAAATTCAATCTTGTCTGTGAAGCTAGATAACTCCTTTCCCCGACTGAATTGGACTGCCTGCCTACCTACAACACATATATCCTTGGCAAAGCATAGCTTTCTTATGTTTGAGAAATACCATTCTTTTTGGCCCATCATAAAGTTTGGGGAAATTGAGGGGTAGAGGACACCCTTATAGCTAACCAGTTCAATTATATCAACATAGTGACCATCACTGGCCTACAATAACACTGGCTTTGCACTTGGTGTTGATTTTATAGTGTTCTTTCTTACCGAGGCCCAAAGGGCTATTGTTAACATATGATTTCACTTACAATACAGATTTCTTCCAGGTACTTCTAGAGATAGTGCCAGTAAATCCTATAAAATCTCACTATCAAGTTATTATGAAAGTAAGAAAGACTAACAAAAAAAGTTCCAAAATAAAAAGTGAATAGCAATTTCAGCAGATGCGTGGTCCTAGCCTACCTCACCGTACCAGTGCACTCTCCTTCCAGAATGTAAGATACACATGCTTAATATTCAGGTTGTTGCTGGAAACATTGAGTCATATTTTGAGGCATGAGCTCAGACCTGACCTAGAATATAATTGTAATTCCCCTCATACTCAGGAGAAGAGAATATGGGTAAAATATGAAGAAAGTCATATCAACAAAAACTCATCTAAATCTTATCCTCCAAGTCCTCACCAAGTCAAAACTCATCATATCAGTTTACTAGATACATTTAAAATCCAATTTCAGATATAGCATCAGCAATGCACAGTGGTGCCCCAGTAATCTTAGTACTTAAGGATAAGTAAGCTATACTTTGGCTCCTCCTCTCTGAACAAATCTGTGTTTATAATAAGTGTACCAAATCTGCCCCAGCAAAGAAACCCAGTATTTCAATCATCTTCCCAACGTGTGTATCAGCAATGGGAACAACCAGTAGTCAATTAGATTTTGTCATAAAGAGATGAAGAGATCCAACGACTATGCCACCATTTGCTTATGTCTGTAGCCTACATTTCCCGACTGCAAAAGAACAACATCTACTTCTTCAGGGTGGCAATGAGCTATTAGTAATGGCAGAAGTATGTAACAAGTATTTCTTACAATAATAAGAATAAATGTTTCAAAGAGAAAGAAATTATATAGATTGTAGGGTTGGCATCAGTGGGTTAAATTTCTACCAGATTTAGAAAGAGTTTTCATGCATGTTACTTCAAATTCAGAATTATCATTTGTTTCAAAGAACTTCTCCAATTGCTGTGTTATTACTAGAATGACCCACTCTTTACAGTTTTCCTGGGACAGTCTTGATTTTAATACTGAAAGTCTCACAAGCTGGGCCTCCAATTAGGGTGAGAAACTTAACCCAATTTTCCTGGAATTGTGTTTTAAATTTTAAATTTAACTTTCAATTTTAAAATTGAAAGTTCCCATCTCCCGGAAATCTCTTCAGTCCATGGAAAACCACGATGGTTGCTCACCTTAGTTGTCACACAGAAAATACAAAATGTTATAGGACTTCATTTTGTCTATCTTCAAAATCAGAACTTCACTGGTAGATTTATATACGTGCATAAGTAATAACAGTACTAGGCAGACATAGAACACTCAATAAATACACTAACATTCATTTCATGGTGTAATCCTCACAATAAGCTTATCAAGAAGACGAACAATATATTTTCCTCATTTTGCAGATGAGAAAACTTAGGGGCAAAAGTTAAGTAACTTTCTGAAAGTCAACTTTTTAATTAGAACATAAGCTACACTTCTATAACAAAGAGACCAAACAATACTGTGACTTAAAAATAACATAATTCTATTGTCTCTTAATTAACAGTATAGAGATAGGCAGGTGGGCTAGGACAGCGAGTAGCTCTGTTCCATGTGATCATTCAGGGACCCAGGTTCCTTCCATGTTGCTCCACCATCCTCGACATTTTGGTCCTTATCCAGTTGGTGCAAGCTAGCTCTCCAGTGCCACATCAGTGTTCCCAACCATAAGACCAAGTAAAGATCAGTGGGGAAGGGTTAGCAATTTTCTTTAAGGAGGTGATACTGATATGTCATATATCACATCCACTTACATTTCATTTAAGAGAACTCAGTGACTTGTCAACACTAGATTCAAGGGGTGGAAAACATGGTCTCAACCTTGACAGTCAAGTGTCCCATTCCATTTTCAAAAGAAGGAAGGGGAAATGATTACTTTGGAACAATTAGTTGTCTCCCGTGATTAAATAGCTGGGGTTTGGCATTGCAGAGATTAGAACCCAAGCCCGTCTGATTCTAAAAACCACACTTCTTCCCTCATGCCTTGCTACCTCTAGACCCAATTTGGTGTGAAGGGGCTGGGGGCAGGAAATATGTCAACCAATGAAAGTGCTTCTCAGAGCTTATCAAAAGAAAAATAAGTCATTCTGAGCACCTAGAGACCATCTCTCCTTCCAACTTATCCTGAAAAAGGCTTAAACAAACTATATCCTTTCACTTAAAATCTGACAGAGCTGTGCCTCCTGAGTGCGAAGTGAAACCCAAGGGCTGTCAATTTTAAAGTGTGATGTTTATACAAAGATATGAGAAGCAGAGAGCACATAGGGTCTGCCAGAGAAATAGCAAAATACTATGGATCGTTTCTCTAGCCAAGTCACTGAAGAACAAGGGGGCAGTGGGCAAAACTATGTGTGTACCCATGAAACAAAGCCAACCAATACCATCAAAAACACTGCACTCCATAAATATTCACAATTATCATTTGACAATATAAATAAACAAATAAATAAAAAGGGAGCCACTTAGGATTTTGCTTCTGCTGGCGACGTTACCTGGAAAGAACATTCCTGATTAGAAAGTGGTTTAGATTACTTTTTAGTTTTTTCAGTTGCTTTTGAAGGTAACATGAACCTCAAGATGGTATTTCACTTTGAGTTTATTCAAGCTTCTGTTGATTCTGGACAAACCTAATTTACGCAAGACAACGCTATCTGTTGTCACTGTTCCTTCATCCTGTTTGGTTTTCTCATTATTCATAGCGGCTTCCAGCTCCTTCCCCTCACTTCAGGCTTATTACTGAGCCCCTTAGAACTTCCGTAACACCAGCTTTGTAGCTTGCTATGAAGAAATGAGGACTCAGTAAGAATGGGCCTGCAAAAGATTCACTCCTTCAGAAACGACAATGAAAACCAGAGGTGAACAACTTTGCTGCTAGAAAAAATATATCAGTAAAGAATCTTTGTTGGCTGTACATTTTTTCATTTAAATTAACATGGGGCTGGGCACGGTGGTGTATGCCTCCAGTCCCAGCCACTTGGGAGGCCAAGGCCGGAGGATTGCCTGAGCCCAGAAGGTCAAGGCTGCAGTGAGCTATGATCGCACCACTGCACTCCAGTCTGGGCAACAGAGTAAAACTGCATCTCTAAAAAATAAATAAATAAATAAATAAACGAGTAAATGATAAAATTAACATGGCTTTATAGAGTCCCATGGGATAAATGTATATTCTTACAGTGTTGTATACATGCGTGCACACACACACAAGAACACTCACCAAGCAGATGAGGAATACAACCACAGAATGGTGAAGATGGAACAACAGCACAGAGGAAACCTGAATGATCACATGGAGTAGAACTGCCCACCCAGCCTCGCCCACTCACCTAACTCTGGGCTGCTATGTGAGAGATACTGCTTTTTTGTTTGGTTGGTTAGTTGTTTGTTTTTGATAGCAAGAGAAAATTAGAACTCTCTGAACCATGCTATTATTAATAGTAGAGAATATTTCTAAGTGGCACACATTCAAATAAAAAATGTGATTCCCTTCAGCAGTGCTTGTGCCTGTCTGGATGAGCTTACGGGTTCTATAAACATCACATACATGTCAGTCATGCCTTCCTCATTCAGAGCCACACAGATTTTTCACACTCACTCTCAAGACCAATGAGATGTATCTTTTAACTGGTCTGTAAATGAAATAAATTTCTCTACCCCATCATCCGTTAAGTTATGGGCTTTTGAAGTGATGGAAAAAGAGAAAGAAATGGTCTCACATCCCTTAAACAAATCTCAAAGGCTCCTAGTTCCTGCATTTTGGGGTTGGAGCAATTTGCTTTTCTCTGAGTGAGGTATTTAAGAATATAAAAATGTCATCCATGCTAATATCTGGGTCTATGTGAAGCACAGGGATGCAGAGGCAGCTTTCTGATCTCGCTTGCTAAAATTAGATTGTGGGTTGTATAAAAACACTGGGCACTCTGCTTGTACCCCTCTGTCCATGCACTGTTATTGACTACTTTCAAAGAAGAAAGCTGACCAGCCATCCAAGAAAAAAAAATAAGAAAAGATGACTAATTTAAATCAGATAAATCAACAAAAGACCAGCCAATAAGTCAATAAAGGCTGACAGTTCCTTTTCTTTGGGTAGGAGCTGGTGTGAGTGCTACTCACATGCACCCCAAACACCCTAATTCACAGTGTTTTTGCAACCCAAGCGTCCCTTCCATCATCTACCAGATAAGGCCTCCTGCGAGGTTCCCCTTCTCTCTGCCTTCCTGAGCGACTAATTCTTAGCTAAGTTTCCTCGCTAGGAGCTAGCCAAAGGAAACTGTGTACATCTTAGATCACAGTAACTTAAGGAGATTTCCCAAGCCAAGTACAAAATCATTATTTATTCCAGAAGAGGCAGGTTAGCATAGTCCAGGTACCTATGGCCAAAGAGCTTTCCTCCTTCCTACTTCCCAGTTCTCACCACTCCTACTTCTCATGCGTTTCTGGGGGAATTTAACCTGCCAACTCTCATACTCAGTGACAGCTGACTCACACAAACCCTTTCCCATTTGAACCATTGGATAGCCAGAAAATCCATGTGAAGATTTTTACTTTTGACCAGCAAATTGCATGTAAATTGGATGCCTAAGGTTTTGAAGGCCACGTAATCTCCCAAGACATTGGAGTTCTATCAACTCCCACATATAATCACTTCCACATATAGTATGTTTTAAAATAAAACGTTCATCTTTATTTTCTAACTGGATTCTAACACATTAGGCAGAAACTATTATCCATCTCCCCATTTTACCCACAAGGTCTCCAAGGTTCTAAGAGGAAAGTAGGCAAACTATGGTCCATGGCCAAATTCAGCCCCACACCTGTTTTGTAAATAAATTTTTACTGAAACACAGCTGCATCCATTTATTTACATTTTGTCTATGCCTGATTTTGCTATGATGCCAGACTTGAGTAGTTGTGCAGAGACCACATAGCCCAAAAAGATGAATATATTTGTGATCTGGCTCTTTACAGAGAAAGCTTGCCAATTCCTGCTCAGAGAGATTATCTAGCTTTCACAAAGTCATTTTGGTAATTTTCCTAAAGGCGATGACACTTAAAAATTTCCAAGAGGCAGTCAAATAATGTCTTTAGTCAAATGATGGCTCTTTCCATTCTGCCACACTGCCTCCCTGTGTCCTAGTCAGTCAACCCTCTAGGGATCCCTGGCTGGGCCAGTAGGAGGACAGGTCAAATCATATTCTAGAGCATCTCACAGAGGAAGCACCCAGGACTGTACAGGACAGACTATACAATGAACAGAAAGTGTCTACCCCATTCTATTGCAAATCTCTTCCTTGCAAGGAGTAGGAAACATGCACACCTCCAAGGCTCTTTAAATTGTTACCCACCATCTTGGGCCACAGGCTTCAGGGACCTTTGCTTGTAGTCCAACCCTTGAAGAAGAGATCTCTCCAGGTGTTCTCAGACACGCCATTACACATTCCGTTCTTAGAACTCTAAGCGTTGGTGTTTGGTGTTTTTACTATTGTTGCTAGTATTGTTGTGGTTTGATTTGGTTGGGTTTTGTGGCTTTTAAGCCTGTTTAGTAATTATCATGCTATTGTCATAGAAAGCTAGTGCCTGCTTATTTAATATCTAGATGATCTTCAAAAGTGGAGAAGGCCAATTGAAATTGAAAACTACTTTTGTAAAAGTCCTAAATGCCTATTATGCATGTACTAGTCCTAAAGTTTGGTGATTGTGTGTATGTTTGAGCGGGGGGGGGGTGTGTGTGTTTGTCTAAGTGTGTGTGTGTGTGTGTGTGTGTGTGTGTGCTTGGGAGGTTTGGGAGTTTTGTTCTGTTTTTCTTTTATGGAGAAGCAAGAAGTGGGGATAGAAAGTACTAGACTAACCAGTTTCAGGATATATCTGCATTCTACTAAATAGCAAAACTTGCCCATTTGATCAAGCCCAGTCACTGAAAGTCATACGCAGTGCTGCAAATTGTTCTGCTACAGACCTTGGAAACACGACTAGAAAATATGTACTAAAGGATACACTGATCTTGAATAATTTCTTTCCTGCATTAGGTACAAACCTATGGTCATTCAGCCTATGGTAAAAGATTTATCAAGTTGCAACTGGTTTGAAAAACTCCAGTGTGTGTGTGTGTGTGTGTGTGTGTGTGTGTGTGTGTGCACGTTAAAATTTTTGTTTTGTTTTATCTTGAAGGTTGTAAGTGGTGTAATATCTTTTCATTTGTTTTCTTTTTCATTTTATGTAGTTAAATTTTTTATTTTATTGGAGTATTTTTAAAGGAAGGCTCTTTGGTTAGTATGGTGACCTGGGAGAGGGAAGGAAAACACAGCCTTTCCAATCACCCTGGGCTATGAATTACCACTAAGAGAGGCTGCTTCATCCAAGTGCTATGTTCTCTGCAAGGGGTTAAAAGTGAAACTGGTACAAAGAGGTACCAGATAAGAGAAAAGCAAACAAGAGTGTAAAGTAGTGGTTCTGTTGTGGCCAGGCTCACCACCCTGTACTTCACCCTCCTCCTTTGCCTTCACTGTTTCCCAATAAACATTATCAAACACACTATCAGAAACAGTACCTCACGCCTCCAGGGAAACAAAAGCACATAGGAACAATCGCTCTACGAATTTGTAACTTGTAAACTGAGCACCTCTCCCAGGAGGCAGGAGGAAAGAATATAGAGATAGATGGTATAAAAGAGCATTTTAGAGATGTGGGAGGAGAAATAACTGCCTACATTGAATAACTGGACTACTAGAAAAAAAGACAACATAAAATAAAGACAAGAAAATATTTGAACAAATAATGGAGATAAATTTCCTGGAAATAAAACAATATTTCTTAAAACCTGAAAATTAAAAAGGCTCTAAAATGCCAAACAGAAGATATAAAGAAAAGGACACCTCTCTCCAGAGGTGAAAACTATCAAAGACAAAGCAAAGTTCTAAAAGCTTCTAGAGAAACAGAGCATATATCACTGATAGAAAACAAGAATCAGATTGTAATTACACATCTCAGCTCTAATACTATGTACAAGAAATCAGTGGGGAAAGATTTTGAAAGTATTGAAAAACGATGTATTTAAAGCCAGATTTTCCTAAGCAACCAAATTGTCATTCAAATCTGAGAACATAATACAACATTTTGGGCACAGAGTCTTCAAAACTTTTTCTACCAAAATTCCGTATAATGATAAGGAAACACATTCAGAAGTACAAGAGATGTGGGGAGAAACGGAGTATCAAATTTCTTGGTAAGATGTGTCATTGTCCAAACAACTTTAAAGGACTAAAGAAAAGAAAAAGTACATCTGTAGTAAACTAGAAATGAAATTCTAGACTATATCAGTATGACAGAGCCGGGAAGACAACAAGCGTAGGAGCACATGTGAATGTGCTTCTCTTGTTAAATTAGTATATAAATGTGTATACTCATAAAATTTAAGTAGTATTAGATATTGATATATTTAAGGAATCAGAGAAAAATAAACATGAATCTGAAGAAGGCAACCACCAAAAGCACAAACATAAGATACCGCTTCCCCTTAGATGACACAGGTTTGAACTGTGCAGGTCCAATTAGACGAGGATTTTTTTGAACTAAACGTAGATCAAAACTACAGCATTCATGGGATATGAAGCCTGTGTACACGGAGGGTTGACTTTTCAAATATGTAGCTTCTGCAGGGCCGACTGGTGGGATTTGAGTAGGCCCAGATTTGGGTATACGTGGAGGATCCTAGAACCAATCATCTGTGTATACCAAGGACGACTGTATATAACTTTCTAACAGACAAAAAAAAAATCCTTCTATCTAATGGAAAACAAGAAAGAATAAAAAAATAAAGAAGATAGAGAATCTGAACCATTTATTCTTTTCAATTTACCTATAAGCTAAATCAAATAATACTTACTCCAAAGTCACGAATACATTCTCTTTAGATTGACTTCTAGTAGTTATCTTTCCTACTTAGGACTTTTAATCCACCTAAAAATCATTCTTGTATATGGGGTGAAGTAAGCATCAGCATTTTATCCACGTGAAAAACATCACTCATTATTGAAAAGGTCATCTTTTCCTTAGTGCTCTGTAGTACCACCTTTATTGTACAATCAAATTACCACGTTTAAGTACTTTCTGGATGTTCTGCTCTGTTTTAGTGGTGTATATCTATCATTGTACCCATATCATACTTCCTTAGTACTGTAGCTATGTAATAAACCTTGACACCTGGTAGAATGAATCCTCCTACTTTGTTCTTATTGAAGATTGTCTTGCCTATTCTTAGACTTTGATTTCCATATACTTTTTAAAATCAGTTTCTACACTGACATATTGCTAGGGATTACATCTGTACAATGTTAAGTCTTTCAATCCAGGAATATAATTTCTCCTCTGACAAAGGAGAAAAGTCATAAGAGTATCTCCACAGATGCAGGAAACGCATTTAATAAAAACTAACATCCATTTATAATTTTAAAATGTTAGCAAACAGGAAATAGAAAGAAACTATTTAATCTGATAGAGTGCCCACCAATAATCTCCAACATCTATTTAGACCTTCTTTAATTTCGCTTAACATTTTTACTTTTCTGAGAAGAGAGATCACAAATCTTTCTTAGCTATATTTCAAGATAGTTGGTGTTTTTGAAAACTGAATATTTTATTTTTATTTTCTAATTAGTTATTAGTGGCATGTACAATGTATAATTAATTTTGTGTACTGATCTTGTACTTGACAATCTCAGTAGATTCAATTATTCGTTTTAATAATTTATCTATGTGTTATTTTGGACTTTCTATGAATAATAAGGGTTATATTTTTATTTCTTCTTTTATAAGCAATTTGTTTTTGTTTTAATTGCAATGGCTAGCCAGGCTCTTCAGTAAAAATGTCAAATAGAAAATGGTAATAGTAGATATATTCATCTTGTTTCTGATATGATTTCAGAAAGGAAAAGAAGCTTTTAGTATTTCACCATGAGTGTAAAGATTATTTGTGAGTGCTCTAGCAGTTAAGGAGTTTCCTTCTATTTCCAACTTGCTAAGATTTTATTATTACAAACAGATGTTAATTTTTATTACATGTGTTTCCTGCATCTATGGAGATTATCTTATGACTTTTTCTCCTTTTTTTTTTGAGACCGTTTCTCTCTTGTTGCCCAGGCTGGAGTACAATGGTGTGATCTCATCTTGCTACAACCTCCGCCTCCAGGGTTCAGGCAATTCTCCTGCCTCAGCCTCCCGTGTAGCTGGGATTACAGGCGCCCGCCACCAGGCCCAGCTAATTTTTTGTGTTTTTAGTAGAGATGGGGTTTCACCATGTTGGCCAGGCTGGTCTCAAACTCCTGACCTCATGTGATCCACCCACCTTGGCCTCCTAAACTGCTAGGATTATAGGCATGAACCACCGCTCCCAGCCTCCTTTATTCTTTCATACAATGAATTAGATTGGTTGATTGTGAATGCTGAACCAAACTTATATTTCTGGCAAAAAAAAAAAAATTGTTCTTGATGTAGTATTCTTCTTAGGTATTGCTGGATTAGGCTTTCTAATACTCATTTCAGATTTTTAAATTTGTATTGATGAATGAGATTAGCCTGTAATTTTACTTTCCTATAATGCCCATGTCAGGAAATGTTATCAAGATTACGAAGGCCTTATAAAATCAGTTAGGTTGGAGAATGCTTTATACCATATGCAGGAGCCAACAGTCACCAAGCCAGGACAGCCTGACAACCTGAGCCTGGGCAAGTAACACCTCAGCCCTGGGGCAAAACTATTGTCAAGCCAAATGTTAGCAGTGAGCACCTGGCCAGATAGGTGCTGTGGGCTAGGGATGTGGGCAAGGGAGCTGGCTGGTACATAGACTGCTGAGCATGCACGCAGACATTTTCTCTCTCCCCATCTGTACGAAAAGTGCCTCACAACCTTCAGAATCACGGTTCTGACCCTTGTATCCCAGGGTTTATTTTGTCACAGAATCCAGCAATTTGCAATTCTTCATGTTCCAGCCCTAAGCGGAGTAAGAAACTTCCAGCAGAGATGATAAAAATGACAAACTCAAAAACTTTCCCAGGTTATCTGCCAAATTGCCGCTGAATTTACTGCTGTATCCACTGCAAACCTCGTTTAGCAAATCTCCAAGTTATTTCATGTTAGTCAAAACAAAGACTGCCTCTTTAATTTTGGGAGAATGTAGGCTGCGGCCCAGCAGAGGGGAGGCCGTGTCTGTAGTTAGCATGCTGTAGCAAAGATCTGCTGTGAAAACTGTAAAATCACTCTTGGTTGGAAATAGAAACCTGCCTTTGAGACCAGTCAGCAATGTTAAGAAATGAAAGTTTATTACTCAATGAACTCACATGTTCAAAGACAATGATTGGCATAAAAACTTTCCATTCTGTTTTAAATACCGTTTTGTGAAAGACAGGATGAAAACAAAGGAGTGACCTTGTTGACAATATTTCTTTAATTTTAACCTCATAGACTCACAGCAACGCTTGCGACACTCTTTATGGTTTCTTCGGCCTATTCTTCTTGGCTAAGGTATTCCCCCTTTATATATCATCTTATTTATGCAGTTACTTCTGAAGTTCCTGGTGACCTTTCCCTAAACTTTTACATTTGACAAAAATAATGAATCAACTACTGAACTCATGTTCAGTAGATAACCAAAATGAGAATCTCTAGAGAATATAGGAATAAAGTCTCTCTTCTATAAAAATGTCTCACCACTACCCTTTGTTAGAGTGAAGACAATAGAATGTTATAGTTCATCATTTAAAAATTGCAAACAGTGAAATTTAACTGGATATTCATGCAGATGAATTGCTAAATGCATAATGCTCCTTTAGGTGACTTCTAGAAGCAGCACTAAATTTATACATCAAGGATGTTTTTAAATTTGTTCAAAATAGATGACCTCAGAATTTTATATAGATTATTACTGAAAAAATATGCCTAGTGTTAATATCTTGTGTAGTTAAGCATTGTGGTGTCTTATCTAAAAATCAAGTAAATTAGTTGTTATAAATGACTGCCTACCTAAAAGCAGAAAGAGACATTTATTACCAAGGAAACATTCATCTCTCGTTCAATTAATGGAATGGGAAATTGCACCTTAAATTTACACATCAGTAAATTATTTTATGGCTTTCAATGAAAATAACTTAATGTTGGACAGAGGAACCGAGTTCTTAGTCTACTATTAATTGACTTGAAGAACAATAATTCTTTTTGCAAATCAAAGAAGCCAGAACCAAAAGGAAATTAGATACTTGAAATACACCAGACTACATCTTAAAATTTTTCAGAAAAGGTTAAAATTATAAGATAAGATTAACATTTTTAAGTGAACTGATACTTGATTTTCCGGATTAAAAAGAAAAAAAAACAGAGTTTTTTCTGGGTTTATTTTTTTCTAATCATTAGAAGAGATTGTGTAAAAATGGTATTGTTTCTTTCTAAGGTAACTGGTAAAACTCATCAAAGAAGTCATTTAATCCAGGAGTTTTCATTGACTGAGAGTTTGAAATTACTAATACAATGTTTTTAATACTCGTAGAAGTCTTCAAACTTTCCAGTTATTTTGATGTGTGGCATTTTTCTAACAGTTTTTTTATTTCATCTAAATTTAGCAACTTGCTTTTCCTAGTAATTTGTCCATTTCATCTAAATGTTTAAATGTATTGCCATAAATTGTTCATAATATTTTATAATGATTAATGGCTAAACGCTACATAGCGAAGTCTCATTTTTCATTTCTAATATCTCTCCTCTCTTGTTGCTCATATCCATGGGTTTATTTATTACCAATTATTCTTTTTTTATTATACTTTAAGTTCTAGGGTACATGTGCACAACATGCAGGTTTCTTACATACATATACATGTGCCATGTTGTTGTGCTGAACACATTAACTTGTCATTTACATTAGGTTTATCTCCTAATGCTGTCCCTCCCCCCTCCTCCCACCCCACCACAGGCCCCAGGGTGTGATGTTCCCCATCCTGTGTCCGAGTGTTCTCATTGTTCAATTCCCACCTGTGAGTGAGAACAGGCGGTATTTGGTTTTCTGTCCTTGCGATGGTTTGCTCAGAATGATGGTTTCCAGCTTCATCCATGTCCCTACAAAGGACATGAACTCATCCTTTTTTATGGCTGCATAGTAGTCCATGGTGTATATGTGCCACATCTTCTTAATCCAGTCTATCATTGATGGACATTTGGGTTGGTCCCAAGTCTTTGCTATTGTGAACAGTGCCACAATAAACATACATGTGCATGTGTCTTTATAGCAGCATGAATTATAATCTCTTAGGTATATACCCAGTAATGGGATGACTGGGTCAAATGGTATTTCTAGTTCTAGATCCCTGAGGAATCGCCTCACTGTCTTCCACAATGGTTGAACTAGTTTACAGTCCCACCAACAGTGTAAAAGTGTTCCTATTTCTCCACATCCTCTCCAGCACCTGTTGTTTCATGACTTTTTAATGATCACCATTCTAACTGGTGTGAGATGGTATCTCACTGTGGTTTTGATTTGCATTTCTCTGATGGCCAGTGATGATAAGCATTTTTCATATGTCTGTTGGCTGCATAAACGTCTTCTTTTGAAAAGTGTCTTCATATCCTTTGCCCACTTGTTGATTGGGGTTGTTTGATTTTTTCTTGTAAATTTGTTGAAGTTTTTTGTAGATTCTGGATATTAGCCCTTTGTCAGATGGGTAGATTGTAAAAATTTTCTCCCATTCTGTAGGTTGCGTGTTCACTCTGATGGTAGCTTCTTTTGCTCTGCAGAAGCTCTTTAGTTTAATTAGATCCCATTTGTCAATTTTGGTTTTTGTTGCCATTGCTTTTTGTGTTTTAGACATGAAGTCCTTGCCCATGCCTATGTCCTGAATGGTATTGCCTAGGTTTTCTTCTAGGTTTTTTATGGTTTTAGGTCTAACATGTAAGTCTTTAATCCATCTTGAACTAATTTTTGCATTAGGTGTGAGGAAGGGATCCAGTTTCAGCTTTCTACATATGGCTAGCCAGTTTTCCCAGCACCATTTATTAAATAGGGAATCCCTTCCCCCATTTCTTGTTTTTGTCAGGTTTGTCAAAGATCAGATGGTTGTAGATGTGTGGTGTTATTTCTGAGCGCTCTGTTCTGTTCCATTGGTCTATATCTCTATTTTGGTACCAGTACCATGGTGTTTTGGTTACTGTAGCCTTGTAGTATCGTTTGAAATCAGGTACTGTGATACCTCCAGCTTTGTTCTTTTGGCTTAGGATTATCTTGGCAATGCGGGCTCTTTTTTGGTTCCATATGAACGTTAAAGTAGTTTTTTCCAATTCTGTGTAGAAAGTCATTGGTAGCTTGATGGGCATGGCATTGAATCTATAAATTACCTTGGGCAGTATGGTCATTTTCACAATATTGATTCTTCCTATCCATGAGCACGGAATGTTCTTCCATTTGTTTGTGTCCTCTTTTATTTCATTGAGCAGTGGTTTGTAGTTCTCCTTCAAAAGGTCCTTCACATCCCTTGTAAGTTGGATTCCTAGGTATTTTATTCTCTTTGAAGCAATTGTGAATGGGAGTTCACTCATGATTTGGCTGTCTGTTATTGGTGTATAGGAATGCTTGTGATTTTTGCACATTGATTTTGTATCCTGAGACTTTGCTGAAGTTGCTTATCAGTTTAAGGAGATTTTGGGCTGAGACTATGGGGTTTTCTAAATATACAATTATGTCATCTGCAAACAGGGACAATTTGACTTCCTCTTTTCCTAATTGAATACCCTTTATTTCCTTCTCCTGCCTGATTGCCCTGGCCAGAACTTCCAACACTATGTTGAATAGGAGTGGTGACAGAGGGCATCCCTGTCTTGTGCCAGTTTTCAAAGGCAATGCTTCCAATTTTTGCCCATTCAGTATGATACTGGCTGTGGGTTTGTCATAAATAGCTCTCATTATTTTGAGATATGTCCCATCAATATCTAGCTTATTGAGAGTTTTTAGCATGAAGGGCTGCTGAATTTTGTTGAAGGCCTTTTCTACCTCTGTTGAGATAATCATGTGGTTTTTGTCATTGGTTCTGTTTATATGATGGATTATGTTTACTGATTTGTGTATGTTGAACCAGCCTTGCATCTCAGGGATGAAGCCAACTTGATCATGGTGGATAAGCTTTTCGATGTGCTGCTGGATTTGGTTTGCCAGTATTTTATTGGCGATTTCTGCGTCAATGTTCATCAGGGATTTTGGTCTAAAATTCTCTTTTTTTATTGTGTCTCTGCCAGGCTTTGGTATCAGGATGATGCTGGCCTCATAAAATGAGTTAGGGATGATTCCTTGTTTTTCTATTTATTGGAATAGCTTCAGAAGGAATGGTACCAGCTCCTCTTTGTACCTCTGGTAAAATTCAGGTGTGCATCCATCTGGTCCTGGACTTTTTTTGGTTGGTAGGCTGTTAATTATTGCCTCAATTTCAGAGCCTGTTATTGGTCTATTCAGAGATTCAACTTCTTCCTGGTTTAGTCTTGGGAGGGTGTATGTGTCTGGGAATTGATCCATTTCTTCTAGATTTTCTAGTTTATTTGCATATAGGTGTTTACAGTATTCTCTGGTGGTACTTTGTATTTCTGTGGGATCGGCGGTGATATCCCCTTTATCATTTTTTATTGCATCTATTTGATTCTTCTCCTTTTCTTTATTAGTCTTCCTAGTGGTCTATCAACTTTGTTGATCTTTTCAAAAAACCAGCTCCTGAGGCCAGGCACAGTGGCTCACGCCTATAATCCCAGCACTTTGGGAAGCCAAGACGGGTGGATCACGAGGTCAGGAGATCGAGACCATTCTGGCTAACATTGTGAAACCCCGTCTCTACTAAAAATACAAAAAATTAGCTGGACGTCGTGGCGGGTGCCTGTAGTCCCAGCTACTTGGGAGGCTGAGGCAGGAGAATGGCATGAACCCGGGAGGCGGAGCTTGCAGTAAGCGCAGATCACACCACTGCACTCTAGCCTGGGTGACAGAGGGAGACACCGTCTCAAAAAAAAAAAAAAAAAAAAAAACACAGCTCCTGGATTCAATGATTTTTTGAAGGGTTTTTTGTGTCTCTATCTCTTTCAGTTCTGCTCTGATCTTAGTTATTTCTTCCCTTCTGCTGGCTTTTGAATATGTTTGCTCTTGCTTCTCTAGTTCTTTTAATTGTGATGTTAGGGTGTCAATTTTAGATCTTTGCTGCTTTCCCTTGTGGGCATTTAGTGCTATAAATTTCCCTCTACACACTGCTTTAAATGAGTCCCAGAGATTCTGGTATGTTGTGTCTTTGTTCTCATTGGTTTCAAAGAACATCTTTATTTCTGCCTTCATTTCGTTATGTGCCCAGTAGTCATTCAGGAGCAGGTTGTTCATTTTCCATGTAGTTGAGCAGTTTTGAGTGAGTTTCTCAATCCTGAGTTCTAGTTTGATTGCACTGTGGTCTGAGAGACAGTTTGTTATAATTTCTGTTCTTTCACATTTGCTGAGGAGTGCTTTACTTTCAACTATGTGGTCAATTTTGGAATAAGTGTGATGTGGTGCTGAGAAGAATGGATATTCTGTTGATTTGGGGTGCAGAGTTCTGTAGATGTCTATTAAGTCCACTTGGTGCAGAGCTGAGTTCAATTCCTGGATATCCTTGTTAACGTTCTGTCTCATTGACCTGTCTAATGTTGACAGTGGGGTGTTAAAGTCTCCCGTGATTATTATGTGGGAGTCTAAGTCTCTTTGTAGGTCTCTAAGGACTTGCTTTATGAATCTGGGTTCTCCTGTATGTGGGTGCATATATATTTAGGATAGTTAGCTCTTCTTGTTGAATTGATCCCTTTACCATTATGTAATGGCCTTCTTTGTCTCTTTTGATCTTTGTTGGTTTAAAGTCTGTTTTATCAGAGACCAGGATTGCAACCACTGCTTTTTTCTTTGCTTTCCATTTGCTTGGTAGATCTTCCTCCATCCCTTTATTTTGAGCCTATGTGTGTCTCTGCACGTGAGATGGGTCTCCTGAATGCAGCACACTGATGGGTCTTGACTCTTTGTCCAATTTGCCAGCCTGTGTCTTTTAATTGGAGCATTTAGCCCATTTACATTTAAGTTTAATATTGTTATGTGTGAATTTGATACAGTCATTATGATGTTAGCTGGTTATTTTGCTCGCTAGTTGATGCAGTTTCTTCCTAGCATTGATGGACTATATAATTTGGCATGTTTTTGCAGTGGCTGGTAATGGTTGTTCCTTTCCATGTTTAGTGCTGCCTTCAGCAGCTCTTGTAAGGCAGGCCTGGTGGTGACAAAATCTCTCAGCATTTGTTTGTCAGTAAAGGATTTTAATTCTCCTTCACTTATGAAGTTTAGTTTGGCTGGATATGAAATTCTGGGTTGAAAATTGTTTCCTTTAAGAATGTTGAATATTGGCCCCCACTCTCTTCTGGCTTGTAGAGTTTCTGCTGAGAGTTTGGCTGTTAGTCTGATGGGCTTCCCTTTGTGGGTAACCTGACCTTTCTCTCTGGCTGCCCTTAACATTTTTTCCTTCATTTCAACTTTGGTGAATCTGACAATTATGTGTCTTGGAGTTGCTCTTCTCGAGGAGAATCTTTGTGGCATCCTCGGTATTCCCTGAATTTGAATGTTGGCCTGCCTTGCTAGGTTGGGGCAGTTGTCCTGGATAATAACCTGCAGAGTGTTTTCCAACTTGGTTCCATTCTCCCCGTCCCTTTCAGGCACACCAATCAGACATAGATTTGCTCTTTTCATATAGTCCCGTATTTCTTGGAGGTTTTGTTCATTTCTTTTTACTCTTTTTTCTCTAAACTTCTCTTCTTGCTTCATTTCATTCATTTGATCTTCCATCACTGATACCCTTTCTTCCACTTGATCAAATCAGCTACTGAAGCTTGTGCATGCGTCATGTACTTCTCGTGCCATGATTTTCAGCTCCATCAGGTCATTTAAGGTCTTCTCTATGCTGTTTATTCTAGTTAGCCATTTGTCTAATCTTTTTTCAAGGTTTTTAGCTTCTTTGCGGTGGGTTTGAACATTCTCCTTTAACTCAGAGAAGTTTGTTATTACCAATCATCTGAAGACTTCTTCTCTCAATTCATCAAAGTCCTTCTCTGTCCAGCTTTGTTCCGTTGCTGGCAAGGAGCTGTGTTCCTTTGGAGGAGGAGAGGCGCTCTGATTCTTAGAATTTTCAGCTTTTCTGCTCTGTTTTTCCCCCCATCTTTGTGGTTTTATCTACCTTTGGTCTTTGAGGATGGTGACATACAGATGGGGTTCCAGTGTGAATGTCCTTCCTGTTAGTTTTCCTTCTAACAGTCAGAACCCTCAGCTGCAGGTCTGTTGGAGTTTGCTGGAGGTCCACTCCAGACCTGTTTGCCTGGGTATCAGCAGTGGAGGCTGTAGAACAGCAAATATTGCAGAACAGCAAATATTGCTGCCTGATCCTTCCTCTGGAAGCTTCATCTCAGAGGGGCACCCGGCTGTATGAGGTGTCAGTTGGCCCCTACTGGGAGATGCCTCCAAGTTAGGCTACTCGGGGGTCAGGGACCCACTTGAGGAGGCAGTCTGTCCGTTCTCAGATCTCAAACTCCTTGCTGGGAGAACCAGTACTCTCTTCAAAGCTGTCAGACAGGGACATTTAAGCCTGCAGAAGTTTCTGCTGCCTTTTGTTCAGCTAGGCCCTGCCCCCAGAGGCAGAGTCTAAAGAGACAGGCAGGCCTCCTCGAGCTGCGGTGGGCTCCACCCAGTTTGAGCTTCCCGGCCACTTTTTTTTACCTACTCAAGCCTCAGGAATGACGGATGCCCCTCCACCAGCCTCGCTGTCACCTTGTAGTTCGATCTCAGACTGCTGTGCTAGCAGTGAGTGAGGCTCCGTGGGCATGGGACCCTCCGAGCCAGGAGCGGGATATAATATCCTGGTGTGCCATTTGCTAAGACCATTGTAAAAGTGCAGTATTAGGGTGGGAGTGTCCTGATTTTCCAGGTACCATCTGTCATGGCTTCCCTTGGCTAGGAAAGGGAATTCCCCGACCCCTTGTGCTTCCCAGGTGAGGTGATGCCCTCCCTGCTTTGGCTCACGCTCTGTGGGCTGCACCCACTGTCTGACAAGCCTCAGTGAGATAAACCCAGTACCTCATTTGGAAATGCAGAAATCCCCCATCTTCTGCGTCACTCACGTGGGGAGCTGTAGACTGGTGCTGTTCCTATTTAGCCATCTTCACCAATTATTCTTCTCAAAGAAACCATGTTGGACTTGAATAACCTCTATTGTAGATTAGAAAAATCTCATTGTTTCTGCTATAATATTTTTTTTCCTTCTGCTTTCCTTGGGTTTAATTTGTTGTTCTTTTCCTAACTTCTTTAGATAGATTCTGAGATAATTTACTTTTGCATTTTACTTCTGTAATACATGCATTTAAGGCAATAAGTTTCCTCTATGCATATATTTAGCTATAAACCACTAGTTATGATGTGCTATATTTTGATTTTATTCAGTCAAAAATATTTTAACTTACATTGTGATTTCTTCTTTAACTCATGAATTATTTACAAGTTGCTTAACTTTTGTCCATTTGTGGATTTTCTATATATCTTTTGTTTACTTGTTTCTTTCTACTGGGTTAAATAATACAGTTCATATAATGTTAATCCTTTGGATGTGTTGATAGTCACTTATTTTATGGCAAAGTATATTGCAATTTTGACGAGTTTTTCATGAGCATTGAGAAAAACATGTAGCTCTTGCAACTCTTGGGTGCAATACAGTATATATTCCTATTAGGTTAAGTTTTCCATTGTTTTGCTCAAATCTTCTGCAGCTGTACTGAATTTCTGTCTATCAGTTACTGAGAAAAAGTATATTAAAAACTTCCTGCTATGATATGGATTGGGCTACTTCTTTTTTAAATTATATTTTTTGCTTTACATATTTTGAATCTAGTTTTTAGATGCATATAAGTTTAAGACTGTTGAATTTTCCTGATGAATAAAACTTTTATCATTATTAATATTCCTCTGTATCCATAGTAATGCTTATAGCTTCAAATAAACTTATGTCTGTATTTTATTAATCCTGCTGTTTAATATTCTAGTCTCTATCCCTGCCTTCTTTTAGATTAAGCAGTTTTATTATTCCACTTTCTCTCTCCATTTTCTTGTTATACATTATTTTTCTATTGTTTTTGTGCTTAAGCTAGAGATTACAATGTATCTTTTGCTTCTTAAAATATTTTACCACTTTCCCAAATGCAAGTACTTTAAAACACTTTAACTCTATTTACTACTCACCTTACATGTATTTTATTGCATATATATATATATACCTATATATGCTCAGATTCTTCAACAAAATACTAACAAGCTATAATACAACTAGGAATATAACAATGCATTGAAAAGATGATACATCATGACCAAGAAGGATTTATTCCTGAGATACAAGGATAGTTCACACTACCAAAAATAATCAATGTAATCCCTTTCAAAATCCCACTAGCATTTTTTTTAGAAATAGAAAAAACAATCCTAAAATTTATGTGGAACCAAAAAAAACTCCTGAATAGCCAAAGAAATCTTGAGAAAAAAGAGTAAAACTGGAGGCTTTAAACTTCCGGATTTCAAAACACTACAAAGGTATAGTAATCAAAATAGTATGATACTGGCATAAAAACAGACATATTGACCAATGGAACAGAATAGAGAGCCCCCAAAAATTCACTCCTATGTAGTCAACTGAACTTTCATAAGGATGCTAAGAATACACAATGGGGAAAAGATAGTCTTTTCAAGAACTGGTACCAAGGAAATGATATAAACCATGCAAATGAATACAATTTGACAATTACCTTGTACCATACATATAAGGAACTAAAAATGGGTTACATATTTAAGACCTAAAACTGTAAACTCCTAAAAGAAAACAAAAGAGGCTTCATGGCATTGGCATTGGCAATGATTTCTTGGATATGACATCAAAAGCACAAGCAATAAAATTAAAAATAGATGAGTGGGATTATCAAACTAAAAAGCTTCTGCAGAGCAACAGAAATAATCAACAACATTAAAAGGCAACATATAGAATGGGAGAAAATATTTGTAAAACCTATATCAAATAAGAGGTTAATAGCCAAAATATATCAGGAACTCCTATAATTCAATAGAATAAAAAATAATAATAAGATTAAAATGGGCAAATAAGGCTGGGTGCAGTGGCTAACACCTGTAATCCCAGCACTTTGGGAGACTGAGATGAGCAGATCACAAGGTCAGGAGTTTGAGACCAGTCTGGCCAATATGGTGAAACCCCATCTCTACTAAAAACACAAAAATTAGCCAGGAAGGATGGCGGGCACCTGCAGTCCCAGCTACTCAGGAGGCTGAGGCAGGAAAATTGCTTGAGCCCAGGAGGCTTGAATAGACACTCCTACCAAAAACAGATATATAAAAGATGCTCAACATCACTAACTGTCAGGGAAATTCAAATCAAAAGCACAATGAGATATCACCTCACACCTATTAGGATGTGATGAAACAATAGATAAAACAAAAGATAACTGTTGGCAACAATGTAGAGAAATTGGAACCCTTGAACGCTGTTGTTGAGGATGTAAAATGTTACATCTATTATAGAAAACAGGCTCCTCAAAAAAATAAAAGTAGAACTACCATATAATCCAGCAATCCCACTTCTGGGTATGTACTCAAAGGAACTGAAATCAAAATCTGGAAGAGATATGTGCATTTCCATGTTTACAGCAACATAATTCAAAATAGCCAAGATATAATAAAAACCTAAATATTCATCAATGGATGAATGGATAAAGAAAATGTGGTATATACCTAACAATGGAATATTAGTCAGCTTTTAAAAAAAAGATATGCCATATGCAACAACATGGATGAACCTGAAGGACATTATGCTAAGTGAAATAAGCCAGTCACAGAAGGAAAAATGCTACATAATTTCACTTATATGAGGCATTTAAAATAGTCCAATTAAGTATATTCATGCATTTTGTCTTTATTTTCCCTTCAATTTTGAGAGACATTTTCAATGAATATAAAATTTTAAGTTGGTGATTATTCTCCTTTAGCACTTTGAATATATGATTCTATTATCCTCTGATTTTCATCATTCCTGTTGAGAAAAAAAGTTTTAGGCCATTGTTTTTCCTTTGATGATAACAGAGTTTTTTACCTTTGCCTGCTAGATTTTTTTCTCTGCCTTTGGTTTTCAGCAGTTTTCTCTAATGTGCCAAGATATCATTTTCTCTTTATTTATCCTGTTAGTGTTCATAGTATTTCTTGAATCTATGGTTTCATATCTTCCATCGGATTTGGAAAGTTTACAGCCTGTGTCTCTTCAAATGTTGCTGCTATTGCATTCCCTGTCTCCTACTGCTAAAATTCTAATTTCAGGTATGTTGTGTCTGTTCATGATGTTTCATATGATTCTTAATTTCTTTTATCTATTTTCTATCTTTTTATCTCTCCGTGTTTTATCTGGGTTGACCTTTCTAACCTATCTTCCAGTTCCCTGAAGTTTTTCTTCAGCTTGATTTAAGTTGCTATTAAATTCATCCATTGCATTCTTAATTTTAAGTACTATATTTTTATCCCTAGAATTTCCATTTAGTTCTCCATCATAATTTCCAAGTTTTTGATGAAATTTTAAATCCTATATTTTAATTCCTTAAAAAATGATTACTTGTGTGATGCCTCCAGCTTTGTTCTTTTGGCTTAGGATTGACTTGGCGATGCGGGCTCTTTTTGGTTCCGTATGAACTTTAAAGTAGTTTTTTCCAATTCCGTGAAGAAAGTCATTGGTAGCTTGATGGGGATGGCATTGAATCTATAAATTACCTTGGGCAGTATGGCCATTTTCACGATATTGATTCTTCCAACCCATGAGCATGGAATGTTCTTCCATTTGTTTGTCTTCTCTTATATTTTGTTGAGCAGTGGTTTGTAGTTCTCCTTGAAGAGGTCCTTCACATCCCTTGTAAGTTGGATTCCTAGGTATTTTATTCTCTTTGAAGCAATTGTGAACGGGAGTTCAGTCATGATTTGGCTCTCTGTTTGTCTGTGATTGGTGTACAAGAATGCTTGTTATTTTTGTACATTGATTTTGTATCCTGAGACTTTGCTGAAGTTGCCAATCAGCTTAAGGAGATTTTGGGCTGAGACGATGGGGTTTTCTAGATATACAATCATGTCATCTGCAAACAGGGACAGTTTGACTTCCTCTTTTCCTAATTGAATACCCTTTATTTCCTTCTCCTGCCTGATTGCTCTGGCCAGAACTTCCAGCACTATGTTGAGTAGGAGTGGTGAGAGAGGGCATCCCTGTCTTGTGCCAGTTTTCAAAGGGAATGCTTCCAGTTTTTGTCCATTCAGTATGATATTGGCTGTGGGTTTGTCGTAAATAGCTCTTATTATTTTGAGATACGTCCCATCAATACCTAATTTATTGAGAGATTTTAGCATGTGTGAATTTTGTCAAAGGCCTTTTCTGCATCTATTGAGATAATCATGAAATACCATTTGACCCAGCCATCCCATTACTGGGTATATACCCAAAGGACTATAAATCATGCTGCTATAAAGACACATGCACACGTATGTTTATTGCGGCACTATTCACAATAGCAAAGGCTTGGAACCAACCCAAATGTCCAACAATGATAGACTGGATTAAGCAAATGTGGCACATATACACCATGGAATACTATGCAGCCATAAAAAATGATGAGTTCGTGTCCTTTGTAGGGACATGGATGAAACTGGAAAACATCATTCTCAGTAAACTATCGTAAGGACAAAAAACCAAACACCGCATGTTCTCACTCATAGGTGGGAATTGAACAATGAGAACTCATGGACAGAGGAAGGGGAACATCACACTCCGGGGACTGTTGTGGGGTGGGGGGAGGGGGGAGGTACAGCATTAGGAGATACACCTAATGCTAAATGACCAGTTAATGGGTGCAGCAAAACAACATGGCACATGGATACATACGTAACAAACCTGCACATTGTGCAAATGTACCCTAAAACCTAAAGTATAATAATAATTAAAAATAATGGTTACTTGCAAGTGTGTGTCTGATAATTCCAACATCTGGATGCCCTAGGAGTCTTTTCTATTGTATATTGTCTCCAGTGATTTATAGACAAGTCTTTTCTACTTTTATACTTGGATATTTTTTGGCTTGAAATTTGAACATTATTTTAAAAATCAAGAGATTATTTGAAACATTGGATATGTTGGCTTCCTAGAGAGGATTTATCTTTTTTTTTGGCAGGCAACCTGGCTGAAACACAAACAATTCCAGATTATCATACTCCAATCAGGGGTTCCTTTTATTCAAAGCTAAGCTTCAGTATCTGTAAGAACTGCTCTATTTTTGATGCACCCTTATTCATATAGTGACTCTATCCCAACCATTTGTGTTTTGACCCACAATTTGTAGCTTATTTGGGCCCCTACACTTTGAAGGGCTCTGAAATTCAACTTTTGGCCTCAACTCATGAGTCTGTTAAAGTCTCTGTTCAGCTTATTATCAGCAAATGAAATGAGCAAATGCCTCTAGGGAAAAATCAGTCCCAAATGCTGGACTCACTGCTCTGAGCCTTCTTTCCCAGATGCTGGCCCGCAGTATCTCAGTGCCTGTCTTATAGATTTACAATGCCTTTAAACAGATTTTTAAAAATATTTCTTCAGCTTTTCTAGTTGCCTTAAGTGGAAAGTCAGTCTAAAACAGCTCATATGCCATTACTAGAAGTCTCCTTAGTGACTTTTTAAGCTTCAATCTCTCAGTCACATCTTTTTAGATATTACCAATCTTTTGAAAGATTTTATAGTTATGATCTCCATTTCTTGTCTGCATAGTCACAACTTAATCCACTCTAATCTGACTTTTGCCTCAAGTATCCACCAAAAAAGATAAAGCTGAAGTCATCAGTGACCTCCGTTTTGGTAAGCCAGTATCTTTATCAGCCTTCTTATCCTTGGACTTCTCAGCAACATTTGTCAATGCTGATATCTCCTTCCTTTCACTTCCTGAAATATTCTCTTTCCCTTTGTTTCCATATTATAATTTTCTCCTTTTGCTGTCTCATTCTTCTCTGCCAAAAAAATAAATGTTGAAATACAGACCTGTTTTTAGATGATCCCATTTATCCAAGCAAATGACTTACCTATTTGCAAAAAACTCATATGTTTTTATGTCCAACTCAGACCTCTCCTTCGTGCTCCAATCCATAAATCCAAGGAGCTACTTGAAGAAACTTCCTTTTGAATCTCATAGTGACACTTCAAAATCAAAAGGTCCAAAATCAAACTTATAATTACCCACAATTTAAAATAGAGGAGAGAAGGTGATGTCAGCCAGATGGCAGAGAAGGAGATCTTGTCTTTCATTCCCCTACCCGCGCACACACACACACACACACACACACACATAAACAACCACGCACAATTAGACAGCTATCCATGAATGAAAATAGCCCTGAAAGAGCTCAGGAGTCAAGTTAAGAAGCTGAAACAGAGTGACATCAGCAAGATGGCAGAATAGGAGGTCTCAGGCTTCACTACCCTCCTCCACAGAAAGTACAACTAGCAACTATTGACAGAGAAGAACACTTTTGTGAAAACCCCAATATTTGGGAATGAGACTGAGACTCCTGCAAGGGCCACAAAACTGAATAAAAAGATTAGAAGAGGAGGAGAAATGGACTTAAACTGCATTACCCCTTCTCCTCCCCAAAGTTGGCACAGCACTACACAAAGAGAATTCCCCTGGGTTTATGGTTTCCATAGTAGAAAAAGAGAACCAGAGGTGGACATCCAGCTTCCCTAGTATGCCAAAATGCTTCCTAGGAAGTTGATTCCAGTCTCACCTTTCCAGAAACACTTGGGATAATGGCAGGGCTAGACCACTTGAAGTCAGGTAGAAAC
This sequence comes from Nomascus leucogenys, assembly GCF_006542625.1. Taxonomy (NCBI): domain Eukaryota; kingdom Metazoa; phylum Chordata; class Mammalia; order Primates; family Hylobatidae; genus Nomascus; species Nomascus leucogenys. The sequence goes on along the minus strand of NC_044381.1, from coordinate 1,779,044 downwards.
AAAGAAAGGAGGCAGAGCTCACAGTGGCCAGCAATCAGATCTTGGTGGTAACTGTGTTCTTTTGATGATAGCTCTCACTCAGAGATACCAACCAACAGCATAGCCACTCACAATGCTAAGCTGATTATTCTCAAAAGCATGGAGGAAAGTCCAACCTGGCTTGAGTCCCTAAGTGGCCAGCTTCCATGCCCAGCCTCAGAGCCCATCCCACAGCCCGGCCTAGGCAGAGAGTTACCTGCTTCCATACATTTCTTTTCTTTTTTTTTTTTTTGAGACAGACTCTCGCTCTTTCACCCAAGTGGGAGTGAGTGCAGTGGCGCGATCTCAGTTCACTGCAAGCTCTGCCTCCCGGGTTCACGCCATTCTCCCACCTCAGCCTCCCGAGTAGCTGGGACTACAGGCACCCACCACCACGCCCGGTTTTTTTTTTTTTAATTGTATTTTTAGTAGAGATGGGGTTTCACTGTGTTAACCAGGATGCTCTCGATCTCCTGACCTCGTGATCCACCCGCCTCGTGATTCACCCATCCCAAAGTGCAGGGATTACAGGCGTGAGCCATCGCGCCCGGCCCACACATTTCACCAGAGTTTAGCAGCTGACCTGCTCAACCCAGGAGTTTAAACAGCGACACTACCCACCCACAGATCCCAGCCCAGCAGGGATTCGCCTACCACTACACATTACAGCAGAGAGCAGGGGTTAGAACTACCAACACAAGAGTTCAAACAGCAGCTCTGCCCAGCCTCAGAGCCTACTCTAAGGCCCCATCCAGTCAAGGGGATGCCTAGCCTTGTGCATTTTGGCAGAGCTTAAGGGCTGGACTTGCCTGACTCAAGAGTCCAGGCAGTGGATGGCACTAGCCTCAGAGACTACCTTAATCCCTAGGATAGAGACAAGCCTCAACTGTACATTTCTATGTATCCTGCTTGGTCCCATCTGTCCCAGGCAGTGACTTGCCTAACCTCAGAGCTCTCTACAGACTTGTCCAACTGCAGGACTCACATAGTGATACCATCTAGCCAGAGAATCCACTCTGCAACCCAGACAGATCAGAGGCAATCACAGTGTCCAGCCAACAGTCCCACCTGATTACAGAGCCTACCTAGTGGTCTTTTCAGGCAGTGGAGCCCAGTCAGCTGCCCCACCTGAACTCAGAGTGAAAGTGGCAGCCCAGCCAACTAGTAACTTCTGTCTAACTGAGGTCACTACCAGCTGGCCCATCTAGAATCACAAGCTGGACTAAATAGTAAGGGCCTATCCTTGCAAGGAACACTGAAAAGAGCCAGGATAAATAGCTATCTCCTCAAATGTGCAGACGGCAACACAAGGACACAAGAATTATAAAGAACCAGGGAATTGCCTGGGTGCAGTGGCTCATGCCTGTAATCCTAGCACTTTGGAAGGCCGAGGCGGGTGGATCACTTGAGGTCAGGAGTTCAAAACCAGCCTGTCCAACACATTGGTTGGACAAAAAAAAAAAAAAATAGTTCAAAACCAGCCTGTCCAACACAGTGGTTGGACAAAAAAAAAAAAAAAAAAATAGCTGGGCATGGTGGTGGACACCTGTAATTCCAGCTACTTGGGAGGCTGAGACAGGAGAATCACTTGAACCTGGGAGGCAGAGGTTACAGTGAGCCGAGATCATGCCATTGCACTCCAGCCTCGGCGACAGAGTGAGACTCTGTCTCAAAAAAAAAAAAAAAAAAAAAAAACCAGGGAATTATGACATCATCAAAATATCAAAAGAAACTCTGAGAACTCCAATAATGGACCCTAAAGAAATGAAGATCTATGAAATGACAGTCAAAGAATTCAAAATAATCCTATTAAAGAAATTCAGTGACCTATGAGAATATATGGATAGAAAATTAAATGAAATTTTAAAACAATGTACAAACAAAATGAGAACTTTTATAAAGAAATAGAAACAGTTTTAGAAAATAGAAATCCTAAAGATGAAGAATACAATGACTAACTGAAAAATTTAATAAAAGGCTTCAATCACAGACTTAATCAGAAGAAACAATCAGTGAGCCCAAAGAAAGAACATCTAAAATTGTCCAGTCAGAGGAGCAAAAAGAAAAAAAAAGAATTTAAAAGAATGAAGAAAGCCTATGGGAATTATGAGACACCATCAAGAAAACTAAGAATCACACAATAAAAGTTAAGGAAGGAGAGAGGAAAGGGGGAAGAAATCAAATTTAAGAAAATAATGGCTGAAAGCAGCTCACATTTGGGGATAGATACCAACATTCAGGTACGGGAAGTCCAGAGCTCTCCAATCAAATTCAAATCAAAGAGGGTGGGGCACAGTGGCTCACGCCTATAATCTCCGCACTTTGGGAGGCCGAGGCAGGTGGATCTCTTGGGGCCAGGAGTTCGAGACCATCCTGGCCAACATAGGGAAACCCCATCTCTACTGAAAATACAAAAATTAGCTGGGTGTCATGGTGCATGCCTGTGGTCTCAGATACTTGAGCAGCTGAGGCATGGGAATCACTTGAACTCAGGAGGTGGAGGTCGCAGTGAGCCAAGCTTATGCACTACACTGCAGCCCAGTCAACAAAGCAAGACTTCATCTCAAAAAAAAAAAAAACCAACTCAAAGAGGAGTTCACAAAGACACATAATAATCAAAATATCAAAATTAAAAGACAAACAAAAATCCTGACAACAGCAAGACATAATAAGCACATTTACATATAAGGAAATTCTAATACGACTATCAGCAGATTTCTCAGGAGAAATCCTGCAGGCCAGGAGGAAGTGAAATAGTATATTTAAAGTACTGAAGGAAAAAATAACACTGCCAACGAAGAACTCTTTACCAGGCAAAGCTGTCCTTCAGAAATAAAGGAGAAATAAAAACTTTCCCAAACAAACAAAAGTTAAGGGAATTCTTAAACACCAGGCCCACATTACAGAAAATGCTTAAGGGAATTCTTTACACTGAAATGAAAAGGCACACTAATTAATAACATAAAACACATGATAGCACAAAACTCAATGATATAAGTAATACAGAGACATATTCAGAACACCTTAGGGCTGTAATTGTGGTGTATATAGCAATTTTAACTCTAGTATGAGGGTTAAGAAACAAAGCTATTAAAAAACAACTACAGCTAAAATGAATTGCTAAGGTATAAAAATTATAAAACGATGTAAATTTTGATATCAGATATATAAAACATGGAGGGGGAGTAAAAGTGCATTGTTTTATACACTCAAAATTAACGTGTTATCTGCTTGAAATAGCCTGTTATAAGTGTAAGATGTTTTCAGTAAGCTTCATGGTAACCACAAGGCAAAGATATATAGTACATGTAAAAAACATAAATAGAAATAATTCAAAGTATACCACTACAGAAAATTGCCAAATTACAACAAAAGACAGCCAGAGTGGAAGAAAGAAACAAATTATCTAGAAACAACCAGAAAACAAATTACAAAATGGCAGTAGTAAGTCCTTAGCTATCAATAATTACTTTGAATATAAGTGGATTAAATTTTCCAGTAAAAAGATATAGAGTGCCTGAATGGATTTACTTAAAGACCCAATTATACGCTGTCTACAAGAGACTCACCTCAGTTTTTAGGACATACATAACTAGAAGTGAAGAGATAGAAAAAGAGAGTCCACGCAAATGGGAACCAAAAGAAAGCCAACTTGGCTATAGAGATATCAGACAAAACAGACAGTAAGCCGAAAACTGTAAAAGGAGATAAAGAAGGTCATTATATAATTATTTTGTGGTCAATTCACCAAAAGAATATAAAAATTTTAAATATATTTGCACCCAACATTGGAGCATTTAAATATATAATGCAAACATTAAAAGATATGAAGGGAGAAATAGATTCCAACACAATAAAAGCAGAGACTTTAGTACTCTACTTCTGACAATGAGCAAATCTTCCAAACAGAAAAATCAATACAGAAACATTGTACTGGAACTATACTTTAGTCCAAATGAACCTAACAGACATATATACACCATATTCTATCTAACAGCAACAGAATACACATTCTTCTCAAGTGCACATGAAATATTTTCCAGGATAGATTACATGTCACAAAACAAGTCTGAACAAATTTAAAAGGACTAAAATCATATTAACTATCTTTTCTGATCACAATGGTATGAAACTAGAAATCAAGAACAGGAGAAATCTTGGAAAATTGGCAAATACATGAAAATTTAACAACATTACCCTGAATAATCAATGGGTCAAAGAAGAACTCAAAAGGGAAATTTTAAAAATGTCTTGACATAAGTGTATGTTCTAGATCCCAGGAGAAAGAACTGGAAAAGTTGCTGCCAGAGAAAGGATATAGGACTGAAGCAAACCTCCCTTTAGGGAGAAGGGAAAAAGTTCTCAACTCAAGTATATAAAGAGGTCAGTGTTTCTGGGGTAAATACATTATCCTTTCCCAGAACTGCAGAGAAGAGGAGGAAAGGGATGGGATAGGCATCTGTTAAAATGGTAGTAGGAGCAGCTTGGTAAGATGGCACCTGAAATTAATTTATCTGAGGGGGCTTGGAGTGAGATAGCATGACAGTTCAGTAAGGAAAGAACAGTGCTCACGCATACTAAAAAAAAACAGTCTTCAGACAAATGAAAATGAAAATACAACATACCAAAACTTACAGGGTACAGCAAAAGCAGTTCTAAAAGGGAAATTTTTGGCAAGAAAAAAGTCTTCGTTGAAAAATAAGAAAGATCTTAAATAAGTAACCTAATTATACACCTCAGGAAACTAGAAAAAGAAGAACATATTAAGCCCAAAGTTAGCAGAAGGGAGGAAATAAAGATCAGAGCAGAAATAAATGAAATAGAGAGTATAAAAACAATAGACAAGGTCAACAACCCTAAGAGTTGGATTTTTGAAAAGATAAACAAAATAGACAAACCTTTATCTAGACTAAGAAAAAAGAGAGAAGACTCAAATAAAATTAGAAGTGAAAGAGGAGACATTACAGGTGATAGCATACAAATACAAAGGATCATAAGAGATTACTATGAACAACTATAGGCCAACAAGTTGGATAACCTAGAAGAAATGGATAAATTCCTAGACACAAACAACCCCCACAAGACTGAATCAAAAAACGGAAAACCTGAACAGATCATAATGAGTGAAAAGACTGAATCAGTAATAAAAGTTCTCCCACCAAAGAAAAGACCAGGACCTGATGGCTTCACTGCTGAACTCTACCATACATTTAAAGAAGAACAATACCAAACTTTCTCAAGTTCTTCTTTAAAAAATTGAAGAGAGGGGAATAGTTCCAGACTCTTTTTACAAGGGCAGAATTACCCTGAACTTATCAAAGCCAGACAAGGACTTTAGAAGACAAGAAAATTATAGGTTAATATCCTTTTTGATATTGATGTAAAAATATGATATAGATGCAAAAATCCTGAGTAAAATAATACCAAACTGAACTCAAAAATACATTAAAAGGATTATTCACCATGATCAAGTGGGATTTATCCTAAGATGTAAGAATTAACCTGTGCAAATCAATACAAGAGATATATCACGTTAACAATGAACAAAAACCATGCAATCATCCCATTAGATGCAGAAAAAAGCATTTGACAAAATTCAACATCTTTCCATGATTAAAAACTTTCACCAAATTAGGTATAGAAGGACAATACCTCAACATAATAAAGACCATATATGAGAAGCCCACAACTAACATTATACTCAATAGTAAAAAATTGAAAGTCTTTCCTCTACGATCTCAAACAAGACAAGGACATCTACTCTCACCATTTCTATTCAATATAGTAAAAAGTCCTTCCAGAGCAACTAGTTAAGAGAAAGAAATAAAAGTCATCTAAATAGGAAAGAAAGACGTGAAATTAGCACTGTGTGCTTATGACATGATCTTACGTATAGAAAACCCTATAGACTCCACCAAAAAAGTGTTAGAACAAATAAATGAATATAGTAAAGTTGCAGGATACAAAATCAACATGCAAAAATCAGTAGCGTTTCTATACAATAACAACAAAATTTACAGAAATGAAATTAAGTGGACAATCCCATTTATAATAGCTACAAAAAAAAATAAAATAGGAGTAAACTTAACCAAGGGTATGAAAGATCTATACACTGAAAATTATAAAATGTTGATGAAATAAATTGCAGAAAACACAAATAAATTGAAAGACATCCTGTGTTCATAGATTAGAATAATTAATATTGTTAAAAAATATTCATACTACCCAAAAAGATCTACAGATTCAATGCAGTTCCTATCAAAATTCTATCATTATTTTTCATAGAAATAGAAAAGCAATTTTAAAATTCGTATGGAACCACAAAAATACCTGAATAGCTAAGACACTTATGAGCAAAAATCATAAAGCTGAACCATCACACTACTTCATTTCAAACTATGCTATGAAGCTGTAGTAACCAAACCAGCATAATACTGGAGGGAAAAAAAAAGGCACATCATCAAATGGAACAGAATAGGGAACCCAGATATCAACCACACATGTATGGCCAATTGATTTTCAACAAAGCTGCCAAGAACACACAATGGAAAAAGGATAGTCTCTTCAACATATGGTTTTGGAAAAACTGGGTATTCACATGCAGAAGAATGAAAATAGCCCTTTATCCCACACCATATACAAAAATCAACTCGAAATGAACTGAAGACTTAACAAGAACAGAAACTGTAGAAGTATGGGGAAACTATACAACATTGGACTGGGCAATGAGTTTTTGGATTTGACCTCAAAAGCACAGATAACAAAAACAAAAATAGGCAAATGGGTTTGCATTCAACTAAAAAGCTTCTGCACAGCATTGGAAACAATTAACAATGTACAAAGGCAACCTAAGGATTGGGAGAAAATATTTGCATCCATATATCCAATAAGGGGTTAATATCCAAAATATGTAAGGAATTCAAACAACTCAATAGCAAGAAAACAAAAAACGCAAGTTAAAAATGGGCAAGACAAGGTAATTTATAGATTCAGTGCCATCCCCATCAAGCTACCAATGACTTTCTTCACAAAATGGGAAAAAACTACTTTAAAGTTCATATAGAACCAAAAAAGAGCCTGCATCACCAAGTCAATCCTAAGCCAAAAGAACAAAGCTGGAAGGCATCATGCTACCTGACTTCAAACTATACTACAAGGCTACAGTAACCAAAACAGCATGGTACTGGTACCAAAACAGAGATATAGATCAAAAAACCAAACATCACATGTTCTCACTCATAGGTGGGAATTGAACAATGAGAACACCTGGACACAGGAAGGGGGACATCACACACTGGGGCCTGTTGTGGGGTAGCGGGAGGGGGGAGGGATAGCGTTAGGAGATATACCTAATGTAAATGACGAGTTAATGGGTGCAGCACACCAACATGGCCCATGTATACATATGTAACAAACCTGCACATTGTGCACAGGTACCCTAGAACTTAAAGTATAATTAAAAAAAAATTAAATTAAAAAATAAAAGATAAAAATGAGCAAGAGGCCTGAATAGACATTTCTCAAAAGAAGACATAAAATGGCTAACAGCTATATATTTTTAAATGCTCAACATCATCATTCATTAAAGAAATGCAACTTAAAACTGTAATGAAATATCATCTCACCTGTTAGATTGGCTATTATCAAAAAAAGACAAAAGATAACAAGTGTTAGCAAGGATATAGAAAATACTATACACTGTTAAAGGGAATGTAAATTAGTACAGCAGTCCTCCCTTATCCATAGTTTCACTTACCTGCCGTACAGTACAATAAGATATTTTGAGAAAGACCGCACTCAGGTAACTTTTATTATAGTACATTGTAATTGTTCTGTTTTATCATTAGTTGTTGTTAATTTCTTACTTTGCCTAACTTGTAAATTAAACTTTATCGTAGGTATGTATGTATAGGAAAAACATAGTATTTTTAGGGAGGGAAAAATACTAGACAACCCATATAGGGTTCAGTACTATCCGTGATTTCAGGCATCCATTGAGTGTCTTGCATCTCCCTCAGACAAGGCAGGGGACTACTGTATAGCCATTATGGAAAACTGTAGGGCGTTTCCTCAAAAAACCAAAAGTAGGATTACCATGTGATCTGGCAATCCCACTTTTGGGTATTTACCCAAAAGATTTGAAATTGGTTTGTAAAGGAGATGTCTGCACTCACATCCTCATTGCAGTACTGTTCACGATACATAAGTTATGGAACCAACTTAAGTGTCTATCAACAGCTGAATTGATAAAGAAAATGTGGCATGTTTACACAATGGAATAGTATTCAGCCTTAAAAAGGAAATTCTGTCATTTGCAACAACATAGATTGAAATGGAGAGCAGTATGCTAAGTGAAATAAGTGGATAGAGAAAGACAAATACTACATGTTCTCACTTGTATGTGGACTCCAAAACAATTGAAGTCATAGAAGCAGAGAGCAGAATGTGGCTACAAATGCTAGGGCATGGGGCAATGGGTAGATGATGGCCAAAGAGTACAAAACCTCAGTTAGACGTGAGGAATTTTTTTTAGTTCTATTGTGCAGCATGGTGAATATAGTTAATAACAGAGTACTGTACATTTTAAAATTGCTAAGAGAGCAAATTTCAATTGTTTTCACCATAAAAAATTGTTACATATTTGAGGTGATGGATATATTAACTAGCTTGATTTAATTATTTACATTGTGTACATATATCATCACTTTGTAGCCCATAAATGTATACAATTATAAATTGTCAATTTATAATTTTTTAAAGTCTTATTAAGAGAAATACAGTTAAGCATCCCCAAAATTAGGGACTTTAGGTTCTACTCCATCACGATCTGTTGCCCAGCTAGAAAACAAGGATGATATTTACCTACAGCCATGGCTATTTGAAGATGAATTTCAAATGCATCAGGAAAATAAAAGAATCTATGTTAGTTCCTATGACTTAGTTAGGCATGAGGAGGTTATTGCAGCAGCCCAGGACAAAAAAGAAAAAAAAAATTTACAGTACAAGCATCCATGTAATGCAAGGAGAACTAGTTCAGAAACTTAGCAAGGTAAGTGCAGTATAGTAACCTCTCAATCTGTGAGTGAGCAATGATGAGTGGGTTAAACATAGAGCAGGAATCACTGTCCTCACTCTGCAAAGATCTACATAAACAGGCAGGAAAGCAGGTAGGTTCAGGCAGTAGGTCTGAGATATCTGTAAGATGTTCAAGTAGAGATACCAAGTAGACACATCTGTGGATCTGGAGCTCAGATGAGAGGTCTGGGCTATTGGTAAGGCTTTTTTAATATACTAGGTGATTCTAATATGCAGACAACATAGAGGTTTAGTAAATGAGGAGACTCCTGCAAAGGAGAACTAGAAAGAACAACCTTATAAGGGGAATAATGAGCATGCATTGAGGGGGTCACAGAAACAAGAGAGCGTGTCAAGAAGGAGAAGGCCCCACTGTGTCAAATTATCCTCAGAAGTTAAATAAGAGGCTGAGTGCAGTGGCTCACACCTATAATCCCAACACTTTGGGATGCCAAGGCAGGAGGATTGCTTGAGGACAGGAATTCCAGACTAGTCTGAGGAACATAGCAAGACTCCATCAGAAATAAAAGAAAAGAAAAGAAAAAAAAGAAAAGAAAAGAAAAGAGAGGGGAGGGGAGGGGAGGGGAGGGGAGGGGAGGGGAGAGGAGAGGAGAGGAGAGGAGAGGAGAGGAGAGGAGAGGAGAGGAGAGAAGAGAGAAGAGAGAAGAGAAGCGAAGCGAAAAGAAAAGAAAAGAAAGAATTGAGACAGAGTCTCACTCTGTCTCCCAGGCTGGAGTGTAGTGACATGATCATGGCTCACTGCAGCCTCAATCTCTGCAGGTTCAAGCCATCCTTATGCCTCAGCCTCCCAGGTGTCTGGGACTACATGCATGCACCACCATCCCCAGCTAATTTTTGTATTTTTTGTAGAGACAGGGTTTCGTCATGTTGCCCAGGCTCAACATTTCTTTTAATTAGCTGGGAGTGGTGCATGCCTATAGTCCCAGCTACTTGGGAGGCTGAAGTACGAGGATCGCTTGAGCCCAAACGGTCAAGGATGCAGTGAGCTATGATCACACCACTGCACTTCAATCTGGTCAAGAGGGTGAGACCTTGTCTCTAAAAGATGAAAATAACATAAAATAAAACAAGTTAAATAAGATGAGAATGGAGAAATGGTTACTGGATTTGGAAATATGGTAGTTGTTGGTAACTCAGGCAGAGTTTCCGTCCTGGCTTTAAAGGATCTGGAGTGCTGGGAAGGTTATCCAGAGATCTTCTTAATGACCAAACCTGGGCTGCAAGTTAGACTTGATACCAAGACCTCTGCGTAGTCCAACTAAGCTCCAATCCTAACTAAGCTCAGACTTGGTACCAGACCTGGGGTAGGGCAGAGGGTGTCTCCTCAAATATGAGAGAAGACTGAAAAAACAAGGAACTATGCAAGTGAACAGGCTTAGAAGAGCACATATACAAACTGGCATCACTGCTGATCAATTTTTCATGGCAATGGAATTGAAACAAAATCATTCAACCCAAAATGGCATTTATGGACTCGTTTATTAATTCAACAAATATTTCGAGCTCTGAGTAACTGATAGAATAGAGTCAAGTTCCCAGATACAGCAAATAAATATACAGGATGCCTAATTAAACTTGAATTTCAGATAAAGAAGGAATTTTTTTTAGTATTTGGAACATATACTAAAATTTTTTGTTGTGTATCTGCATTCAAAGTTAACTGAGTGTCCTGTATTTTACTGAGCAATCCTGGACTAGAGGGTGCTATATTTTATTGGGCAATCATAGAGTAGAAGGAAGGAAAGACACACACTCTTTCATCATGGACCTTAGTAAATTAACACAATTAGTTCCCAGTGAATTTGAATTTTCCCAGCACTCCAGGGCATACAGGACTTTGTAACAATAGAGAACAAAATAAGTGGATCCTGAGACATTAGTGAGCAGGTATGCAGGTCACCCAGCCAGTGAGGGATACTCACAACCAGGCTTATCTCAAATAGCCTTTGACATTTCCTCTTTGTATTAACAATATTTTCTTATTTTCCGTATTCTTGATGTTCGGGCATCTGCTTTCTGGCTGCCTGGCAGGCACTATCTTCTCAGGGTTAGCTAATTCCTGGAGACAACAAGCAACTTGCCTGCCAGTGTGCCTTTCATTTGCAAATTCACCAAACACACAGCACGTAATTTAAAACTGATTGATTAGCAGCAGGTTATCAGCTTCTCTGAGACTAATCAGCTTTCTCTTTGAGACCATTTGCTCTAAGGCTGTGGTTCTTAACGTGCTATCCCCAGACCAGCAACATCAGTATCCCCCAGAAAAACCTGTTAGAAAGGCACACTCTTCACCCCACCCTAGACCTACCGAGTTAGAAACTCCGAGGATAGGGCCCAGCCATCTGTGCTTTAACAACTCTCCAGGTGATTCTGATGTATGCTAAAGTTTGAGAACAGTTGCCTAAAGTGTGCTTAGGTCATACACTAAGGATATTTACATTTGCACTTTTATCCCACAATACTTGGGAACTTTGTTTTTTAACTGGTTTCCTGTATTCACTCTAAGAGGAAAGTCTTAGCTTGTTCAGCTGCTATAACAAAATATCATAAATTGGATGGCTTATAAACAACAGAAATGTATTTCTTACAGTTCTGGAGGCTGGGAAGTCCAAGATCAAGGCTCCAGCAAATTCAATGTCTGGTAAGGGTCAGCTTCCTGGCTCATAGACAACTGTCTTTTTGCTGTCTCCTCACATGGAGGAAGGAGAAGGGGTGAACAAGCTCTCAGGGGCCTCTTTTATAAGTGCACTAATCCCACTGGTGAGGGTTCTATGACGTTGGAGGTTAGGATTTCAACACATGAACTGGAGAGGGACACAAACATTCAGACCACAGCAAGGGATTGTCTAGGGAAATCCTAGGGATGGTGGTAGAGAGAGAGTCACTACGCCTTGTGTTCTAGAATGTCTGTAACAAACTCATTACTCCGTCAGTATTCAAAGACCTCCTATGGTGCCTAGAGCTCAAATCAATAAAATCCCACAAAATAAACAAAACACCAACAGTAAAAATGCCATTCTCGCAACTTAATTGGGGAAAGCCATGATATATTCAAAAATTTAAAATCAGATTCCTGTATTCTTAATCAGGGGGCTTTCTCCTTTTAAGCCTATTCATTGCCATGCCTCTAACTTTGACCCAAATATGGCTACTTTCTCTCAAGACTTTGAGCTTCTGAGAACAGCAACCAGGACTTGTTTTTCTTTGAATTTTTGCACCAAAAACAGTGCCTGGCTCATAACTGGTGCTCAGTAAGTGACTCTCAAACCTAATTGCACCCGCCAGTCACCAGTTCACACAGATGTTCCACAGCCTGTTGTAAATCAAACCATGAAATTAGCATTATTTAAACCCACATTTACCTTTGGTTACTTTCTATCCCTGGGGAAGGAAGTTACTGTAGAATTCACAATATAACTTGGGGAGAAGACTATTTCTTCATAAGACACAAGTGAAGCTCTGGCCAAAAATCTTGATTTATTGGGCACTGCTAGAATCTGATCACTACATATTTATAGCAGTAGCTAAAGATAAGTGCATTCAGGAAAGTGCTACTGAAATGTGTTTCCTTCATTTCCTTGACAGCAAAAGGAAGCAATGAATGCTTTAAATCACAGAAAATATTTAGAATATGAAAGACAAATGGAAGTCACATCTTCCTCAACTTACAGAACAGCCAGTATTTTACAAGGTTCACCAAGAGTTTGTGGGAAACTTTGATCTCTCTTCTCTGCTTCTAGAAGAATCCATGAAGCCCCCATTTGTTTACCAGGCTCTGACAGGGAGTCATCACTAAAGAGGAAAACTTAGTACCAAATGGATAGACGTTTCATAGAGGAAAACTTAGTACCAAATGGATAGCCGTTTCATACCTCTCTCATTGTTCTAAGACCTAAAAGGTATTTTGAAAGGACCCAGCCGCAAGTCAACTCTGTTCCCCTACTTCACCCTCACTCCAACCCTTGAAACTATGAATGTTAAAACAACTTTATTCTGAGTTCTACTCCTTTTAATATTTTTATGACAAAAAATTCAAACAGTATAGAATTATATAAGAAGAAAACCCAGGACCCATCACCGTCAGTTCCTACACTCAGAATAATCACTATTCACAGTTAGAACGTATCCCTCCAAATTTTTTATACACATTTACTTGTGTGTATATGACATTTTCATACATTGTACAGTTATATGCATATTTTTCCAATGCTATTATACTCACATCTCTATCATTCTTTTTCCTCTCCCACATCAACTACTCACTAATTCAGACTTCAGACTGCCTAGACTTCCTTTTTAAAATCCTTGTAAAATATTGTTTTGAAGAACTAAAACAAAAGATAAGACATATATGAACACGCATGAAAATTTCTAATGAAGAAGTATATGAAATAAAAAGAAAATATTTTCCTTCAACCATCTTTCCCATGCCCCTCAGAAGTAACTACTGTTAATAGTTTGAGGTGTATCCTTCAGTCCTTTTTGCGTATTCCTAGGCATTTTCAACATAAATTGGATAAGACTGGAACTTGCCTTTTACATTTAATAATATGTCCTACAGATTTTTCTACTTTAATACATACAGAACCGTGTTCTTTTCATCTCTATATTGTAATCCAAAGGACGTATGTACTACAATTTAACCATTTTGGCTGTTTCTAATATTTTACTCATACAAATAGTCTTCTGCAAGCCATTTAAAATGAATACTTTTCTATATTTATTTTTGTCCACATATGTGGGTGTCAGTGTATGAGTTGTTCTGTAGGATAAGTTCATTAAATGGATTTTAAATCTTAATAGGCCTGGTCTAGTTTAGCTCCAAAAAGGATACGTACCAGTTTACAGTTCTATAAACTATATATGAGATTCCTATTTCCCCCAAACTGTCAAGATCTGATAGACATTTGATAGACATCCGATTGCTGCTTCTAATTTACGTCTCTCGTGAGTTGTTGGTTTGTAAGAGTTATTATGTCAGTTCATTGTATCACATAAAGAACCCTCTGGAGATTTTTGTTGAGATTTTAAAGCTTATTTTGTGCAGAATAAATACCTTTTGGTGTTCTCATCTAAAAAATGTATGTCTCTTATTTGTGTCTGAATTTTTATCCTCATAGAAAGTTGTATCATTTTCTTCATATAAGCCTTATATATATATTCCCTCTCCAGTTATATTTTAATATTATTTTTAGATATTTTTGAGGATGCTTTTGCTGTTCTGTTTTGAGTGGGTTTTTCTCTGCTTATTTAATTACTGTTAAAATATAAGAGTATCATCAGTTTGTAAGTATTATTCTCATATCTGAACACTTTCCTGAATTCCCTCTATTAACCCTAATAATTTTCAACTGATAGTCTGGGGCTTTTTAGCTACACAATTAGCTCATACATATGCAATTATAGTTTTCTGTCTTTCTTATTACTTTATTTTTCCATTCATTGCATTGGTTAGAAAAATGTCGAATCCTTGCCTCATTCTGAACTTTAATAGGAATGCTTCTAATATTTCATTATTAAGTGTATAACCAATTATAGGTTTCTTATATAGTCCTTCTTCCAAGTTAAGAAACCTGTCTTCTACTCTTAGATTACTGAATGTTTGTTTTAATGGGAATGGGAGTTGGATTTTATCAAATGCTCATTTTGTGTCCACTGGGATGAACTCATGGGAGAAAACACAGTGAATTACATCAAGAGGTTTTCTAATAGTGAAACCTCCTTACATTCCTGGGATATGTTTGCACTGGCTTCTGACTCAATGCAGATGTCAGTGCAGGGTGAACTTGAAAAGAAAGGAAACCTGGAGAAAATTCTTCTCCCCCTGCTTAGGAAAACACACTCCTCAGGACAAGATAAAGGAGCAGAGTCTTCAATTAGCTTGCCTAAGCTATAGTGACTCTCCAAGCTCCATGTCCTCCAGTAACACTGAATAACATAATTCACGGGCCTCATTTACCGTTACTGTTATCTAGCGGAAAATGGGAAATGGTAAAGCCAGTGGAAAACTTATACCAACAGAAATCATATCCAAGGAAAGAAACCACCCAATTACAACACTGCTTGCACAGTTGTCTTCAGTACTGTGACTAGCACCTGTGAAATCTTATACCCAGAAACATTCTACCCCAATTTACTCCCAATCAGATCTCTTCTCAGCACCAAGCTCCCAGCGGACTTAGATCAAATTTGAACTGTAAGAAATCAAAATGTAAACTAGTAATAAAGGATGCTTTTCTTTTTCTTTTTTGTAAAAATTCAAAGGGTACAAATGCAGTTGTTACATAGATATATTGTGTAGTGGTGAAGTCTAGTTTTTACTGCAACCATCACCCAAATAACATACATTATACCCATTAAGTAAATTCTCATTCAAGGATGCTTTTAATTTCAAGATGTAATGGGCTCAGAGAAATGTCAGCAGAAAAATAATCCTAGCATACTTTTTTTCTTTTGAGACAGGGTCTCACTCTGTTGCCCAGGCTAGAGTGCAATGGTGTGATCACAGCTCACTGCAGCCTGACCTCCCAGGCCCAAGAGATCCTCCCATCTCAGCCTCCCAAGTAACTGGAACTATAGGCATGCACCACCACACTCAGCTAATTTTTAAAATTGTTTGTAGAAACAAGGTCTTACTCTGTTGTCCAGGCTGGTCTTGAACCCCTAGCCTCAAGCAGTCCTCCTGTCTCAACCTCCCAAAGTTCTAGGATTATAGGCATGAGCCACCATGCCTGGCCACACACTTCTTCTTAAAGCCAAAGAGATGAGACAACATGGGATAGACAACCCTGGGATAGCTTGGGCTAAAGTTGCCATCTTCAGCAAATAAAAATACAGGATGCTCCCTTAAATTTGAATTGCCCCAAGCCAAATTTGACACATACTTGGACTGTAAAAAGAAATTATATGTTCCTCATCTGAAATTCAAATTTAGCTGAGTGTCCCATATACCTTAGCTTGGGCTCCAAGTTACCTTGCCTTTATTCCTGGCCTGGCCCCACCTCTTAGTAGGTATGTGACCCTAATATGTTAGGAATTACTCTAGTTCAGATTCCTTAATGGTAAAATGAGTTATTTTGAGGATTAATTGACTTGAAGCATGTAAAATGCTCATTACGCAGAGAACAATAAATGACAGGCAAAACTTAGCATTTAAGTAATAGTTACACTAGGGATTTCAGGGAAGTACAGAAAAGGGTAGTGGACTGGGAAATAAGGAGACATAGGTGTTTATGCCTGAATGTTTTGAATTAGCTGTGTGTCCATAAGCAAGTCCCTGACGCTCCCTGTGTCTCCATTTTCTTATCTATAAAATAAGGAGGTTGAATTAGATGGTCTCCTTTCACGCTCAAGGGTCTCTGATTCCAGGCCCCCCTACTGCTTGAACTTTGGAGAAATATATAAAAGTATGTCAATTCCCCTTAAGTAAATTATTTCTATGGAGCAGTGTATGATTAATATCTTTTCAATACTATTGAGACTAAAAGTATGCTGAGTTGAGATTTTAGTGGCATTTGCTTTGAGGAATACAGGTGCAACTGCTCATAGTTATTCTCAGACAACAGTCCATGTGGTTTCATGGTTTCACCTAAAGTTATAAATCAGTTCCTGGAGCCAGAGCCCAATTCCTGAGCCAACCTTGAATGTGAGTTACGGTATCTTCAGCTTTAACAAAATAAGCAATATGGTGCCTTTGTTGTCACAGTACGGTGGTTTATGACAGACAGAGGAATAAGTTGTGGAGTCTCCAAATATATGCAACATGGCTTTCAAACTAAACAAATAACATATATAAATTTCATTGGGGGTTAGGGTTTTTTTGGTTTTTTTGTCTATAAACCACTAATAAAACTTTTGATTTTTTATGGTGGTTGTGGAAACTGTTGTCTAATCGGCCAAGAGGAAATATCAGCCCATATTCCATTAGAGTCATTTAAACCATATTCATCTGATTTCCAGAACTATAAAACCATCTTTCCATATATTATGTCTATAGAGCAAGCCAAACTCAAACACACAATGTCTCAATCAAAATTTTTATTGTTGAAAACTCCACTCTTTTTTTGGGGGATCGCATAATATTAGCACACAAAGGAAACAGTGATCTAGTTTGACTTCCTTGTTTTACAAATGAGCAAACTCAAGCTCAAAAGAGTCAGATGAATGAAGAGTAACATGCTTCTTTAGATCAAAAAGCAGCAAAGCTCTCTTTCCTCTGATGTTCCCTTTATTCTGATGTCCTCTGATCAACAAGTAAAGTGAAAATATGATGGATAAAATAATTTGGAACCCCTTTGGAGGGCACCAGCAAGAGTTTCTGCTGACATACCTCAGAAATCCATGAAACCTCTGAGTGGTTACTTTATGCAGGACACTATATTAAGCACTGGGATGTTACTAATGAATAAGATAAGGTCCTATCCTTGAGAAGATATTTCTTCTTCCTGTTAACTGAAAACTTGACAAGCCAAACCACCTGTCCATTTCACATCCACAGCAATCATGACATGGATCCAAAGGGTATTATATCAGGTACTCGAGTTCATGTGAAATGATTGGAAACAGCTTTCAAAGGACATTATTTGAAATCCTATTTCTGAAAGCTCAGTTTACTATTTCAAGAGTTTCTCCTGACATTTTTATAATTTATGTTACAGGCATGTTTCCAGGTAGCATGGCATAGTGGAAAAAACATGGGTTCTATTCCCAGATCTGCCGCTAACAAACCGGGTGCCTAAAATAAGTGACTAATCTCCCCTGATTCCCAGTTTTCCCATGGTATAACAATGCAGAGCTTGATCAACAGGAGCCAAAGTCTCCTCTGAGATAGAACATTCTAAGATGCTGCTTAGGGTGCAGTACATACAATCAGCACAAGGCACCAGATGACGGGGAGGGATAAGGGGAGTGTGGAGTAGGGCTGAGAATAAAACTAGCCAACTCTGATGCTCCAAGCTTGGGCACTCAGGGGATGACACATAATTCCTTCCAAGTCTCATCCCAGAAGTGAATGCAACAATGGAAGAATATTCTTAAGACTAACCAAGTATCTCTACTGCCATGCAGGATCACAGAAGTAACGAAGGCCTTATTAACTGACACAGTTTTGTAAGGAGATTACTCTTTTGGAAAAAAACCCACTCTACTTCTCATTTCTGTACCTAGCCAAGTGTGCTGAGCTCCCACATCCCATCTACTTCTTTTAGTTGGATTTCTGAAGCTGTTCCCACAGTTTTAAAGATTGACCTAATCGGGAGAAACACTGTTCTAAGCATCAAGCAAAACTACCCTGGGTTTTAATAAATATACCATTTTGGAAGGGGATCCTTTGCCAGAACATTTTCTTCTTTGCATTATTATTCCAGGAAGTCATGTGATTTTGTCAGCTCTCACATTGCACATACCAGCAAGTTCTTTGCATTCAACTTCAAGCAACCAAGCAACAAAGCTCATTGTGTCAATGTACTGCTGACTCTGCAAGAATGAGACAGTCACACGTCAAAATGAGGAGGCTGGACTATTCATAATAGACAAGGTATGGAATCAACCTAAGTGTCCATCAATGGATGAATGGATAAAGAAAACGTGGTACTTACACATGATGGAGTACTACTCAGCCACAGAAAAGAATGAAATCCTGTCATTTGCAGCAACATGGGTGAACCTGGAGTACATTATGTTCAGTGAAATGCCAGGCACAGAAAGACAAACACTGCATGACCTCACTCATAGGTGGAATCAAAAAAACTTGATCTCAGAGAAGTAGAGAGCAGAATGGTGGTGACCAGAGGCCAGGAGCAAGAGGGTATGGGAACAGATTGGTCAATGGGTACAAAATTACAGTTAGGTAGGAGGAATAAGTCTGGTGTTCTCTTACACGGTACAGTGACTTTAATTAACAATATTATATTGTGTATTTTAAATTAGCTAGAAGAGAGTATTTTGAATGTTCCCACTACAAAGAAATGATAAATGCATGAGGTGATGAATATGCTAAATACCGTGATTTGGCCATCATGCAATATATCCATGGACCAAAACATCACACTGTACCTTCATAAATATGTATAATTATTAGGCATCAATTAAATACAAAATTTGACCTGCCACAGTGACTCACACCTATAACCACAGCACTTTGGGAGGCCAAGGCTAAAGAATTGCTGAGGCTGGGAGTTCGAGACCAGCCTGCAGAACATAACAAGACTCTGTCTCTTCAAAAAATTTAAAAATTAGCCAGTCATGCTCCAGATGCCCATAGTTCTAGCTACTTGGGAGGCTGAGCCACGATATTGCTTGAGCCCAGGAGTTTGAGGTTACAGTGATCTAGACTGCACCACTGTACTCCAACCTAGGCAACAGAGAGACACTATCTATAAAAATGCACACATATATACATGCATACATACATACATACATACATACATAAATCTTTTTTAAAGATAAGGAGGCTGGATTTCCTATTGGTTGTTTTCAGACCCAGGTTAGGAAACTCTGCTGATGGGGGCTAGTTTTCTATGCTTCATACTGAATTTCATCCTCAAAAACCATTGCTTGGCATCAATATTAGGCCATTGACATTTCTTCTCAAAAGGAGAAAAAAGCATCAAACATCACTGTGATGTTACACATACAAAGTGCTATGCAAATGTCAAGTGAATTCTGTGCCACAAGATTTACGGTCACTCTTCTTAGTTATTGGACTCAGAGGCAGGAGAGCTAGACAAGCATTAGCCTTGAGGTCAGAGAACTGGGTCAAGCCCAGCTCTGAAAGCAAGTAGCTGCGTGACTTTGGGTGAGTCACTTCACCTCCTGAGCCTCAGTTAACAACTGGGCTACACGATCATTAAGGACACCCTCTCCCTCCCCTGCCCTGTTGTCTTAAGATCCGATATTCTTTTCTCTCTGGCCAGTAAATTACCTGCTTTGGAAGATGCATTAGCTCTCTTAGGCCGCTGGAGCACAATTTAACACATTCCTGATGCAATAAATCAGCAGTCCTCCTTTCCCTTTGCGTTAGCCTTGCGTTTTTTACATCACTCTGGCCATGGAGAATTACAAAAGAACAGGTGCCTCGAGGGTTAACAGCAGGGCGAAACCTAGAGCTGGGACCTCTCACCAGTTCCAGGTGAACTGGAATCGTAATTCTGAGTCTTATTCATTTGTAAAGCAAGAACTGACTAGGAACCCCTGTGAAGTAATGAAAAACTACTTAACACCCAAACAGGAACAGGAATATGTGGTGACTTGGATCTATACTCAGAGCTATCCCATCCCATCCATTCATTCGTTTATTCATTCTTTCCCCCATGCTCAGGACTGGCTACCTAATTTTTGGAACCCAGTGCAAAATGAAAATGCCAGATACCTTACTCAAAAAAGAAAAGAAAGAGAGAAAGGGCTACTAAAATTTCTGAAAGAAAATATTTTCCAGTTTTACACAGTCTTTCTCTTGACCTGTCACAGCGTTTCTTCATGTGCTATTTAAAGTCATGCTCCCTCAGGCACTGGGATACTTGCAGGGAGAGTTCAAACCCTCACAGGTTCCAGGGCGACTTGGCACATGTATGGCCCCCTAGCTGCCAGTTCCTTCTTCCTCCAGCCCAAGTCAAGAAAATCAAGCCAGGAACTGCTACCCCAATACATGATATATGAGCAACTTCCAAGGATATTGCAACCTCTGCACCAGGATGCAAGAGGCGAGGCCCCACCAAGTCACCTGTGGAATGCACTGTGGTGCTGCCAGCCCCAGGCAGCAATGGCCAATGCTATGCCTGGCCCCAAAATGCCATATACCCCACGTATCTTACCCCAACCTCCCTGGCATTCACTCATACCCAGGCTCCCACTGGGGCAGAGGGAAGCAGCAGTTACCAGCTAGAGGAAGGAAGAGGGAAAGACACAGGGAAACTGGGTACTGCCTAGGCCTCCAAGAGGCAGGGAGCAGGCAGCCAAGATTGATTTAGGGGAGGCAGGACCACAGGTGAGCCAAGGATTCAACACCTTAGCACAGGCTCCATTGTCCCATCAACTGCACTTACAAACATATAATCAAAATGAATATATATTCACTTGAACATATATTCAAAGGTAAAATTAAGAATTTCCAGACTATGACAACAGAGCATCAGACCCCAAGCACGGGGTCCTTCATTTGCTATAAGCTCCAGAACCTGATCCTGCTGCTGCATGTAGAGCCTGAAGCCCAGATTCTCTCACATGCCCATGCACATGGTCCCTCTGCCTTCCATAATGTCCATTCCCACCTCATCAGACTGACAAACTCCTAATCATCCTTCAAAACCCATTAGGGCATTACCTCTCCTGTGAAGTCTTTCCTGCCTGCTCTTCCCTGGGCTCTGATTGCATTCTCCCTTGTATCCCACGCATTATCTTGGAAAACTTCTAAATATCTTATTATCAAACTTTATTTGCATTTATTTATCTCAGTCTATCTTTCCCATAAGCCTATAAGATATTCATTTTTATATCCCCAAAGCATCATAGGTAATCAGGTTTTAGTACTTTCTAGCCTTTGCAACAAAAAGGTCCTGGATTGACTTTGTCACTGCTTAGCCTGTAGGCATCTGCTGATAAAGTCTGTGGCCAAAGAGCTTGTGATCCCCTCTCTTGGCTCCATCAGGCCCGGCAAATCCTTTTGGCTGAATTGGCCCTCTTTCAGCATCGCTAGCATAGCACATCCATCTGAGGTCTTCATACAACTCCCATTTGATTTCTGGTTCCAGGAGCTATCCCGTAGCCCTTCATTTCGGCTTCGCCAATTATGGGATATCTTTTCTGATAGTGCTGACTGCTAGGCATATCAGCACCATGCCACTCATGTACCTTCAAAAGCACGGGGAACTTTCTGGACACTTCCATACAACACAGGAGCCAAAACAGACTCCAGAAAGCCAACTCAAGCCAAGGCCACCACAAAGCACAACTCAAGGGGAGAGAGCACTCCCAGCAATGTCTTTGTGAGTGGTGACCTGTGGAGTTGTGCAGTGCACAACCTGCATAGCTGTATGCAGCAACCCCAACTCAGGTCTTCCTCTGCCTAATGTCATCACAGTGACAAATTTCTCTGATACACAGGGCATCCTTCAAGTCCGTTTCCTGCAAAACATCTGCCTTCCACTTTCCTCTCTGTGTATCTAATATTTATTTCCCTTCTTCAGGATTTTCACCTTGATAGGCAACAGGGGAGTTAGTGTAGCTCCATAATCCAAGTCACCAAATATATTTCTGCTTTTACCTCCCTCTGTCTCCCTTCTCCTTCCCACAGGCCACCATGGAGAAAAGGACAAGCTTTTCATTTCTTCCAATCTGACTGGACATCCCCTACATTCCTCCTATTTCTTCATGGAGATGCTAAGCCTTAAGGGGGAAGGGGCAGTCATACAAAGGAAATCTCCAGTCTCCAAACTTAGATCTTGACATGTGAACAAGGAAACTGAGAAATTCCTTCTCTAACAGTACCTATTTAAGGACATTGTTTTGCTCTGGGCATAAAATCTTACTTTGTGTGTCAAAAGCTGACTGCTGAAGGGTTCCCTAATGAGTAAAGGTAAACAGCAGATTCCATGGCCAGACTGCCTGGGCTTATGGTATAACTACAAGGTAGGACTTTGTGAGGCTCTATTCAACATGTACAAAGAACAGAGACCAGGATCTGGCCACTAGCATGCACTTTAATGGGCTGGCTATGATTACCGGCCCCCTCTTTGTCATAGCAACCCTGCTGTAACTTCTCAGTCCTCTCTGAAGCAAACAGATATCTCTGGCAGAATAGATGGAAGTCACACCCAAAGCTGTGCAACAGAGAAAATGGGATTTTCAAACAGTATTCTGTTACCCACATTATCTTATTTAATATTCAAAACATTAAAAGGCAGTGGTAGGATGGCGTAATGGAATGGTCAAGAACGTATGCATCTAATCTCACATAACAGAGCTATTATAAGAACCAAATGAGCTTGTATAAGCACAGTCAATACCCACTGGCAGATCCCATATTTGCAAACTCACTTGCTCACTTAAATTTTTTCATAACCTTGAAATCAATACTTTGCCACATCCACAGCCATTCATGGCCATGTCAAAGTGGTAAAAATGTGAGTCACCCAAAGTACACATTCCTAGCTCAGGTTCAACACAGCCACCCTCCGGCTTCTTGTTTCAGCTTTAATATTAAAAACAAGTGTCCTTTTCATGGGATAGTTAACACCACGCTTTTCTCATTTTTTGCACCTTTTGTTGGTGGTTTTGCTATTTCAAATGTCCCTAAGCATTGTGCTAAGGTGCTGCCTAGTATTCCCAAGTGCAAGAAGGCTGTGATGTGCCTCCCAGAGAAAATATAAGTTATGGCACTGTTGACTGTGAGTTCAATGTTAATGAATGAACAATATATATTAAATAAGGTGTCTTCAAACAGAAATACACAAAATAAGGCTATGCATTGATTGGCTGATGAAAATATTGTCACCAGAGACACACAGGAGCTTAACCCTGGTATTTTCCCTACGAACAATGCTTCAATATTTGCTAATTCAGTGTTCCCAGCAACTTTATAGAACATAACTACTGTGAATAATAACAATAAATCATACATACATTTATGTGTATGTATATATAACATATATCTATGTTACACACATGTATACGTATAACATATATCTAAGTGTATGGGTATGTCTATGTATGTGTATGTGTGTGTGTGTGAGTATATATACTTAAGTAATAGGCAGTCAACAGATGATCAATATTACTGTCATTAACCTCATTTAAAGATGAAGAGGCTGGGCATGGTGGCTCATACCTGCAATCCCAGCACTTTGGACGGCCAAGGCAGGTGGATCACCTAAGTTCAGGAGTTCGAGACCAGCCTGACAAACATGGTGAAATCCCATATCTACTTAAAAAAAATACAAAATTATCTGGGCATGGTGGCAGGTGCCCGTAATCCTAGCTATTTGGGAGGCTGAGGCACGAGAATCGCTTGAACCTGAGAGGTGGAGGTTGCAATGAGCCAAGATCGCATCATTGCACTCCAGCCTGGGTGACAAGAGTGAAACTCCACCAAAAAAAAGAAGAAGAAGAAGAAAGAAGAAAGAAGAAGAAAGAAGAAGAAAGAAGAAGAAGAAGAAGAAGAAGAAGAAGAAGAAGAAGAAGAAGAAGAAGAAGAAGAAGAAGAAGAAGGAGGAAAGGAGGAGGAAGAGGAGAAGGAGGAAGAGAAGGAAAAGGAAAAGGAGGAGGAGGAGGAGGAGAAGGAGGAGGAGGAGGAGGAGGAGGAGGAGAAGGAACAACTGAGCTGCAATAGTGTTAAATACCTCATTCAAGATTGTCCAGGTACCAATCATAATATCTGTTCTAGTTCTCACTTGCTGCGTAACAAACCTCCCCACACTTAGTGGCATGAAACCACCACCATTTTACAATGTTCATGGATTGGATTCTGTGGGTCAGGAGTTCTGATAGAGCACAGGGGAGAAGATTTATGTGTACTCCATGATGTCTGATTGCTCCCATTTCCACCAAGAAACAAATTACTATTTAGGAGGAAAACTCTATTATTCTGGTGACGGCCATTTTATGAGGATCTTTATCTAGGTCTAGATTTTTTCACATGATGGATATCACATAATTCCAAAGAAAGATTTGAAAGATAACAAGGGTAAATGCTCTGAATAAAAGTACCTCGACAGAAAAATGTTGCCATCTCTTTAATTTTGAGATTGCCTGTTGTGATCCCTCCTTATAAAGAGATGGGTGGCAGGTTGAGACAGTCACACTCCTGGGAAATCTCACTTTGAAACACAGATGTAAATGGATTCTCTTCCCATGTAGCCCAAGATAAAATGCCTCTTATGCCAGGTTATGGATTAGAATATTACAACACGGGTTTATGTTGTCAGCCGATATCAACACGGCACCAATCAGAAGGGATTAGTCGGCACTGTCAAGATTCTTATCCAACAATTGTAGTTTAGAACTTAAAAGTGTGGTGCCTCATTCTATATCAACATCACTGTACAGTAACATTGAACAAATAGAGAATAACTCATATGCAGAGAATAAGTTTTTGACATGCAAGTTTAAATATAACAAAAGAAGCCTTTTAAGATGTCATTGCACTCAGATAAGAAAACATGTCATTTATCACTTTGACCATACGTATGTGGATGCTTTTTAAGTATTCAAAAACCTCCAGGTAAAGTTTCTACTTTTTAAGCAGAAGATATTATCAACTCATGATTGAAAGAAATTTCACCTTTCACCAACTTAATCCACAGGTGCTTTAGAATATATGATACTTTCATTCATGTTCTTCATAGTCTCACTTTCACGAAGAACCTGTAAAATGTGTACCTGTACCAACAGAAATTGGTTATATTGTTCCGTGAAGCTCCTTAATCACTCAGAGCTTTAGAGGTTGAACTCTGGCTCCTGAAAGAGCAGATGTGGGTCATTTTACAAACTTCTGAGCAGATAAAATCAAAAAAGTATGTTCTTATTCTGGCTAGAAAAGAGAAGAGACTTCCCTTGGCTACCAACATCTTGACCAAAAAATAATGCCTTAGGTTTTGATCTAACTGAATAATTATCTAGCTTTAAATTTTTCTATAGCTCAAATTTGCCTACAAAAGAATCACAGGTTCACCCCAGATTCAAAGAAAGAGAACCACACAAGAGTGATGTATTAGTCAGGATTCTTCAGAGAAACAGAAAAAAATAGAATATACAGATATAGATATACAAGAGAAGATTCATTATGGAGAGTGGCTGTCATGATTATGGAAGCCGAGAAGTCCCATGATATGCCATATGCAAGCTGAAGACCCAGGCGATCTTGTTCCTTAGCCACCCAGTTTTTGATACTTTGTGATGACAGCCCTAGGAAACCGTTATAACTTTCATGATTGCACTTTTTAAACCTGTGTAAACATGAGTTTGAAGTTGTTTTCAATAAACAGCCATTAAGAAAGCATTTTGAGAAAACCAAGTATTTTTTATAGCTAAATATGAGAACAAGAAAGAGAGAATAAGCAGAGAAAGATGAAGAGTGGAAATCAATGTACTGTCTATTATGTGTTCTGGGCCAGGCGCAGTGGCTCACACCTGTAATTCTAATATTTTGGGAGGCCAATGTGGGAGGATTGCTTGATCCCAGGAATTCAAGACCAGCCTGGGCAACATAGTGAGACCCTGTTTCTACAGAAATAATTTAAAAATTAGCCAAGAGTGGTGGTGTACACCTGTTGTCTCAGCTACTTGGGGTTGCCGATGTGTGAGGACCACTTGAGCCCAAGAGTTTGAGACTGCAGTGGGCCATGATCACACCATTGTACTCCAGCCTGGGCAACAGAGTGAAACCTAGTCTTTTTTTTTTTTTTTTAAGTGTTTTGAGAGCAGAAGAAAACCATTTAAAGTGTGTAAGAAGGGGTGTGGCAGGCCGGGCGTGGTGGCTCACACCTGTAATCCCAACACTTTGGGAGGCTGAGGTGGGTGGATCACTTGAGGTCAGGAATACGAGACCAGCCTGATCAACATAGTGAAACCCTGTCTCTACTAAAAAAGAAATACAAAATTAGCCAGGCAAGGTGATGCACACTTGTGATCTCAGCCACTTGGGAGGCTGAGGCAGGAGAACCACTTGAACCAGGGAGGCAGAGGTTGCAGTGAGCTGAGATCATGCCATTGCACTCCAGCCTGGGCAACAGGAGCAAAACTGCATCGCAAAAAAAAGAAAGAAAGAAAGAAAGAGAGAGAGAGAGAGAGAGGAAGGAAGGAAGGAAGGAAGGAAGGAAGGAAGGAAGGAAGGAAGGAAGGAAAAGAAAGAGAACAAAAGAGAGAGAAAGAAAGAAAAAGAGAGAGTATGGCATCATTAGATCTCTGTTTCAGAAAATTCACTCAGTCCATGTGCAGAATGAATGGATTGAAGAAAAACAAGAGTAGAGAAGGGACACCTGTTAGAAGACTGCTAAAATGATCTAGGCCAGCCATATTAGTGCATAGCATATAGGATGGAGCCAAAGAAAATGAGGACAAGGGGATGAATATGAAAAATATTTAGGAGGTTGAGTTAATAAGACTCAGTGATTGAGAGGACATGAGAGTAAGAGAAAGTCAAAAACTATTCCCAAACTTTTGTCTTTAGCAGCTGGTTAGGTAGCAAACCTGCCTTGTTCTGTTAATATTTCTACACAAACAGTATGCTCTCTGTTTCAACACACATAAGGAGACCATCACCATCATCTCATTCAACCTATTGCTCACACAGTCAAGGTCCAAGTATCCCTCTCTAGGACACACCAGTAAACTTCGTTTTCTACCGTCCATAACAAAACCGATGTCTGAGTGAGAGTTACTTCTATTAACCCATCACAGTCTAGGACCACATTTAGCCAGCCTGCCATAGAACATTGCAGTCGTTTATGGTACAGATACTAGAGCTAGAACTCTGAGGTTTGAATCCTGGCTCTGCCACCATGAGACCTTTGGAAAGTTATCCAACATCTTTGTGCCTCAGTTTCCTTGCTATAAACTGATGATAATAAATGTATCCACCTCCTGGGCTATCTTCACAGTAATAGAGTTAATATAGAGTGCTTAGCACAATGCCTAACTCACACATAATATGCACCAAAAAAATTGTTATCGTTGCTGAAGAAGATGATGATATTATTTACATAAACCCAAAGTTCCCAAATGCCGATTGGTGATGAAGTTTTCATCAGTCCACTGGAAAACTGTTACTGTAAAAATTCCAGCTGTCTTTTATTAAGAATGATTGTTCTTCCTCTCGGGTTATAGCCTTTCTGTTTGGTCGGGAAAGTGGTGGTAAAAATATGCTTTCCTTTATAAAATGATGATGATGGTAAAGGATAGTTGGTTGGATATCTTTTTGATGCCCATAATTACAAAGTAAAAGTTGGCAATCCTTGGCCAACTACCAAAATAAATTTGAAATCTTAACCATTGTTTGAAATTTCAAAGTCTGAAAATTCCTAATGAAGATAATAATAGCATGAAAGAGGTGAGTGTAATCAAAGTTCTACTGCAGCAAGGAAATGACATCAGACAGTAATTTGAATTCAGAGAAAGAGATGAAATGAAAAGACTCAGAACAAGAAAAAGAAAGAAGAAGAATAAGAAGGAGGAGGAGGATGAGGAAGAAAAGAATACGACAAACTCAACAAATAAATATTTGCTCTCCTTTATTCCCTCAGATTTTTTAAAAGACAAAATATTATAATAATAATTTTAACAATGCGTTGTTGGATTTGTCACATATATAGACATAATATATATAACAATAATAGTATAAAAATGAGAAGGTGGAATGAAGCTATATAGGAATAAAGTTTCTATATTTCACTGGAATTGAGTTAGCGTAAATATAAATGGACTTAGATAATTTAATATGTATATTGGAAACTGTAAAACAATAAACAAAACCAATTTTTAAAAGTATAATTGAAAAAGTATTAAAGGAATTTAAAAGTTAGACTAGGAAAAAACCCACTTAGTACAAAAGAAGGAAGTAAATGAAGAACAGAGGAACAAAGAAGACATGAAGCACACACAAAAAAAGGAAAATATCAGGTATAAATCTAACCATATTAATAACATTAAATAAAGTTGCATTACAAAATGCAATCAAAACGCAGAAATTATCAGATTGGATTTTTTTAAATCAAGATCCAACTATGTGATGTCTACAGGAGACAAATTTTATATTTAGAGATAAAAATAAGGTGAAAGAAAAATGATGAAAAAAGATATACTATGCAAACAGAAACCATAAAAGAGTTAGAGTAGATATACTAATCATAGAAAGTAGAATTTATTACAAAATTTAACTGGAGATAAAGATGAACACTTCATAAAGATAAAAGAGTTAATTCATCAGGAAGACACAACAATCATAAACATATATACACCCAACAACAAAAAAATTGACACAAATGAAGGGAGAAATTGACAATTAAACAAAAATAGTTGAAGACTTCAATACCTCATTTTCAATAATAGGCCCAACAAGCAATCAGAATATCAATGTAGAAATAAAAGATGAAAATCATTATAAAGCAACTACACCGACAGACATCTATAGACATCTATAGCACTATCACTATACCCAACAATAGCAGAATATACATTATTCTCAAGTGCATCTGGAACATGTGCTAGGCCATAAGACAAGTCTCAATAAATTTAAAAGGATTAAAATCATCAAAATATCCTCTCCAACCACAAAAAAATTAAATTTGAAATCAACAAAAGAAATAAATTTGAGAAATTCACAAATATGTAGAAATTACATAACACACTTCTAAATAAACAATGGATCAAAGAAGAATCACAAGGAAATTATATAATTGTAGATGACTACATTTTAAAAGAAAACTATCTCAAATCAACAACCTAATTTCTCATCTTAAGAAATTGGAAGTAGAACAAACTAAACCCAAATCAAGCAGAATGAATGTAATAATAAAGATTTGAATAGAAAATAACAGATAGTAAGAAATAATAGAGAAAATCAATGACTTTCAGAAGTTGGTTCTTTGAAAACATCAGCAAAACTGACAAACCTTGAGCTAAACTGATCATGATCAAAAGACTGAGGACTTAAAGTACTAAAATTAGAAATGCAAGAGATTAAATCATTACTAAGAGAAATAAAAACAAATAATAAAAGCGCACTATGAACAACTATATGCCATAAATTGGACAACTTAGATGAAGTGGATGAATTCCTAGGAAGATACAATTTCCCAAAACTTTCTCAAGAAAATTTGAATGAACCTATAACAAGTAAGAAGAGTTAATTATTAATTTTAAAATCCATGGAGAAAAGCCCAAGTTTAGACGGCTTCATTGGTGAATTCTATCAAACATTTAAAGAAATATTTCATAAACCCTTTTTAAAAATGGACTAGAAGGTAACACTTTCCATTTCATTCTATGAAACCAATATTATCCAGATGACAAAATCAATACCAGATAAAGCAATCACAAAACAGAAAACTTCAGACCAATATCTCATATGAATATAGATGCAAAAATCCTCAACAAAATACTAGCAAAATGAATACAGCAACATATAAAAAGGATTATACAGAATAAACAAGTGGGATTTACCTCATGAATGCAAGGTTGTTTAACATTCAAAAATCAATTAATGTAATACACCACGTCGATAGAGTAAAAGACAAAACTCGGCCGGGCGCTGCGGCTCACGCTTGTAATCCCAGCACTTTGGGAGGCTGAGGCGGGCGGATCACGAGGTCAGGAGATCGAGATCATCCTGCCTAACATGGTGAAACCCCGTCTCTACCAAAAAAATACAAAAAATTAGCCGGGCGTGGTGGCGGGCGCCTGTAGTCCCAGCTACTCGGAGAGGCTGAGGCAGGAGAATGGCGTGAACCTGGGAGGCGGAGCTTGCAGTGAGCCGAGATTGCGCCACTGCACTCCAACCTGGGTGACAAGAGTGAGACTCCATCTCAAAAAAAAAAGACAAAACTCATGTTTATCTCAATAGTTGCAGAAAAAGCACTGACAAAAACTAACTTCCCTTCATGGTATAAAAAAACTCAAAAAAGTAGGAATAGAAAGAAACTTCCTCAACTTGTAAAAGGCATCTACAAAATCTCTACAGCTAAAATCATACTTAATGGTGAAAGACTGAATGCTTTTCTACTGAGATTAGAAGCAGGACAAGAATGTCCACATTCACCACTTCTAGGAAACATTGTATTGGAGATTCTAACCAGGACAATTAGGCAAAAAAATGAAATAAAAGGTATTCATAATAGAATGGAGAAGTAAAACTATGTCTATTCGCAAAGAACATGATCATGTATATAGAAAATCACATGTAATTCACTAAAAAATTGTTCAAATTAATAAGAGATCAGCAAGATTTCACAATACAAGATCAATATGTGGAAATCAACTGTATTTCTACACAGGTAGCAATGAGCAACCCAAACATGAAATTAAGAAAACAAGTCCATGTATAATAGTATCCAAAAATACATAGGAATAAATTTAACAAAAGAGGTGTAAAACTTGCATTTTGAAAACTATTGAAAGAAATTTAAGAAGACCTAAGTAAATAGACATCCCATGTTGGTAAATCAGACTACTTAATATTGTTAAGGTGGCAATACTCTTCAAACTGATCTAGAGATTCAACACAATCTCTATCAAAATTCATATGGAACCAAAAAAGATCCCTTATAGCCAAGACAATCCTAAGCAAAAAGAACAAAGCTGGAGGCATGATGCTACCTGACTTCAAACTATACTACAAAGCTATAGTAACCAAAACAGCATGGTACTGGTACCAAAACAGATATATAGACCAATGGAACAGAACAGACACCTCAGAAATAATACCACACATCTACAACCATCTGATCTTTGACAAACCTGACACCAACAAGCAATGGAAAAAGGATTCCCTGTTTAATAATTAGTGCTGGGAAAACTGGCTAGCCATAAGCAGAAAACTGAAACTGGACCCTTTCCTTACACCTTATATAAAAATTAACTCAAGATGGATTAAAGACTTAAATGTAAATCCAAAACCATAAAAATTCTAGAAGAAAACCTAGGCAATACCATTCAGGACACAGGAATGAGCAAAGTCTTCATGACTAAAGCACCAAAAGCAATTGCAACAAAAGCCAAAATTGACAAATGGGATCTAATCAAACTAAAGAGCTTCTGCCCAGCAAAAGAAACTACCATCAGAGTGAACAGGCAACCTGCAGAATGGGAGAAAATTTTTGCAATCTACCCATCTGACAAAAGGCTAATATCCAGAATCTACAAGGAACTTAAACAAATTTACAAGAAAAAAAAAAAAAAAACAGGCCAGGCACAGTGGCTCATGCCTGTAATCCCAGCACTTTCAAAGGCTGAGGTGGGCAGATCACCTGGGGTCAGGGGTTCGAAACCAGCCTAGCCAACATGGTGAAACCCCTTCTTTACTAAATATACAAAAATTAGCAGGGCATGGGAGCAGGTGCCTGTAATCCCAGCTACTTTGGAGGCTGAGGCAGGAGAATTGCTTGAACCCAGGAGGTGGACTTTGCATTGAGCCAAGATTGTGCCACTGTACTCCACCCTGGGAACAAGAGTAAGACTCCGTCTCAAAAAGAAAGGAAAAAAAAAACATCAAACGTGGGCAAAGGATATGAACAGACACTTCTCAAAAGAAGACATTTATGCAGCCAAAAAAACATATAAAAAAATCTCATCATCACTGGTCATTAGAGAAATGCAAATCAAAACCACAATGACATACCATCTCGCACCAGTCAGAATAATGATTTTTAAAAAGTCAAGAAACAACAGATGCTGGAGAGGATGTGCAGAAATAGGAGAGCTTTTACACTGTTGGTGGGAGTGTAAATTAGTTTGACCATTCTGGAAGACAGTATGGTGATTCCTCAAGGATCTATAATTAGAAATACCACTTGATTCAGCAATCCCATTACTGGGTATATATGCCAAGGAATATAAATCATTCTACTATAAAGACATACGCACAGGTATGTTTATTGCAGTGCTATTTACAATAGCAAAGACATGGAATCAACCCAAATGCCCATCAATAATAGACTGTACAAAGAAAATGTGGTACATATACACCATGGAATACTATGCAGCCATAAAAAAGAATGAGATCATGTCCTTTGCAGGGACGTGGATGAAGCTACAAGCCATCATTCTCAGGAAACGAACACAGGAACAGACAACCAAATACCACATGTTCTCACTCATAAGTGGGAGTTGAACAATGAGGATACATGGACACAGGGAATGGAATGACACACACAAGGGCCAGTTGCAGGGGTGGGGGACAAGGGGAGGGATAGCACTAGGACAAATAGCTAATGCATACAGGGCTTAAAACCTAGATGATGGATTAATAAGAGCAGCAAACCACCATGGCACACATATGCCTATGTAACAAACCTACATGTATCCTAGAACTTAAAGTAACATTAAAAACAAAAAGAAATTCATTCAAAACCATACAATTGCATGGAAATTGAATGACTTGATCCTGAATGACTTTTGGGTAAACAATGAAATTAAGGCAGAAAACAAAAGTTCTTTGAAACTAATGAGAACAAAGACATAACATACCAGAATTTTGGGGATACAGGTAAGGCAGTGTTAAGAGGGAAATTTATAGCACTAAATACCCACACTGAAAAGTTGGAAAAATCTCAATATAACAATGTATCCAAACCACTAAAAGAACTAGAGAACCAAGAGCAAACAAATCCCAAAGCTAGCAGAACACAAGAAATAACCAAATCAGAGCTGAACTGAGGGATGTTAAGACACAAAAAAAAGCATTTAAAAAACTAATTAATCCAGGAGCTACTTTTTCAAAAAAATTAACAAAATAGATATACCACTAGCTAGACAAAGAAGAAAAGAGAGAAGACCCAAATAAACACAATCAGAAACAACAAGGCGGATATTACCACTGACCCCACAGAAATACAAACAACTATCAGAGAATATTATGAACACCTCTATGCACATAAACTAGAAAATCCAGAAGAAATGGATAAATTCCTGGACATATACACCCTTCCAAGTCTGAACCAGGAAAGAATTGAATCCCTGAACAGAACAATAATGAATTTCGAAATTGAGGGGGAAAGATAGCATTAGGAGATATACCTAATGTAAATGACGAGTTAATGGGTGCAGCACACCAACATTGCACATACAAATATATGTAACAAACCAGCACATTGTGCACATGTACCCTAGAACTTAAAGTATAATAAAAAATATATATATATAAAAGAAATTGAGTCAGTAATAAATAGCCTACCAACCAAAAAAAGCCCAGGACCAGACAGATTAACAACCAAATTCTACCAGATGTACAAAGAAAAGCTGGTGACATTCCTACTGAAACTATTCCAAAAAATTGAGGAGGAGGGATTCCTCCCTAACTCATTCTATGAGGTCAGTATCATCCTGATACCAAAACCTGGCAGGCGCGCGCACACACACACACACACACACACACACACACACACACTCTTCAGGCCAATATCCTTGACGAACATTGATGCAAAAATCCTCAACAAAATATTGGCAAAAGGAATTCACCAGCACATCAAAAAGCTTATCCACAGTGATAAAGTAGGCTTTATCCCTGGGATATAAGGTTGGTTCAACACATGCAAACCAATAAATGTGACCCATCACATAAACAGAACTAAAGACAAAAACCACATGATTATCCCAGTAAATGCAGAAAAGACTCTTCAAAATAATTAACACCCCTTTATGTTAAAAACTCTCAATAAACTAGGTATTGAAGAAACATACCTCAAAATAATAAGAGCCATCTATGACAAACTCATAGCCAACACAATACTGAATAGACAAAAGCTGGAAGCACTCCCCTTGAAAACGAGAACAAGAGAAGGATGCCCTCTCTCACACTCCTATTCGACATAGTTTTGGAAGTCCTGACCAGGGCAATCAGGAAAGAGAAAGAAATAAAGGCATCTAAATAGGAAGGCAGGAAGTCAAACTACCTCTGTTTGCAGATGACATGATCCTACATCCAGAAAATCCCATAGTCTCGCCCAAAAGCTCCTTAAGCTGATAAACAACTTCAGCAAAGTCTCAAGATACAAAACCAATGTGCAAATAGCACTAGAATTCTTATACACCAACAGTCAAGCTAAGAGCCAAATCAGGAATGCAATCTCATTTACAATTGCCGCAAAAAAAAATAAAAATATCTGGAAATACAGCTAACCAGGAAGGTAAAAAAAAAAAATTATATAAGGAGAACTACAAAACACTGCTCAAAGAAATCAGAGATGACACAAACAAATGGAAAAACATTCCATGCTCATGGATAGGAAGAATCAATATTGCTAAAATGGCCATATTGCCCAAAGCAATTTATAGATTTAGTGTTATTCCTATTTAAATACTAATGACATTCTTTACAGAACTAGAAAAAAACTATAAATTCATATGGGACCAAAAAAGAACTCAAATAGCCAAGGCAATCTTAAGCAAAAAGAACAAAACTGGAGGCATCACACTATCCAAATTCAAATTATACTACAGGGCTACAGTAACCAAAACAGTATGGTACTGGTACAAAAACAGACACATAGAACAATTGAATAGAATACAGAACCTGAAATAAGGTCACATGCCTGCAACTATGTGTCTACAAGAACACATACACCAGTAGAACAGAACACAGACCCAGAAATAAGGTCACATGCTGTAATGGTTGATACTGAGTGCCAGCTTGATTGGACTGAAGAATGCAAAGTATTGATCCTGGGTGTGTCTATGAGGGTGTTGCCAAAGGAGATTAACATTTGAGTTAGTGGGCTGAGAAAGGCAGACTCACCCTTAATCTGGGTGGGCACCATCTAATCAGTTGCCAGTGCAGCTAGAATATAAAGCAGGCAGAAAATGTGAAAAAACTAGACTGGCCTAGCCTCCCAGCCTACAGCTTTCTTCCATGCTGGATGCTTCCTGCCCTCAAACATCAGACTCCAAGTCTTTCAATTTTGGGGCTCAGACTGGCTCTCCTTGCTCCTCAGCTTGCAGACAGCCTATTGTGGGACCTTGTGATAGTGTAAGTTAATACTTAATAAACTCCCCTTTATATATATGTGTGTGTATATATATGGGAATTAAATTTATATTTATATATTCATTACATATATATTTATATATAAATTCATATATGTGGGAAGGATATATATATAGAGGAAGAATATATATATAAATCCTATTATATATAATAGGATATAAATATATATATCCTATTAGTTCTGTATATATATATATATATATGTAGGAAGTGTATATATATATAAAGGGGAAGTGTATACATATGTATATAAAGGGGAAGTATATATACATATAAACGGGAAGAATATATATATATATATATAAAGGGGAAGTATATATATATATATATATAAAGGGGAAGGATATATGCATATAAAGGGGAAAGATTATATACATACACAAAGGGGAAGGATATATACATATAAAGAGGAAGGATATATATATATATATATAAAGGGGAAGGATATAGATATATATATATATAAAGGGGAAGGATATATATATACAAAGGGGAAGGATATATATATATATAAAGGGGAAGGATATACATATCTATATATATATATATATATATAGATATATAGATATATATATATATATTCTATTAGTTCTGTCCCCCTAGAGAACCCTCAGTAATACACATGCTTATCTGATCTTCAACAAACCTGACAAAAACAAGCAATGGGGAAAGAACTCCCTATTCAATAAATGGTGCTGGCATAGCTAGCTAGCCATATGCAGAAGATTAAAACTGGACCCTTTCCTTACACCATAAACAAAAATCAACTCAAGATGAATTAAAGACTTAAATGTAAAACCCAAAACCACAAAAAACCTAGAAGACAACCTAGGTAATACCATTCTGGGCATAAGAACAGGCAAAAATTTCATGATGAAGACACCAAAAGCAAATGCAACAAAAGCAAAATTGAAAAATGGGATCCAATTAAACTAAAGAGCTTCTGCACAGAAAAAGAAACTACCAACAAAATGAAGAGACAATCTACCAAATGGGAGAAAATTTTTGCAAACTATGCATCCGACAAAGGTCTAATATCCAGCATCTATAAGGAACTTAACCAAATTTACAAGACAAAACAAATAAACATTAAAAAGTGGGCAAAGGACATGAACAGACACTTTTCAAAAGAAGACATGCATGCAACCAACAATCATAGGGAAAAAAAAGCCCAACATCACTGATTATTAGAGAAATGCAAATCAAAACCACAGTGAGATACCATCTGACACCGGTCAGAACGGCTATTACTAAAAAATCAAAAACGAACAGATGCTGGTGAGGTTGCAGAAAAAAAGGAACACTTACATACCATTGGTGAGAGTGTAAATTAGTTCGACCATTGTGGAAGACAGCATGGTGAATCCTCAAAGACCTAAAAGCAGAAATACCATTCAACACAGCAATCCCATGACTGGATATATACCCAAAGGAATATAAATCATTCTATCATAAAGACACATGTACACATATGTTCATTGTAGCACTATTCACAATAACAAAGAAATGAAATCAACCTAAATGCCCATCAATGGTAGACTGGATAAAGAAAATGTGGTACATATACACCATGGAATACTATGCAGCCATAAAAAACAGCAAAATAATGTTCTTTGTACAAACATGGATGGAGCTGGAGACGATTATCCTTAGCGAACTAACTCAGGAATTGAAAACCAAATACCACATGTTCTCACTTATAAGTGAGAGCTAAATGATGAGAACATGTGGACACATAGAGGGGAACAACACACACTGGGGCCTATGGGAGGATGGAGGGTGGGAGGAGGGAAAGAATCAGGAAAAATAATCAATGGGTACTAGGATTAATACCTGGTTGATGAAATAATCTGTACAACAAACCCCAACGACACAAGTTTACCTATATAACAAACTTGCACATGTACCCGTGAACTTAAAAGTTACGTCAAATACACACACACACACACAGACACGTGTGTGTGTGTGTGCACATGTGTGTATGTATAAGTTAGTGTCAGGTTTGGACGCCCTCAGTTGGCAGGCAGAGATGTTCTGTGTGTTTTCCTGTCAATGATGGGAGGACAAGTGGATATTACATTATCTCTGCAACATTTCCTGCCCTAAATAAAGACAGCAGTTTGCTTTCCAAGGAAAACTGTGAGGAGCTGCGACTAGCATCAAATCGTCTTTCAGAAAGAGAGGACTCAGTAAAACAATCTCTCTATTAACTAGTACATTCCCACAGTAGTTTCAGGTTTATTTCCCTCTTACACAGCTGACCACATTCTTCTAACCCATACTTTACCAACGTGGATAAACACTCCTGAACCCTTTGCTTTGAGAATTGCAGGGTGTTTTGTTTTGTTTTGTTTTGGGGTTTTTTGGTATTTTTTTGATACTGAAAATGGCAGAAGCAAAATAACTGGGTGAAAGAAAAAGATTTGCTCTCTCTTTCTCTATCTTCCCTGCCCTCAGTACAAAACTGAACTATATTGGCTTCACTTTCTTTTACCTCCCCTAAGAAATACCACCAGTCATAAATATTATAGCTGTCCCCTCAACTCTGGCTGACATTTCATGCAGAATTCATTTTAGAGAACATCCACCTTTTAGTGATTTATAGCCAAAGTGTTAGGGATTTCAGAAAGCAAAAGATTTGAAATACAACCAAACAAAGACCTCACCTTGTCAGTCACTGTATGCTCTTTTTCCGGTGGGTGGTGGTGCATTGGAGACTTATTGTTCTGAAATTAGAAACAGAACAGAACAAAACCTCTATGTTCTTATGGAAGGGATTTCACGGCCATTGCATGAAAGACAGAAAGGAAAATGCCTGCCTGCCTGCTGTGCTATCAACCTGAGGGATGAACTGTTCAGTATGGCAGGGGAACACCATCTCTTAAAGGGGACTCCAAGCATAGCTGAAGACAAGACACAACTATAGCAAACAGTGGAAATTTGCCCAGAAGTTATTTTAGCAGAGAAAATCAAAGTCGGCGGACAGCGCTGAAAAATCGATAGAGAACAGAAACTAAACTCTAAGGACTTCTTGTTTCCAGTTTGGATGCTAAGTCAGGTAACTTCTGGCCTATCAGTGAGTCTCCCTGGACCACAGTCCTCACTTGTAGAATGGATATCATCAAATTAACCTCTCTTATGCTGTTTAGAATTGTTTAAAAAGGAAAAAGGCATAAACACCCAAAAACCTATAGAAAGATGCTGTATCATATGAGGAAGCTCTCAGCAACACTAATATATACCTGAAGAGTAATTTGGGGTGTCATGGGAGCAATTATATTTTCATACACATATACTCATCCACTCTCTCACCCTTTATTAAGAGCCAAATGAGCTATATTTAGAATGTTCCCAAATCAGTGGCTCTGGACGTACTCTCATATAACCTTTTTAACCTTGACTTGACTGTCACTTTAAATATTTAGCCATTAAAAAAGCACTTGAACACCTGCAGTACAAAGAAAACGTTTCATTTCCCTACTAGAAGGGCAATCAAGCAAATTTAAATAAATCACCTCAATGTAGCTCCAGCAATGGCCCAGCTGCCTGGTTATTTGTCCGTGAATTGCCATTAGATTTAACTTATCCCCACCTGGTAGATTTATCTACCAACAGCGCAGTGTGCTGTTGGCATTCTTTGCAGTAAGGAGAACACTGGAAAAATGATAGGAGGATGACGGGGTAAACAGGAAAGTGACTTTTGTTGTAGCTAAGAGGGAATCTCTGTTTACACCAATTCACAGTATGTTCCCCGCCCCTCTTAGCCCCCATCTCTGTCTCCACATCATTTTCTATCCCCCACATATTCTAACAGAATGCCATGGTGCCATGGTTCTCTAAGTTAGGTCCCCCCACAAGCGACAACAGCATCACCTTGGAACTTAATAGAAATACAAATTCTCAGGCCCTACCCAAAACCTCTTAAATCAGAAACCACGGGTGGAACCCAGAAATCAGTGGTTTAACTATCCCTTCAGGTGATTCTGATGCACACTCAAGTCTGGGAAGAGCTCCTGTAGTGAAAGATAATCACACTTGTCTGTGGTCTTCTTTCTGGAAAGGTCACATTCAGTTTGCCAGAACCATCAGAAGTCATCTTAGTTTGGGGAATTTTGTTCCCATTTCTAAAGCGGTTATGAACCTACCCAGACAGCTAAAGCTGTGCAGGTTATGCAGGCTTTGGGGTCTTTTCCTGTTTTTATAGTTTAACCATCATACATACTACACAGAGACATCAGCAGCCCCCATGAAATGAAAGGAAACTGACTGAGATCATCACATGTCCTTTGTCTGAGCAAAGGCACAAAAGAATTTCTTCAGGACCTTATCCACTTAAGCATCTTCTAGCCAATGTGTGAGCACGGGAAGGGAGGGAGAGTGGAAGGCTAGTACTCCGGAGAGCCTGTCCCATTCACAGGCGTCACCTAGTGGGCATTGCTGAAAGGGAAGTGGCCGGGAAGGCATTCACTGTATGCCTGACTTCCAGCTCCCCAGCTGCAACTGTTGAGACGTCGTTTTGCAGCAAAAACATCATGGGGCAGGGAGGATAGGCCATTCTGGCTACAAAGGGAGGCTGGGGAATCTAATCAAATGGTGCTGAGTTACTCTAATATAAGCTGGGAAGAAGAAAAAGTACATTTAAAAAGGCACTTGCTTAAAATACTATATTTAAAAGCAAAATCTGAGAAGTTTGTCATACCCTGACTTTTGGATTTCAGAGACAGAACTATCAAAGTAAAGACACATATCTCTGGTCTGGCTCTAGCCAAATGATGCAGCCCTGGCTTTATATCAGTGTTTGTCCTGTAAAAGACAGCCAGATTGGGCTGTATGCTTTGTTCTTGACTTTCTTAGGATGCTGTGATTCCCCCGGGGTGCCCTGATGTGGGTAGTAATTCATGACTCCTAAACCCCTGTGACCCCTAAACTGTGGTCTCCACCTTCTGCCTTTCTCTTTGGTTCTGATGCTGGCTCCAGCTGACATCCAGACCTCTCCTTCTCCTGACTCATTGGTGCTATAAACTCAGCTTTACAGTACCACTCAGACTCCACTCAAGTCATGTGAAAGAGGGCAGAAAGTTCTTGGGTGATACAGCACTGTTTTATATGAAACTCTGGGACAACTCTCACTTGCAAAGGTAAAGAAATGACTTATACACAGTGAGATGCAAGCCTGATGAATCAGGATGTTTTACTGTGTGCCCTACAGCTGTGTCACTGGGGATAGTCATGTTGAATATAAGGATGATATATCATGCACACACATGTAATTTTCAGTGCTTGCAAAATTCTACTCTCCCTCCCTCAAACCTGGAGCTTAGAATGGAAGTGAACTGACATCTTAATGGTCTGAGAATTTTTTTTAATACACGAAAGAAAAACAACTTTTTTAAAACTTTCCGAAATAGGCGGTTGAATGTTAGCAAGCTAAAAAGTTAGAGTTATGACAACCTATTATTGGAAGATAGAGCGACTCCCTGCATAGAGAGAATTCTAGAATAGATCAGTAGGAAACCAAGAAAACAAGCTGTGGCCCAAACTGCCTCACGCTTTACTGAAAAGAGTACAGGCCTTGAAGACAGGTGGAACTGAGTTCAAGTTCCAGCTGTATGCTTACTTGGGAAAACGACTTTCCCTCTCCTAGCTTCAATTTCCTTATTTCTAAAATGAGGAGAAAAATCTATCATGCAGCACTGTTAATAGGAATAGTAGGTGCTCAATTAATGCTATCTTTTATACTTTTTGTTAAATATTGTATATTACAGAATATGTTATCTATTATAAATATTAAAATAAAAATAAAAGAAATACTTGTCTTAACAGCATGAGGAAAAGAATACCAGTGATACTTTTGAAATGTCATATGTGCCTATCCCCATCCCCCCTCCTCATAGCTATTAGCTGTTCTTCTTATGGTCTGAAGCCTTCCCAGTCAGCCAGACTAGCTGGTTAGCACTTTAAGGAGAGGTACCTGTTTTATTCCTTGGCCCAGCAGAAGTCATAGAAGAAGCTTCAAAGACAGACCTTGCTTCGGTTTTCAGCTCTCCCATTCCTGGACACCTTGTCCCCTAGAGTTTTTCTAACGTTTTGCCTGGTTTCTGACCCACTGCCTCATTTTAAGCACAAGGGTCAGTGTGTTCTTTGCTTTCTAATGGATGGCTTCTGAGTACTTCCGGGCCCAACCTACTCCTGGGTCTAGCCTCCAGCCTTTCATCCCCAACCTTGCCTAAGTTCTCCCCATACTGAATCCAGGCACTGCGTCTGT
Source organism: Nomascus leucogenys (assembly GCF_006542625.1). NCBI lineage: Eukaryota > Metazoa > Chordata > Mammalia > Primates > Hylobatidae > Nomascus > Nomascus leucogenys. Next base: position 1,736,979 of record NC_044381.1, on the reverse strand, counting down.
CCAGGGTCTCAATAGGATATGACTCAGTGGTGCCCAAGCTCTGCCCTCATGTTGAAGGGACAGTAGACAACAGAGGACGGGGTGGGAGAAAGGATCCTCGGAGAGAAGAGAAAGATTATGAAGTCAGGGACATAGGAGACAAATCTCCCCTCCTTGGGGCCTGCTAGTATGGTGACAGTGAAAGTTAACCTGACTCCAACACGAATAAGACAGCAGGTTACATTGGGAGTCTACCATTTGAGACCAAAATACTGTCCATTTATTTTAAAGAGTGCAAAGCTATGCGTTCTGCACAGGTGTGTGGAGTTTTCGGGACACTGGAGGGGATGTCTTAAGGAACACAAAAATGGCTGTTTCTTTTCTCTCCACATTCACTTGCCCCATCTCTCCCCTCTCTCCATCAATCTCCTCCAGCAAAAAAATTCACTTATGTGTCCTTGGAGCCATTTATATGGTGCCAAGTCCACATGGTCAAGTGAAACCATCTGGTTCAAAGTAATGAAAGAGGCCTGTTCTCAGCACTGCAGGATAGAGCAAGGGAAGGAGGAGACCTGGCCTATGCCCAAGAGATGTTTGCAACATACCAGAGACATGTGATCAGCTTAAATATGAGTGACAGCACAAAGTATGGAGCTGGTGCTTTACACAAGACCAATTATAGTTGTGCAGCTATTAACCCCAATGGCAACTGTTCTCAAAGTGTAGCCCCCAGACCAGCAGCATCAGCATCAACTGAGAGCTTGCTAAAAAGGCAAAAATTCTCAACCTCCTCCCAGACCTACTAAACCAGAAATTGGGGGAAAGGGGAGAAGGAGGGGTGAGCAATCTGTGTTTTAACAAGCCTTCTAGGTGATTCTGATGATCACTAAACTTTAAAACCCAATGTTCTACAGGAGTTTCTCAACCTTGACACTACTGCCATTTGGGGCCAGATAATTATTGTTGTAGGTGCTGTCCTGTGCACTGTAGGATGTTTGGCAGCATCCTTGGCCTCTATCCCCTGAGGCCAGTAGGAACCCACCCCTCAGCTGTTACAATAAAGATATCTTCAGACGTTGCAAAATGTCCCCTAGTTGAGAACTATTGCCTTATGGTAAACTGTTCTCTACTGTGGTTGGATTAGGAACACTATAACGATACAGAGTGTCAATAATGGTACCCAACAAATGAGCATGGAGTTGACTACAATACTCCAAGGAGACAGGAATGTGCAAAGACCCTCAAAGGACATCAAATGAACCCACACTCCTGGAAAAGCTCTAGTTCCCTGTTATCTTTGGAATATGGGATTACAGGTGACTATTATTCTCTTCTCTGCAGGCTTTTGGTTTGTTTTGTATGCCAAATGTTCCATTCCATACATGTATTATAATCATAAAAGAACAGAGAACTTCAAAGAAATAAAAGATAAGTGACATTGGAATTTTCACCCAAATAGCACTTCCTTTACTTCAATTTAACAAGAAAGGATGAGTACTGAATGACATTTGTGCTGTCTTGCCAAATCTGCTGTCATCCAACATCTGAAAGAATAACATTTGCACATAGTGCTTTATAGTAAATTACCCAGTGCTTTCACATACATTCTCTTGTCTGATTATCTCTACAATCCTTTAAAAGCACTTGGATCCCCAAGTTCCCTCTACTAGTAAGTTTCAGATCTTTGAGCTCTAAAGTCAGATGATCATTCCAACCAATTTTTGCGCCTAAGACCAGAACCATTTTCTCCATTACAACAACTAAAAACCTTTGCTGTTCTTGGTTGCATAGCCGCTAGAACAGACCTACACCCTAGACCGTTACTAAACAAAGCCTAGTTCAAGACCAACAGCATCATGTCACCAGGAGCTGGTTAAAAATGTAGGATCTGAGGACCACTCTGGACCTAGTTAGTCAGAATCTTTATGTTAGCAAGGTTCTCCATATAATTCATACGCACATTTAAAGTTTTAAGATCACTGACTTGGACCACTGAGCTGGTCATCATATAAAGGATAGAATCAAGACTTTATTCATTTTGATGTTTCCTAATGGATTGCTCCATTTGGTACTTTTTCAATGTGTTAGTTCCTCATCGCTGCTGTGACAAATTACCACATGCTTAGTGGTCCATCTCAGGATCACTAGTTTAATCACATTCTCACAGTCCCCTTTGTCATGTAAGGGGCAGGTTCCAAGATTTAGGGCACAGGCATCGTGGTAGGGTCAGGGGGATCATTATTCTATCTATGACACTCAGTAAATGTTTGCTGAAATGGATTCAAATGGGCTAAACTGATCTACAGTGGTTTACTTCTCTCCAGACTCCTATGTTCTTGGGAATGTCATCTCCTTTCTAGGCACTCGGTGCTTCCTACAAGTCAGTCTCTCTCCCTGTCACTGTCTACTTTTCCATTTTCCCCTCTGAGCCACAGCACCCAACACTGGCTCCCTTCTCCTGCCTGCCATTCACACCTATCAACTCTATACTTAGCAAGACTATTAGTGTCAGCTCTCATTTCCTCCCGCTCCCACCTCATCTGCCCAGACCTGTCCACTAACCACTGTATATATTTCCCTCATTCCCTCTCTTCTTTCCTCTGTCTTCCCCTATACCTGAGGCCACCTGCCTGCCACCAGCCTGTTGGCCCAGCTACCACCCTGCCTTCCTTCAAGTCTTCCTGAATAGTCACTTTTTCAAAAAGACTTTGAATGTTAACTTTCCTGGTAAGACATCATTTCTTCTTCCACGCCTGCCTCAAGCTCACACAAAAAATGAAAAAGATAAACCACAAATAAATATACTGTTTTCTCTTGTCACAGCACGTTTCCAAGGAGCCTACTTCATTAATGCCTCTACCTTGTGGCAAGTCGATTGAGAGAATCATTAACCCCTGGTTGGGAACACAGACTGAAAAAAATTTTCCATACGGCAGCAGCCAAGGTTGATTTTCAAGTTTAACCTCTTCATGTGTTTTTGTCATGAATCAGTCCATCTGATTTGCATAATCACCACATAGTGGTTAGAGACAATAGGACATCGGAAAGGCTGGGATTTTGACTGGGAAATATGAAAAGCATGCCATATCCTGAGAAGGACCAAATGTGAGGACAGGCTACAGAAACATAGGGGATAAAATGGTAGGATTCAAAAGAGACACAAAGGAAAAGGGAATCACTATTACCACACCTACAAAATAGGGCTAAAACTACCTCTCTCTCTCTCCCAAGGCAACTCGGAGAAACAACTGAATATGAGTGAAAGCACTCTGAAACTTCAATGTGCCATATACACATTGAAACACTAATCATAACAATAGCCACAAAAAAGAACATTCAATGATATAAAAGGAATAAGAGAACTCAGAAAGACTAATAGTTTTGCCCATGATCACCTCACCATCTTACTCTAAAATCATACAGAAGAAATTATTAAGCTAAGGAAGACTATAAGGTAGCAAGTTACTCAAATGAAGTCTTTCTTAGACATGCTTGAAGCTAGGAACTTCCAGGAACTCGAGACAGCTCTGGACATGGAAGCATAAGCAGAAAACTGCTGAGAATATCTGGGGAAATTTTGCTTTCCTACCAGAGACCCTGACCTTCGCTCCTTGTCTTTTTCTCCTTACACCTTCAAGAGAAGCAGATGTAATGGCTGGAACTGCAATAGCCATGTTACACACTTGAAAGGTCAAGGAAATCGCAGACCTCAGTATTGAAATCCTTGAGCCACTGAGTCAATAGCAGTAACTTTATATCTCTAAGACTCTTGTTGCATGAAATAAAAAGCAAGACTTTAACTGTTCAAGCAACTATCATTATGTCTGTTCATTGAGTTTTCTCTTCCTTGCAGCCAAACAGAAATTCTTTCTGAAGCCTCAAAGAGAAGTTAGAACTCTTGTGTCTTAGGTAAAATGAGTCTTTGACATCTTGCCAACTTAACTCTCAAAGTCCCTCTCCGTCTTAATATTCCCTCCTCATTGGCTCACTTCTCAGGATGCCCAGGTCCCAGAAATTGTAGTGAAGTCCTGAAAAGTACTGCACCCCTGGATTCCGTGGCCTATCTAAGGAGACTTCTCTACCCTCATATGATTAAATTAACCTCCAACATTTCACAGTGCTTAACAATTGTGTGAAATTATTTAACATATTATCTCATTGCTAAAACAAGTCAGTAGAATGGTAATTTTCAAAGTGTGATCCTTGGGCTGGCAACATCAGCATAATCTGCAGAAATGCAATTCTCAGGGCCCACCCAATACCCATGGAATCAGAAACTGAGGGAGGGTGCAGCAATATGTGCTTTCGCAGGATCTACAGTTGACTCAGAGGTGTACCGAAGTTTGCGAGCCATCGCTGTATGGTACTATGTACATCTTTCAGATAAAGAAACCGAAGCACTTGTGGATTGTACTGATTCATAGTGAGGTGTTGGAGATAGGCCTCTGACTCCAAGCTCAGGGCCATTTTTACATACACGAATACTTTCCCTCCAGTCATACCTGTTGACTCTCTCATTCCAGAGAGAGCTGTCATTTTGAGAAAAAAAAAAAATTCTTACAAACTCATTGACTCTAGAATATTAGTAACTAATAATATTTTGGTTTTCCTTAAGGGAATTTGCACTTAAAATAAATACAAACCATGAGATGCCAACTCATACCCATTAAGATGGCTGCTTCCAAAAAAAGAAGACATAAAATAAGCGTTGGTGAAGATGTGGAGAAATTAGGTTTCTTGTGTACTGCTGGTAGTAGGAATATAAAATGGAACAACTGTTATAGAAAGCACTATGGCAGTTCCTCAAAACCTATAAAGAGAATTACCATCTAGCAGTTCCACTTCTGGACATATACTCGAAAGCACTGAAAACAGGAACACAAATATTTGTACACCAATGTTCATAGCAGCATTATTCACAATAGCCAGCGGGTAGATATAACCCACATGTCCACCAGAAAATGAAGATGAATAGATAAACATATTGTGGTATATACATACAATGGAATATTATTAGGCTTCAGAAGAAAGAAAATTCAGACACATGCTACAGCATATGTGAATCTTGACAACATTGTGCCAAGGTGAAATAAACCAGTAACAAAAGGATAAATATTGTATGATTTCACTTACATGAGGTCCTGTACCTAGAGCAGTCAAATCCATAGAGACAGAAAATAGAATGGTGGTTTTCGGGGTCTTGCGGAGGGGGAATTGGAGAGTTATTTTTTAATGGGTACAGAGTTTCAGTTTTGCAAGATGAAAAGTTTTGTAAGTGAACGGTGGTGATGGTAGCACAACAATGTTAATGTACTTAATGCCACTGAATTGGACAGCTAGCCCATGAAGAGTATGGAGTTTACAGTACTGATCTGTCCCCCATACAGTCAAAAATTCGAGTATAACTTTTGACTGCCCCGAAACTTCACTACAAATAGCCTATCGTTGACTAGAAGCCTTACCAACAACACAAACAGTCTATTAACACATATTTTGTATGTCATATGTATTATATGTATTCTTACAATAAAGAAAGCTAGAGAAAAGAAAATGTCATTAAGAAAATCATCAGGAAGAGAAAACACATTTATGGTACTGTACTGTATTTATCAGTACTAGATGTTATCTGTTTACAAGATCTGACACAGCAGGCAACCACAGTTGCAGACCTCAATCTATGGTACATATCGAGCAGTTCAGCTTTTTCTTGTAAAGTCATGACTTTTCTCTGCTTCTTGGGAGCACTTCTGGCACCACTAGTGGCACTTCGCATGGGTCCTATGGTGTCGTTCAACGTTTACAGTATTGTCATTATAAAATAAAAATAAAGCTGTTAGGCCCCCAGGCAGAAAGAAATAGACTGCTTGTGGCAAGAGATCCCAGAAAACCTTTCAAGCTATATTCTACAGCTTTGGCAAGGCGAGAGGTCAGTCACGCCTCAACACTCCCCTATCTCATTAACCACCTCAAGACTTTCCTACAACTAAAGAAAAAACAGTTCCTAAAAAACTATGCCTGGAAGACTTCCCCTGCAACCTCGACAGACCATCGGACATTGTGGTCCACCTCCCTCCTGCCTGTATCAAAGTTTCACCCTTACACCTGGCCAGCCTTGCAAAGCATTCCATCCTAATATCTGTCCACCCATCACAGACAGATTCTGGCCAGTTTACAGAAACTGTGCACTAAGTGCCTTTCTGCCCTGTGTTTCACCTTTTTGTGTATAGAGCCTAATTTTACTGCATTTGAATGTTAAGTCTCCACCTCAAAGTGAACATGGGTTGTATGCAATATATGTGTATTCCCTATGCATGTGTTAGACTCCCTCATAAATATTAACAAGATGCTTCTATAACCTACTGAATATATGTATAGGTAATCTTATTAGGCATAAATCTCAGCATCCCTCCCTTTTGTCTCTGAGGTGCCTGCTTTTGGCTTTGGCCAGAGACTCCTGTTTCCAGTCTGCAGGTTGTAACTTTTTATAAGAAATAAAGTTGTCTGGGTGTGGTGGCTCACGCCTGTAATCCCAGCGCTTTGAGAGGCCAAGGCAGGCGGATCACGAGCTCAGGAGTTCAAGAGCATCCTGGCCAATATGGTGAAACCCTGTCTCTACTAAAAACACAAAAATTAGCTGGGCTTGGTAGCGTGCCTGTAGTCCCAGTTACTCGGGAGGCTGAGGCAGGAGAATCGCTTGAACCCAGGAGGCAGAGGTTGCAGTGAGCCAAGATCGCACCAATGCACTCCAGCCTGGTGACAGTGCGAGACTCTGCCTAACAATAAATGAACAAATAAATAAAGTTCTCCTTCCTCTAAATTTGTAGATCTTATGGTTTTAAGTCCACACAATGAACACAATGAAAATTACACAAGAACCAAGAAAGATCACTTTTTACTGCTATATGAAATTTACTGGAGAGGTGAAATGCTCACCCAGAGATGATTAGCATCACATTGTGTTTTAAGCAGATACTTGCAATATTTGAGCAACAGGAGGTGGCTATGAAATTATTACAATACTGCAGTATGTACGACCGTTAATTTTATGCAGCTATGATTTAATACTGCATCTTTATGTTTGTTTACATTTCTCTAGACTGTAAATGGTACCATATATGGTCTGTGTTTTTATGTGTGAGCTTTGATAAATTTTAACTTTTTATAATAGATTTGTATATATTTTATGGTAGTGTATGATAAAACAGACTGGTATCTGCATATATTTTATGCATTCATGATATAACTTTTTCTTAATTTTTTCAATATTTCTAGTCTATAGGGGTTCATCTGCAAGTTTTTTCAAATTGTCACAAATCTCCAAAAAATTGTCTAATGTATTTACTGGAAAAAAAAATCCACCTGTTAGTGGATCTGTGTAGTTCTAACCTGTGTTGTTCAAGGGTCAACTGGATAATTAAAAAAAGTTAAACTGGTAAATTTTATGTTATATATATTTTACCACAATTTTTAAAATGTATTTTAAACAACAAAGAAAAGAATGATAGACTGGATTAAGAAAATGTGGCACATATACACCATGGAATACTATGCAGCCATAAAAAATGATGAGTTCATGTCCTTTGTAGGGACATGGATGAAACTGGAAAACACCATTCTCAGTAAACTATTGCAAGGACAAAAAACCAAACACCGCATGTTCTCACTCATAGGTGGGAATTGAACAATGAGAACTCATGGACACAGGAAGGGGAACATCACACTCCGGGGACTGTTGTGGGGTGGGGGGAGGGGGAGGGACAGCATTAGGAGATACACCTAATGCTAAATGACCAGTTAATGGGTGCAGCAAAACAACATGGCACATGGATACATATGTAACAAACCTGCACATTGTGCACATGTACCCTAAAACCTAAAGTATAATAATAAAAATAATAAAAAAATAAAGAAATAACAATTATAGCTAAAAAAAGAAAAAAGAAAAAAGAAAAGAAACACAACCCAACTTGTAACATTCCTATTCACTTCTGATAGGCAAAATATTAGAGATAATACAATCAGGGAGACTTCCTTCTACCACTCAAACCATATCCCAAAAGTAACCCTGAACTCCATACAGAATTTTGGAACACAGTTGGAAATTAAAGAGTAAATGTTTTTCAGTCCCCACCAGTTCAGGGTATTATAGAGGGGTGATTTCTTAAGGAATATTATTATAACCATATCATGTTGGGGAATTGAGATGTTAAAGTTTTAGCAAAATTGAAATTGTTAGGTCTGGCATATTCTATTTTGATTAAGGAAACAAATAAAACCCTCTGTTCCCCAATGAATGGTCTCTCTTTTTATAATTCTGTTACTAAACCTACAAGCAAAAGGCAGTTAAGCCAATAAGTAGGAAGTCTTTGCTCCTAATGAGTCAGTCTTGGGGACACATATGCCCTTCAAGAATGCTATTAATTCATTCTCCTAGGGAAATAGAGATGTCATGGGTCAAATGTTGACTGCCAAAACTCATCAGAATTTTTTGTTGCTTTTTCTTTTCTTTTCTTTTCTTTTTTTTTTTTTTTTTTTTTTTTGATGCAGGGTCTCACCCTGTTACCCAGGCTCCAGTGCAGTGGCATGATCATAGCTTACTGCAGCCTCGACCTCCTGGGCTCAAGCAATCCTCCTGCCTCAGCCTCCCAAGTAGCTGAGACTACAGGTGTGTGTCACCATACCTGGCTCATTTTTGTATTTTTTGTAGATATGGGGTCCCACTCTGTTGCCCAGGCTCATCAGTATTTTTGACAAATGACCACATGTACTAAATTTTTCTCCAATATTTTTCAATTTGGAAATAACTGCATTCTTACTAAGAAGATGTAAAAATCATACAGAGAACTTTCATATACCCTTTATTCAGTTTCACTAATTTTTACCATATTGGCATATTTTCTTTTCCTTCTACCAATATTCACTTTATCATCGGTTTCTTTTCTTAACCATCTGTGAACACTCCTTTTCTCAATACTTTAGTATGTGTTTCTTAAGAGCAAGAATATTCTTTTACAATGCTACACTAGTTATACAATTCAGGAAATCCAAAATAGATAATAATAGTTTTATCTCATCTACCACCCATAATCCAGTTTTGTCAATTATACCAATAATGTCTTTTAGAACATTTCTCTCTCCTGTACAGGATACTCTCAAGAATCACATATTGGATTTTACATGTTACATCTTTTCAATCTCTTTAAATCTGGAACAGTTAGTTCCTCAGTCTTTCAGCAGGGTTCAGCTATTCTATAGAATGTTCCTCAATTTGAGGTTGGCTGATGTTTCTTTATGATTAAATTCAAATTGCATACACTACACATACTACAACATAAAGTGGTGTTATGTCCTTCTCAAAATATCACATCTGGAGGCACACGAGTCCATCACTGGTGATATTAATTTTTACTACTAGGTCAAGGTGTTGTCTACTTTCTCCACTATACATTTACTACATTCCTCCCTTGCCTCTAATAGGTAATCTAGGAGTAAACATTTTAAGACCATGAAAATATAATGATCTGCATCAAAATTTATACCCTAAAGTATCCACTGATGATTCAAGCCTAAAACAATCTTTGTTATGATTTTTGCAAAATAGTTATTTTTTCCAACCATACCACTCCCTCCATGTTTACAGGTTGGTATTCTACCTCAAGTAAAAGCTTCTTTTCTCCCCTATTTTTATTGATTTATCTATTATTTATTATCAGTATAAACTTGTGAATTATTTTATTCAATGGATTTCCGTGAATTACTGTTCTTTTGATGCTCAAATTTTTCTAAATTTGGCCAGCTCTAAAGAGCCCCTTCAAGCTGATTCCTGTAGCCTGTTGACAGGTCTTCATTGCTTTTTATGAGGACTTTTTTACTTTCTGGCATAATAACATGTTCCAAGCTTATCTCTTACTTTCTCTATTCTAGTTGGAATCACTCATCTCTCAAAGGAGCTCTGGTTTATTTTCTTTTTTCACAAATTTGTATATATCCAGATAGAACTATTTCAGTGTTTTTGATGACTGACTAGGTTTCATTTTCATACCTCTTTTGTATTATCTTTAGAAATCTTTTAAGGAACATACTATGGAATGTGGAAAAAGACCTGAGCTTTGGAACGAGACCTGGCATTAGCCCTTGCTAGCTGCAAGAACCTGGGCAAGTTACCTAACTTCATTAAGCCTTTGTTTCTTCCTCTTTAAAGCAGGCAAAATAATGACCACCTCACAGTGTTGTTATGAGGTTTAAGCTTTCAAATGGCTTCCGAGCCTGACACATAGAAAGTACTCAGTAAATTTAAGTCACTTTTTCCTCTTTTAGTTACAGCACCTTACAATCTTAATGTGATTACTTCTCTCTCTACCCCTTTCCACTGCTTCCTATGAAGCCCTGGAGAACCACTGATTACTTGCCCCTGGTATTGTTCACTGAAATTTTCCCATAATGTCTAATTCTCACTTCAGCCCATCAGGATTCCTTGGCCTAGGACACATGCTTAATAATCCCCCCTCCTTGCCCCTTCCATTTGTTCTTTAGAGTGAGAGGCAATATAGTATGGAGGACAAAATCACTTGAATATATAAAAACATGCAGACAAAGCATTTGATGAAGTTCAATGACCCCAGATAGTTATGAATCTTAGGTAATTTCCTTGGCTTTAAATAGGCTACATATCAAAAACCTACACTAAGCATCACATGTAATGGAGAAATGTATTCCCAATAGTATTGGACACAAGACAAGAATTCCTGTTATCATTTCTCCACTTAACTTGGTACAAAAGAACTAACCAATGCCGTAGGCAAGAAAAAGACATTAGATGTGTAAGGATTAGATGGGGAAAGTAAACTTACTATTTTCAGACAGAAGTATTATCCACACAGAAGATTCAACAGAATTAACAAACTATTGGAATTAGTAAGAGTTTGGCAAGGTTGTTCTGTATAGGATAAAATTTACAAAACACGATAATATTCCTCTGTGCTAGCAGTGATGACCTCAACAATAAGATACCATTTGCAACAGTAACAGAGATTATAATCAGTGTAGAAATCAACAAAAAAATCTTTGATTTTTATAGAATAAAAACTAAAGAAAATTCTGAATAAATGGGCAGACATCAATTCTTCGAAATGTAAAAGATGACATGTCAAAGTAAAGGTGTCAGTGCTCCCCGAGTTAATCTGTATATTCAAAGCAATCCCATCAAATTTGCAAAAGGATTTTTTAAGGAACTCCAAAAATTCACTCTAAAATTTATATGGAAAAGTAAAATTTCAAAAATAGCTAAGGCCACTTTGAAATAGATAAGCAAGGAGAAGAATGCTCACTTCATCAGACACTGAGACATGATGGAGCCATAAAAATAGCATGGTGCTGAATCTGAACCACTGGAGAAGAACAGAGGCCTTAGAAGTAGTACTATATATATGTGGGAACTTCATAAAGATAAAGTTGGAACCACAAAACATGCAGAAAAGATGAATCATTTGTAAATTGTGACTGGGAAGTGAATTATTATGATAAGGCAAAATAATGTTAGACTTTATAACTTACATTAAACAATGAAAAAGTGTGCTTTGAATGGATTAAAGACATAAATGTAAGAGGTAAAATTATTTTTAAAAAATAAAATAGAGAAGAGGCCAGGTGCAGTGCATCACACCTGTAATCTCAACACATTTGGAGGCTGAGGCAGGAGAACTGCTTGAGCCCAGGAGATGGAGACCAGCCTTGGCAACACAGGGAGACCCAGTCTCTACAAATAATCCAAAAGTTAGCCGGGCATAGTGGTGCTTGCCTGTAGTTCCAGCTACTTGCGAGGCTGAAGTGGGAGGATCACTTGAGCCCAGGAATTCAAGGCTGTAGTTCAAGGCACAAGCATTAATTGTGCCACTGCACTCCAGTCTGGGTGACAGAACAAGACCTTGTCTCAAAAAAGAAAAAAATAAAAATAAAAGAAAGAAGAAATATAAAGAAAATGTAAAGTAAATTTCAAAGAAAATGTAGAACAGTATGTTTTTTATATACGAGTGAGGGAAAGACTTCTGGAACAAGACCCTAAAATCTCAAACTCAAATATTTTTTTAATTGATGTATTTGATTCTATCAAAATAAAGAACACCATAAACAAAGGAACAAATGAATGAGTCTGGGGTAAAATAGTTGTAATATCCAAAACCACCACGAACGTAACACCTATAACATACAAACAACTCCAGAAAATCAACAAGGAACAGGATGTGAAACCCAATCTTTAAATAAGCAAAGTATTGAATAGTCAATTCTCAGAAGGGGGAGTGCAAGTAACTAATATATATTCAGAAATGCTCTAACTCTTTATTAAGCAAAGAAATTCAAATGAAAATAAGATTACCAAAATAGAAAAAAAATTAAAAATTAGATAATTCCAGAGATGGCAAGATGTAACAAGACAGGAAATTTACTGTACTGTTAAGAAAAATGTAAACTGATACAGTCATTCTAGAAAGCAATGTATCCTGTTTGGCCCCCAAATCCCCTCCTGGGTCTATATGTTAGAGAAATTATTGCACAACTTCATAAGGAGGTCCGTATGAGGTTGTGATGTGGTTTGTGGTAGTGGATCTAAAGACAAACTTGGTGACCCTCAGTAGGAGAACAGTAAAATACAGTGGATGCAATAGTGACTGCCAAGGACTGGGCTTAAGGAGGAATGAGGAGTTAGTGTTAGACAGTCAGAGGTGCAGCTTGGGAAGATGAAAAAGTTCTGGAGATGAATAGTGGTGACGAGTGTAGAACAATGGGAATGGATCTAATGCCACAAAACTGTACACATAAAAATGAATAAAATTTTAAAAATTTTATTATGTAGATTTTACAATTTTTGAAAGATTTTTAAAAGAGAATGAACGCATATTATGTAACACCTTAAAGGAGTTAAAAATGAGGGAACTATAGTTATAGCAATATCAATCTCAAAAACAGGATTGAATGATAAATTAAAAACAGAAACATGTTCCAAAGAGCACTCAATATTTTACTATGATATATGCATCTTTAAAGATTCATTATCAACATATTAGTTTGGAAACATTGCGGGGAGGGGACTAGGAAAGCAGATTGGGGGGAAAATACTAGAATAAGAAGGGTGTTACATAGACCAGTGATAAATGACAATAAGGTATTATGAACTGAGATGTTTATAGCTTCAGTTAAAAAGAAATGACATCATACACATGAAAACCTTTGAAAGGATATAAAGTTTTACAGTTTATAGTTTGTTATTTCCTTTATTTGAGGAAGCATGAAATGAACCAAAATAGATTTCATTTCTAATTTTTTGGATCTTCAGTGCATTCTGAGAAATAGTGATTTATGCATTGGCTAAGCATCACACATTGGAAGTTCATCTGTACTTTATGAGCTTTTATATATCTGCAGTGATCTCTCATTACTACAAACTTTTTCTTTCCTCCTATTTATACCTGTTCCATGCAGAGCCACATTAAGGGTGAGTCAGACAGGAGTCGCCTGGGGTGCTAGTATTTAAGAGGTGCTAAAAATATCACTGGAATTATAGCAAGATGGAAAAAATTATTTTCCTAGCACTCCTGTACTTTGCGAGTACTTTGCGAGGTTAACAAGAATCCAGTCATAAATTGTGTGGGGTGGGGCTGTGTGTGGCCCCTCTTCCAGGAAAATACATGAATAATAATAGGGTTTGTTTAAACTCAGGGTCACAAAGCCACAATGTAGAGAAGTGCACAACTCCAGAAGCCATTTACATATGACCTGCAAACTGTTCATGGTGACCCTGTTTAAAGTGGCTCCTTAGGAGGGTGATTAAACCATTTGAGTGAACAAATATCCCACTCAATCAGAGTGCAGGGCTTTTGTTTTGCACCCTGGATAATCATGTTTGGTACTGGACTTGCATTGGTTGGGAAAAGTGAGGAGATGCTGAGTGCCTTGCCAGTGGTCTTTCTTCCTCATCCTTCTTCTACACAGCCTGTATAAACATGGGATGCATATTTTAAAACTATCAAGGCACTAAGTTATTTGGTTGCCCAGGGAGCCACCTATCTATGTCTGGCTCTGCTTCAAAAAGGAGGACAGAATCACAGAAGTTGCTCCATTTTAGAATACTGAAGCCCAACTCTCACTCCCATCCTGGGACAGGCCTTTAGAGTCTAACTGTGCCCTTCTGCTGGCCATCCTACTTTAAGTGGCAGAAAGAGGTGGGAGTGGTGCGTGGCAGTCAAGGGGTACTCTATGGATTCCATTTGCAAGGGGAACAAAGCTAGCATGGTTGTGGGTAAAACTCAGGTTGTCCCCACTTTTGAGAAGAGGGACAAGTGTCTTTATTTGATCCTAAGCCTTAGGAAAAGGAGATAAACCACTACTAATTTCCAAAGGCATTTTGGGATATCAAGAGAAGTGTTTGTTTGTTTGTTTGTTTGTTTGTTTGTTTTTCTGAGCGTATCTCTGTGGGATATTAGACAACTCATAATTCTTTAACCTTTGTTAACTCATTTAATACCGCTTAATCTGAGCTGTAAAATATGCATTTTAAAAGCTTTTTTGGATTACCAAATAATGATTAGGGTTCCAACAGTATTCTCATACATCAGTTAGCAATTTTCCTTAAAGTATTCCAAAATTTTTTTGGCTCAGTTCACAGATTACATTGTTCAATAACTTGTGTCATGCATTAAGCACTTCACAATGTTATGCTCATCGAATCTTCAGAAAGACATAGAAGCTGAAACAGTTCTAAGTGAAAAAGGATCTCTTCTGGTGACATCCTAGCATCCCTGAGTTTCATTTGCCAATGGAACAAATCTTCACTGAGTGCCAGGCACTGTAGCAGGTGATGAGGATGCCTTTGTGGGCCCAGCTCTGGTGGCACTGGGTTCTGGTAGTGTGGTTTTGGAGAAGGAAGACTGGATTAAGACTGGACATCCAGGCCGGGTGCGGTGCAGGATCACGCCTGTAATCACAGCACTTTGGGAGCCGAGGCAGACAGATCACGAGGTCAGGAGTTCAAGACCAGCCTGACCAATATGGTGAAACCCCGTCCCTACTAAAAATACAAAAATTAGCCGGGTGTGGTGGTGCACACCTGTATTCCAGCTACTCAGGAGGCTGAGGCAGGAGAATCGCTTGAACCCAGGAGGTAGAGGTTTCAGTGAGCCAAGATCATGCCACTGCACTCCAGCCTGGGTGACAGAATGAGACTCCGTCTTGAAAAAAAAAAAAAAAGACTGGACTTCCAGACATTCCAGGCTACTTTGCCTATCATCTCCTGTTCCCTAAGCCATGCCCATCTCAAAATGAGGATGTCAGACCAGATGGCCTCAAAGGTCCTTTCCAGTGTTTGAATTTGAATTTATTTTTTTATTTTTTTATTTAGAGACGGGATCTCACTCTGTCACCCACACTGGAGTGGTGTGATCATAGCTCACTGCAGCCTCGAACTCCTGGGCTCACGCAATCCTTTTGACCCAGTCTCCTGAGTAGCAGGGACTACAGGCAACCACCAACACGCTCAGCAATTTTTTTTTTTTTTTTTTTTTTTTTTGGTGGCAGGGGTTAGAGACGAGGGTCTTGCTATGTTGCCCAGGCTGGTCTTGAACACCTAGGTTCAAGCAATCCTCCAGCCTCAGCCTCCCAAACTGGGATTACAGGCGTCAGCCACCATGCCCACCATGAATTTGAAATTTTGAATGACACTTTAATAAATACTTTGCCACCTTTCTTGTATGTAATGAGTTCTATTATGTAGACACCTACATAGAAGCACTGAGCTAAGCATTTTACATACACTCTTTTCTTATTCATCTTCCTCATAGTCCTCTGAAGTCGGCACTTAGAGCCCCAGTTTTTAGAGCAGAAACCTCTTAAGTACCTTCCCTAAGGCCACATAACCAGCAAGAGGCGGAATGGAACACAACCCAGGTCTTCTGGTACAGAACTCCAGACCTTACACTGTCTTTGCCCTTTTTAAGTCTCAGGTTTGTCCCTGTGGCAGGTCTCGGTGGTACAGCTCTGCACAGTTCAGCCACTTATTTCCCGCTGTGAAATGAAGAGCTACCTCTGGACGCCCTTGTACCATTCTCCAGGCAACCGAGCCCGCCCGCCTGGAGGCAGCTCTTTCCCAAGGTGGGCGGAATGCAGGATGACTGACAGCAACGCGGCGCATGCTCCTGGAGTCTCTCCCCACCGAGCGCCTAGAGGCGTTCCAATAATTTACATGCTCCATTTAAAATATAGATGCTGAAGCACCATAATTATACATCTGCTCCCTTGACTTTTAACCAAAGAGTGCTAGTTTATTGCTGAGCTTAAGGATAAAAGAACGAGAAATGAAAGTTGGGTTGGATTTTTTTTTTAAGTTTCCTTCCCCACTAAGTACAATCAGATGTTGGATTCTCAGCCCGATGCTGAGTGGATGCTCATTTCGCTTTGCCTCTCAGTTTATCAGCTGTTTTTTGAGATAACACTTTTCCTCACACACACAAAAAGAAAACCGAAGGGCCCTTCCCTATACAAATATTTTTAGTTAAATGCATCAAACAGCCCCAATTTTGTGGTGCCAGGAAAAAAAGAAAAAAAAAAAAAAAAACAGGAATGGTACTGAAACTGATACGAGGCTCTGTAAGGAAACAACTGTCCTTTCATCTCTGTATACACAGTTTATCTTTGACCCTGGAGTACATGCTGGAATTCTTGGCGAAGGGCACCTATTTAGAAATCATCTCAGACCTGAAGAGCTCCATCATGAACCAGAGATCAAACGCCTTTTATGTTCTTTCTGGTCCAGGATTAAAACTTCAGATCTATTATATTTTAATGCACAAATAAAGAATCAATCAGGGGAATCTGCCAGCCTCGGCAAACACTTTCATCCACAAGAACAAGTTATTTGTGATATAAAACTCAGCGAGTGTCTCTATTGAGTATGGCAAAGATGGTGAGATGGGATGAGTTTCTTTGAAGAGCAGTAAGGGAAATGAATGAGTCAGTGGCTTAACATGTCTCTTCATTGGAAGCAGAAAATGTCAAAGTGCTCATATTCATCCCTGGCTCTAAGAAATGTGTGTTCCTTTGGGATACACGGCACAAGAAATTTCTCCACATCTTTCCCACAACTTTCTTTTTTGGCCTAGAGAATTGTTTTTCCTGGGTCTGAGATTTATATATAGTCTCCAGGTGTATCACACAGAGTTCCTCCAGGTTTCTGCACCTAGAGATCAGCACAGAAGCATATCAGATGAGATATGCAGGGTTTTTCAGAAATGCAAAGAGATGCCTGGGCACCCAGAGATAATTAGAACCAGCACACTGTGGTAGGCATCAAATAAGAGTCTATCTGGCTAAAGAATCTTTTTTTTTTTTTTCTTGATCTCCAGTAACCTTATCTACACCTTGTGCCTGCATCTTACTGACCAAGGTTAACTGGTCCAAGGATGACACTCTACCCAAGCCTGACCAATCAGAGTTTTTTCTCAAGATGTTTAACCAGACATTTCTTACTTTGGGGCAGGGGGTACAGGGAGCAAGGGGGAACAGCAGTGACCTGATACTCCTGAAAAATGACTTTAACTTGGCCCAATGGGAAGGTAACAACCCTCCTTTTAAAAAAAATCAGGTAGTTTTGAGGTATAATTTACATACAATAAAACTCACTAATTTTAAGGGTACAATTCCATATATAATTTTAATGTGATCTTTAAGAAACCATTTTAGTGAGATATTATTGACCTACAAAAGCCTACATATTTAGTATGTACAAATTGATAAGTTCGTGGATAAGTGTATATCCATGAAACTATCTATGCCATGAGTTTATCCATCACCTCCAAGACTTTCCTCCTGCTTTCTAATTATTACATTTTTGTGATAAAAACCCAAGATAAGATTACCTTCTCAGCAAGTTTTTATTATATATTTTAAATATACAGTACAGTACTATTGACTATAGGCATTATGCTGTACCATAGATCTCTAGGACTTATTCATCTTGTACAACTGAAACTTTATACCCTTTGACTAATCCCTCTCCACTTCCCCCTCCCTCCAGCCCCTGGCAAATGTATACAGTTTTACAGCCCCTATCACAATCATAATATACAATTTCATCACCCCCAATATTTCTTTGTGTTCCTTTATAGCCAATCAGCTCCCCCACCCCACCTTGGCCCCTAGCATCCAGTGCTATGTTTTCTGTCATCATAGTTTTACCCACAGGCTGGGCAAGCGTCAGGTAGCATCTAATAACCTGCCTTATTATTTCAGAAAGACACTATTTTTTTCAGTGTAGCTAATCAAGAAACTCATCCCATCTCACCATCTTTGCGATACTCAATAGAGACACTCGCTAATCAAGAACCACTGTTGAACCTGTCTACATCTTTAATCCTAAAGTAGCTAATGATCAAATAAACATGTGATATTGATTCCCAGTATGAAACATGAGGACACCAGCAATTAGGGATAGACCCATTTACTGGGGAATGTATTGATTATCCAGCAAAATAATGCCAACACTCTACACTTCCATCAATAGTAGACCATTTAAATAAGCCATAGAACTTGCAAATAAAAGAAAAAGAAGGTACTCTATATAGTAATATGAATCTTCTCAAACATATATTGTTAAATGAAAAAACAAGATGTAGGCAGGAGAATCATTTGCTACCATGTTTATGAAAAAGGATGAAGAAGAATGTCTATATGTATTTTATGTATATACTTAAAATTCCTCTGGAAGAATACAGTGAACTGGGTGGCCAAGGGAGATGGGTAGGAAGGTGAATTTTCATCGTGTACAATTTCATAGGCTTTGCAGTTTGAACCATGGAAATATACTACACATTCCAAACAAATTAATAAACAAAACAACGTACTGATTACCCACAGTGTACCAAGTCTTACCCTAGAACTTGGGTGGAGGATGGTCTGTTTAAATAGCCTATTATTCTATCATCTCTGTTCTCTCAATTTCTCTACCACTTATTTTCTCTAGCATTTATTTGGTTGTTAATCATGTTTTGCCTCAAATCTTATCTCTAGTTGTATAGAAATGTTTAAGGAATTTTATGGTTAATATTCTATATTTTATGTCTTATCTATAACTTATTGGTTCCTAGAAATAGATATTATTTTATTATTTAAATTTTATCTTTTGATTTGGTTCAAAATTGCATCTATATTTTTAAAAGAAATGTTAGTTTTAAGTTTCAAAAATAATATGCTCATATTTTACAGTAAAATGATATATTACAGTCAATGTTAAAATTCCCATTTACTGCTTTGCTCATTTTCCTCCTGACTGAGATGAGGTAACTACTATCAGGTTAGGGTGTGTCCTTCTAGATCTAGTTACGTGCTTTCACATCCATATATATATACATATATATACCCTAGCAAATACATAGCATTATATGGGTGTAGTGTTTTTCTTTTTATCTGTGTTAATATGTATACATAATCTATACATATTAATGTATGTCTTGGTCTACATTATTTGTACTCAATGATATCTTTTCATATTTGCACATATAATGTCAAGGTTGATTTTTTAAAAGTTCACACAGTATCTCATAGTTCGGGTAAACTATATTTTATTTATCTATTTCTTATTTATGGATATGTGAATTCTTTCTCAATTATTTTGCTTTTGTGAATAATGCCGCAAAAGGCATCTTATGCATGCCTCCTGTGTCCATGTATACATTTCTCTCTATATTCCATATTATCTAAGCTAATATCACCTACATGGTAGATTCTCAATATACATTTATTGATTTCCTAACATATCTCTGATATAGTAATCTAAAGTACAAAACAAAGAATCAATAATTGTGTTGCATAATGATAGATTTTCATTTCAGTATTATTTGTGTTTTATGAGGCGTGTGCTATAATAATCTGTTACATACTAATATTTCTTCTGTGAAAACAAGTGGAATTTAGG
Source organism: Nomascus leucogenys (assembly GCF_006542625.1). Classification (NCBI taxonomy): domain Eukaryota; kingdom Metazoa; phylum Chordata; class Mammalia; order Primates; family Hylobatidae; genus Nomascus; species Nomascus leucogenys. The sequence continues at coordinate 1,717,043 of NC_044381.1, read as the reverse complement.
ATGAAGGTAGATTGCATGTTGAATATAAACCTTAATATTAACTGATGGAACAGGTTCTATTTGAATTTATTCTCAACAAATTCTATCACTGCTTTGAAAAACTCCTCATGGAATTTCATCAGAACACTTTCAACCAGACTCCTAATTAGTTCTCCCTCATTTTCTCAGAGTGTGGTCTGCATGCATCTATGTCAGAATCATCAAAGGTACTTGTTCAAAATGCAGATACCTGGGCCCTGTTCAGACCTACCGAATCAGAATCTCAGGGAGCAATATCCTAAAAACTAGTATAAACACAAACACCAGGTGATTTTTATATACCTAAAAGTCTAAACATTTCTAATCTAAGGATTCCAGGGGGACTAACAGGTGGGATGGAGGATTACATTTTCCAACTTCACCTGCTTTTCTACTGATTTTTGGCTGTGAGTTGTGCTTCTTGACTTATTTAAATCCATATGAACATGGATGGAAAACCACCCTTCTTTTCTATTCCAGCCCAAGCACTACTTATACAGGCTGATGTATATTCCTTTTAAAGACCTGGGAATAATTATGGGGTGGAGGATTAAGCATAGTATATAGAACAAGAAGCAACTTAACTCTAAGCATTCCACATCTTACATTGATTTGCTTCATGCAATGGTTGTAGATTAGATCACTATTTACTAGACAGTCACTTCCTCCTCCTTCCCCATTCTCACCTCCATTGGAGGACTGTCCCCAACCCACAACTTTGGACTTGGCTGTGAATTGCTTTGGTAAGATGTTATTATAATATGCAAGTATCTCCTAATATCAGCAAGTGAAAAAGAAATCACTTTGGAAAACAGGAAACTTAGGTTTAACTCTAACTCTATTCTTAATCAGCTTTGTGACCTTGAGGGTGTGGTTTGAACCATGTGACATATCTAAGGTCCCTTCCAGTTCTGACATTGTATTAGCCCATATGTAATGCATATTCTTGCATATTCCTCCATAGGGAAGACTTTTTCACTGGGATAGGAAAGGCATCATCATTGTAACATGAGGACTAATCTGGATGTAGTATGCAGTACAACACAAGGAGCCTTTGTGTTGCTACCAGGTTATCCTAGCTCTTGAATTCTTTCATAAAGAGTCCAAGTCTCCTCTTCATCTTGAGAAAAGTTTGCTTCCTGAGCTGCAATGCTGATGTAACTCTTTCCTCAGCTGAGGGGAAGACTCAAGATCAATATTTGGGACCTCTTTTCTCATGTTGATGGCATCATCTCCACCTCCCAGGTGTTCTGGCTCTCAGCCTCCTTCCCTCACCTTCCCTCAGTGTTCTGCCTCAGTACCTTCCTTCACTGCAATCTGTGGCATAAGTGACTCAGAGTCCTATCAGAATCAGCTGGAGGTCTTTTTAGAAACATGGTGTCCCAGGTCTCTGTTCCACCGCTTCAGAATCTTCAGGGGTATAAGTTTTCAAGAGTTTCTGAAGCAATTGTGAGGATTGGCAAGGTTTAAGGACAGACTTCACTCCCAGAGCAAGAATCCAAGCCCAGCATGCACCCACGGCAACTCACTTTGATTGGCCTGTCCATTCTCCTTTTGTATAAAGTCAGAAAGATCTTACTAAAATTGAGGTGCCTTGGAACTTCTGCCCATCCCTGTAAATTCTATTCTGTGACACTATAGAGAGAAAGCGTTATTCTGCTTCCAGAGAAAGTCTTCAGATAATGAGAAGATTGTTGTTACGTTCTTGCTCTCTTGCAACAAGACTTCCAGGTCCTTACCATAGATGTACTTTTTCTCTGCATATGCTCAGTTGGCCCCTGTTCCCCTTTAATGTATTGTATCCAGTACAAAATGCTGTCTTGAAAAATACAAAATGTGGTACAGAGTCTATAGGGATACTTACTTTGTACCAAAACTGGAAGTAGAAGTTCAGAAATTAGGGAAAAAAGAAAAGTTGAGGATGAGTTTGACCTTCCCAATGCTTTTCCAAATTATACAGACCTGGCTGGGTGACTCCGCCTGTGCCAAGATATGCCCTAAGATAACTATTCCCCTTCTTGGTGATGTGCACAGCTCTTGTATGTGCTCATTACAACAAATGAAAAGAAGCACTGAAGCAACTTTATAGAGGTTTTTCACACTGCCTTCAGACTACCTAGAGGGAAGCATAGGTGAATGTGTTTCCCTGACTTGTGAATGTTCTCTGTAATTCACAAGTCAAAAGAGACAGGTACCCTGCCAAGATACACCCTTTTCTAAACAGATGCAGGAGGGAAACCGCAAGATCCTCGGGCTGTGAAAGGCAAAGGAGAAGAGAATCCTTCAACTTCAATCACAGAAAGGCTCTCCTTCTGCCCTGGGCTGGGCCATGGTGGCACCTGATGGCCTAAGGCCACTTCATGCTTGTTCTCATTCCCAAACACTCTCCTGGAGAAAGGCCATCAATCACTGTCAGACTTACAAAGTTGTCTGACAGTGTCTCCAGTTCAAGAGGTAAGATATGAGTGCCTCCACCACAACTAGCCCTCCCTATAAATATAGATGAGAAACACAATGATGTTTTCCCCAGATCAGAACTGTCACACAGTAAAGACGGTTCAAGTGACTTTGTTATCCAAGGCCAGATAAATGAATGCTTTCCTAGAGAAAGTAGGAAGGTTTTACAACAAGCTGAGAATTCACAGTGAAAACTGGGTGGTAAGTTCCATAATTTAAAAGGAGGAAGTGGGATGCCGGCTAAATTGGCTGGCAAATTTGGTCCTTATGGAAGTAAAGCCAGTTAGCAGTGTTACATTGGAAACACCTTCATGACTGGGCCTGCATCACAAAGCTGTATGTTCTAACCACACTTGCAGGCAGCTTTGACCCATAGCCCCTAATGACCAATCTTCCAGCTACCCGTACCTCTCCCAACACAACACAATATGCCTTTCCATCAAGACAGACAACAGTGTCATTTGTTTATTGGAGATATTTTACTTGACACCTGCCCATTTTTCAGTACTTCTCATCCTTTTTCCCCACTTTTCCAATCCTGTTCCCTCCTAGAGGAAGAGAAGAAGTAAAATACAGTATATAAGGGCAGGGGTTTTGGAGTCAGGGAGAACAAGGAACCCTGGGCAAATTATTCAACCACTCAAGCCTCATCCTCCTCATTTGTATCTAACCCTTGTTATGACTCCTAAATGAAACACAGTACATTATAAGCACTAAATAAATATTAGCTAACTCACTGGCCCAGTATGTTCACACATTTGTGCATGTGCACACACCTATACAGAGCATACACACTCATACGCAGCGTAGTAACATGGAAAGCTCATTGAAATGAAAATCAAGCTATAGGAAATCTTGAGTGGCGCATATGCCCTCTATGGGCCACAGTGTTCCCATCTTCACAATAAAAGCTTGAACTACGTCATTTCTACGAACCCGTCCAAGAGGAGGAGTCCAAAAATCTGAGTTGAGCATTAAAGCCGCTCTATACGAACTGGTATGGAATGCTTTCTAAAACAAGGCACTAAATGAAAAAAAGCAAGATACAGAACGGTGCACATAGTATGCTCCCATTCATGCCAAAAAAAAAGACTAAATACTTGTACACGTTTGTAGATTATTTCTGGAGGCATATAGAAGGGATAGGCAACAGTGGTGGCCCTACAGAAGGAATTCGAAGGACAGGAAGAGCGAGACTTACTTTGTACTATATGCACTTTGTAGTCTTATATTATGTACATTCTTCAGGTATTTTTTAAAAAACAATTTAAAATCTAGAAAAAAGGCCCACACTGTCCAGGTGCAGCGGCTCACATCTGTAATCCAAGTACTTTGGGAGGCTGAGGCGGGCGGATCACCAGGTCAGGAGTTCAAGACCAGCCTGACCAACATGGTGAAACCCTGTCTCTACTAAAATTACAAAAATTAGCTGGGCATGGTGTTACATGCCTGTAATTCCAGCTACTCAGGAGGTTGAGGCAGGAGAATCGCTTGAATCTGGGAGGCAGAGTTTACAGTGAGCCAAGATCGTGCCACTGCACTCCAGCCTGGGCGACAGAGCAACGCTCTGTCTCAAAAAAAAAAGCCCACACCACATTACAAGTGGATACAAAATAGCTAATTTTCATTATAGTGTATTTCTACCTATATGTAGCTTTTATAATAATTTTATATACATTAGGGTATTAGGCCGGATGCGGTGGCTCACGCCTGTAATCCCAGCAATTTGGGAGGCCAAATTGGATCACTAGAGGCCAAAAGTTCGAGACCAGCCTGGACAACAAGGGGAAACCCTGTCTCTACAAAAAATACAAAAATTAGCTGGGCATGGTGGCACGCGTCTATAACCCCAGCTACTCGAGAGGCTGAGGTGGGAGGATGGCTTGAGCCCATGGGAGGCAGAGGTTACAATGAGTCGAGACTGTGCCACTGCACTCCAGCCTGGGAGACAGACCCAGACCTTGTCTCAAAAAATAATACAAAAGATAATAATTTTATGTTATATTTAAAAGTTAAATGACACAGGCTGCTGTTCTATGGAACCTTGAGGCTAACCTTTCCACTGTAATAATTAGTCCTTAAAACCACTCAATTCTCCTTACAGGCTATGAAGCTACTGGCTCTCGGTGAGAAGGAAATGCCTTTTAGGGAAGGCCATGGGTCAAAGGCAGAGAGAGAAACTTCATTATGGGTCAGGTACATATTGTCTCATCCAATCCTTAAAACAATTGGCTGTGCTGCTAATTTCTCCATTGTACCCATCAAAAAAGGAAGCTCAAAGAGATGAAATGATTTGCCAAGGTAGAGCTGAATTTTAAACCCAGGCTGAACTTAACTCCACACTCACATGCATTCTAGTTTGCTGTAATGTCTCCTGGAGGTAATCTAAGAGAATAGGTTCACATTAGTAATTAATCAAGAATTAAGAATAGTGTTCAGGTCCGGGCGTGGTGGCTCATGCCTGTAATCTCAGCACTTTGGGAGGCCGAGGCGGGTGGATCACAAGGTCAGGAGATCGAGACCATCCTGGCTAACACGGTGAAACCCCGTCTCTACTAAAAATACAAAAAAGTAGCCAGGTGTGGTGGTGGGTGCCTGTAGTCCCAGCTACTCGGGAGGCTGATGCAGCAGAATGGTGTGAACCCGGGAGGCAGGGCTTGCAGTGAGCCGAGATGGCACCACTGCACTCCAGCCTGGGTGACAGAGAGAGACTTCGTCTCAAAAAAAAAAAAAAAAAAAAAAAGAATAGTGTTCAGGCTAGCGCGGTGGCTCATGCCTGTAATCCCAGCACTTTGGGAGGTCAAGGCGGGTGGATCACTTGAGGCCAGAAGTTCAAGACTAGCCTGGCCAACATGGCGAAACCCTGTCTCTACAAAAAATACAAAAATTGGCTGGGCATGGTGGTGCATGCCTGTGGTCTCAGCTACTATGGAGGCCGAGGCAGAAGAATCGCTTGAATCCGGGGGGCAGAGGTTGCAGTGAGCCGAGATTGCACCACTGCACTCTAGCCTGGGCAACAGAGCAAGATTCTGTTTCAAAAAAGAAAAAAAAAGAATTAAGAATAGTGTTTATTTAAGTAAGTGGGGGAAAAAGAGAAAATGGCATGTGAAAGGTAGACAAGAGCGGACTTAGTTACTAGGAGCCACTCCTGTTTCCTTTGTAGGCTTTTTATTATCAGGGTAAGCTTCCTAAAACGCACCCACTGGTTCAATCCTCAGATGTCCCCCTGGACAATTTTTCTTTAATGTATGCAAAGTGACTTTTTTAAAAAGTCTCTTCCAATAGGATTAATGCTGCAGGTGGATCATAAGCTGAATAGATTGGCCAGAGCAACCACAACTCAGTTCTGCTGCGTCTTCCTGCCACGTGAGAAGTATGTGTCCCATTAGGATTCAAAGTCAGGCCTTTCAACAGCCAAGTCTTTAATGCCCATTCACCTACTTCTCTTGTTTTACAAATAGAAAAAAATATCTAAGCAAAAGGGCAGACAGAGGACGTACTGGGTGGCAACTCAGATCTCTCACCTCTCGCATCCTGTGCCCTTCATCCTACACCAAGATACTGCTGTAAAAACAAGCCATTTTTCATCTCTGAGAGACAGTGTAGGACACTGATGAGGAGTATGAACTCTGAAATCCCAATTGCCTAGAATTCTTCCCTACACAATCACTTCCCAGATGTATGATAGTGGGCAAGTTGCTTCACGTCTCTAAGACTATGTCCTTCTACGTAAAACTAAGATAACAAGCATACCTATTTCACAAGTTAAACTGTATGTGGAGTAAATGAAATAAGGCACACAAAGTTCAGACCAAAAAAATGAAGAGCACCATAAATATTAACTATTATTCTTAATAATCTCTGACTTACGATTGAAAATGGATTTTGCAAAAATCTTAAACATACGGCTGTTTCTTCTTCAGTAGTCTCTGAATTCTTAGAATGCAAGGACCATGTCTTATTCATCTTTGAAACTAGTTTGGGAGAGGGATTTATTATATTCCAAGAGCCTGATACATCCAGGCTTCCAGTGAGAGGTTGCATATGGGAGCTTGCCATGGCTTATAACATAATGACTCCCCACAAAGACCAACTGTAGGTACCTTACCTGTAAGGCAAAACAAAAGAAGCATCAGGAATTAACGGAACTCATCAGATCCCACTCTTAGATTTGCATGAAGGACTTACATTACGAGGGGACAGTCGGTGATAGAGACAGAAGCCAAAAGATACACAGAAAAGAGTAAAGAGAAGTTACGAGGGGAAGGAAAATAGGGATGAGTCATCAGGAACCGTAGGAAAAGCAAACGCAGTCGGCAGATTCCGCATCAGAGTGGAGGAGTCCTTCTTTATCAGAAGGAATTACATTCAGCTGTTTGTAACTGACACCTTGTGATGATGGTGTGAAAGGAAAATACATATCGAGACCCCAGAAATCACTAAGCCAAAGGGAAAAGTCAAGCTGGGAATTGTGTCAGGTAAACCTGCCTCCCATTTTGTTCCTTAATAAGATAGCTATAATTTAAAAAATAATAATAATAAAGCTACATACTTCCTTCACAATTTTCCCACTGGGAAATTCCTTGTGGACCCCAAGATGTTTATCCTAAAACAGTTCTGTGGAATTTCACCCTGACAATGTAAATTGATAGCTTATCTTCACAGGTATGTGACAAAGGACAGAACTCAAAGTCATCCCTCTGCTCACCTAAGACAAATGCACATCTGATTGCTTCCTCTGCCCTTTGTTTATTTTATCTTATGTAAAAATGTAGATTCATTCAGCTGGATGAATGCATAAGTAACTATTCCCCTTCCCCCACTCACAGGTGAATGGCTGATTAAAGACTCAAAATAATGCAGACACGTGCCTCTTACCTACCCACACCTTTTTAAACTTTCTTCCGGTTTCCCAAATATCCACCCTTTCCCCTTTAAATATTAAAGACCTCAAAATCAGCTTTGGAGAAAGCCACAGACCTGTCTCCTGGGCACATCTTTAACCTTGGAAAAATAAACTTCTAAACTGATTCAGACCTGTGTCAGATACTTTCTGGTTTACAATGGCTTATGCACATAAAGAGGTCTTATCTCCTATAAAACACGAATGAGCCAAGGAAAGTGATCCAGGGCTGGTATGGCAGATCCTCAAAGTGAACCAGAATCCACCTCCTTTGATTTCTCTGCTCCAAACTTCTTTGAACATGGCTGCCAACCTCAAGGTTATAACAGGCTAAAAGAGGTCCAAATTCCAAGAAGAAAGAAGGTGAAAAGAAGAAAAAAAAAAAAAAAAAAAAAACTCTTCCCTGTAGTTTCAGTTCCCTTTAGAGAGATTTTCTGAAGTCTCACCCATGGCTGGCCACCTGCATCTCTACAGCCACACCTAGATGCAAACTAGGCTGGGAAATGCAGTCTTTTACCTGGGCACTTCGCCATTCCAAATAAAACCAGGGCTCTGTTACTAAAGAAGGGAAGAATGGATATTGAAGAGGCAACTAGCAGTTTCTGGGATTGGTCAAACTGCCAAGGGAACAACAACGAAATAAGACCGCCAGATCTGGGCGAAGCTACCTTTTAGTGCTTAGACCACGTTATAGTAATCGAAAGGCCTGCTAAGTGCTGCGATTCTCATATTCCTGATTTCCTTCTCTCTCCTTAAATTAACCCTTATTTTTTAAAAAAAACAACTAAAGTGGGCCTCTGGTTTGGTGTTGTTTTTTGAAACAAGGTCTCACTGTGTTGCCCAGGCTGGAGTGCAGTGGCATAATCGTGACTCCCTGCAGCCTCAACCTCCTGGGCTCAAGCAGTCCTCCCACCTCAGCCTCCCAAGTAGCTAGGACCAGAGATGCATGACACCACATCTGGCTAATTATTTTATTTTTTGTAGAGACAGAGTATTGCTTATGTTGTCAGCACTGGTGGATTTTTTTTTTTTTTTAATTCAAAAAAAGCCCTAAATAACAGATAGGCCCAGTTACAAGCATGCATCTGGCACATAGGAAGGTTTTCGATCAATGTTCATTAAAGTGAACTGAATTCTATGAACAGTCACACAGCCCTATAACTTACTCACCTGCCGTCTGCTTGCCTTAGGTCTTCAGACTCATTGTCTCAGAAGAAGGTGCTTGGTTTTTGGTGGTTTGTTTTTCACTGGGATTTTGCAGCTGTTTCCTGCAATATCATCATTAATAGCAAGTATTTAGGTGCTTTCTGGCTAGTGGGTCACACTGTGTTCTTAATTCTTTTAATGTGTGTGTTAAGGAATAATTGTCCTTTGTTGATTTCATGGCCACTATTACCAACCTTGAGTTTTATAGCAAACTGGGGAAACTGGGGCTAAACCCACTACTTTCCTACAGGAAACTCCTGAATCTACAAATTTTGTTTCAAAAGCTCTGATCACAGTAAAACATGGAGAGAGGAAGAGTAAAAGGGAACAGAGTCGCATCCAAACAATCCATGCCCAGAATGACAGGAAATAACTGTGGACTGTCTCCAAGCCGGAGACAAGGAAGCTGGGAAGCAGAAGGGCTGCCTGCATTCATAAAGTACATGGAGAGAAAAATGATTAATGTAAACTACAGTAGCCTTCCAGATGATAAATTTTTGAAGACCGCATCTTAATTGTCGCTACCTCTCAGAGTTCACCATTGCTCAGCTCACAGTAAGCACCTAATACATGCTTGTTGAATTAAATAAAAACAGTAATTCAAATCTAAAGAATCAGATTTACAGATTTACCTAACAACTTCAAGTAGAACTGAAGTTCAACTTCACTACGTTTGAATAGAATCAGACTTTATCTAAATTAATAATCTCAATTAAATCTATGTTGAGTTTTTTAGCCATATGAAATATTATTTTAAATCAAAATTGACTAGCTATTAAGATGGCTAAAACAGAGAAGGCATTTTCAGGATTTACTGTTTATCATCATATAGACCAGTGGTCCCCAACCCCCAGGCTATGGACCAGTACCAGTCTGTGGGCCGCACAGCAGGAGGTGAGCAGCAGGCGAGCAAACATTACTGCCTTAGCTTCACCTCCGGTCAGATCAGGAGTGGCACGAGATTCTTATAGGAGCCTGAACCCTATTGTGAACTGCACATGTAAGGGTTCTAGGTTGCATGTTCCTAATGAGAATCTAATGCCTGATGATCTGAGGTGGAACAGTTTCATTCCGAATTCCTCTCTGCTCCCCACCTGTCTGTGGAAATGTTATCTTCTATGAAACTGGTTCCTGGTGCCAAAAAGGGTTGGGATATAGACAATAAATCCCAAGAATTAATATGTAAGTTTAATTTTACAGTTGACCCTGGAACAACATGGATTTAAACTGCTAAGGTTCAATGATTTTATTTCATCTCTGCCACCCTCAAAGACAGCCAGACCAATCCCTCCTCTTCCTCCTCCTCCTAATCCTACTCAGTGTGAAGGTAACTAGGATGAAGACCTTTATGATAGTTCACTTCCACCTAACGAATAGTAAATATATTTTCTCTTCCTTATAATTTGCTTAATAACATTTTTTCTCTGGCTTACTTTATTGTAAAAATACAGTATATAATATATACGACATATAGAATATTTGTTAATCGACTGTTTATGTTATTGGTAAAGTTTCCAGTCATCAGTAGGCTATCAGTAGTTAAGTTTTGGGTGAGTCAAAAGCTGTAAGAGGACCAGGTGGCATAGTTTCAGCACCTGTAATCCCAGCACTTTCGGATGCTGAGGCAGGAGGATAACTTGAGGGCAGGAGTTTAAGGCCAGCTTGGGCAACATAGCAAAACCCTGTCTCTACAAAAAATTTTAAAAATAGCTGGGCGTTCAAAAGCTAGCAGAAGACAAGAAATAACTAAGATCAGAGCAGAACTAAAGGAGATAGAGACACAAAAACTCTTCCAAAAAAATCAATGAATTCAGGAGCTGGTTTTTTGAAAAAATTAACAAAATAGATAGACCACTAGCCAGACTAATAAAAAGAAAAGAGACGCCAGGTGCGGTGGCTCACGCCTGTAATCCCAGCACTTTGGGAAGCCGAGGTGGGTGGATAATGAGGTCAAGAGATCGAGACCATCCTGGCCAATATGCTGAAACCCTGCCTCTACTACAAATACAAAAATTAGCTGGGCGTGATGGCGTGCGCCTCTAGTCCCAGCTACTCAGGAGGCTGAGGCAGCAGGGTCGCTTGAACCCAGGAGGTGGAGGTGGCAGTGAGCTGAGATCACGCCACTGCACTCCAGCCTGGCAACAGAGAGACGATCCATCTCAGAAAAAAAAAAAAAAGAAGAAGAAGAAAAGAGAGAAGAATCAAATAGACAATAAAAAATGATAAAGGGGATATCACCACTGATTCCACAGAAATACAAACTACCATCAGAGAATACTATAAACACCTCTACCCAAATAAACTAGAAAATCTAGAAGAAATTGATCAATTCCTGGACAGATACACCCTCCCAAGACTAAAGCAAGAAGAATTCGAATCCCTCAATAGACTAATAACAAGTCCTGAAATTGAGGCAGTAATTAATAGCCTACCAACCAAAAAAAGCCCAGGACCAGATGGATTTACAGCCAAATTCTACCAGAGGTGCAAAGAGGAGCTGGTACCATTTCTTTTGAAACTATTCCAAACAATAGAAAAAGAGGGACTCCTTAACTCATTTTATGAGGCCAGCATCATCCTGATAGTAAAATCTGGCAGAGACACAACAAAAAAAAGAAAATTTCAGGCCAATATCCCTGATGAACATCGATGCAAAAATCCTCAATAAAATGCTGGCAAACCAAATCCAGCAACACATCAAAAAGCTTATCCACCACAATCAACTCGGCTTCATCCCTGGGATGCAAGGCTGGTTCAACATACGCAAACCAATAAACATAATCCATCACATAAACCAATAACAAAAACCACATGATTATCTCAATAGATTCGGAAAAGGCCTTCAATAAATTCAACAACCCTTCATGCTAAGAACTCTCAATAAACCAGGTATTGTTGGAACGTATCTCAAAATAATAAGACTTATTTATGACAAACCCACAGCCAATGTCATACTGCATGGGCTAAAGCTGCACGCATTCCCTTTGAAAACCGGCACAAGACAAGGATGCCCTCTCTCACCACTCCTATTCAACTTAGTATTGGAAGTCCTGGTAAGGGCAATTAGGCAAGAGAAAGAAATGAAAGATATTCAAATAAGAGAGAAAGTCAAAATGTCTCTGTTTGCAGGTGGCATGATTGTATATTTAGAGAATCCCATCGTCTCAACCCAAAATCTCCTTAAGCTGATAAGCAACTTCAGCAAACTCTCAGGATACAAAATCTATGTGCGAAAATCACAAGCATTCCTATACACCAATAATAGACAAACAGAGAGCCAAATCATGAGTGAACTCCCATTCCCAATTGCTATGAAGAGAATAAAATATGTAGGAATACAACTTACGAGGGATGTGAAGGACCTCTTCAAGGAGAACTACTAACCACTGCTCAAGGAAATCAGAGAGGACACAAACAAATGGAAAAACATTCCATCCTCATGGATAGAAAGAATCAATATTGTGAAAATGGTCATACTGCCCAAAGTAATTTATAGATTCAATGCTATTCCCATCAAGCTACCATTGACTTTCTTCACAGAATTAGAAAAAAACTACTATAAATTTCATATGGAACCAAAAAAGAGCCCGTATAGCCAATACAATCCTAAACAAAGAGAACTAAGCTGGAGGCATCATGCTATCTGACTTCAAACTATACTACAAGGCTACAGTAACCAAAACAGCATGGTACTGGTACCAAAACAGATATATAGACCAATGGAACAGAATAGAGGCCTCAGAAATAATACCACACATCTACAACCATGTGATCTTTGACAAACCTGACAAAAACAAGCAATGGGGAAAAAAATCCCTATTTAATAAATGGTGTTGGCAAAACTGGCTAGCCATAAGCAGAAAACTGAAACTGGACCCCTTCCTTACATCTTATACAAAAGTTAACTCAACATGGATTACAGACTTAAATGTTAGACCTACAACCATAAAAACCCTAGAAGAAAACCTAGGTAATACCATTCAGGATACAGGCATGGGCAAAGACTTCATTACTAAAACACCAAAAGCAACGGCAACAAAAGCCAAAATTGACAAATGCTATCTCATTACACTAAAGAGCTTCTGCACAGCGAAAGAAACTATCATCAGAGTGAAGAGGCAACCTAGAGAATGGGAGAAAATTTTTGCAATCTATCCATCTGATAAATGGATAATATCCAGCATCTACAAGGAACTTAAACAAATTTACAAGAAAAAACAACCCCATTAAAAAGTGGGTGAAGGATAGGAACAGACACTTCTCAAAAGAAGACATTTATGCAGCCAACAAACATATGAAATAAAGCTCATCATCACTGGTCGTTACAGAAATGCAAATCAAAACCACAATGAGATACCATCTCATGCCAGTTGAATGGCGATCATTAAAAAGTCAGGAAGCAACAGATGCTGGAGAGGATGTGGAGACATAGGAATATTTTTACACTGTTGGTGGGAGTGTAAATCAGTTCAACTATTGTGGAAGACATTGTGGTGATTCCTCAAGGATGTAGAACTAGAAATACCATTTGACCCAGCAATCCCATTACTGGATATATACCCAAAGAATTATAAATCATTCTACTATTAAGACACATGAACACATATGTTTACTGCAGCACTATTCACAATAGCAAAGACTTGGAACCAACCCAAATGCCCGTCAATGATAGACTGGATAAAGAAAATGTGGCACATATACACCATGGAATACTATGCAGCCACAAAAAAGGATGAATTCATGTTTTTTGCAGTGACATGGATGAAGCTGGAAACATTATTCTTAGCAAATTAATACAGGAACAGAAAAGCAAACAATGCATGTTCCCACTCATAAGCGGGAGCTGAACAACGAGAACATATGGATACAGGGAGGGGAACATAATACACCAGGACCTATCGGGGAGCGGAGGACAGGGGAGAGATAGCATTAGAAGAAATACGTAATGTAGATGATGGGTTGATGGGTGCAGCAAACCACCATGGCACATATATACCTATGTAACAAACCTACACGTTCTGCACATGTATCCCAGAACTTAAAGTATAATTTTTAAAAAAGTAAAATAAAATACAAATACAAATAAAAAAATAGCTGGGCGTGGTGCTGCACACCTGTAGTTGTAGCTAGTCTTGAGCCCAGGAGTTGGAGGTTACAGTGAGCTATCATAACACCACTGCACTCCAGCCTGGGCAACTGAATGAGACCCTGTCTATTAAAAAAAAAAAAATCATGCTGGCCAGGCGTGGTGGCTCATGCCAGCACTTTGGGAGGCCGAGGCAGGCAGATCACCTGAAGTTGGGAGTTCAAGACCAGCCTGACCAACATGGAGAAACCCCATCCCTACTAAAAATAAAAAATTAGCCAGGCATGGTGGCACATGCCTACAATCCCAGCTACTAGGGAGGCTGAGGCAGGAGAATCGCTTGAACCTGGGAGGCAGAGGTTGCAGTGAGCCAAGACTGTGCCATTGCACTCCAGCCTGGGCAACAAGAGCAAAACTCCATCTCAAAAAAAAAAAAAATTCATGCTGTACACCTTAAATAGGTAAAACTATTTAAGTAAAAGTTAAAATTCTGAAGAACTACTTGATGATATGATTTTCTAGAGAATTTGGCTAGGAGGAAAAACACTTCATCTGATCCTTCTCACTGGTCATTTTTCATAAAATCAAGAATTATCAGAGTTGAGGAAGATGCTCCTCATTCAGCAAACACCTCTTGACACCAACTGTATGCTAGGACCCAGCGGATGAAGATAAATGAAGCAGTCTCTGCTTGCTAATTCATTCTCATACCCATTGCAAAGTTTCTTTCTTTGTTTCACATGAAGATCTCCAAATGTATTCTTTCACAAGGCCGACCAGTCCAAGTATGAACAAGCCAAACTGAAAGATGATCTTCCTTTTATTGTGCTATATTTGATCCCCTCTAGCATCCTCTTAGCATTATTTCTTCTAGAGACTACCAAGGGACCTTAATTCCCTCTCCAAAATGACAATATTTCAAATATATAAAAACACAAATCAAGTCCTTTCCCTTAAGATATCTATTTTCCAGGCCACATCCCCAAGGCCCTTAACTGTCCATAGGTTGGCAAAATTTTCAGTCCTTTCACCATCCTCGTGGCCAAGTCTATCAATGTCTGCACTAAAAATGCAGTGCTCAGAGCTGGGCACAAGTTACTAGATTTGATCTGTCAGGAGAAAGGGGAGGAAATGCACTGTAGTTAGCATTTCTCTTCATCTGGACTCTCTGTTAATGAAATCCAGGTTAGTATTAGCAATTTCTTACAGCCATGATTCATTACGGTTCCTTTTAAACTCTGTGGTCTTCTATGACTGCCAGATCATTTTCACATAAACTAACATCAGGTTAACTCTCCCTCAACATAAAGTTTCGTCATTGGGTGACAGTTGCTTTTAAAATGCAAATATTAGATTGGACCTTTGAGCTATAGTCCTAGTCTCACCCAACTCTACCATCAGCAATAGTGGCCAGACCTCCCAACTTTATGTCATGTACAGATTTGATAAGTACACTTTTTATGTCTTCATTTGCCAGCTAGAATATCACCCAAAACAAGAGGTCTCATTGGCCATGAGACTAAAGACTTTCCTTGAAATCGACTTTGATTTATTACTCTGTCTTGTGAAGATAGCTGTTCAAGCAGCTACAAATTCCCCTGACTTCACTATTATCCATCCTAAAATTCCCTGTCACGAAAGGCTTTCTTGAATTCCTTGACAAATTGAGACATAACTTGTGTGTGGCCTTCCCCTAATACCTCTATAGTAACGTTATTCGAAAGAGGAAATAGTATTAGTTTGGCTTCACAGCTTCACAACATCTCAGGTACCTTCTTTGATAACTTTTTATGATGACATTCCATAAAAATAATTTGGTGGTGATGGATAGAAGCAGAACACTCCCCTTAGGCCATGCTACTTAATGACATCAAATGATATACTCATCAGAAAAACAATTCTTCACTGCTTGCCAGCATGCTATACCAAATGTCTCAGTTCCATCTGGGGTAAATGAAGTTATTTCTCCAGTTTTATTTTTTATTCTAAAACAAAAATGTACATAGTCTTTAGTCTAGTAAGCACATATGAAGTAATAATACCGTTTCCTGCCTTCCAGCTTATATCTTTATCAAGGACTTAAACTTTGATTGCAGTCATCAAATCCAAGTATATGTGGTCTTTGGATTGATCTCAATTCAAAACAAAAAAAAATAACGAAATTATGTTAATGAAAAGATGCAGGGAGAATAACTTACCTGATTGATGAGTTTGGGATAGGAAAATGAGCATGGGTAGCTCCTCCCATTCTTGCCTTCCTTTCAAGAGCTAACTTGCATGCAGAGAATACAGACACTCAATCACTACCCACATGCAGGGGAGGTGTGCTGGGCCACTGCTGACTGTTTCTAGGTAGTTAGTCTGTATCATCCTGGAGTTTAGTGTTATGAAGTCCCCTAGCTCCTGGATATAAGTCATATTCTCCAGTGTAATCATAATCAGTTATAAAGGTAGGTAAGAAGATTCTAACCTCCAAGTGCCAGCTCCTTTCTCTTATTTCTTGATTGGCTCAGAACCCCAGGCATGGAGCAGAGGGGCTGGTTTTGGAGCTCATCAAACATCTATAACAACACACTTGAATGAAGAGTTCCCCCACTAAAGATGCCCGATAGAGGAATCCCAAGACAGGGCAAAAATGGTTCCTCTCCAGCAACCCTGTTCCACTCAGTCATGTGTAGGAAGCAACCCAGAGAAAATGTGGCCTTAGTGTTTCTCTTTCCCATTCCTTATCTCAATTGGTCTCCTAACCCCAGGAGACTGGTGTGTGCATGTGTATAACTTACTGAAGGTAGAATGAATACGCAAATGTAATAGAGATAGATGTAATCATACAAGTAAAATTATACTTACGTAATGTATAACATATATTACATATCAGCATTAGATGCACTTAAAATTTATATACAAAAGTTTAGAGCTGTATTATGCCATATCAAGTCACGTTGTATATTGGAAAGAATTCCCAAATTTGTAAACATAGCCACAGACATATAGATTCAACCCTTCATATGGCCATTTACCAAATTTCTATAGAATTTATGTGAGGAATATAAAAAATAATAAATGTCAATGTGCTCTGTAAATTGCCAGGCTCTAAACATATATTGTTATTTCACATTTACCATTATAGCAAATGCCAAACTATTTCTAGGTGTGCAGTTGTCCAGCATGCCCTAGATGTATTTAGACATCACAAGTTACAAATAAAAGAACTAAGAGGGTGGAGGCTGGGCGCGGTGGCTCACGCTTGTAATCCCAGCACTTTGGGAGGCCGAGGCGGGCGGATCAGGAGGTCAGGAGATCGAGACCACGGTGAAACCCCGTCTCTAGTAAAAATACAAAAAATTAGCCGGGCGCGGTGGCGGGCGCCTGTAGTCCCAGCTACTCAGAGAGGCTAAGGCAGGAGAATGGCGTGAACCCGGGAGGCGGAGCTTGCAGTGAGCCGAGATCGTGCCACTGCACTCCAGCCTGGGTGACAGAGCAAGACTCCGTCTCAAAAAAAAAAAAAAAAAAAGAACTAAGGGGGTGGAATGTGATAAAAGCTTTGTATAATTATTAAAATAAATATAAGAGGATGCCGCAGGCCCAAGTTTATATAATGCAAGGTCCAAACATTTCATGAAGTATCAGCCCCACAAATTGGACCCTACCCATGGAAACAAGCCTAAGTTTATGGACCTAGAATAGGAATATTAAAATTAATCCAAAATTAATGAAATCAGGTGAGCCAGTAAGAATTCTAGTCCCAATTGAAAACTCAGCCTCGACACTAAGTCTTATCTATTATTCTACAAGGAAGTATGGATTCTCCTTACTTCTTCATCTTGACCTTCAGCCATTTTCTCAGTTTAGCACTTCTGAGGCTTTGCAGAAGGAATTCCAGAAAGTGTGTTAATACAAATTACTGTCTTTCATTACGCAATTGGAATTAAGCTTTTAAATGAAGATATCATTTAAGCTCATACTAAAAGGTACACAACTGATACTGGAGGCTTTCTGGACAACAGCAGTGTTGGGTGGAAATGGTCCACACACTGCAGGAGAGGGGATAGTGTGGGAGGACTGTATACCTGAGATAACTCAGTTCCTAAGGACAGGAAGCAGGTGAAACTAGGAAGTGAGAACAGGGTGTAGAGAAGGCAACATATATACCAAAAAGAGCTAAAAGCAGCGCTTCAAAGAAATATTTGGACATCTTTGTTCATGGCAGTATTATTTAAAATATCTGAAAGCTGGATTCAACCCAAGTGTCTATCAACAGATTACCAGATAAACAAAAACGTATGTGTGTGTATGCACTGTATGTGTATGTATGTGTGTATATATACCTATAAACACATGTGTGTATGTGTATATATGTCTATATATACACCATTTACACTCATACACACATTATTCCACTGTGTTTGTGTGTGTATTTATGTATGTGTCTGTGTGTATATATATGTATAACATATATATACAGTGTGTGTATATATGTATAACATATATATACAGTGTGTGTATATAACTTACCTAATTGATGAGTTTGGAGTAGGAAAATACCTTATATAAGGAAAATACATCATATAAGTAAAATAAGCCAATTGGATTCACTTAATGGGATTAAGATGATACAGAGAGAGGACAGAAAAGAAATCCCCATACGTTCATCAAATACAAAAGAGAAACATCTTAACAACTATTAGCATTCAAAATACAAAAATGGAGCAAGTAAGAGATAAAATTCATGTTTAGATTAAGAAGCCTTCTCACTGAGATTTTTTTATGTGGTTTTATTCTAATAGGTTTCCCTCATTACCTTTGAAGCAGCTTACACACACACACACACACACACACACATATACATACATACACACACAAACACAGTGGAATACTATTCAGTCTTAAGCAGGAAGAAAATTGACACATGCTAGAACATAATGAACCTTGAGCCAGTTATGATAAGTGAAATAAGCCAGTCACAAAAAGACATATACTGTCTGATTTTACTTGTATGAGGTACTGAAAAAAGACAATACTGTATGATTGCCCTTTATGACGTACTTAGAGTAGTCAAATTCACAGAAGCAGAAAGTAGAAAGGTGGTTGCCGAGAGCTGGGAAGGGAGGGGGTTACAGAGGGTATAGAGTTTCAGTTTTGCATGATGAAAAGCGTTATGTGAATGGACGGTGGTGATGACTGCACAACAATGTGAATGTACTTAATGCCACTGAACTGTACGCTTAAAAATAGTTAAGATGGCAAATTGTATGTTTTTCCACAATTACAAATAAAAGATACATATCATATTTTTAACCAAATTAAAACAACTTTTACGTTTGTGAGAAAAAAAAGAGACCGTGGGGAGCAGGCACTGTCTGCTGTATGACTTGCCTAGGTCTTGGCCTCGGCTCTATAAAAAGGAAAACGGCGGCCAGGCGTGGTGGCTCAAGCCAGTAATCCCAGCACTTTGGAAGGCTGAGGCAGGTGATCACTTGAGGTCAGGAGTCTGAGAGCAGCCTGGCCAAAATGGTGAAACTCCGTCTCTACTAAAAATACAAAAATTAGCCGGGTGTGGTGGCGGGCACCTGTAATCCCAGCTACTCGGGAGGCTGAGTCAGAAGAATTGCTTGAACCCAAGAGGCGGAGGTGGCAGTGAGCTGAGATCACGTCACTGCACTCCAGCCTGGGCAACAGAGTGATACTCCCAAAAAAATAATAATAATAAAAGAAAATGGCCTTTTAAAACTATTTCTGTATATTAACTTATTCATGCTAGTAATATTACGATTATTGCATTACAACTCAAAATCCACAGCAGATAATATTAAATGTGCATTGAAATACCAGAAACGCTGCAAGCGTTTGTTACTCAAAGCGTGGCCTGAAGCCCAGCAGCATCAGGATTCTCAGGTGGTTCAATTGTCCATTAGTTTGAGAAGCACTGTTGCAAACTTTCAAGAACTGCAAATTCAGCAAATGATCACGCTTGATCGGTTGAGATGGAAGGACAACATGTCATTAGAACTGTATTATTGTATTGTGAGTTAAATTGAGAAAAATGTCCATGTTTTACTATTTTTTACATTCTCAAAAATTATTAAAACTGTATCCATTTATTGCCTTCAATATAGAAAATGCTTAAATTGAACCACAAGTTTGATTTAATGTCAATGACAGTATTTTCTGAAGATTCTGTATGACACTTTCATGGAAGTGAAATGATTTTCAAAAGCAAAGAGCCAAGCACAAACCTCTTAACAAGTGGCTGATGGTAGATTTGGTAGTTTTAAAATTCAAAGAACTCATTACAGCAGAACTAATGCATAGTATAATAACAAGTTTGCCAGGGGAAGTACTGACCCTCATAAATGTTCAAGAACAATAAAATTCTGGTCACTGGTAATGTGAGAAAAACCATAATACCCACAGCCAACTGGATTCACATAATGGGATTAAAATGATACAGAGACAGAGGACCGAAAAGAAGTCCCCGTGTTCACTGAATACAAAAGAGAAACATCTTAACAAATATAAGTATTCAAAACACAAAAGTGGAGCAAGTAAGAGATAAAATTCATGTTTAGATAAGAAGACCTCTCACTGAGATTTTTTTATGTGTTTTTATTCTAATACGTTCCCCCTCATTACCTTTGAAGCAGTTTAATTCAATGCTAAGGATACATTTAACACTTGAAACAAAAAGGTAAATTTCCAGTAGAAAGCCAAAAATTAGTGATTATAGACAAAGCAGAGACGACTGGGAGGGAAAACTGGAGTTAGATTCTGTCTCTGACATCAGGGCACACTTGGCTGGAAAACATTTTTCCACTTAATGATAATCTTTAAAAGTTATTGGAATCTCTGCCTGTTTTCATATCCTTTGCTTCTGGCAAACATCCATTCACTCTGACTTTTGCAATAATAAAAATAACTAAATTTGACTCAATAAAGCCTAGTATTATTTTACAAGTACAAACTGAAAGTCAACCCAAGGTTTGGCTTGTTGTTTTTTTGAAATAGATGCTAATTTTTAGCAACAATTCAGAGAATCCCTGGAGGTTTACATGAGCTCATTAGTAGCAAAATCATTTTTAAGTAATTCAAAGTGTTTTCAAGAGCCAGAAAGAAACTCTTTACACTGCTGAGTCACTTGGCACCTTCCACATACCCACCTCATGTTCTTGTTACCCAGAAGACAATAGCAGAATTTGAAGTAAAACCCCCCTCTGTGGACGTATTAAAAGCGAGATACATGACTCTTGATTTTTTGTATTGGAATGACCATGACATCATAAACTTAACTTGGGGTCCACAGGTGAGGTCTTAAGAGATGAACTTAGTACTCTCATAAAGGTCTTATGCTTATTTTATCAATTATATGGAACAACAGCTAACATTTTACTGAGCAAAACAAGGGATTAACAAGAACTTAAAAATGGGAGAAATGATGGGTGTGGTGGCTCATGCTGTAATCCCAGCACTTTGGAAGGCCAAGGCACGAGGATAATTTGAGCCCAGGTGTTCAAGACAAGCCTGGGAAGCATAGGGAGACCCTGTTTCTACCAAAATTTTTAAAAACTTACCTCTGCACATATTCCAAAAACAATAATAAATTTAGAAATTGGCCAGGCATGGTGGTGCATGCCTGTAGTCCAAGCCACTCAAGAGGCTGAGGTGGAGCCTGGGAGGTGGAGCCCCTTGAGTAGCTAGGACTACAGGCATGCACTTGAGCCTGGGAGGTGGAGGCTGCAGTGAGCCATGATCACACCACTGCACTCCAGCCTGGCCGACAGAGTGAGACCTTGTCTCAAAAAAAAGGGGGCGGGGGGACAGGGATAGAAAAGGTGTAAGCATTAAGAAGCCACCCTCATGCTGTGATAAATATCTGCAAGCTTCAGCAACTGTCAGCTGAAGCAATTTGAATAGTAAACGTTTTTGTGTCAGAAGAGAGCTACACTGAAGGCCTTTGACAGTGGTGCAAATGTGGGAGGCATAAAGCTGATACTTGGGGACCCGATGAGAGTTGTGACTGGGCCTGCATCCAAATGCCTGCTGTCACCAGTGATTCAGAAACAGTGGACTCACACAAGAGCTGAGAGGAGATTTGGGCCCCATCATGGGAAGTACTGACCACATCTTACAAGGCAACCTGATTTGTGGCTCCTAGCAACCTAAAATCATAGACTGTTCAAAGAAACTAGAAGTGTTTCTAGAAAAGAAGCTTAGGGCCCCACATAAACATCCTCACCAGGGAAAGAAACTGGGACCCAGGGAGTCAGAAGAAATCTATTCCAAGAACCTGAATCATCTAACGTAATGTACAAGAGACATTACACTTGATATCCCTTCAAATTAATTCAGCTTTGTCCAATCACGTGAAATGAAGATACTGTAACATGCAAATGGCCCTATGTCCTCCTTAAAGTTATTTTTGCCTCAAACAGTCTCGAATAATCAAATTTATGTGCCCTCCACAATGCAAAACTAAAGTATTATAAAGGTTTTCCTGCGGCCCCCAGTGACCATTAAGAATACTTCAAAATATACAAATATACAGAATCATAGAAAAATAGCTTATTCATCTAGACAGAGACAGTTATTTGCTTCGGCAAATATTGGGTTTTGAGAAGACAGTGTCGATTTTATTGCTTTTTGAAATGCTGTGTAAAGCATGGTACTTAACAATTTGCACATTGGGCAATTTCCATCTGTAAGTTTAAATATATGTGATAAGAAAAAGTACATGCATATTATGAATATATAAAATTTTTCAAAATCATCATCTTTACATTAGAAATTTCTTTACACAAACATCTTAACTTTTAAAAAAAGTAGCAAATGGCAATAACGCTCTAAGACTGCAGAAAATCCAGCTTTCTGTTTAAGCAGCCTTTCACTGAGAGACACGAGTGATGGCAGATGAAGGCCTCTTAAGAATAGACTCAACAGAAAATGACAGTGGTTCATTCACCGAGAGTTTTGTTCCAACTTGTTTAGCTACAAAAAGGTCTTTTGCACATCTATCTATTGTAAATGTGTACTTCTGGTTCTCCTTAACTAAACACTCTCTGTGTTTCTTAGGGGTCTCTTCAAAGGCCTCTTTGACAAATGGTGTTTTCAACTCAGGACCCGATTTGTCGTTAAGCGTTTGCTGCAATAATGAGTGGAATGGATTGTGTCTAAGTGGCAGAGGGTGCCTGGTGTTTTCTTTGCTGATCTTCGTTAAGACATGCCCTTGAGCTGCCAGGGAGTCCGTGTCAACAATGGGAGAGAAATTCCGTCGGGGTGGGGAGAACGCGGACCTCTCTGGGACAGCCTGATGATCCTGAAGGTCACTTCTCGTGGTCTGGATCTCAGGAGTGTGAGGCAGCACCAGGGAGCCTTCCAATTTCAATGGCATCATGTCATGCTCTGCACTGAGTCCATCCTGGACTCGTGCTCCCTTCAAGTCCCAGCTGGCCCCAGGCTTCAGGGCTTGAACTGAGGTGGTGGCATTTAGCAGGCATTGCTGGTAGAGGAGGGTGTCGCTAATGGGGCCACACTTGGGCCAAACTAAAAATGTCGAGGACAAGGGATACTGTCTATAAGTCGTGGCCACGCTGACATTAGAAGAAATTAATTCCATATTCCCAGACCCTGAATACTGCATGGTTAAATCAAGGCAGGTGGGCAAAAAATTACAGAAGTCCTTGCTCGGTGGTTCCACTGGGCTGGAGCTGTAGGCACTTTTGTAGGAGTTGTAGTCATGTCCAGGCACCACGCGGTTGGGCAGAAACAGAGCAGCAGCTTGAGAAGTTTCCAACATCTCCCTTTCTTTATATTCTCTCTCCAGCATAATGTTCTCCAACTCTTTATCAGCAAAGGCTCTTCTTTTCCTCATCCTGTCACTAACTGGGGGAGGTAGAGGGAAGGTCCCTCCTACATAAGTCTCCGCTGGAATGGGGCGATAGCCTACAAGAAGCAAAGATTGCACATGAAAGATATTAACATCTACGGAAGAAAAATCTGGAAACCCAGAAGGTAACAGCAACACTACAAATCAGCAGAAAAATTATTTACAGTTCCATCTCGCTAATATTTTTATACAGATGCAGAAGTACAGAAAAAAATAGTTTCCTGGGAGGGTGAAAGATATCCATATTGCAACTTGCTGCTGCTGTTTTTGCTGTTGTTGTTGATTTGTTTGCTTGCTTGCTTCAACAGGCATACTTTATTGATTAAAATTTTAATATTCTTCCCAGGCCCCCTGTGCATTAAGAGACAAGGCTATTCATCTTGTATCCATCAATGTTTTATTATTATCCATGTCATCTTTTTTCATTTATTAAAAAATATATCTATACCTACAGCTGATGTCACTTTTATTTTCTAAAGGTGGTTCATTATGTACACAATGTAATAGCTGTAGAATAATCCAAGGAGAACTAGGAAAAAAGAGAAAGAAAGAAAGTTAAAGGAGATTAGTGAGTAGAAAAAGAAAAAAAGGCTTAAGAAAATAGAGAAGCATAGAAAATTGAAAAGAGCTGTTAACTAGTCAAACACACTCTACAGTGAACAATTTAACCAGGCGCCTTCCCCTGACTACCACTACAAACAAAATAAAACAAAACCCAAAAAAGGCGGGGAGTATTCCCTGCTCTATTGAAAATAACTGTTCTAAAACATTTTTCCCAAGCTCAAATCATTTTGGCCGGATACCAAAATGGTTGAACAAGCAATCATTAGGACACAGGCTAAGTCATCGCACGAATAGGAACAAACTCAAATACAAAGATTAGTGTAACATAAATAGAATTCCTGGAGGCATAAAATACTTGGAGTATTTCATCACCCCCAAGCACTCACCTCTATCGTATTTGTTTGAAGGATCCATTGTTATCTTTGTGTTTACATAGTGACAAACCCATTATACTCATTTGCAAATAAAATAAAATTTGAAAATTAATGTTTACATTTCTATGGTAAGTTTTTGCCAGGAAATTATTTAGTTGAATTTACTATTCCATTTAGCCCTCAGACTTCGCAAGTTGCTTTGCATAATCTCAGTTTATCAATGTGGCCCTATTATTATAAATCTGTTTATCCAGTTTGTAACCAAATTCATTTTTAATTCATAAGAAACCACTCTATGGTCAGAAGTATACAACACATGATAGGACACACACAAACTTCAAAACCTGTGCAGAACCAACAAAATTCAGAAGCTACACAAGAGAAAAACAGAATCCAAATGTCTACTTAAAAATTTTTATTTACTTTCAACCTGAATTTCATGAAGTGGCAGTGATTAAAGCAAACATTAACTGTCCCTTATTTAAATATTTAAAAATTTAAAGAAAAACGGTTAAAAATAGTCAATATATTATTGAGAAGGTCAATAAATAAATTCCATACCCAAATAGAGACGCTTTTAAAAATCAGTGATATTTTAAGAAAAATTAAGGTATCCCCAGGCTTTCATGAAAGTGAGAACATGGAGAGAGAAAGCTAGAGATTTCGCACTGTTCGCATTCAACCTCCACTTCGCTTGCTGGATTCAAAACCTTTTTCAGATTCTATAACCTTGACTGTCAAAAAATGGTAAAAATGAAGTTTGGAATAACAGGAATTATCCAAGTAATCCAGAAAAAAAAAGTACAATGAAAAAGAGTGGAATCTGAGGTTGAACTTCCAGACTAATGGTATTTATTGGTTGTGGGCAGCTGTTGAACTCCTCACTTGACTTAATCTATTCAGCTCCCACAACTAAGAAAAGTGGACATCGTTGTGTTGTTTTGTTTTCTTTTGTTTATTTATTTCCTTCCAAGACATCTGCTCCAGGATCACTTGGCAGTATATCTTTGTACATCCCTCACACGGGGTAAATTTCACGTGCACTCCACATTAACCCATTAACCACTAAGCAGACAACCAAATAATAGGGATTCTTAAACTGGTGGTGGCAGAAACCTCAGCAGGTATGTGAGATTCATTTTCCCAGGTGGCAGTTTCTTTCTTAGAAGAAAACTTTCTGGCTCCCGGGCCATGCTAATCTTCTCCGCACGGGTTCAGTTTTAGCATATGGGCTCAGCGAACACCTAAACAAAACCTTTCTAATAAAAAGTACTTTCCCTTTAGATAGCTCTTTAACAGATTAATAAATACACTTTGTGCTGATTAATGAGAGTCACTCAGCTCGGTTTAAAAGGCTGAAGGATAATTTTGTTGCTTTACCTTCTAAAATGCTTTTGGCCAGCAAACTGGGGGCTCTGACTTGCCTCTGGTACACAGCTTTGCGCTCGAAATTATTCTGTTTCCCAGAAAGCCCCTTCTTGTCCTGTAAACACAAGAAACATCATCAATAATGCCCTGAAAGAAAATGGGGGCGAGAAGGGGAAAGGAAAGGATGTCAGTAAATCTTTTCTAGAAACTCTCCCCCTTCTAAATGTATTGAATTTTCCCATTCCGTGTGAAAAATAATTACAAACGAATTAATATCAGCACCCCTTAATCCTAGGGCAAGGAGCTGGAACCTCAATTGGTGATCTGGGCCCCCTGCTTTCTCCAGCACAGTCACTCTAGACTCTAATCACTCTAGATATACGCAGACCTATGGCCAGAAGTGAGGGGACACCCCGGAGAGAAGTGAAAAAGTGAAATCCCTTTCAGGGGGGCGCCCGACCTCAAGAGATGGTTGCAGCCAGGCTGGGTCCTGGGAGCCCACCTGTCGGATAGAAGGTGCCCAAGGCCTGCTGTTAAGCAATGAGGCCGGGCGGATTTCTCCCTGCGGCAGGGCGAGCAGGGTGGGGTGATAGGGGACTGAAGAGATGAGGGTCTCCTGGGTCCGGCTGCAAACTCCAAATTTGCGCTTTACGGACGCCCACCCTCGCCTCGGCAGTCACCACCAGCTGGTGGGATTCTGGGCCCTCCCACGCCCGCGTCCTACCCAGCATACGCTACAGAGAACGCGTGGGAACGCAGGGCAGGCGATGACCCATGCGGGACGCGGGAGGAGGCCAAGCCCAGGACCAGGTGCCCATGGCGTCCAGCGCGCTCTCCTGGGCCCTCGAGAGGCTTTCCAGTGGGGTTGCTGCCTTCAGTATGTCTGGCTATCCACTCCTCAGCTCCTCTCCGCCAAAAAGGAAAATTGAAAATCTTCCCTAGTCCTGAGTCTGGGAGGAGGCCCTGTGAAGCCTCGCTCGCTGAGCTCTCCCTGTCCAGGCGCACATTGGAAACAAATACAAAATCAAAGGTTCAAGAGCCTCTCTCCGAAAGAAAACCCTGGCTCTCCTCGCAGCTGGAGTCCTCCGATGGGAAGCAGCAGAGACCCTCCACTTGCTCTTAGGTAGTTTGCAGGGACAGTAGCTTCGGATTGATGACCTTGGGCTGCAGGCATCTAATTTCTCATGCACTTTGTGTCTCATCCATAAAATGAGTGTTCTAGATATCTCAAACGTCCAGGTAACAGCTGAAGCACCGAGTGCACGCGTGCTGCGTGGTTCTTTTTCTCCATCATCACTAGTATAGCAGTGACGACCCTGGAGCTGCACGCGGTGCTGCGGATCAACCACTCTCCCCTCAACCCCGCCCTCAACACCACGAAAATGCACTTTTAAATGTAAAAAAATAAAAACATTGATTTTCTCGCGATGTTCCAAATGGGCCTAATCACTTTCGAGGCCTCTCTGCCTGCTTGTTAAGACAAATCATTTCCCAAGTTCCCCAGAGATGCCTGCTTTTTCCCTCCCGACCCTGCTTGCCAGTGTAAGCAGAAAAGCGTTCTTACCATCCTTCCTAGGGAGTGCCAGGCACCGCAAGGCCCTGGGCGCGGGGGTGTGGACAGCTGCCCCGTTCCCCTCCAACTCCCCCACCTCCACTGTGGCCTGAGACGCCCCGGCGAGGCGCGCCCCGGGCCGGGCGAGTACGCACCTCGGTGGCCTGCTGCCTCCGGAGCGCCACCTGGGCGGCCATGACGCGCTGCCGCTCCACCACCAGCAGGCAGTTGGCGCACTGGCAGTCGCGCCAGCGACAGAAGCGCTTGTGGCCCTTCAGGCAGGACACCACGCCGTGGTTGCGGCAGCGCGCGCACTTGGGCGTGCGGCTCAGCTTGCGCGGCTCCGCGCCGCCGCCGGCAGGAGGGCAGCGCTGCGGGGGACCGGAGCCGGCGGGTGAGGCCTGAGGCGCGAGCGGCGGCCTCGGCTGCAGTCCCCCCTGCTGCTCCGGCTGGCCGGGCATCCCAGGGGACGCGCCTGCCTCCTCGCCATCGCCCTCTTCTTCCGCGTCTTCGTCCACCTCGTCGTCATCTTCGTCGTCCTCGCAGTCCCCGTCGGCCGGCGGCGGGCTGGGCCCGGGGGGCGTTGACCGCGGCGCCCCGCAGCCATCCTCTTCCAGCTCCAGGCTCTCGACATCGATCTCCCAGTCCCCCGCCGCGGAGCCAGCCTGCTGGTCGGCCATGGCGCTCGGGGCTTCGCTGGGGCCTGAGCTCGGCAGCCCTCACTCTGGGGAAACACGAAGAAATCCAAAGACCCACCGGCCGCCGTCAGGGACCATCCCTGAGCCTCCGGCCCAAAGCTCCTGGTCTGCCCGCCTCCGGCGCCTTGAGTCATCCTGTTCTCATTACACGTCCCGCACTTCCAGGCCACACGTGCCTTTCTAGGGCCCCCAGGGATCCACAACCCAACAAAAGTTTTATTTTATTAATTCTAAGTGCTTTGCGAGTACCTGACTTTTAATCGCAGCCCTCTCTGGCTTTACACAGGCTTTCCGGACAAGTCCCTGGGTAACTCACTTATCACACACACACAAAATATTGTGTCCAACTAGGCCGGCCCAGGCCACTTGTCAGATTTCCCCATACTCAGCTAGTATGGCCATGATGCATATAAAACTACCCGTTGAAGAATTGTTTTCCTTTGATTACAAGTGGCCCTTCAGACCCACTTAAGTACCACTCTATGCTTCCCAAATGCCTCTCATCAGCCTACACCACCACAAGGACCCCTCCCTGGGCTTGAAGAGGTCGCCTCACCCGCTTCCCCAAAATAATTAACTGAAAACCAAAATTTTGTTGTCATTAGAGTGCCATAGGGCCAAAGAGCACAAACCTACAGATGCCCGTCCAGCCTTAATAGTACCTGGGGCGCACAGGGCTGGGCCGCGTGGGCTCTCTGTACTTAGGGATTGGTTTATATCTTTAAGGTAAGGCATCCAAGTCAAACAGAAAAGGTGAAAGATGACTCACGCCCTTTGCCCTCCCTGACACCCCGAGCGGCATCACAGCACTCACCAAAACTTTGAGGCCCGGGCTGGTAGCCCAGTCAAAAGATATCCAGCTTTAGGATCTGGCGCTAGGGCTGCTGGCTGTGCAAGCAAACAGAAATCGGGGTCGCTACCCTCAAACACGAGATCGGGAGCTGATAGCTGGAGGCCCGGAACGAACCCACTGGATGGTGGAGGGGAGGGAGGGAGGGAGAAGGTGGAGGGAAGGAGGGAGGAACCCAGTCAAGTCCTCAGCGACCTAGCCCAGCACATCCCGAATTCTGCAAAGTTCTGCTCGGTCTTCTGCAGCCTCGGGCGCCTCACCTTGCTGAGGCCGCTTTCGGCTTCCTCTGACCCAGGCTGGGCGAGAAAGGTCGGGCTGCCCCCGCCTGGCTCAGATCGCTGGCTCACCCCGCAGGCGCGCGCAGCTGCATTCAGCGCAGCGCCACTGGCTTCAGTCTCTAGACTGCGCTCCCCTTCCTAGTATTATCCGCTCAGGCCCCGGAGCTTTTCGTCCTCTGATTGGCCGGTGGTAAGGCGGTGTGAATACTGATTGGCCGAGGCACGCTGGCCGGGAGCCCTCCGCCTCTCCGCCGTCTACACTCTCCTCCCTGAAGCGCTCCGCCAGAGTCCGCCTACCGGGCCTTCGGTGCAGCCGGGTCGCCTGTCCAGAATCTAAACCCGAGGTATGACGGTGCCTGCGAGACAGAAGTCACCATTTATCTCGCGGACTGGCAAACAAGCAGAGATACATTCTTAGGAATGCGTTGTCCACAACAGAAGGTAATAAACGACGAGGAAGAGATCAGAAAGACCAGTATTGGTCTCTGTCAGCATCACAAGCATTTCTGCGACTCAATCAATCATTAATCCAAACTGGGCGTAAAAATGATGCCTCTCTATCGGGGCGTACAGCGACATCCTTCTTTCTCCTGCAAGAGTACATCAATGGTTACCTGGCACCGAAACTCCTAGTTAGTATACAAATAGCCTGTTGATATTTCCGTGTCTAGTGCCAGCTATTCTCGAAGTGCCAAATAGCTCCTCATTAACCTTCACCGAGCCCGTGTGGCAGGTGGCCAAGTCAACTACAAGTCACTTACATTTTTCTGCTATATCAGTTGCTATTACAGTTAATTTAGGGAAGATCAGAAATGCATGCTATTAAGAGACTTAGGTAAATCCATTCCCCCTAAGCATGCATTTAAACAAAGTTATTTTTTAAAAGATGACTGCTTTTTAGTGTGCATAGTTGTATTTATAGAGTTTCTAACACTGCCTCAAAAAATCCTTTACAAAATGTTTAACAATAAAAAATTTTCAACATATTAAAAGAAGGAATTTGTCTTCTAATTCAACGCTGCATTCTATTTCTTGAACTCAATTTAAAATAATATGGGCGCTTTTCTAACTGCATCTGTAGATAATCAAGACCTCTCGAGTCGGATCTGTTTGGGAGACTACAAAATTGGGTATCCTTGCACTGAGCACATAGTAGGCCCGCAACAAATATTTGTTGAAAGGTGGGAATTACTGACGTAATTCCAACGTTACTTTTCTTCGAGTTTGTCAGAATGTTAAAAGTTAACCTGGATCCGAGAAGTGGGAAGAAAGGCAGCTTAGGAACTACCGTGAAACCAACGCGACCGGCCAGAAGCACTATTCCCAAGCCTTCAGTGATGTTGGAAATTTCCTCCCTGGTGACCAGGCACTGGGATTCCCATTTGTACGGGTGCTTCTTCCTAGAGCCTCTTGCGAAGCCCAATGAAGGAAGTAGAGAAACAGTCCTGCTTATTCCCGTCGGCTTTTCGGTAGCTCTGGCGACTCAGAGGGTGACTCGGGAGCGGTGCGCGCTCCGACAAGGAACAGGGGGGTCATACAGACTGTTACTTCCTCTCCCTTGACACCACCTTGTAACACCAGGTTCTTTTTGCACATTTTTTATACCCACTCATTAAAGCATATTTCCTTCACCTGCACTGGAACGTTTAAATTCTTGACCGCAACAGAAATATGTTCCTATCCCCGTTTTTCCAACGACGAAACTGAGGTTCAGAGAGGAGCCCTGGATCACCCAGTAGTCTCGGGAAGAGCAATGGACCTTGTCGACCTCTGTTCTGAAGTCCCAGAAACTTTGCAGAGCCCCTCACTCCCAGCAAGAAAGACTCACCATGGGTTTGCTTTTTTAAATTTTATTCCCCTGCACCCCTTCTGATTTTAGTACCTGGGATTACTACCAGCAGCCCTCCTGTAACAGGACCCAGCACGTTTTTATCAAATCATTCCGTTTTTTCAGCGTCTTCCCCTGCTAGCTACATTTCTGCCTTTGCAAACAGGCTTCTGCCTCGCGACGTGTATGCAAACTACAAACCCCCACCACCGCTGGCCCTGTATGCATGCGGTTGGCAGTCTGGGCTTTTATTTTATTTATTGCTTTTAAGGTTAGGGGTGGTGGTAAGGAGATGAAATCATTAGCCCTTCACCAGTTGTTTTAAATGTTAAGAAACAAAATCAAGAAAGTAGGTTTGCTAACTTTGGGAAACTAGATTGAGGGGAAGGGGGACCGGAGGAGAAACAGGAGGAGAAAGGGGTGTAAGCCTCTGTTCCCAAAACTGAAAGTAAACGAGCAGCCGAGCAGCTCTTGAACTAGTTCGAAATCTTAAAACTGCTGCATAAGGAGGAAACAAGAGGGATTTGTGTACAATAAACCACGCTGGCTGAGGCCAAGTGGGAGATGGGACTGCAGGTCACAGCGTATGCAGAGAACAAGGCCCTCAGAATGTTCCGGCAGAGCCACCAGCCTTCTTCCTGTGTGTGCTCCGTACTGACATAGGGAAAGCTGAGCCCCAGTGCTTGCTGGAGGACCTCAGCCCGTGGGTCCCAGAGGGGTGGGCTCAGGATTGTTTCCTCCCTAGCCCTGAACCCTCACTTTTAGCAAAAACGTGCACAACAGCCCCACTGCTCTCTCCAGACCTCTTGCCCACCTCCACGTGCCCCCCCAGTCCCACCCTCCCTACACACCCGTCTGCGGCACAGGGGAACAAGCAGCTGTAATCATAACTCAGTTGAATCACCCTCAATCCAGCTGCCCAGAATGCCTCCAGAGAATCAGGATCCCAGCAATTACTGGGAAGCGAGGTCGTGGGGCGGGACGAGGGGGAGGAGAAAGAGGGTCTTTATCCTGGGAAGAACTTCAGGAAGTCCGAGAAGCTCCGATATTGAATGGGAAAATAAGTACATTTTGGGGAAGGGGAGGAGTAATTATCATAGATTTTACCGGATTGTGAAAGAAATCTACAGCTGCTCAAACTGTTTAGTAAATTAAATATTCAGAGGGAATAGGAGCCAGAGAGCCTGGGCTGTTTGTTCCACAGGCTGGGTGATCTTGGTCAGTTATTTTTCTGCGGCTAAGTTGCCTCAGTTGCCTCATCTGCAAAGGGGAAAGAGTAGCCTTCCTTGGCCCGACTCCGCAATTATGAGGATAGCACGTCTTCACAGGTTAGGAGTTCGGTACAGACGTTGATTTCCTCCGGAGGCAGCAGCACAGCCAGTCCGGGAGGGCCCGGCCAAAGCGTGCCTTGAAAACTTGATTGAAAGGCGAGGGCTCAAGGAATTCAGCTCCCCTTTTCAGGTCTCTCTCTTAAAAGGGGTCAGGCCGTGACTGAGGACCTGGTGGGGTGAGGAAACAGAAGTCTTTTGCCTTGTAAACCGACACCAAATTACAAAGTACAATTCGGAGTCCCTTTTGTAAATTACAAAGCAACTGGGCCGCTGTTGACTCAGCCCATGGAGCTCGGCCGGCGGGGCTTGCCTCTTGGAACTGACCGGCCTGGGGCCCCCTTCCCCCTCTGCCTCCCTCTCCCTTTACCCCAAATCTTTCTCTCCCTGTATCCCTTCCCTTTCTGGCGCTGCTCAGACCCACCCGGTGAGAATCTCTCTTTGGGCGAGTCACGTACGGGAACCTCAACAAAAAAAGAAGGAGGCCCAGCACTTTGGGAGGCCGAGGAGGGTGGATTGCTTGAGGACAGGAGTTCGAGACCAACCTCGGCAACAGGGCGAAGCCCCGTCTCTACTAAAAATACAAAAAAATTAGCCGGGCTTGGTGGAATGCTCCTGTGGTCCCAGCTATTCAGGAGGCTGAGGTAGGAGGATAGCTTGAGCCTGAGAAGTCGAGGCTGCAGGTGAGCCGAGATCGCGCCACTGCACTCTAGCCTTAGGCGACAGGAGTGAGACCCTGGAGATTGAGAGAGAGAGAGAGACAGAGAGAGAGAGAGAGAGAGAGAAGTATTTGTTGTTGTTGTTGTTTCCTGGATGAGGGT
The DNA here is from genome assembly GCF_006542625.1 of Nomascus leucogenys. Lineage (NCBI taxonomy): Eukaryota > Metazoa > Chordata > Mammalia > Primates > Hylobatidae > Nomascus > Nomascus leucogenys. The sequence goes on along the minus strand of NC_044381.1, from coordinate 1,683,832 downwards.
GGTTTTCTTATTTTCTTCAAACAGCCTGCCACAAATTTAAAAATAAAATAAATAAAGGAGGAAAGTGAGTTTCAAATTGGCTCCCGCTCACCCATCCAGTTCCTTTTACGAATCCCATCCCACCCAGTTCGCCCCGGAGCCACGCAGCACATGTGGCTTCCCTCTCACGTAGCCACATAGGCTCGGATCCCGTTCGAGGGTCCCGGCTTCTGCAGCCCGGCCCTGCCACCTCCCCCTTCGCTCACAGAGCTAATCGCGGGAGTCGATCCTGCCCTGAGCATTCCCCCCACACATCCCCCACCTCTGCCCGGACTCTGCTCGGACAGCCCAGCTTAGAGGCCGAGCCTGACAGAGGCGGGTTAGAATGCGGATCTGACCCTCCCTGGCTAGGGGTGGTGACGAGGTCCCTTAACCTTCCTCTGTGCCTCACTTTCCTCAACTGCAGAACGGAGTTCACCTAAAAGGAGGCGACGCGTGTAGACGCCCTGGCATGGTGACCCGCCCATACTGAGCATTCAGTGCTTGGGAGTAATTCGTATTATTTTTGTGGTTATTTTAACTCCATGAGCTAGCCTGCAGAGAGCCCGAGGCTGGGGGAAATCCGAAGCCCGATTTCCTCCCTATTCCACCCAACTTTCCTCCGGAGGAGGCTGGGGGCCGGCGGGAATCCTCGCCTTCCACCTCCAGCCTAAGTCGCCTTGCTGAATCAACCTGCCGCGAGCGCCCAGGGTGGCGACTGACGTTTGAAAACGTCCGAGCATCCCAATAGAAGCACTTGGCTGTGGCCGGTTTGGCTGTGGTTTCTCCAGAGCTGACCTCGAAGCCACCTCCTTCTGTGGAAAGCTACTCAACGTTGTACCGTCTCACGACTTTGACCGGCTGCGGACGCGGCGAAATAAATAATCCCAGATGGGATTGCGGAGATATGATTTCCCAATTTACTTTGCGTAATCAAATATACGACCTGTCACCAGCCATGGGGGTGGGAGAGTGGAGACTGCGGGAGATATAACTGCTCTCCGCCAGGCTGTTAGAATTCTCCCTTTCCCTGCTCCGCTCGTCGAAAAAACTGAACAAAAAGGACGCTGCGATCTAGACGCTCATCTCTCCTCCGTGGGAAGCAGGATTTAACTCATAGACACATAAGGCCGAACGAGAGGCGCTGAGTCCACTCCCTCGATTTACAAAGGAAAGGAAAACGGAAGCTCCGAGAAGTTCATGGGAGTTGCTGGGGGACACACAGCTAAAACAGTGGCTGTGCGGGGTCAAAGAGTAACTCCAGCTCCATGCCTTCATACAGTCTTTTTAAATGTGCTCTTTGCAGTGGGATACGGAGTCAGACGCCGACTATGAAGTAATCGTCCCTTCCTAGCATATCTATCTGGAGGATCTGCCAGCCTGCCTGTCCCAACCCCCGGCAGCTTCCATCCTCCATGCTGGGAATCGTGGCTCAATTCACTTGGGGGGCTGGTAGCAGCCAGGAGATGAGGCAACTGCAGATTTTCTTGACTTCTCAGTACCCATTCCAAATGGTCCTCAGGGGAGGCAGATACTGCGGGCTGTACTGGGGCCTAGGTTCCACCCCTGGGGCCGTGGCCTTGCTATGGAAGGCAGCCCTGAGAGGGCATGTGGCTGGTTGCCACATCAGGAGACATCACAGCTCTTCACCTCCGAGAGCCTCCTTGCAGCCCTTAGGGGGCCCCACGACTAACCCTTAACTCTGAGAACTTTCCACTCCCTACTCCCATTCTATTTTGGGGTTTTACATTTCAAGGGGGCAGATGTTATCCACACTGAAATCACTCTCCATATTTTCCCAACAGTCTAACAACCAGGTAGAGAGGAATGAAGGCGGGGTGGGGGGCGGGGGGGAATGCCAATTGTTGGTAAGGCAGGTGCTATGATGAAAAGTTAACTTCTTCCATGTGTATGAACCCCTCAGCAAATCTTTTCACCTTCCTGGGTCTGGGCTTCCTTGACTGTAAAGTGAAGGAGGGAAGTACATTGATTTCTAGGTTTTGTCTCAAACATTAAAGACTGTAACAAATCTTAACTCCCATCTGATGGACTGCTTGCTCAGGTAGCAAGATCAAGGGTATGAAGAAAGTCCAAGCTGGACAGGAGGAGGAGAGGAGAAGGAAAAGAAGGTGGCGTGTGGGGAATTAGAAACAAGCTTTGGCATTGGTTTTGACATTTTGATGATATTTTTGCTCCTCTATGCTACTGCTATTAATCTTACCTAGTTAAAAATGTAGGGGGTGGGTGGAATCTATCAACTAGGGAAACGATGGGACATGGACTAGTTTCACAAAAGATTCAGTTTCCTAGAGCCCAGATTCAATAGGATTCATCCAAGTGACAAAGAAGGTTGCCACAAGTCACAAAGGTTCCATGATCCTGTGGCTTCTAGGTCAGGTTCATTCTGACTGGACTTTAAGCCAAAAATTACCAGGCTTCCTCAGCCCTGTCCTGGGCGAAGCTGACTCTGAGGTCTGAGTTTCAGCTCTGTGGAGGGCTGAAATATTTCCTTTCCTGTTAGCCCCAGGAGGTCCCTCTGAAAAGTGTTCTTACTGGAGGAGGGATTCCCCCCAATTATGCCAGAAGAATCCCTAAATTTTACCCAAGCCTGGGAGAAGACTTGCCCAGAACACATGTTCCATAGTGTTTTTCCGGATGGAGTGGGAGTGAGAAAGGAGTGTCTCAGAGGAGGGATCAGACTGTACTCGGCTCTGTCGTTGGATAGCCAGCGACTCCCCACGATGTCCAGGTGATTGAAGTGTGATCCTATGTTTTGCAGCCAACTGGCAAAAGCACAGACACCTTTAAAGAGTACTTGACCTGCCTGAGAGAAGGGTTATTTTTATCCATGAAATAAGTAGCAAAAAATATATAGTAAGACTCTAGGGATTCTCCTGTTCTACTCCTGGTTTTGCCAACTGAAGTAACCCTTGACCTTGGGCCACTTTTCTCACCATCACCACTTTGGGCTTCTGCAAAATGAAGAGGTTGAAGTGAAACCAAATCACCTTCCCATATATTTTTTGTAGTTCTAAGTGGGGTGAGGAAATGGAAAAGACCTGCTTGAGGGTTTCTCCACGGGGATGTGGGGGCGGGGCAGGAGAAAAAGGGACAAGAAGATACCAAAGCCAGCTTCCAGCGCGCTCCTTGTAACAAGGCGCCACATAAATTTTAAGGGCCTGGAGGAAATCTTGTCTTTGATAATGCTGACCCCGGAGAGCAGGCGGTGTTCTAAAAGAGGGAGATGAGCAAGTTCCAAGGGGGCGGGCGAAAAGGAAATGTCACTTGCTTCCCACTGACTTAACGCGGCAGGAGCGCAAGTGCAAGAAACCCCCGGTCCCTCCCTCCGGCCAAACCCCGCGCCCCGCCAACCCCCGCCCCAACCCTCCACTCCTGCTCCCTACTTTCGCCGAAAATTTATTGACGAGGTGAGGCCAGGCTAACAAAACTGCAATCCCAGGCTCTTTGGGCCGCATAAGAATGCTTTGATCTTCCCCCAGCTCTAGTGGTCCTCAGCCCACTGCGTGGCCAAACGCCAGGGCTGCCCGCGGCGGGTCGCCGTACCGGGCGCAGCGGGAGGAGGCCGCGCGGGGGCGCTGTGGGGAGGAGACGCCGGCCCGCGCTCAGCAGCCGGGCGTGAGACCCAGCACCTCCGGGTACCGCGGCCTCCGCGCTCCCTCCGCGTTAAATCATCGCCCTGTCGCGCCCTCTTCCCCTGCGGGGTCGGCGGTCGGGGGAGAACAGTGATCGAGTTCGAAGTTTGGAGGGTCTCTGCTTCTTTGGGGTTTCTATCACTGCTCCTTCCAGCCCTCAAGCGGCTACTCCGAAGAATGACGAAGGGCCCTACTTGCGTAGATTCGTGGGATGATTTTACCAAGAAGGAAAAGGGGGAGAAGAAATCACGATTATTGAGGGCCCATCCTTTGTCAGATTCTGTGTCAGACCCTTCCAACTTGGCATTATTGACTCTTCACAACTCTTCATTTTATAGTCAAGGAAGCAGGCTCCGAGAGACTGCCTAGAAAAAACAGAACCCAGATCTGAATTCGAAGCCGTCCCACACCCATTCCAGTGCGGTTCCCAGCAGAACTGAGCTAGAATGGCCCTGACGAAAATGAAGTTAGATCCCAGCTGCTTGTGATGGAAGCCAATCCCAGCCTTCCCAAGCTTACAGGTGTTTTCCAGAAGCAGCCAACTTGATCGCCCTGAACACACATTCAGCAGGCTCTCATCTCAGAACTGCCTCCAATCCATCCCACACCCTTTCACCCTTCAGTCCTTGGTATTTTCTCCGATCACACCTTCCACTCCTCCTTCATATTTGCAAGTCTCTCCCTGCGGAATCTGCCCTGAGGAGCAAAGGACATTTTTCCATGGGGAACAGAATTTTAGAACTTCCCTTTGTACCCAGTGAGAAAGACTAAAGTTTGGTATAGGAAATAACCCAAAGACAAATCTATACACCGCATAGAACACAGGAAGCCTGGGCTCTGAAAACATAAAAGACGTCAATCAAATCATTCCTGGAGCCCTTGTGAAGTTTTGGGAAATTCCTTTAACCTCTCTAAACCTCAGTCTCCTCATTTGTAAAATGAACATAATAAATATTTTTCCTTGCCTATGTCCATGGCTTCCTAATTTCCAAATGAAAAAAAAAAGCAATTGGAATTCTTTGAAGATAAGAAAGCATTTAAAGCATAACGTATGAATGAGACTTCTTGTCTTATTTAGTTTGCTTTCTAATCAGGAACCTCACTCCCTGAGTAGCAAGTTGGTAAGATCAAATAAGACAAGTCTGGGAAAGGCCACAGAGGGAAATATGGGTGCTGGTTTATTAATTATTGTTCAAGCAATACCCTTTTCTAAAATGAAGCTGCCATTATGTTCCTTCATCAGCCATATAAGAAATCCAGTGCCTAACCTCCCTTGTGGCCAGTGAGGAACAAAGCTCTGGAATTTTTACATAGATTTCTATATCCCTGTGGAAGCATTGGAAAGGAAATGTCATTCTCACTTTGAAGAGGAGGAGGGATGCAGCAAGGTAATAAACCCTTTCTAAATATGCAGGTTGATTCAGTGCTTTTCATTTCTCTTCAAAGGAAACCCTGTTATTGTGCAAGAAAGGATGAGTCCAGCTTCAACTCTTACCTCACTCAGCTAAGGCTGGTTTCCAGCTGGAACTATAAGCTGGGTTGTTTTCTTTTATATTACTTATACTTTTAATTATGGAAATTTTAACAATATACAAAAGTAGACCAATAATATAATATCCATTACTATAACCCAGTAGAGTAACATCCATACCTGTATATCCATATGGATATGTAATATCTATATAGCTATTAACCAGATTCCATAGTTATAATGGACCCATCTTTCTGCCCATCCCTGCTCAGAAAAATGCTTCAGAATATCCACTACATTTCTGTCTATTAAAACCTGCAGCTGGCCAGAACTGGGGGTTCATGCCTGTAATCTCAGCACTTTGGGAGGCTGAGGTGGGCAGATGGTTTAAGCCCAGCAGTTCGAGACCAGCCTGGGCAACATGGCAAAACCTCATCTCTACAAAAAATACAAAAGTTAGCTAGGCGTGGTGGTGCACACCTGTAATCCCATCTACTTGGGAGGCTGAGGTGGGAGGATCACTTGAGCCCAAGAGGTTGAGGCTGCAGTGACCCATGATCGTACCACTGCTGCACTCCAGCCTGAGTGACGGAGCAAGACTCCTGTCTCAAAAAAAACAAAAACAAAATCAAAAAACCTGCAGCCCCATTTATTGAGTTGGTAAGATTTAATTATACCAATTGAATGGAATTTCTGGGACCTCAGATCTGATACTTTCTAGAACTCACAACCTTGTCCTGAATCATTTGGGCAAGATTCTCATTGAGAACCCAGCTTGATGCCAGTAGACTAGGGACAAAGATATAAGTAGCAGGGGTGATTCATGACCCTAAATTCTAGAGTCTAGAAACTGAACTCTGTGCAGCTTTTCTAAACAATTTGGGAAATTTCCTCCATAACACACAATAATTACTCCCTCAAAGGGTTTAGGATTGTTATGCTGTTAAGGGTCTAGAATTCGTTCTTTTAGCAGAGACTTTATCTCAGCCCTGGCTTTAGAACTACACATCTGTTGTATTCCTCTCCACTTGGAGACTTACTCTTTGCCCAGAAGTAAAAACATCTCTTGAGCCCAGCCTAAGACCTCTTCAACTCCATCACATTCATGTTAACAGGTAACCTCCCAGGATCTCAAAGAACAGAGTTTTGATTGTTGTTTTGCTTTCTACAGTTTTTCTTCACCCTGGTTTGCACAATTCATGCAGACATCTGCACACTTAACTTTCATCCACTTAAGAGTCACAAAGTCGGTAGATTTGGCTTATCTTTTCCAAAAGAACTAGATCTGACCTCGGTATACAGTTCAATATACGAAAGCACATAATCAAGTCTCCAGTCGTGGCACTCTTGTAATGTTCCCAGACGCTCTCTGCTGTTTGGCAGATCTATAGGGTAATGAATATTGCTGGCTCCCATATATGTGGTGTTAAGATTTGCTCAGCCAAAAGTTTTTTCCTGCACTCTCTCTTAAAAATATGTCACTAGAGTTGTCTTAAAATTAGTTTATACTCTGGCAGCTTTATTTAAATAACCAGATGCAGCATTTCATTATAATGTTTTCCTTTTTTTTATTTGTCCCTGCAGATTGTTGGTGTTTTAAAACTTTTTTTTTAATCTTTCTGTCTTTTCCTGGCTGAAGATAAAATATTTAAAAGTCGATAAACTTCCTCGCTTAACACATGTTTTAATTTTCTTTTCTGGCTTCAAGATCTCGGTTCCTGAATTCCAAATGTTTTTCAAGACCCAAGTAGAGTAACTGCATAATTAGGTAGCTTAACATTCCTGTAATGGTGACTTTTGCACGACAGAAGGGACCTGTCAGTTACAACCTTTTTGCCCTCCATTTATAGTTATACACACACTTCCATTCAAAGCTTCTGTTTTCACTCCTTTCCAAAAATACTATCTTTCTGGGTGAAATTTTACACACAGAAACTCAGCTCTCCAGTAATTTCATTTTTTTAAGGAAAGCTTGAGTAAACTAATTCTTAAGTTATTTGAGGGAGCTAACACACGCTGGTTTTAAAACCTAGATTCCTGTGTGTTAATAATTAAAAATTGAAAGAGGAAAATAAGCCTGCAATGAAAACGACTTTTGAAGCTTTGAAAGTTACCAAATAGCAAAAATTGAAAGTAATTTTAAATCACTTTATAGATTCTACAACATTTATTAAATATTTAGGATAACAGAATTGCTTCCATTTCTCTGAGGTTCAATAGTTATAACAAGCATTCATTGCTACAGGGGCGTATATATTTGCTAGGCTCAGATAAATGCAATGTTTCTATCACAGCCACAGGAAAGGTTTTTGTTGTTTATGTTGCTGGTGTTTTTTAAACAACTCCTCTATTTAAAAAAAAGCACAGAGAAATAAAAGAAACTGATTATCCTGTATTGTGCACAGAAATACAAAATAAGAATCTAGAAATTTTAGAATATTCAGCTAAAAATTCACATTGTGTGTAAATGGCTTTTACTGGGAAGACGGTGCTTCTTAACTGTGGACTTTTGTCTAGAAATGTTGAGAAATTTACATCCTAATGAGATTGATCTCACGTTTGGTTTTGCTTACATGTTTATAAAGCATTAAAGTTTGGTTAGCCAAATTTCTCATACTTGATATGTATCAGAAATTGTATCTAAAAGCTTTACTTCTGTTGTAAAGTTAGTTTCCTGAAATGAATAAAACCAATTAAACTGATACGAAAAAGACTAAGGCTGTGGCACGTGGTTTGGGGAAGGAGATATCTCAGTAGTACCAACCATTTAATTTCTATTTCTTATTAATTGTTTGCGAAATTTTTAATGAAGACAACCAAACTAGACTATTTTTTAATTAGTCAATAATTACAACATCCTAACAAAGGAATTTGAGAGTGTGATTTGTCAGATGCACTGGATTGTTCAGGAGTAACAGGCAAGGGCTATTCCACGTGATGTTGCCTGCTTTGTGCTACTGTATTATTTATTATTCATTCTCACAGACCCTCATCCCAGTCCCACCTTCGTTGGGCATCTCGTCCAACCAAGAAGTAATTAATCTCAGTTCAAGTCAGCCCTACTAAGTCTCCGTGGTCATGTTGAAATTTTGTGCAGCTGCTTACAGGAAAACCAGAATAGAGGGGAAAGCTACACATAACACTCTACCATTCATTTCCTCTGTGAAAACAGATCCTAAGGGGCTTTCAAAGGCATTTCTATGAATGCATTTGTTTTCACTTTTATGTTCCTACCACTTCAATCTACTTAATAGTGAAAAATATTGAAGGAGCTTTTTTTCTTTGTATGCAATGAGGTGAGTTGCTTTTTTTTTTCTTAATTCAACTGTGGACGAAATTACTTAAATTTTTAAAGGCCATATTTGATGGCATTCCAAGATTCCAAGTCATAACTAAATCATCCTAATGGGTTTGAGAAATTAAATTCACATCCATCAAATAGGCTGTTACCAGAAGAACACCCAGAAGGCAACTGAGGCGACAAGCTAAGTAATTCAAAGACTCAAAATGCTTTATCACTTGGGCTTGGGGAATTGGGCAGCAGGCCATGTCTCCAAATAGACTTGAAGAGACAATTCTTACAAACATAAGCAGTAGTCCATTGACCTGACAGGGCCTCAGAGACCAGCAAAACATTTGTTTAACTTCATTGTTATGCCTTGCCAGTGGAGCAATTTCTAAGCAAAACATACTTATGAGCACCACGGAAGACAGCCAAAGCAATTTACTGCACAGAGCGCTTACCTCTATCTGTGTGTACTTGGGACTGTGATAGGCAGGTCATTGAAGTAAGCTTGCTAAGCATGCAGTAATTAGTGTGTATAAAATATACAATTTTATAAAATATGGAAGTTAGTATTTATAATTTTTTAAATGTTTATAAAAGCCCTGGACCCAACTCTTTGCCCTGTGCAAGCCAATTTTAAAAGGAGGGTGTGGCCTCACTGCTAAGAGACCTAAAGGAGATGTTGACATCTGATGGAAGAACATTCCAGCCAGAGAAAACAGGGAATGCAGTGGCCCTGGGGTAGGAATGTGCCTGGCGTGTTTAAGGAACGAGAAGGGGCAAGTGCAGCTGAGTCAGAGTGTACAAGGGAGGCAGTGCTGATCCGAGAGTGTCTGGGGTGGAGAGGGACAGATCATATAGAGCCTAGAGGACTTGGGCAGACGCTCTCAGGGAAATGGGGAACCCTTAGGGATTAGAGGAGGTGATATATTAATAAGTAAACCAAAGTGTAAAGCATTAAAGCAGTTTGTATCATTCATATTAGTCAGTGTCTAAGCTCCAGCCAGCCCTCAAGCTATTTGTGTAAAATAAAAACACTACTATGGCTTCTTGGCCTTTTGGCTACCATCAAGTGTAAAAACACTACTATATTTATAGAACACTCACCTAGGCCAGATGCATGAGTAAATTATCTAATTCATTCCTCAAAACCATGCTCTAAGTCAAGCATCTCGTCTCTTTTGTAGTTGAATGAATAGACTTCCAGAGGTTAAGAAATGTACCAAAGGTCACACATCTGATCATTTAGTGGTGGGCCTAGAACGCAAAACCAAGTAGATCTAACTCCAGAGCCCATTCTCTTAATCATTGTTCATGGAAATGGCAGAAATCTCAAACATACATTACATTTGAATATATACAATTGCACAGAGATGATTTGTATATGAAATGGTCAATATCATCTGTTCATCTGTATAAGTGCACCCTTTAGTATTGCTAACATTTGAAAACCTGGGTATAGATTGTTGGCAAGTGGCACTACACAGATGAGTGGTAAGCTAGCTGCCATTAACTAATTTCTAGCAATACTCTAGTGGAACTACGTTGTATGGAGGCCTGAGAGTATACAACTCTCAGCATCCAGGCTACAGTGTCTTGTTACTACAGCCTCTCCATTAGCCTCAACAACACTCAAGGGTCAAGTGTGGTGGCTCACTCCTGTAATCCCAGCACTTTGGGAAGCCAGATGGCTTGAGGCCAAGAGTGTGAAACCAGTCTGGGCAACATAGTGAAACCCCATCTTTACAAAAAATACAAAAACTAGCCAGGTATGGTGGCTCTGTAGTCCTAGCAACTCAGGAGGCTGAGGTGGGAGGATCACCTGAGCTGGGGGAGATTGAGGCCTCAATAAGTTGTGATCATGCCACTCCACTCCAGCGTGGGTGACAGAGTGAGACTCTGTCAAAAAAAAAAAAAAAACCCAATACCCAAAGGATCAAATACCACACCTATCCCATCCCTCCAGGACAGAGTTTCTCAACTTCCGGAAAACATGGAAGCCACATATGAAATTTTGGTCCCCTTTTCCCCCCAAAAAAATGTGCCTAGTCTAACACCCATACAGGTGCTAAATCAGTAGGTCTGGGGTTTGTTTTTTGTTTTGTTTTGTTTTTGAGACAGGGTCTCACTCTGTCACGAGGCTTGAATCAGCAGACCTGAAGTGGGAACCAAGCACTTTGATGCCCACCAAAGATTAAAAATCATGGACCTAGTGGGTCAAGTCTGTTAGTGCCATTCTATGCAGGGAACTTGTCCAGCTCTGACATAACTGAAAGGCTCACTAGGTAAATATATATCCAACAAATTCTTCTTTTTTCTTTTTTCATTTTAGAATCATTAAACATTGCATCAATGGGGTAAGCACCTAAACTCAGTATTTGAGTCTAGATATATTAACAAAGGAGAGACATTGATAGGTACTCTCATAAACAAAAAGTAGGCAGGAAGTGTTGTCTTTCAAAGAGAGGGACTCCCCGGCCAACTTGATTATTGAATCAGGAAGCAGTGATGGCCACAGACAGGATGGCAAATGGCTTCAGTTCTAGTCCCAACTTAGCTTGACAGCTTGTGGGTGCCGGCACTGTGCCTTGAAAAGGATTATGAGGCTGGGCAGGAAAGACAGAGTGACTGATTAGCAGTGTCTGCCATGGGTGTGTAGAAGAAACACACTTTACATGAGCGTTAAGTGGGAAAATGTCATGTTAGAGAAAGGCATCCTACCTTATTGAAAAAAGAAATTAGGCCTGGCGCAGTGGCCCATAACTGTAATCTCAGCACTCTGGGCGGCCAAGGCAGGCAGATTGCTTGCTCTCAGGAGTTCAGATCAGCCTGGGCAACATGGTGAAATACTGTCCCTACAAAAAATGCAAAAATTAGCCAGGAGTGGTGGCGCACACCTGTAGTCCCAGCTACTCATGTAGGAGGATCACCTGAGCCTGGGGAAGTTGAGGCTGCAGTGAGCGGTGATCACGCCACTGCACTCCAGCCTGGGTGACAGAGAAAGGCCCTGTCTCAAAAAAAAAAAAAAAAAAAGAAAGAAAGAAAAAGAAATTAAATTACAAGAAACATCAAAATGTATACTTAGTAGGTGAAAATCCATCTATTATCTACTCAACCATTAGGAGCATTCAGATTGAGATTTCAATAGAAAGCCCAGTCTTTACAATATTATTTGTTAACTTATCTAATAATGCTAATATTTAAGAAGAGGGTAAATTTAATTATCCTATGGTTTATCAAGGATATTGTGGTGAATGAAACTATGTTTTAGTGTAATCCTGCAGCTGGATTAAGACCAACAACACTTAGCTAATCATCAAATTGTTCATGCACTGACACCGTTATTTTTAATCTAATGGATTGTTTGTTTAATTTCTGGCTACTGTATTATGGGCTTTTAGCTTCTTCCTCTGATGTTTTTTTGAGCCTGGCAGTGTGATATTGTTTGTGTTTTTTTTTTTGTCTTTGTTCCCAAAGCTTGTTGTTGGTTTGTTTTAATATTCTTTTGATGTGTCTACTTGTGAGACAGTTAAATAAACAAACCCTTAGGCTGAGAATATGTGAAAAACAAACCATCACCATCTAACCCCCTGATCTCTAAAAATATTTAGGCAGGGGAGGACACAAACAATTTCAGGTCATCCTTCTCTTGCCTCGCAATACAACTCTTGAATCTATTTTTACTTTTTTCTCCTATGTTTATGGAACTATCTGTCACAAATAATTTTAAAAATATTATAATACCCTTGATTATGCATAGTGATTATTTCTTATTTCATGTAATTTTTAGCATGCTTTTTAAAATATTGGAATATCATATTATGCATAACTATGATTTTTTTCTACATTACACATTAGGCATACATCAACATAAAAAGATATGCGATTCTGGAAAGATAATGAACATCTCACATGATAATGTATACTCATGCAAACAACTCCTAGTGATGTTACAAAATAATAGATGCATACAATCGAGAGCTGGGAGAGACATTAGAGATCATTTACTCCAGGGATTTTCAAATGTATCTTAGTTCAAGAACCTTTTCCGCAAAAGAAAGCATCACAGAAGGCCCCCACGTGAAACAGGTAAATTTTGAGCCACCCTGATTAAAACAGGAAAGGAGATCCTGAGCTGCTCCACTTCTCCGCTTCCCCCAGGCTAGCCCAGGGCAGTGGTCCCTAAATCATGGAGCTGATTTAGGGAAGTGAAGCTTAGTTGGATGCTGTATTATGCAGGATCTGAATCCTGTATAAGCTTTTGCTGAGCATTTCGACACCAGACCAGGAGCGTTTGTTCATGTTTCCCTCAGATGGCCCCTCTGTGAATGGGCTTTGAACACGCACTTCCTTTTTTAAAAAATAACTTGTATTATAAGTTTACATCCACAGTCATTTACATCAATAAGAATAATGTCATTAGAGAATAAAGACCATATGATTTGGCATGCAGGGTTATGCGTGTCATAGTAGCCCCAGCACCATTTCTATACCTTGTTTTGATTATAAGACATCCAAAAACTACTGGTTGCTGCAAAAGGTAATTTTTCAAACTATTTTATTGAAGAAAAAATTATAGACCGTGAAAACACAGATATTAAGTGTGCAATTCGATATTTTTTTTTTACTCTCTGTCTCCCAAACTGGAGTGCAGTGACGTGAATCACGGCTCACTGCAGCCTCAACCTCCCCAGCTCGTGATCCTCCCACCTCAGCCTCCTGAGTAGCTCACAGGTGTGAGCCACCATACCTGGATAATTTTATTTTTGTTTTTGTGGACACAGGGTCTCACTATGTTGCCTAGGCTGGTCTCAAACTCTTGGGCTCAATCTTCCTGCCTCAGCTCCCCAAAGGACTGGGATTACGCACATGAGCCACCATGCCTGACCACAATTCAGTAATTTTTGATAAATGCATTATACCCCCCATAACCAACAACCCGGTCAAGATCTAGATGCATATATTTCTGCTTCGCCAACTTTGGGATGAGGGATAAATGCTTTTTGCACGGTGCAGGTAGGTAAGCCAGTTCTCATTTGAACAGCAAGTCTTCCTGAGAGGTTCACTTAAGAGCTGTGAACCAGGCAGGCCCTGAAATCCCAATGGTAACAGTAGCCCAGGGTGTGAGAGAAATGCCCCAACTCCCACTCAGGGATGCTGGGGAGCCTCGCTTTCAGGCCAACCCACCCCACCCCACTGTTCTGTGAACTCAGGCAGTAAAGCAGAAAAACAAGTGGACAGTGGACGCCGCCAATATCATGATACTCAACAGCACTTTTTATTTGATGGGGCAGGTCGAGCCAGGGAGAAGGAGCTGGAGCTCCCTTTCCCAACGTGTGCTCTCCTCGGGTCAATAGTGAGATTGTTATGAGAGCGAAACCCGAGCCAGGTAATGTGTGTAGGATCTGTGGCTTTATTGTGTCCCTGCTATGTTAATTAGTATTAGGAGCATGATGGATTGGCAACACGTGTGCGCTCTGAGTCTTAAACCAGCCCTGAGAGTTTAGCACTCCATTAGTTACACATCACAGAAACCCAGGGGATGTTTACTCAGAAAGAGGATCACTTACAGGAGGGAAACATGCTAATTCATGCCTGATACCGTCTGGGGAGAGGGATACCCCATCCACCAGCGAGTAGTGTAACCCGTGATCCAAGACAGAGATGGAATTAGAAGCTGGCGAGAAACTACAGAAAACCCCGGCCCCCAGCCTGGGAACCCTGAAATCTCAAATCCTCAGTTGTTCCTAAATGAATCCCTCTGAGACAGAAGTTCAGAGAAGGCTCTGTGTTGACATTTCAATTCATTACCCCGTTCCAGAAGCAAGGAACCCTCTCCCACACCCGTGCCAGGCCACAGAGAAGGGAATTCCTACTCTGCCATCCTTCTCACCAAATTTTCCAGCAGCTGCTGCCTCTCAGGCCTGCACCAGCTGTATCTACCCCCACTGCATCACAAAGGGTACCAAGAGGGCCCATGAAGGGGTGTCTGAAATCCCAGAAATCCGCAGAGGCAGGCGATTATTACTGACCTATTATTAATTAAAAGTTAGAAATAATTAAAATGATTTGATTTTGTGTTCATTCAGAGGGCTTTAGAGAAGATAAGCTCTCTGCTCCCTTCTGACCCTAAGGTTCTAGAGTTTTAATGTTGTCAAAAGCAATTCTGTAGACACGAGAAAATACAGGTGCAGCTAAAACGTGAATGGATCCATTAATGGTGTTTGCTTTACATTCTCCAGGCTAATATGTATGCAGTGTCTACCAAGAACACATGATGTCCAGCTTTATATGATGCATGCATTTAGGCAGTGATGGAGTTTGGCCCTCCCCGCCCAGGGCCAATTTCAAGCTGACATCACTGAACACAAAGTTGAGGGGACATGTTTACCATTAACCCTTGCAAGCTGGTAGGAGCAGATCCAGCACACCACTACAAATTCAATAAATAAATTGGGATTGAAAATTATCCCTGTGCCGGCCGGGCGCGGTGGCTCACGCTTGTAATCCCAGCACTTTGGGAGGCCGAGGCGGGCGGATCACGAGGTCAGGAGATCGAGACCACGGTGAAACCCCGTCTCTACTAAAAATACAAAAAATTAGCCGGGCGTGGTGGCGGGCGCCTGTAGTCCCAGCTACTCAGAGAGGCTGAGGCAGGAGAATGGCGTGAACCTGGGAGGCGGAGCTTGCAGTGAGCTGAGATTGCGCCACTGCACTCCAGCCTGGGTGACAGAGCGAGACTCCGTCTCAAAAAAAAAAAAAAAAAAAGAAAATTATCCCTGTGCCTTGTTGCCTTGTTATCTGCAAAGTCTGTCTTCCTTCTCTCCCTTCTTCTCTCTCTTTTTTTTTTTTTTTTTTTTTGAGACAGAGTGGCTGGAGTGCAGTGGCTCAGTCTCGGCTCACTGCAACCTCCGTCTCCTGGGTTCAAGCAATTCTCCTGCCTCAGCTCCCCCTCCAAGTAGCTGGGATTACAGGCGCATGCCACCATGCCTGGCTAATTTTTGTATTTTTGGTAGAGACGGGTTTCACCACGTTGGCCAGGCTGGTCTTGAACTCCTGACCTCACATGATCTGCCCACCTTGGCCTCCCAAAGTGCTGAGACTACAGGTGTAAGCCACCACGCCTGGCCCTTCCTTCTCTCCCTTCTAATCTCAGGCCCTAAATCGGTATATCTGAGTTCAAATCCCAGTTCTGCTGGTGTGAAGCCTTGGGTGTATCCCCTTGTCTCTTTCCTCACCAACGAAATTTGATACTTTTAAAGATAGGCTGTTTTTACAGAGAGTAGAGTAATAGTTATCAGGGGTTGCAGGGCAGAGGGAGCAAGAGAATGGGGAGATGTTGGCCACAGGGTACAAACTCTGAATTCTAAGATGAAGCAGCTCTGGGGATCTAACGGACAGCCCGGTGTCTATAGTAAACAGCACTGCATCACGTACCTGGAGTTTTTTTGCAGGGTAGATCGTGGGCATTCTCTCACCCACAAAAGGTAACTATGTGAGGTGACAGGTGTGTTAATTCACTCGATTGTGATAATCATTTCACAATGTCTACATATATCAAATTATCAGATTGTATACTTTAAATATATATAATTGTATTTTTTGTCAATTATAACCTAAATAAAGCTGAAAATTTTTAAATAGGTTTGACTCCATATGCGTATTGTAAGGATTTTAAATACTTACTTAACATACCATAAAACAGTGATAAACTTCAGTGTACATCGAGATCATCCGGTCTGCTTGCTAAAGCACAGCTTCCTGCGCCTCACCCCAGAGTTTCCGATTCAGCAGGTCTGGGTTGGGGCCTGAGACATTGCGTTTCTAACACGTTCCCAGGCAACGACATGGCCGTCCGGAGCTCATGCTTGGAGAACCACTAACCTAAAGGGTTCCGTAGAGTGCCTAGAATTTATTTATTTTTTTTTTTAACTTTTTTTTTATTATACTTTAGGTTTTAGGGTACATGTGCACAATGTGCAGGTTTGTTACATATGTATCCACGTGCCATGTTGATTTCCTGCACCCATTAACTCGTCATTTAGCATTAGGTGTATCTCCTAATGCTGTCCCTCCCCACTCCCCCCTCCCCCCTCCCCCACAGCAGTCCCCGGAGTGTGATGTTCCCCTTCCTGTGTCCATGATAATTTATTAAGTATTGGTTTTATGATCATCACTTCCAAGATGTCAGAGCCATTGCCTCTAAATAAAGACCATGCTACAAAGACTCCAGGCCTTCCCTAAGTGAAGGTCCTGTCCCAGAAGCCTCCTCTGGATCTGTGAAAACTTCCACTGCCGTCAAACAAGGAATAGCAGAGAGAGCTGCCACTCTTTCCTTGCTGTTCCCTCCATCGGTCAGTCAACAATTCAACACCAACTGAGTGCCTAGCATGTGTGCCAGCTCTGCAAAATGTAAAGATCAGGTAGGGTTAACAGGCACACACCTTAAAGAGACAGTTTGAAAAGGGATTAGTTCAGAGGACCCTAGCCCAAAGGAGAGATTCCCTAAGGGCCCCTGTTCTCACATCAGGCATTCAAGTTTACTTGGCTGTTTGTTTTCAGCAGTTGATCATATGTATGCCTGGGCAGCACAGCTACTCACTGGTGACAGCAGGAGGTGATAGGGTCTACTCTAAGCCTCAGCTATGACTCAATGTTGAGAGAAGTACATGGGTTAATTTATATTCTGCATCACATATCCTTCCTAAACCCCTCATTTTGTGTTTCACACTACATGTAAATAACTCAAAAGTATGTAACTTCACATATTTGCTTTTCATTACAATTACTAATTGCCCCCAAGCCTACTGCATTTGCTGCATACCCCAAGAGGAAAGGTAGGAATGGTTAAATCTTAATGGCTTTTTAGGTCGACAATGCTACTAGTAAATATTTTTTGCTAAAATAAGTCACAGAAGCCACACCCTGGGATCAGGCCATACGGTAATGGCAGCTTAAAATAACACAAGGGAAAGCAGGGCTCACCAACTGAGAAACAGAATTTTTCTGCCCCACTCATTCCCACGAGAACTGCCTGGACAGTGGTTCCCGGAAGCTGGGGTGTTAGGACTCATGCTCTGCTTGATTATGAGACAACTAACACCATCCCTTCCCTGCACACAGCAACCACAGGAAACTACAGGAGACACAGTAGAGTATTGAAAACCCAGATGGGAATCCCTGGGGAGGCAGGTCCTTCAGACCCTCCATGGACCTTAGCCCTTGAAAGGCTCACTATTGTGATTTTCAGATATATCCAGAAAAGGACTGGCCTAAGGTTTCCATCTCACTTTAATGGCTAAATTTCTTCCCTCTCATGCAATACAGTTCCACACTGGTGCCAGCACAAACATTTCCCTTGTACACAGACCCCCCCAACCCAACCCTGTTAAACCAGCTGTACCAGAGCCAAGAAATACTGGCTCCATCCTTCCCCCTTTCCATATTTTTCATTTAGAAGGTAGCTGGTTCCTCCAAAAGCATTTCAAGATAATAATCCTCTTCCTTCCTGCAACACTCAAGCCAGCTGCCTCTCACCTCTCCTGCCATCTTCAAGGTTTCCACAAGGGTTACGAGTAAGTGGGGAGGCAGAGGAAAACTTAGCCTTCGGCCTGTTTGTTAATGAATCCCACAGAACAAAGACACAATGCCAAAAATGTTGGCGCTATATCATACCCTTCACACAATGAACAAATCATACTACTAGAAAATTTCTAAAGTCAATACAGAGTGAGGTGGAAACTAGCCAGCAATCTAAAACAAGAGAAATTTTCCCTTGTGTTTTAAGCGCCCATCTTTCCCTCTGGTATGGTAGTCACGTTCTTGTGGCTTGTAAACCAAAGTCAGAGGAAAAGATTAACAGAGATGACAATATGAACATTAAAACAACAGAAGGTAAAAGGAAGGAAGGACGTGAAGGGGGAAGGAAAGGAAAGAGAGAGGGAGGAAAAAGAAAGAGCAAAAGGAAAAATTACAGACTAGTGACATTTGCAGGTGAATAGCTTAATTAGGTAAGTATTGTTCAGATAATAGAAAACAGCATGAACAAAATTCACAAAATAATAAATATAACTAGTAATCAAATACAGAAAGACAGCCTCACTGGAAATCAAAGAAATGAAAAATTAAGTTATTGAGATATCAGTATTAACCTAATAAAGTGGCAAAAAAGAATTTTCTGTTCACAGCCAAAGTCAGAAAGCTTACTGTAAAACTGGCGCTCAAACACTGCTGGGAGCAGTAAAACTTGGTACAATACTTGGGCAAAGCGATTTAGAAATACAAATCAAATGCCATAAATTGTTTCTACCCTTTGACCTGGAAATTCTGCTTCTAGAAAAGGAAATAACCCAAAAGAAGGAAGCCATACACACAAGTATGTTGAAGGTAACATTTACAATTTAAAAAAAAATTGAAGCAACCTAAAAGCCCCACAATAGGGAACAGCTAAGAAAACTGCTGTACATTCATGCATTCATTTATTCAACAAACATTTAATCATCAGCCTCCATGCGCCAGTCACTCCTTCTGAAGGAAACCAGTAACAGCAGGCGCGTGAGACAGACTATACATTCACAGATTTTCCCTTTAAAGGAAGAAGTGTCAGCTTTCAGTGGGACACTGGCATATGTATCACTCCCAAGTCATCAGAGAATAAAACACCCAATGTAAATATTAAGGAAATTGATGACAATTGGCCTTGAGGCCTACTTAACTATTTAAGGGCTCTGGAGAAAAGCGTTGGGAAAATCATGGCAGATGGCTATGCTAAGGGCTCCAAGTAGCCCTGAATTCACAGCCCACTATTTTAAGACACTTGAAATTAAATGTATTGGGGCCGAGTGTGGTGGCTCATGCCTGTAATCCCAGCACTTTGGGAGGTTAAGGTCAGCGGATCACTTGAGCCCAGGAGTTTGAGACCAGCCTGGCCAACATGGTAAAACCCTGTCTCTACTAAAAATACAAAAAAATTAGCTAGGCATGGTGACAGGTGCCTGTAATCCTAGCTACTCGGGAGGCTGAGGCAGGAGAATCGCTTGAACCTGGGAGGCAGAGGTTGCAGTGAGCTGAGATGGCACCACTGCACTCCAGCCTGGGCAATAGAGTGAGACTCCATCTCAAAAAAAAAAAAAAAATGTATTGGAGCCCCTGAGCCTGAGCAACCAGCTGCCTTTAAAGAGCCCTGTGAATATGTACTTGATTCCTGGTTTCTGGGGGGCGTGGAGGTGATAGGCAGAAGCAGGTGATGGAACAGATCTTCACTCCCCAGCGGGACTCCTTTCCTCAAAACATGTTTCCTGAGCCTTCCTGTGTGCTCAGCACTGTACCTCTGGCTCTCAGGAGGCCCCACTGACTGTCCAGGAGCAGAGTCAGGGAGCACTGGGCATGGAAGGAGGGGCAGCCAGCACGGAGTCCAGGAAGCTGGCCTGTCTTAGGACCATACGCTGCTTGGGTCTGCCTTGCCAAAGAGAGCCCCTGGAGACACACCACCTGCCACTGGCCTCTGAGAGCAGCACCCAACTTCCAGGAAGAGTGGGCTGCCCCAGGCACTGACATTAGGCATGGACACCTGCCTCCAGGCTGCAAATCAGGATATCGGCTAACATGCCATCCTCTAAAGGAGCCACTTTTCCACTTTTCCAAAGATTTTTTTCAATCGGGAATAACTCTTCATTTCATAATTAGAAATGTCTTAAAATCAACCCCCCATGGTGAGATAAAAATAACAAATATAACAAGTTAAGTATGAAGCATAGCACTTCCTGTGCACAGGATATTATTCTAAATGCGTTACATACAGCAATTCACTTAATTCTCACAACAAACCTGTGAGGAAAGTACTATTTTTTGAATCCCATTTTATGCATGAGAAACTGAAGCACAGAGACATTGAGTAGCTGGCCCAGGTTACACACTAGCAGAAGGACCTTTTGACCCAGTAATCTCGCTTCTGGGAATAAATTAACCAAAAAGAGTGAAAATTTATATATACAAATATGTGGTGACATTATTTAACATAGGAAAAAGTTGAAAGCAACCTAGAAAGAACAATAAGCAAAAAATAGCTAAGTAAATACATTCTTTTTGTATGGGATTTGTACTCAGGCAGGCTTACCTCTTTAGAAAGAGAATAGCCGGCCATGGTGGCTCATGATGTAATCCCAGCACTTTGGAAGGCTGAGATAGGAGGATTGCTTGAGCTTAGGAGTTCGAAACCAGCCTGGGCAACATAGTGAGACCCCCATCTCTATGGAAAAAAAAATCTAATTAGCTGGGCATGGTGGCATGCACCTGTAGTCCTAGCTACTTGGGAGGCTGAGGTGGGAGAATCAGTTGAGCCTGGGAGGTTGAGGCTGTAGTGCGCCATGTTCATGCCATTGCACTCCAGTCTGGGTGACAGAGAAAGACCCTGTCTCAGAGAGAGAGACAGAGAGAGGGAAAGGAGAGGAGAGAGAGGAGAGGAGAGGAGAGGAGAGGAGAGGAGAGGAGAGGAGAGGAGAGGAGAGGAGAGGAGAGGAGATAAACTTTACTATAATTTAAGCTATGGGTAAGTGGTTGATACACAGAGCCACCTCTTCTGTGCCAACTACTTCTGTGAGTAGTTTTGGGAGAAGGAAGACACTAATGCCTGTAAGATGAGGGACACGGAGGTGGTGGTTAGAGGCAGGGCCCAGGCAACACATTCTTATGACCTCATGGTTTTGCCTGTATGAGGTCTGGATACCCCAGTCTTTCCCAGACACAAACTTCTTATACCTACCTCCTCTTCTTCAAAATCAGAAATAAGAGGTAATAATCTAGTTACCCACTTTTTTTTTTAAGGAAGTAATTGGGCTTTTATTCTCCCCAAAAGCCGTAGAACCACTAGCTGATCTAAACCAAACCAAAACTTCTACCCACTATTTCGTTGTGGTCAAGAAACACGCTAACAGCTTTTGCTGTAGGCTTGGATCAAAAGCCTCAAGCTGGGCTACCCAGGGGCTTAGCAGATTCCCATGCTTCCAGGCTATGGAGCAGCGCCCCTGAAGAGGATTTTCTCACGTTAGCATTGTCAGTCATTCCAGGGGCCATGCTAGGGAACAGAGCACAGCTAGGACTGGCCTGCCATCTGCAGCGGCCCCACTCACACCACCTCCTATGCACCTCACTCACGGACAAGCACAAGCACATTCCACCTCCCACCCAACAGACACACTCGTGCATGAACTTGCCTGCACGCACACACACACCCTCCTCTCCAGTTGGTTTCCCTGCTGCCTCCTCCACAATGCTCACTTCTGAGAAGAACTCCTTCCTCTGAGGTTCTGCTGGAAGGTGTCTAGGGACACAGGCGAGGCCTTCCTGAGCCCCTGCTCCCATATGGATTGGGAATTACCCCCTTTTACTTTTGAAAAGGACTTTTTTTTTTTTTTTGAGACAGAGTCTTACTCCATCACCCAGGCTAGATTACAGTGGCATGATCTCAGCTTACTGCAACCTCCACCTCCCGGATTCAAGTGATTCTCCTGCCTAAGCCTCCTGAGTAGCTGGGATTACAGATGCACACCTCACGCCTGGCTAATTTTTATGTTTTTTTTACAGACGGGGTTTCACTATGTTGGCCAGGCTGGCCTCGAACTCCTGAATTCAGGTGATCCACCCGCCTCGGCTTCCCAAAGTGCTGGGATTACAGGCGTGACCACCATGCCCGGCCTGAAAAGGCCTTTCTTAATTCCTTCTTTAAGTTAATATCCCAGGATGTGAAAAAGAGATTTGGCCAAGAAATCAAGGGCTATCATGGATCAGGTAGTTGTGGACTCTTGCCATTCCCAGTTTCAACATTCACGATTCCAGCTTTCCCTGTGTGACCTTGAAGATCCAGGACATGTGGGCAATGGTGATTTTACTGGGACACAAACTTGAATCAGACTCACTGCATGGCTGGCATGCAAATGAGTCTCTTAATTAGAGTGAGTGAGCCTAGCTGAGCACCTAGCATGTGCATCTCAGCCCAGCATTGGGGATCTCTACTGGAAATCTAGAATACATTTACCAAAAGAAGGGAGAGTCATTTAGGCATCTGAGGCTCTCATGAAGGTCTTGGAATATATCCCATAATGCCATGAGTCATCCCTTTTCTCTTTCACTGTCATAGAGACACCAGGAAATGTATCCTTAAGTGTGGGTGGAGATAAAGGGTTTGGTTCTGTTAGCTGTGTTGACAGTACAACCTGCATGGATCAGTCAGTAGGGCAGGATGTAGATGATGTGGGTCCCCAAATCAGGAATCCCCCAAATCAGGATTTCTGTCCTAAGCAAGAGTTAGACAAGCAATGGGCTTCATCCCTTCCTCTAGGAACTTGTGGTATCGGCAAAGAAAACGCAGTCAGAAAGAGAAAAGAAAATGTAAGCTAACAACAACGACTGACTCCTCAATTCAAGGAAAGATACGAGGACCTGCTTGTCTATAGGAGAAAGGATTCTGTAGTATCTCAAAGCACAGCTTTGATGACAGACATGGCTTAATGTCCAGCTCTGCCATTATTGGTTATAGTATTTCTCTAAGCCTTCATTGCTTTATCTGAAAATGAAAAATAATAAAGTATCTTCCTCACTGAGTTACAAGGTTTCAGTAAAAAGACGTGTATGAACTAGTAAGTGCTCAATTAACATTAAAAAGCATTTTTATGATTTTTCTACCTGTTAGAGAATGATGGAAATCTGAAATTTCCTGGGTGCCTAAAGCACCACTTTCTCCTTCAGTTGCTTTTGGTTTTGAGGTTTATTTTCCCTGTCTGATAAATGTCTCTGGGTTTTGACTCCTGTGAAGCCAGAGTGACCTCCTGCATTCAGTCCATTCTCTAAGCCTACAGTAATAGGCAAGCCCTACCTTGTGGCTATTAGATAACTTTACTCTCCTGAAAGAGAATTGGAAGGCCAGGGAGGGTCCGTCTGGGCAAATAGCTGGTTAATTAAAGCCAAGGTGCTGCAAAAGGAAGAAACAACATTTCAGAAATGGGATGGGCCCCATCCTGTGATGGACAAGCCATCTGTTTGTTCCATCTTTCAGATTTGGGAATGCTGGGTCTGGAGCTGTTTTTTCTGACAGCATTAGATGGAATGCTGTGTCTATGCTCACACAGGGTGTCTTTTCAACTCCAAATGTAAACATTTAGCTCCAAGAATGGAAGAAATACTAGATTGCAGGAGCAAGCAATTACACGGTGTTTCCTTAAAGGATCCCCCAGTTTGGGACCACTTGATTGTAAATTAACTCTTGATCAACACCCCCATATAGTTTGGAAGGAGCAAAGTTTTAAAACCAGACTAGTCCACCTGGAAGGAAATAATCAAAATACACATATTTGGGGAAGGACTTTTAATCAGATTATATAAAGAATTTTTGCAATTCAATAATAAAAAGTGAAGCAACTCAATTTAAAGAAAAATGGAGAAAATATTTTAATAGACATTTTGTCAAAGAAGATATACAAATTGCTAATAAGTCAGTCCCTAAAAAGATGTGTGAAATGCAAATTAAAACCTTAATGAGGTAATACTATACACTTATTCAAATAGTGGATTTTTCCAAATTGACAATATCAAGTGTTGGTGACAATGTGGAGCAACTGGAACTCTCATACATTGTTGATGAGAATGGAAAATGGCACCACTACTTTGGAAAACATTTTGGAAGTTGCCTATAATGTAAGACATATACTGATCTTATAACCTAGCAATCCCATTCATGGGTATTTACTGAAGAGAAATAAAATATGTCTACATAAGGACTTCTACGTGAATGCTTATAGCAACTTTATTCAAAATAGCCCAAAACTGGAAACAAAACAAATATCCATCAACAGGTGAATGGATAAACAAGTTGTGATATGACTATGCCCCTGCTATGGAATACTACTCAGCAAAAAAAAGAAATGAATTAATATATACAAAAACATACTTGAATCTTAAAAACATTATGCTGGCCAGGCATGGTGGCTCACACCTGTAATCCCAGCACTTTGAGAGGCCGAGACAAGTGGATCACTTGAGGTCAGGAGTTTGAGACCAGCCTGGCCAACATGATGAAACCCCATCTCTACCAAAAATACAAAAATTAGCCAGGCATGGTGGCAGGTGCCTGTAGTCCCAGCTACTCCAGAGGCTGAGGCAGGAGAATTGCTTGAACCCGGGAGGCAGAGGTTTCAGTGAGCCGAGATCACGCCAATGCACTCCAGCCTGGGCAACAGAGCAAGACTCCATCTGGGGAAAAAAAAACCATTATGCTGAGTAAAATAAATAAGACACAGAAGACTGCATACTGTGTTCTTCGATGTATACGATACTCTAGAAAGACTACTCTAATGTACAGTGACAGGGGTTGCATGGGGCTGGGGTGGGGGGACATTGCATAGGAAGGAGCATAAGAAATTTGGTGATTCTAAGTACACATATTTATTTTGCTTAGAATATATGTATAGATATTCCCTATCAAAACACTTCCTACAAACTTACAAAGATAAAAATGTTACTAATGAGAATTTAGTCTATGAATAGATTTTCCCTATTAACCGAAGTGAAATAACAATAGAGAAAACTTCTATAATATTTATTATGTGCCAGGACCCTTTTTAGACACTTCAGGCATTCAATCCTCTCAGGAGCCTATGAGATCTGTACTGTTATTATCCTCATAGTTGAGGAAACTGAGGTACAGAGAGGATGCTCAGATAGTAAGTGCCTCAGCTGAAAAGTGAAAGAATTAGGATCTGGACCCAAGCGGTATGGCTCCAGGAATCTGCCTTCTTAACCCCTTTGCTATGGTGCCTCTCTTGGAGTGGATAATATTTTGGTGTCAGAGACTTTAATTTCCTAGAATTAAAAACATCTCCTAGAAAGGGAAGCAAAACAGAATAGCTCTAAATGGCAGAAGGGAGTACTTCCGAATCAGGATAAGTCGAGTTTCTTCTTGTTGAGAAGATCTTTGAAAGGAAATGGGCAACTCTTTGCACAGGTCATTTTTCTTCTGGAGGCAGGAGAATGGATTGAATCAATATCTGAAAGTCCCCTCCCATCCCTTGCCTGCGCTGGAGTTTGTAAGAAAGTTAGTTTGCACGCTGAGTAAAGGAAACACACACCTGAGCCAACATATGGATCTCAAGCTAGTTAATCCAAAAAAGAGGCATGAAAAGAAACTTGAGGGAAAAAAGTGCGAAAGGAAGAGTCTACCAAGTACCCCAGGATAAAGAAAAGAGCGCATAGGAGAGAGATGGTACCAGGGACTCTTTCCTGTGCAGTCAGAGATTCAGTGGGAAGCTGAGACAATAAAATCTCCATGCACACTTTTGCAGGAGCACACAAAACTTCTCTCTGGCAATTCCTAAGGGCGGGATTCAAAGGAGGTTCATTTTGGTGCCAGGCATCAATACCAACATCCAACAAAATCACCTGACCACAGAAATCTTTGTAAACAAGCCATGCACGAATAAGAATCAGCCCCTTCCCAATGCAAGCAAATAAGGAGGAGGTCCTCCTGGGAGCCCCAGTTTCCCAAAAGTCTTGAGTCGCAACTACCTAATCACACTTAGCCTCCTGCACAGAAACCTGAGGTGGTGCCCTCTGTTCTAAACTCCTTTTTTACAATCTTGGGATGCTTTTCAGATTCCATCTTGCACACATTTTATATGTGTTTTTATTTCCTACTAGAATGTAAACTCCATAAAGGCAAGGACAACTCTGCTTAAACATCTGTGTATCTGCCTCAGCATCTACCGTGCATTAGCTACCAGTACATATTTGACAAAAGAAGACAGGAGGGAAGAAGGAAATGAGTGAATAAATAAATGCATCCAAATTTTAAAACACTAATGATAGTAACCAGTAATATTAAGAAGCAAACTTGGCCAGGCACAGTGGCTCATGCCCATAATCCTGGCACTTTGGGAGGCTGAGTCGAGTGGATCGCTTGAGTCCAGGAGTTCGAGACCAACATGGGCAACATGGCAAAACCCCACTTCTGCTAAAAATACCAAAATTAGCCCGGCATGGTGGTGCGTGCCTGCGGACCCAGCTACTCAGGAGGCTGAGACAGGAGGATTGCTTGAACCTGGGAGAGTGAGGCTGCAGTGAGCCAAGATCGCACCTCTGCACTCCAGGGCGACAGAGCAAGACCCTGTCTAAAAAAAGCAAACGTCCCCAGCCTGCCAAGACCTCATGCGTCATGGCGTTAAAACATCCCCGATGGCTGATGTCTTCTAGGGGCCCCATTGCTTCAGAACCAAATGGTGACTTCTGTTCTTCGCTGTTAGTCTGCCATCCCAACCCTGGCTGATAAATAACTCCTTGGATTGTCATCAGTGAGTAATATTTTCCAGGTGCCAAGTTTTGGATAAGTACATCTGTCTTCCTAGGAAGCTCAGTAGTTTTTTTAATGGGAAACTATAAAACTCCAAATGGACTGGCTTCTACTGGGTACATCCTCCTCTACCATTCTTATCCTGGTTTGAGTAACAAGATCCAGCTGAACTATAATGTTAGTTAATTTCTCTCCGGACCCTGATTTCCTACGAGAAAGGAAGGTAAATGACATTTCAAAAGGGCCTTCTGTGATTTATGTTTTTGTATCCATGGAGGTCTTCCCAGAGCCTAGTACTTTTCTCATAACTTGTGGAAGCTCCTTTTGTCTGCCTTGAAAGTATTTATTAGCTGAACAATTTTTTTAGGCAAATTGAAAAAATAAATATTCTAAAAGTAAAAGTTAAACAGAGAGGAGTTAGGAAAAGGAAAGTAATCATTTGTGAATTTCCAGTAGTAACAAACGGTCTCACTTGAAAAAATACACACACACATACACACACACACACACACATAAGTGTGTGTACATCCATATGTATGTGGGTATATGTGTATGTATGAAGAGAATGGCATTTATTATTTTAGTACACCAAAATAATCCTACTTTTCCTATACTGTGTTACAGGGAACACAGATAGGCTACTTTTATCTTGTGCAAAAACAAACCTTTGCCTAAAATGAATTCCAGCATGAATTGCCGTCAGAACACACCCCACCAGGCCCTATGATACTCACAGCACAATACCAGCTCTCTGAAGCACAGAAAGAAACCAAGTCCCTGGCCCTGCTTTAAAGAGTTTATTGTCTTCGTGGAGACACTCAAGACATGCATATAAAATCTGATCATATCATTCCTCAGTGGAAAACCCTAGAATGGTTTTCCACTGCACTTAGGATAGAAAGTTAAAACATTAAGCTCAGCCTCGGTAAGTCTTTTCTGTGGCAAAAGAGAGCACATTGCTCTCTGCATATTCAGCCAGGCATGGTGGCTTCTTCAGCTCCTCAAATACACCAAGCTCTTTCAGACCCCAAACCCTTAGCACCTGCTGTTTTCTCTTCTGAGAGCCTTCTTCCTCCCCGCTTCAAGTCTGTGCTTAAATGTTATATACTCAGGAAAGCCTTCCTCCAATAAATCGGGCTATTATTACCTTGCTGGAGTGCAACAGGGCTGTGTCCGCTCACTGCAACCCCCGCCTCCTGAGTTCAAGTGATTCTCCTGCCTCAGCCTCCTGAGTACCTGGGATTACAGGCGCTTGCCAACATGCCTGGCTAATTTTTTGTATTTTTAGTAGAGACAGGGTTTCACCATGTTGGCCAGGCTGGCCTCGAACTCCTGACCTCATGATCTACCCGTCTCGACCTCCCAAAGTGCTGGGATTACAGGCATGAGCCACTGCTCCCAGCCCTGTAGTTTATCTTTATCTTTATTTATATTTATTTCCAAATTACCGCACTGAACTATAAGCTCCATGATGCCTGCACTTTTTAGTTCCTTGCTATCTCAAGTCCCTAGCACCATGCCTATCACACAGGAGGTGCACAGTAATATTTGTTGATTGAATTAACAACTCAATGAATGTGTAGGTTCACCAGCCATTCAAGATAAATTCACCAAAAGGTACAGTCCAGTCACATTTTCTCAACGTGTTACACATGCTCTACCTACATTTCTTGCTATTTTTCCTTTTGTGATCTTCCGCAACATTGCAATGTCAGATAGAGGCCCCACCGCTGGGGTCACGTGCCCGATGCAGCTCTGGGCCTTCAGATTATCAGACTTTTACCCAGAAAGTCTTCCCTCTGGTGGCTAAACACTTCCTCCTAGCGCCGGTTCTGCTGTCTGCTTTTGTAACACGGGAAGGGTGGAGTAGGAGAGTGGATGAGGTCTTTTCTAATCAGCAGAAGTTTTCATGAATCTTCTAGAGGAAAAGCCATTGTTGCTGAAACACAGGCCCAAGAAAGACACTTATGGGAACACAGCTCTCCATATTCATCAGGGTAGGAGTATTTTTGTCTTAATGCTTAAAGGTAGAGACTACAAATCCCCACTTTACAGAAACAGAAGACAAGTGACACACTCAGAGTGACAAGAAAAGTTCTAAAGAATATTAAAAACCAGGCCTCCTGGTGGATGAGCATTGGTCACACAGGAAATCTTCAGGCGTTTCGTTGCATTCATAATGTTTCCTTTGGGCGAAAACAAGTCATTTTGCTTTCATGACGATAGTGGCAAGAGAGAGCACCCAGCAGAACCCTCAGTGGGGGAACAGACGTGGATGTCAGGGCTTCTGTAGAAACAGCAAGCATCGGAGCAGAGCCAGCTGCTAGCTGCCAGACTGTGCGTTCCCTCTGCCACAGAAAATCAGGGGCCTGTGGGGTGGGTCTCCTTTACACTATAGTAGCCTGACCACTACATACCCCCCGGTTTTCCACAAAATTATATATATTCCACATTAAACTCTTACACTCCTTACTTTGCAGTAAGTGGTGAAGAGAGCAACGCATATCCTGACCAAGCTCTCGAGTGAAGTAATTTCTAATCTACTGCAAGTCCTGGGGAAGACTGGAGAAGAACCACTTGCACCATGAGGGCGATGTCCCAGGGATGAGCAGTCCAAGGGCGAGCCCGAGGTCATGCATGATGAGGGGTCCTGGGGTCATGGAGGAGAACGTGATGGACTATTTAAAGGATGTGGGAACATAGTACCAAGACAACTGCATATCTTTGTGCAAATGAATGAAGTTGGACCTCTTCCTTCTACCATAAACAAAAATTCACTCCAAAGGATCAGAGACCTAGGTGTAAAAGCTAGAATTATAAAATTATTGGGAGAAAACATAACAGTAAACCTTTGTGACCTTGGGTTAAGCAAAGCCTTCTTAGATACAACAGCAAAGAAACAAGCAATGAAAAGAAAAATAAATTGAACTTCATTAAGATTAAAAAATTGTGCTACAAACAACACTATCAAGAAAACGAAAAGACAACCCACAGAATGGTCAAAAATATTTTATTATTGAGTTGTAACAAAATCCAGCCTAGACAGAACACTGTATGAAGAAAACTTACAACTCAATAATAAAAAGACAAGTAACACAATTTAAAAATAGACAAAGAATCTGAATAGACATTTCTCCAGAGAATACATACAAATGGCCAATAAACACATGAAAAGATGCTCAACATCATTAGCCATTAAATAGATGAAAATCAGTCACAATGAGATGCCACTTCATACCCACTAAGATAATTATTAAAAAAATTAAAAATAGGCCAGGCCCAGTGGCTCATGCCTATAATCCCAGCACTTTGGAAGGCTGAGGCAGGCAGATCACTTGAGGTCAGGAGTTTGAGACCAGCCTGGCCACTATGGTGAAACCACGTCTCTACTAAAAATAAAAAAATTGGCCAGGCATGGTGGCACACACCTGTAGTCCTAGCTACTTGGGAGTCTGAGGCAAGAGAATCGCTTAAACCCAGAAGGCAGAGGTCACAGTGAGCCAAGATCGCGACACTGCACTCCAGCCTGGGCGAGAGAGCAAGACTCTGTCTCAAAAATAATTAATTGGCCTGGGGCAGTGGCTCACAACTGTAATCTTAGCACTTTGGGAGGCTGAGGTGGAAGGATCATCTGAGGTCAGGAGTTTAAGATGAGCCTGGCCAACATGGTGAAACCCTGTCTCTACGAAAAATACAAAAATTTGCCGGGTGTGGTGGTGCACGCCTGTAATCCCAGCTACTCAGGAGGCTGAGGCAGGAGAATTACTCCAACCTGAGAGGTGGAGGTTGCAGTGAGCCGAGATCACACCACTGCACTGCAGCCTGGGCGACACAGCGAGACTCTGTCTCAAAAAACAAAAAAATAATAATTAATTAATTAATTTAATAAGAAATAAAAATAAATTTTTAAAAAATGAAAGGAAGCAGAGATATGTGGAGTCAAGATCCCAGAAAGAAAATAGGCACAGAGATGTGACCTGATATTTGGCTCCTTTTCCCTTTAAGCTTTTTTCACTGTAGAATTGGTGACCAAGAGTCAGAGAAACTAAGCAGAGTTTTTGGAGCTGGGGAGACAAAATTGGGGTTTTGGAGGAAAGGTCCTGTGAAACACCTCAGATTTTCTGTTAAGACCCCTGAAAGCCTCTACTCTGGGATTAAAGATAATGAATAGCTCTCACAAATACAGAAATCCAGCTCAATCTCAGATTGGATAAAGTAATTCACTCTCAGCTCAACTGCCTGGAAGAATCAGGTTACACGATTGTGGAAGTTAAAAACTCAGAAAAAATCAACACATAAACTATTAGAATTAATCAGTGAATTTAGCAAGATCACTAGATACAAGGGCGAGGTTAAAAAGTCCATTTCATTTCTATATATCAGTAAGAACTTTTTTTATTTTTTGAGAGACAGTGTCTCACTCTGTCTCCCAGGCTGGAGTGCAGTGGTACAGTCACGGCTCACTGCAGCCTTGACCTCCGGAACTCAAGCAATCCCCCCACTTCAGCCTCCTGAGTAGCTGGGACTACAGGTGTGCACCACCATGCCCTGCTAATTTTTGTATTTTTTGTAGAGACAGGGTCTCACTATGTTGCCCAGGCTGGTCTCAAACTCCTGGTCTCAAGCGATCCTCCAGCCTCAGCCTCTGAAAGTGTTGGGATTACAGGCATGAGCCACCATGCCCAGTCCCAGAAAATAGTTTAAGACAAAACTCTAAAATCTGTACCATTTATAATGGCATCAAAAATCAAATATCTAGGAACAAATCCAACAAACATATCTGAGATCTCCCTACATAAAACTACACAATATTATTATAATTAGGGAGGACTTAAATAAATGGAGAAATACATTCTGAGTCAGAAGACTCAATAGTTTAAAGATACCAGTTCCTCCTAGATCGATCTACAGGTCTGATTTAGTCCCGATCAAAACCCCAGCAGGTCTTTCTGTCCAAATCAAAAATATATGTGGAAATGCAAATCACCGTGAAAAGTCCATAAAATCTTTAAGAACAAAACTGAAGGGCTTATACGGCAAGACACCAAAACTGATTATGAAGTTATAATAAGACAATGTGATATTGGCAGAGGGATAGACAAATTAACCAATGGAAATAGTCCAAAAACGAATCTTCCTGTAGTCACTTGATTTATGGCAGAAATGCAATGCAGTGGAGGAAAGACAGTCTTCACAATGAGTGGTGCTGGGCCAACTGGAAATCTATACAGAGAAAAATGAATCTTGACTCCTACCTCACCCGACACACAAAAATCCATTCCAGATGAATTGCAAATCTAAATGTGAAATGTAAAAAAATAAAGTTCTAGATGGAAACATGTAATACCTTCATAACCTTGGACTTGATTAAAATTAAGAATTTCTGTTATTAATACATCCAACAATAGACTTGAATTCACAATATTTAAAAACTTCTACAAATCAATAAGAAAAAGACAGACAAACCAATTTTAATGGGAAAATGTGAATCTACACTACATAAAAGAGAATATCCAAATGGCTAATAAGCATATGAAAAAGTCCTCAACATCACTAGTTTTCAGGGAAATGTACATAAAATTACACTGAGGTAATCACGGAACACCCACCAAACTGGCTAAAACGTAAGAGACTGACAGTACCAACTGTTGGCAAGGATGTAGAACATCTGACACTTTCATACACTGCTGGTGGAAGTACAAATTGCTACAAACTTTTGGATAACTGTTTGGCAGCATCTAGTTAAACTGAACATACGTATACTCTGAGCAATTCTACTTCTACGAATATACATAACAGATATATGTACATATGTTCACCAAACGACATGTGTAAGAATGTTCACAGAAGCATTCTTTGTAGTAACGAGACCCAGAAATAGCTCAAATGTCCATTATCAGTAGAATGGATACAACGTGGTATATTCACACAATAGAACACTGTACAAAAATGAAAATAAGCAACTGCATGCAACAATACAGATGAATGGGCCGCAGACATAATGCTGAATGAAAGCAGCCAGTCATGAAAGAGGACAAACCTTATGATTCCATTGTTATAAAGTTCAAAAAAGGCAAAATGAATCCTTGGTGTCAGAAATCACCTTGAGAGTTGCCTTTGATGGAGGAGCTGGCAGTAGGAAGGAGAGGAGGCTTTGAGATCCTGGCACTGTTTTCAGTCTTGGTCCAGGTGCTGATTGCATGCCTGTGTTCACCTAAGAATGCTGTACTCAACATCTATTTTTAAATAATTGATAACCTGAATTTTATTGGCTTTGTTTGTATTTACTTTGTATAAGAACCATGAGGCAATCAAGATTATAACTAATTATGTTCATGCATATTTAAATTTTATTATAAAAAAATAACTTGAGAAGACATTAAGATGTTAGAATCATTTTTAAACTCCTTGTCTGAATTTTAGATATTGATGAGTGATGCCAGATATAAAGATCAGGAAATTAAACTTTTTAAACTTCTTCCCACTTCCCTCTCCCAAACTTCTGTTTTGTCACTGTAAGTTTTGTTATGTTGTCTTTTATAATAAATTTACGTCCTATTCAGTGATCATAAACCTCCTGGTCATTTATTCTTAATTCCAATTTACATTGTTCACTTCTCACCACCCACCACTTTCTTTTACTTCAACTTTTTCCTTCCTGAATTTGTCAGATGAGACCACTATTCAATATATAAGATAAAAAGACAAAACTGAAGTTACTGCTTTATAAGACAGAACTGTGCTGATCAGCAGAGCTGACTATGGATCTCATACAGGGTTTAGGGGAAGGTGGAAGTTAGAGACAGAATTTCCAGGGGTGTAAGTGGGCTGACGTCATTGATGACATTGTTGTTGATTGGTTGACACTTGGAGGCCTGTTTAATTGAAGTGAGTCCCTCCCTGACTGGCTGCCTTTCCGAAGGGAGACCTGACGCTGATTGGTTGGATTTGAAGAGCGTGTTCACTCAGTTGCCGCGTTGTTGATCTATTGGCAGCTGAAAAACAGGGATATGTCCGAAGTCTCCTAATGTGCAACAGTTCCATGTTCTTGCCATTGTATCATCTCAAGTTTTTAGCTCTCTTTTCCTGTGGGTATTTTTCTCTTCCACACTAGCTTGTCCATCTATCTTTGTGTGGTCTGTCCCTCTGGTATCTTTTCTTCTCTAATATTCTATACATTTTCATGTCTTTTTTTTTGAGACGGAGTCTTGCTCTATCGCCCAGGCTGGAGTGCAGTGGCACAATCTCGACTCACTGCAACCGCCACCTCCTGGGTTCAAGCGATTCTCCTGACTCAGCCTCCCGAGTAGCTGGGATTACAGGCACCTACGGCCACACCTGGCTAATTTTGGTATTTCTAGTACAGACGGGGTTTCACCATGTTGACCAGGCTGGTCTTGAACTCCTGACCTCAGGTGATCTGCCTGCCTCAGCCTCCCAAAGTGCTGGGATTACAGGTGTGAGCCACCACGCCCGCCAATGTCATTTCTTTTAATCTTTTTCATGCTTAATGTGGGCAGTGCCATCCAGATGTTCTATAATCAGTGGCACAAAATTAACACCTCATGAAACAAACTTTTATTTTCTTTGGTCTGTCTGGTTTTTTTCTTTTTTTTCTTTTTTTCGAAAAGGCAAATTTGTTGCCAACATTTAAAAGTTGGGAGGTGACACATAAAAATTCATGCTTTCAGCTTCTCTTGAAAAACAAAATCAAAGACATGACAATACTGGACTTATGTTCTCGGAGAGCAACAATCACCTGGAGTCTCTTTTTTTTTTTTTTTTTTTTTTTTTTGAGATGGAGTCTCGCTGTGTCGCCCAGGCTGGAGTGCAGTGGTGCAATCTCGGCTCACTGCAAGCTCCGCCTCCCGGGTTCATGCCATTCTGGAGTCTTACTTTTTATAGCTTCATGTAGTATAACACAGGAACGGCACAGAAGACAGCCAACATTAAAAATATATACTTGCAGCTAGGACAACTCAGTTAGAAAAGTCTGTGGATGGAATCTGCTGTATGATAAAAGTGCTACAAACACCAGCTAGTTGCAGTCAATAAGAAATCTGCTTGTTTTTAAAAAATTCAAACGCTGACATCGTCCAGAAACATTGAACAGGTGCATTTCTAATTGCTAAAAGTTGAACTGCTGAAACTTGTTCAACAAAACTTCTGACTTGCATGAATGCTTTACATCTCATTTATATGAACAAGTCACACTCAGATGAAAATGGAAAAACTGCCCATACCTGATTTCTGTCTCCTATTGTTCCACTCACAATCATATACTTAAGTACCCTTTGGCCCCATGAAAAAAAAATGTCTAATGTTCACAACTACCAATAACAGGAAGCAGAGGGTTTTTATTTTTTTGAGAATGAAACGTGTTTCTCATCATGGTAGATTATTAAGCCATTCTCCACGTGCTAGCTGGATGCCTTTTGGCATAATTGTTACATGTCTGGCATGGATGGCACACAGGTTGGTATCTTAAAAAAGGCCAACCAGGCCAGCTGCAGTGGCTCATGCCTGTAATCCCAGTACTTTGGGAGGCCGAGGTAGGTGGATTACTTGAGGTCAGGAGTTCAAGACTAGCTTGGCCAACATGGTGAAACCCCGTCTCTACTAAAACTACAAAAAAAAAAAAAATTAGCCTGGTATGATGGCACACACCTGTAATCCCAGCTACTCAGGAGGCTGAGGTGGGAGAATCGCTTGAACCCGGGGGAAGCGGGGGCAGAGGTTGCAATGAGCTGAGATGGTGCCATTGCACTCCAGCCTGGGTGACCAAGTGAGACTCTATCTCAAAAAACAAAAAAAGGCCAACCAGGTAGGCCTCCCTTGCCTCCTGCAAAGCACCAACAGCTGCACTCTAGAAGCACAGATCTGTTTTGATGTCCTGTGCAATTTCTCTCACCAGGCGCTGCAAAGGAAGTTTTCAGTTGTAAGTTCAGGGGACTTCTGAGACCATCTAATTTCATGGAGTGGCACAGTGCTAGGCCCGTAACGATGAGGTTTCTTTAGCCCTCCAATATGGGGCCCACTCTTGAGAGCAGTATTTGTAACCAGCTGCTTCCTGGGTGCTTTACCCCCAGCTGATTTGTGGGCAGTCAGCTTGGTAGGAGCCACAGTATAGAAACTTCCTTTCCTACCCATCTTCCTTAGCTGGAGCTCAGCAAGCTAGAGGTGGGAGCACGAAGGTGGCTGCAAACACAATTTGGAGACTGTTTGACATTGGCAGTTTTCAAACATTTGTGAGCATCAGGACTACCAGCAGTGCTTGTTAGAACACAATTTTTCAGGTTGGGTGTGGCGGCTCAAGCCTGTGACCCCAACACTTTGGGGGCTCTGAAGCAGGAGCATCACTTGAGGCCAGGAGCTTGAAACCAGCCTGGGCAACATAGCAACACCCCATCTCTATGAGAAATTGTTTTAAAAATTAGCCAGGTGTGGTAGCCTGCCCTGTAGTCCCAGCTACTTGGGCAGCTGAGACAGGAGGATCACTTGAGCCCAAGAGTTCAGGGCTTCAGTGAACTATGGTCATGCCACTGCACTCCAGCCTGGGAGACAGAGTGAGACCTCTGTCTTGCGAAAAGAAAAAAAAAAAATCACAATACTCTTAACCTTTCCCACACGCTGCCTATTTACCCTGTAGGTTTTCTTTTCTTTACATTGGTGGATATTAGTGAGAATTCTCAGAATTTCATCACCAGCCTCCTTTTCTTGAAACACTCCAGTCAGGCAGGATGGGATTGGTAGGCGCCTGTGTGGTCTACACTAGAAGCTTCGTTTGTTTTCTTGGCCACCATGTTTTAAACTTAATTTGTTAACTACTGGAGAGTTTTTGCTGTGTTTTGGCACTTTTTGTTCCTTTCGTGAGATCTTCAGGAAGGAGCTATAGGCCAACATCCTGTACACTCATCGTGGTAAAATCCAGCTCTGGGTAATTGAATGGCCCTGCTCTAAATGGTCAACCTCTTTCTCAATGTTTGTCCTACCCCCACACCACTTCCCAACCCCAGAGATTAGAATCAGTCTGCGGCAAGGGCCAGGTATCAGGATCTTTCGAAGCCCTCTGGGTCATTCTATTGTGATGCCAAAGTTGAGAGTCACTGCCACAGTTCAGTGCTTTTCAAATGTTAGTGAGTGCGCCAATCTCTAGGGTCTAGGTAAAGTTCAGATTCTGAATCAGTAGGTCTAGGGCGTGGCTCCAGAGTCTGCCTTCTAGCCAGCTCCCAGTGATGGTACTGCTGCTGCTCCTTAGACCACACTTGGTAGCGAGCTTTTAGAGCTAACTCAGCTAATGGTCTTGCCTGGGTATGCTTCGTGCCCCGTGTCCTCAGATTCAGCGCGGCAGATGTCCTGTCTAAAGCATGGAAGGTGATGTACAGAGACTACTTTTTGGAAATTGCTTGGGACTTTTGTGGAGTGAGGTTGGGTCATCATAGAGTACGAGCCAATGACACATTGGACCCTGAAGCTAGCCATTTCTAATTACAGCTACTGGACATTCACAAATTCTTAGGGTTCCAGGAAGGGCATGGAAAAGATAGAAACATTCCCTTAAATCCTACTTCAGAACGGGACATATGATTTTTGTCTAGGTGCCTATCATTTGTCATCAGTTCTCCAAAGGATAAATGGGACCACGCAGAGAAATGGCATCACCAGTGTGTCACCCGCATGCCACAGTGAGAGGCACAGGAGTGAGGCAGAGCCAGAAAGAGAGGAACAGTGAGCAATGTTCCCAACTTCTGAGGAGCTGATGGCAGCCCAGGCAGCCGACTGCACTTTAGTAAGCGTGAAAGACAAGAAGACGTCACTGAAACTTGCTCTTGTGAACACTCAGGGTGACTCTGAGAGTGGCCACAAAACCTGGGCCCGGTGCCAGGCTGTGTTAGCACAATAGCGCCACAAGATGGCGCCATTGGCTCGAGGAACACAGAGTGTCCGCCCCGTGCTGGTGAGGATTTTGTTTCAGTTCTGCTTTAGGGAACAATGCTTAGATCCGTAGAAGGAAAATGATGGAAGTGAAAAATCAGGGCTGCTGGAAGATGCTTTTCATCAGGCCAGAAGCCTTTCTTTTTTTCCATTTTAAAATATTTATTTTTTATTGATACGCAAATATTTGCACATATTTATGAGGTACGTGTAACTTTGGTTATTTACATGCATAGACTGTGTAATGATCAAGGTGGGTTATTTATCGTATCCATCACCTCGAATATCATTTATATGTATTGCATACACTTCCAGTCCTCTCTTCTAGCTTTTTTTGAAACATACAATACCTTGTTGTCAACTCTGGTTACCCTACTCTGCTGTCGAACATTAGAACTTATTTCTGCTAATTGTGTGTTTGTACCCGTTAACCAACCTCTCTTTACCCCCATCTCCCACTACACACCCTTCGCAGCTTCTAGTATCTGTCATTCTACTCTCTATCTCCATGAGGTCAGCGTTTCTAGCTCCCACATATGAGTGAGAACGTTTGACATTTGTCTTTCTGTACTTGGTTTATTTCACTTAACATGATGACCTTCAGTTCCATCCGTGTTGCTGCCACTGACATGATTTCACTCTTTTTTGTGGCCAAATAGTATTACATTGTGTATATGTACCATATTTTCCTTACGTATTCATCCATTGATGGGTATTTAGGTTGATTCTGTGTTTGCTATTGTGAACAATGCTGCAATAAACAAGAGGGTATATGTATCCCTTTAATACACTGATTTCCTAACCTTTGGATAAATACCCAGTAGTGGAATTGGTGAATCATATGTTAGTTCTATTTTTAGTTTCTTGAGAAATCTCCATACTGTTTTACATAACGGCTATACTAACAATTTACATTCCCACCAAAGTATATAAGAGTTCCCTTTCCTCCACATCAGGCCAGAAAGCTTTGACATTCAGAACAACCTGGCAATGTCTAAGGGGCATCCAGCTGTTGGTGGCTGACCAGGTCACTCCTGTTCGCATGACAGAAGGATACCTGGAGGAGTCTCTGTGCCCACTGGATTCGTGAAAATAAAACCTTTTTGTACCAACTGGTGGAATCCTCTTTTGAAGTAAAAAATCTTTTCTATTTTTTGTTTTCACTTTTTCAAAGTTATTATATATTGAAGGCTTGTATGAAAGGAAATGTGTTAAAGGCTTCAAGCCCACTTAATGTTCACAGTAGCCCTGTGGCCTTGTTATTATCCCCATTTTACAGGTGGGGAAATTGAGGGCTGAAGAGATTAAAGCCACTTACCCAAATGATGAAGCCAGGACTTGAACCCAGTTAGATCTGTTTCCAAAGCCTATGAACTTGACCACTGTGCCTTACTACCACCCAGTCGGTATTTATTCAGAAATGCACATGTCTAGAAAGTGGCCTTTCTCAGTCCAGTATTGTATGACTTGCAGCAAAAATATCTTTCAGAGATACGGTGTGGTAGGGGAAGAATGGGTATTTCAGGTGCCCATAACCGGGTACCTAACCCGTTCGTTAGCAGCTAAAAGTTCCCAGAACATCTTTATTTCTCTTCTTCCTTCTTCCTAGTATCTCTTCCTAGCATGAAATGCTATCAGCTGCTTCTACTAGCTGAAAAAACAACAGCTGCCTCCACAACCCTGTAGGAAGGGCCCTGCACCTGATGACTCAACTCCATTCTTTTGCTACTTCCTTTCCAGGCCTGTCTCTCCCCCATCAACCTAATCTGTGAAATGGAAAGCAAGCTGATTGCATCAATTCTTACTAAAGTGTACACAACTGAGAGTCATTGCAACATATTATCCAAATATCATCCAAATAAGTAGTGTTTGGCTTTGGAGCGAAAGGAATGTGATGAGATTTCAGTGATGATATTTCAGCCTACATACTTTGTTATAGCTCAATGCTTTTGCTGATTTGGGGAGACAGACCCTGAGGAAAAGACCAAAGTCAGGGAGAAAGGGTAAGGCCTGCAACTAAAAAGGATCAATTAGGAATTATGAAATTTCACACACATCTGGGGCTAAACATTCTACGGTAATAAGTAAAGCTAAAAAGAAGGCTATTTCCTTCCTAGGCCATTTCCATGGTCTGAACATAACAGGCTGTTCTTTTTTTCCTCAACTGAAGGATAGACTACTTAAAAAACAAGAAACCTGAGGAAATCATTCGCCACTTTAACAGTGATATAAACTATTCCAAGGTGACAAAATAACTCTAGTTTTCTTTATATAAAGAAAAAACTCCAACTAATACGCGGAAGCAATGGTAGAATTAGAAAATCCCCACCAGGTGCAGTGGCTCACGCCTGTAATCCCAGCACTTTGGGAGGCCGAGGCAGGTGGATCACCTGAGGACAGGAGTTCGAGACCAGCCTGGCCAACATGGCGAAACCCTGTCTCTACTAAAAATACACAAATGAGCCAGGCGTGGTGGCACGCATCTGTAATTCCACTCGAGAGTCTGAGGCAGGAGAATCACTTGAACCCAGGAGTGGGGAGGTTGCAGTGAGCCGAGATCATGCCACGGCACTCCAGCCTGGGCAACAGAGGGAGAAATTCCTCTCAAAAAAAATTAAAAAAAAAAAAGGAAAATCCCCATTTTTCAACCCCTATTTGAAATAACTGATTCCAGCAACATAGTGAGCAAATGAAAGGTCGCAGAGAAAAGATGGAAGGTGGAGTTTGCAATGGAGGGGTCTGGCTGACGTCACTGACCCCCACTGATCTTGCCTGGTGGACAAAAGACCTACTGTGTCCCTTCGGAAGTGACGTAGTAGGCAGTGGACCAGCATCTCCTGGGAAGTAC
This sequence comes from Nomascus leucogenys, assembly GCF_006542625.1. Classification (NCBI taxonomy): domain Eukaryota; kingdom Metazoa; phylum Chordata; class Mammalia; order Primates; family Hylobatidae; genus Nomascus; species Nomascus leucogenys. The sequence goes on along the minus strand of NC_044381.1, from coordinate 1,643,287 downwards.
ATCTCCCTCAAACATTTGAACCCATATCAGGTTGCCTCTAGATCTGCTTCCACTCTACAGGAAGCATGGGGGATACGGGAACGAATTAAGCGACTCCGCGAGGAAGCAAACACACAGTTTCAGAATGGAGAGCATTCTGCTGAGCAATGGACTCTGTTTCCTCACAAAGGGGGAGTCCACTGTGCAAATGAAGAGACGTAAGAAACATAGAACCAAATACAGCATGTGGACCCCCATCAGACAAATCCACGGTAAAGGGGGAGCGAGGCTGGAGATAACTGAGAGATTTTTATGAACTCGGTCTTACGATACCAATGAATTACTTTTAATTTTGTCAGATCTGATCATGGCATTGTAATTATATATGAATATGTCCATTTTTAGGACATACGTTTACTGAAGTACATAAGGGTGAAATGACATTATTTGCTTTAAAGACCACTTACCTCAACCAAAAGGAAGAAACAGGAAATGGGATGGATGGGTCAAGTGTTGTGTAGTCTTCGTAACTGCTTAATGTTGGTGATGTGTAGATAAGGGTTCATTTCACTATTCTCTATATATGTGGGCCTTTTATTTTTTTAATAATAAAATTTTGTTTGTTTTTTGAGACAGAGTCTCACTGCATCACCCAGGCCAGAGTGCAGTGGTGCAGTCATGGCTCACTGCAGCCTCAACCTCCCTGGGCTCAGGTGATCCTCCCACCTCAGCCTCCCACCTCAGCCTCCCAAGTAGCTGGGACTGCAGGTGCTCGCCACCACACCCAGCTAATTTTTTGTGTGTATTGTTTTGTAGAGACGGGGTTTCTCCATGTTGTCCAGGCTAGTCATGAACTCCTAGGCACAAGCGATCCATCTGCTTCGACCTCTAAGTGCTAGGATTACAGGAGCCACTGCACCTGGCCAAACATTTTTTAAAAATCAGAAAGATCCATGCTCACTTCAGTGATATCAAGTAGGACAAAAGACAATTCAATAAGTTGATGATATTTTCAGCTTTGATGGAACACATCCACAATCCCTAGCAGAGCTCATCATCAGTGTCAGGTCCCTGAAATCATCCGTGTCAGGTCCCAAATGTCCCCCTTGTTAAACTGCACTGCATTCCATTTACCCATCTCAGAAAGACAGATGGCGCCATCAGCCTGGTTAGGGTTGGTTTCAGTGACCAAGAATTTCCAAAGAGAACACACTGCAGAAACCAACCACTTCCTTGCATAAGACATTCAGCTACAAACCCTGGTGTTTAAGCTGCAATGGGTTCTGCCAGCTTTGAGCTTGGGTCACAGACCTGTTCAAGGGCAAGTGTTCTTCCAGCACTCCGGAGAAAGAGATGCTTGTTGACGCAGATGGCATCATACGAAAAGAAGCTCACCTCCATCCATAAGAAGAGAATGCAAATGAAAGCATACTGAGATTTTCAAGTTGTGGGAAGTCACAACTGAAAACACACTCACTGGGGATGTGGGGAAACTGACATTCTTGTACTTTATTGGTGGGAGTATAAACTGGAACAATACCGATAAGGGGACAAATTGGCAGTATCTAGTAAAATTACCAACGCATGTACTCTTTGCTGCAGAAATTCCTCTTTCATGAATTTATGCAACTTACACTTGCTCCCACTTCAAATCACATTTCTCTAAAGTTATTTATTACTAAATCGTTTAATAGTAGATGACTTGAAAACTTAACATACTTATCAGAAAGGGACTGCTAAATAAACTATGGAACAGCCAAATACTATGTTATTTTTTAAATGAAGAAAGTATCTTTATATTTCACTATCTCCAAGACATAGTAAGTGGATAGAAAAAAAAAAAAAGGCAAGGTGAAACAACTGTGTATATAGTATACTATAAATAATTTTTAAAGAAAATGGAAAAAGAATACTTATGCTTGCATGTGCATAAACTATTTCTGGAAGGACTGGGCCCAGTGGCTCACGCCTGTAATCCCAACACTTTGGGAGGTTGAAGCAGGAGGATCACTTAAGTCCAGGAGTTCAAGACCAGCCTGGACAACATGGTAGTGAGAGGTGACAGCGCGCTGGCAGTCCTCACAGCCCTCGCTCGCTCTCGGCACCTCCTCTGCCTGGGCTCCCACTTTGGTGGCACTTGGGGAGCCCTTCAGCCCACCGCTGCACTGTGGGAGCCCCTTTCTGGGCTGGCCAAGGCGGAAGCCGGCTCCCTCAGCTTGCAGGGAGGTGTGGAGGGAGAGGCGCCAGCGGGAACGGGGGCTGCACGCGGCGCTTGCGGGCCAGTAGGAGTTGCGGGTGGGCGTGGGCTTGGCGGGCCCCGCACTCGAAGCAGCCGGCGGGCCCTGCCGGCCCCAGGCAATGAGGGACTTAGCACCCGGGCCAGCGGCTGCGGAGGATGTACTGGGTCCCCCAGCAGTGCCAGCCCACCCGCGCTGCACTCGATTTCTCACCGGACCTTGGCTGCCTTCCTGCGGGGCAGGGCTCAGGACCTGCAGCCCGCCATGCCTGAGCCTCCCACCCCCTCCATGGGCTCCTGTGCCGCCCCAGCCTCCCCAACAAGCGCCACCCCCTGCTCCACGGCGCCCAGTCCCATTAACCACCCAAGGGCTGAGGAGTGCGAGCGCACGCGCGGGACTGGCAGGCAGCTCCACCTGCAGCCCCGGTGCAGGATCCACTGGGTGAAGCCAGCTGGGCTCCTGAGTCTGGTGGAGACATGGAGAACCTTTATGTCTAGCTCAGGGATTGTAAATACACCAATCGGCACTCTGTGTCTAGCTCAGGGTTTGTGAATGCACCAATGGACACTCTGTATCTAGCTACTCTGGTGGGGCCTTGAAGAACCTTTATGTCTAGCTCAGGGATTGTAAATACACCAATCGGCACTCTGTATCTAAATCAACGTTTGTAAACACACCAATCAGCACCCTGTGTCTAGCTCAGGGTCTGTGAATGCACCAATCGACACTCTGTATCTAGCTGCTCTGGTGGGGACTTGGAGAACCTTTGTGTCCATACTCTGTATCTAACTGATCTGACGGGGATGTGGAAAACCTTTATATCTAGCTCAGGGATGGTAAACGCACCAATCAGCGCCCTGTCAAAACAGACCACTGGGCTCTACCAATCAGCAGGACGTGGGTGGGGCCAGATAAGAGAATAAAAGCAGGCTGCAGTGGCAACCCGCTGGGGTATCCTTCCGCAGTGTGGAAGCTTTGTTCTTTCGCTTCGCTCTGCAATAAATCTTGCTGCTGCTCACTCTTTGGGTCCACACTGCTTTTATGAGCTGTAACACTCACTGCGAAGGTCTGCAGCTTCAATCCTGAAGCCAGCGAGACCACGAACCCCCTGGGAGGAACGAACAACTCCAGATGCACCGCCTTAAGAGCTGTAACTCTCGGTTGGGCACGGTGGCTCAAGCCTGTAATCCCAGCATTTTGGGAGGCCGAGGCGGGCGGATCACGAGGTCAGAAGATCGAGACCACGGTGAAACCCCGTCTCTACTAAAAATACAAAAAAATTAGCCGGGCATGGTGGCGGGCGCCTGTAGTCCCAGCTACTCGGAGAGGCTGAGGCAGGAGAATGGCGTGAACCCGGGAGGCGGAGCTTGCAGTGAGCCGAGATTGCGCCACTGCACTCCAGCCTGGGCCACAGAGCGAGACTCCGTCTCAAAAAAAAAAAAAAAAAAAACCGTAACACTCACCCCGAAGGTCTGCAGCTTCACTCCTGAGCCAGCGAGACCACGAACCCACCAGAAGGAAGAAACTCCGAACACATCTGAACATCAGAAGGAACAAACTCCAGACGCACCATCTTAAGAGCTGTAACACTCACCGCGAGGGTCCACAGCTTCATTCTTGAAGTCAGTGGGACCAAGAACCCACCACTTCTGGACACAGTAGGATCCTGTCTCTACAAAAAAAATATATATATATATAAATAAAAATCAGCTGGGCATGGTGGCGTGTGCCTATAGTCCCAGCTACCCGTGAAGCTAAGATTAGGAGGATCACTTGAGCCTGGGGAGGTCGACGCTGCAGTGAGCCATGATCATACCACTGCACTCTAGCCTGGGTGACAGAGCAATGCTCTATTTCTAAAAAGAAAATTAAAAATAAAATATTTTTGTAAGGATGCCCACGACACTAATAACATTGGGGCACTCAGGTAGCTTGGAGGTGGGAGAATTTTCTCTGTAAACCTTTTTATGTCTTTTTACTTTGGAGCTCTATAAATCCCTGACCTTTTCAAAAAATAAAAACAATTTCCTACCAACAGAAATCAAAAAACTGCCAGTTGACTTTCAAACCAAGCTTGAAGGGAAAACAGCATATTTTAATTTGGGGCTAGTCTGGGACTGGGAGCTGCAAATTGTACCCACTGGAACGTGGGCCACTAAATGGCAAAAAGAACAAAACACAGTTAAAGCTCCCTGTAGGGGCAAAATATTTCACATCCAATTAAAGCCAACTTACTGTAGCTGGTCAAATTAAGGCCAGTTTCATCTTACACTCAGGCTTCACTGTCCTGATAAGCTGGTGTCTGAAATCCTGAGGAGCAGACTCTGGAGGCCGGGCATGTCGGAGCCCCTGAGACTAATGACCCCAGTGTCAGCCCAAGACGGGCTCTGGGATGTGACTCTCAGGAGGAAATTCAGCTCCCCACCAGCGTCTGCGTGACCCTGAAGCAGCGGCTCAGTGATTCTGGGCCTTTTGCTGGGAAAATGCATATATCAAGAATGCATCACTGAGCCGGGCGCGGTGGCTCACGCCTGTAATCCCAACACTTTGGGAGGCCGAGGCAGGCGGATCATGAGGTCAGGAGATCGAGACCGTCCTGGCTAACACAGTGAAACCCCGTCTCTACTAAAAAAAAAATAAAAATAATTAGCCGGGCGTGGTTGCAGGCGCCTGTAGTCCCAGCTACTCCGGAGGCTGAGGTAGGAGAATGGCGTGAACCCGGGAGGCGGAGCTTGCAGTGAGCCAAGATCGCACCACTGAAAAAAAAAAAAAAAAAAAAAAAAAAAATGCATCACTGAAACAGCACACAGTGGACTCGAATTCATTTTTCAAATATGTCCATTTAAGTGAAGACAGCGCCTGTTTTTAAAATCTATGAAACAATTCCTGTTAAAAAAAATAGTACATGAACAATTTAAAAAGTACCTTCCTTTGAGGGCTGTTGTGAAGATAAGTGAGTCGATACATGCACACAAAATAAAAGTCAGCTGTGGCTGGCATGGTGGCTCACGCCTGTAATCCCAGCACTTTGGGAGGCCGAGTTGGGCGAGTCACCTGAGGTCAGGAGTTTGAGATCAGCCTGGCCAACATGGTGAAACCCCATCTCTACTAAAAATATAAAAAATTAGCTGGGTGTGGTGGTGGGCGCCCATAATCCCAGCTACTTGGGAGGCTGAGGCAGGAGAATTGCTTGGGAGGCAGAGGTTGCAGTGAGCAGAGATTGAGCCATTGCACTCCAGCCTAGCTGACAAGAGCGAAACTCCGTCTCAAAAAAAAAAAAAAAAAGCTATTATCCTCAGGAAGGAAACATAGGATTTGGAACTACTTAAAGCTCAATATATCTGTAGCATCTGTTCTGCTTGATAGCAGTCATTCATCTTAAAGGTCAAGCCAGTATATCTACAGACCACACCATGTGACCACTCTGAAGAATGACAGAATGTAGGATTTCGGAGCTGAAAGGGCTCATGTTCCTGTGGTGTCGCCTTTTAGTGTTCATTGTATGCTTTTCTCCACAGCTTCCCAGGCATGCAGAAAACTCCACCTCCTAGCCCTTTCCTCTAAGTGAAGCCACGGGACTGGATCCAGCCAATGAAATGTGAGCAGAGGTGAGGCCCTGGAAAGCCCACCAGCACACCCTCCCCTGCCAGGAAAACCACATGTGGAAATGGTCAAGCCACAGTAAAGAAGGAAACTAAAGCCAGAGTGGCTGTAATCCCAGCACTTTGGGAGGGCAGATCGCCCGAGTTCAGGAGTTCAAGACCAGCCTATCCAACATGGTGAAACCCCGTCTCTACTAAAAATACAAAAAATTAGCCAGGCGTGGTGGTGCACGCCTGTAATCCCGGCTACTCAGTAGGCTGAGGCAGGAGAATCATTTGAACCTGGGAAGCAGAGGTTGCTGTGAGCCGAGATCAAGCCACAGCACTCCAGCCTAGGCGACAGAGTGAGATTCTGTCTCAAAAAAAAAACAAAACAATTCTTGTGTCACTGCCTAGAGAGCTGCCAAACCCATGGCAGATTCTGCATGGGTTAAAGTTTTAAAATAAACGTTTATGTGTTAAACCACTGACATTTTGGAGTGTGTTACTGAAGTGTAACCTAGGCTAGCCGCGCCCAGCCCTTACTGGCTTTAAAGGCAACCCTATTTTCAGTAAGGTTACAGGAGCTTACAAAATGTTTTTGCTTTTAGAGGGAATTTGACCCGTGCGGTGTGATGAAACCAGTTAGGTTTCAGGCAGGTCAGAATTTACAGGCTGTAATATATGTCATTTGCTTGGGTAGACAGATCTTTGAAAACATCGGGTCCATGTGCTCGCTTCAGCAGCACACATGCCAAAATCAGAATGACAGAGAAGATTAGCGTGGCCCTGAGCAAGGATGACTCACGAATTTGTGAACCATTCTATAAAACAAACAAACAAGCAAAAACTGGAACCACCGTGGCATAAGGTTGACAAAACAGAACTTTTGGTACAAAAAAGTTGGGAAACATGGATAGTTGTCCCCTCGTTTTAGGGATGAAAATAGAGACCCTGGGAGAAGCTAGGGACCTGTCCCAGGTCACATGTAAGCCTTATAAGGAGCAAGCCTCCAGGTCAGACGTCGAGGGTGAGGGGTAAAGAGCCCTGATGCTTTAGATCAGCTTGGTCAGGCTCAACAGACACTCAGGGATTCCAGCACGCCCAAAAAAAGTTCCTCCCTGTTCTAGGGAAAATTTTAGGTAATCGGATAACCTACATGGATCTGTCCCAAATTCAGCTACAGGAAAGAAGCATAAATGAGTGAGACCAAGGCAGGAAACATCTAATTTGTTTCCATACGATAGTGACAAATCTTCCACCTTTTCCAGAAACACCTAAACACTCGGTGCATGTGTGAGATCTCTGGATTTTTCAGTGTTGGCAATCATTTGAAAATGAAAACAAAAACTCTGTGCTAATCAGACAACATATACCTGAGGGCTGGGTTAGGCCTTCAGCCTGTTTTGTTGCCACTGCAGCTTTCCTGTTTTCTTAACTGCAGGGACATGACCGAGGCGACAGCTATAGTCATACCACAGACACATTGCTTCCGGTAGGGTTACAAGATTTAGCTCATAAAAACATAGGATGCCCAGTTGAATTCAACTTTGGATAAACAATGGATAATTTTTTAGTATAAGTATATATAGGCCATACATATATTGTAGAGTATAATTATGTCCAGGGAATATTATATAAGTATTATATATTATATCATATGCCATATGTATCAGTATTATATATTATACTTACATAATATTCCCTGGACATAGTTATATTCTATAAATATATATATATATATACACACACACATACATACACATAAAAATATATACCGATACAAATTCAGCCTGGGACATGCTTATGATAAAAAATTATTCACTGGCTATCTGAAATTCAAGTTTAACTGGTGTCTTATATATGGACCAAGACAGTTGATCAATGAGCTCTTCCTTCTTTGGTGCTGATTTATCAGGAAATCTGGAAAACAAAGGTATCTGGGTCCAGCTAGGCTCAGAGCAAGTCTCCAAAGCTCTGGTGTGTGAATAACTGTCTGGGATGATGTAGGAAGGACTTGATCCCACCCACAGAGTGGCTACTCTCCTGGGCAAATGGCCACTGGAACCAGCTGTCTGGTCAGGCTCCCCTGGCTTCCTTCCAGCTGGGAGGCCTTTAGGCCACAGCAGGAATGCGTTTTATTCTCCCTACCCCTTCTGCTCACTGAGGGTCAAGCCCACTACCCGTGGGTCGATCCTCTCCAGGCCGCGCTGGCTTCTGCAGTGCCCTTTCCTCTCCCTGCGGTAATAGCTGCAGCAGATGCTGGGGCTCCCAGAGCACAGGGGGGCTCACTTCCCTTGTCCTCCGAACACTCATCATGCCCATGCTCCTGGTGGGGGCCGGAGCTAACGGAGCTCAGCTGAGGTTGCTCCAGGCCTCCCTCCTACCCCTTGGGAGAGGGAGGCCAGCTCAGAAACTACAATCCTCCCTCTTTCCTGTAGACTAACTATCTCACCTTGTCCGCCCTGCTCCCCGGTGGAACTGCAGAGGATATTTCTGTCAGCCAGGAAGCCAAGCAGAGATGGCAGATGCTACCACCTGCCTCGACCCACCCCCATATGGTGGCATAGGTCAGTCCCGTGATTGGGCAGGGTCAGAGCTATACCACCGAACGTGCTGGAAGCCCCGCTTTGCCCAAAGACAGTCTCCGTCTTCACTGCTCCTTTCTTCCCCTCTTCCTCCTCCTCCTTCAAAGGCACACTCGTAAGGCAACTGGGTCCTCCACCCACATTTCAAAATGCTTACTGACTGGGTCTCACTCTGAGTTTAAAAAAAGAAAAATTCTCTTTGGGTAATTTTTCTTTTAATTGATCAAACCAGTCCATAACTGTGAAGGGCAAATAATTGAAGGGCAAAGAAATTGGGGATGATGTAGTTAGTATTATTAGTTGCTGCTGATCACTAGTGTTAACCACGCCCCACCCCTAGGAGCCTTATTACAATGATTTGGACAAATTCACGTGTGCTTTTACCCTGAGAGAGTGTTTTATTCATCTGGGTGGGTAATTTAAAGATGAGCAGTATACTTCAAGTATTATGACTAGATTTGTCTCTTCTTCCTTCACTGGAGGGCCTGAATTCTCTAAGCCTGTTCCGTGGACAGGAGTGGACTTCAAGGTTCTCATTGCAATTGTGGATTCCTGGAAGGGAGGGAGATATCCCCTCCCAGAAGTTCTGGTTGAGAAGGTTTAAAGATGGATTCAGAATCTAAGTTGTTTGAACAGACACTTCAGGGGATTCCAGATCCAGTGAGTCATAGACACCACTTGGAGAAACTATGGATGAAATGGTTTTCCAGGCTTTCTATTATTTGCCTAGCAGTTTTAATAAAGTTGTGTCTTAAAATTACATTTCCTCCATGGCGGCATTAGATGATTCATATTTGAGTTTAATCCGCAAGCCGTGATCAACACACATGCATGTCATCAGCCAGGCTGAAATTTCTAGGAGGGTCTTCAGGGACCCATAAGGTAGGGGCTTCCTGGAAATCCCCTGCCGGTCCTGCGCCGCGGAGTGGGAGGATGTGAATGCCACGGTCTGTAGTCACAGCTGTCCTGGGAGAGGGATCCTTGAAGTTGAGTGAAATAAATTATAGTAAAGATGTCTTTGAAATACCCTCACATCTTTCTGGTTTAGCCAAGAGATGAATGAGGAGGACTAACAGGTGGAGGGAAAATGCTGACTTCACGCATTTACCTCCACCAGCCTCCAGGGGGCAGCAGAGCCAGGAAGAACTTTCACGCAGGCGGCTCAGGGGAAGAGAAGGTGCTGGTCGCTCTCACCTCCGGGTTTCACGCCGCGTCCTCTCAGACTCCCGGGGGTTGCCCTCGACAGCCACGGCCGCAGCTCCCACCTCTGATGGAGGTGTCTTCGGGCCCAGGAGAAAGCCAGGTGGCTGGGCAAAGGTCCAGGAGCTCCAAAGAGCCCTGTGAACTCCGAGCCCATAAACTCGATCCAAAGTCCTGAGACCAAAGCCGACATCCACCCCTTCCAGGTGTTTGACTTTGAGAAAGTTACTTCTTTGCTTCCTCATCTGCAAAATGGGAATGGTAACCTACTGACTTCATGTGGTTGTTGAGAGGATTAGATGAGTCAATAGATGTTAACAATGGCTAGCACAGAACAAGTGCTTCTTAAATTATTAAGAGACTGCCGCCTGGGCTGGAATGCAATGGCACAATCATCGCTTACTGCCACCTCGAACTCCTGGGCGCAACAGATCCTCCTGTCTCAGCCTCCCGAGCAGCTAAGGCTACAGGCGTGTACCACCACAGCTTTTAAAATTTTTTTGTACAGCTGAGGTCTCACCATGTTGCCTAGGCTGGTCTCAAACTCCTGGGCTCCAGGGATCCTCCCACCTTGGCCTCCCAAAGTGCTGGGATTACAGCTATGAGCCACCACACTCAGCCGGAATAAGTGCTTTTTAAATGCTTGCTCCTGTCTTCACTTAACTCCAAACCACTTTTGGAAAATGTGGGATTCTGGGTCGAATCAGTTTTTTTGTTTTTGTTTTTTTGTTTTGTTTTGTTTTTGAGAAGGAGTTTCACTCTTGTTGCCCAGGCTGGAGTGCAGTGGCATGATCTCGGCTGACGGCAACCTCCGCCTCCCAGATTCAAGCAATTATCCTGCCTCAGCCTCCCAAATAGCCGGGATCACAGGCGCCCGCCACCACGCCTGGCTAATTTTTGTATTTTTAGTGGAGACGGGGTTTCACCATGTTGACCAGGCTGGTCTCAAACTCCTGACCTTGTGATCCACCTGCCTCGGCCTCCCAAAATGCTAGGATTACAGGTGTGAGCCACCACACCCAGCTAGAAGTGTTTTTTAATAAATTAATTTGCATTTGGATTGGATTTAGATGTTTCAAAATAATACCTAGCAGGTGCTTTGAATTACTAATTTGACTAAATTAGTGTTAGATTAAAAAGATTTTCTCTAAGGGTATAAACAGTGGTAAACAAAGCATTATTCCAATTCTCAAAACACTGGATACAATAAGATATCTTTAATACTAAGCTGCATTAGACATAATGTTTCTTGAAGATTCAGGATCTGCAGTGAATCTCAAGTATTACCGTATTAAGAGATATGCAGACAGGCTGGCTCACACGGCTGTCTTGAAGATAGAAAACTGCATAAATCGGCTGGGTGCAGTGGCTCATACGTGTAATCCCAACACTTTGGGAGGCCGAGGTGGGCGGATCACAAGGTCAGGAGATCAAGACCATCCTGGCCAACATGGTGAAACCCCGTCTCTACTAAAAATACAAAAATTAGCCAGGTGTGGTGGTGCACACCTGCAGTCCCAGCTACTCGGGAGGCTGAGGCAGGAGAATTGCTTGAACCCGGGAGGCGGAGGTTGCAGTGAGCCAAGATCACGCTACTGCACTCCAGCCTGGCAACAGAGTGAGACTCCATCTCAAAAAAAAAAAAAAAGAAAAGAAAAGAAAACTGCATAAATTAGTGTTTGCTGTGGGCATTTTCATTCATTCATGTGTGTTGTTTTACATATGCTGTTGTCTACTCAGGCAGCCCCAAATGATATATGCCCACCTTGCTGGTGGCCTGAGCTGGTTTTAGATCAGGGACAATCCTTAGAGATATACTGAGGTCAGAATGGTGGGCTGACCTAACAGATGCAGGTAGTAGATACTCAATAAAGGCTAGTTCTTCCAGCTCCCTTTCCAACATCTCCCTCCATTTCTAATCTCAAGTCCATTGATTGAGATTTTTTTGAAAATTGAAACTACTTCCTATTTTCTCAAAGGGGACAGGCCAAAGGAGATAGATTGCCGAACATTTATTTATCCATGGCTTCCACAGCTATTCCTTTCAATGCTCAAGCTGTTCTCTAGCAACTGACTCTTTTTTCTTTCTCTCTCTTTCTCTAGGGTCTCTGCTAGATTTTGGTGTACCTTTGAGCAAAGTAGAAAAAGGCTTTTCCTAAAACAGCACCTTTTCTGGTCTGACAAATTTGAAAAGGGCACCCACTCTGGATCTGAGGCCCCACTTGCCCCTTGGCTGGACCCATTGGTGCAATACACAAAATGGACAGCCTCCACAGCAGCCTATTTCACCCAGTGATCCCTGAAGGCAGAAGCAACAAGGAAAGCCAGGGGCTGCAATGGACAGCCAGCAGGCTGCTAGTGAGGACAGAGCCCACTGGTATTGTCATAGCAGCCCCTGGGGCTGAGAAAGGTCCAACGTTTAATTCACCCACCCTCCCTCTATAGAAACCATCACACATCTGGTTCTGCCATATTTGGCTAGGAGACAGAGATACTTCCACAGATCTTAGGAATCTTTCATTTAAATCACAATGGCGGGGGGAGGGGGGAGGGACAGCATTAGGAGATATACCTAATGCTAAATGACGAGTTAATGGGTGCAGGAAATCAACATGGCACATAGATACATATGTAACAAACCTGCACATTGTGCACATGTACCCTAAAACCTAAAGTATAATAAAAAAATAATAAAAAATAAATAAATCACAATGGCAGGGTGAGGTCATGGTCTAAAACCAATAAGCAGTGACTCAGGTGTTCTGAAGGGATAATTTTTCTCAACAACTGCTGAGTTTACTTTTGGTTAAGTCCAGTGGCTTTGCCCATGGGTTATATGAAACTCCTGACATAACCTAACAATCTCAGCAAGCTCTCAGAATCTAATTAGTAAATAAACTCCACTGTAATTTAAGGGAAAACCACTACCTTTCCTATTTACCCTTCACACTGAAATAGTAAATGATACTGTGGGAACATTGAAGCATATCCAGAATAGACCATCAACAAAAGGCAAGATTGCCTCTCCTGAGCCTCCTCTGCCCTCTGAGATTAGAATTTGGGGAGGATGCATTCAGAAATGATTTTTTTCCGGTAATGACAACGTTCAGTACCACATAAGAAATGAAATTGAGGCATTGATCTTATTCTTCAAATATGGGATAGCTTCAATATTAAAATTAACATACAAATTTAGCATCCATCTTATTTTCGACTCACTTCTGCTGAGTAAATGCACATATAAAGAATGAATCACTGAAACAGTATGCAGCGAAATAAAGTTCATTTTTCAAATATGTCAGTTCAAATGCAGTCAAAGCCTGTTTTCTGGGCACCCAACAAATGTTCCCAAGGTGCTCCTTCTGCCACCACCTCCCACCCCCTCTATCCTTAGGGCAAGCTAGGGACCTTGGGAGTTGAGTCCCTAAAGAGCAAGTCTGGTAATACAGGACTGCTACACCTCACACCTCCTCTAGTCCTATTTCTTTTTATACATTTGAAATGTTCTTAGGCTCTTATGAGCCTGTTGACCAACTTAACAGCCCCTTTACTCTGTTGCCTGTTGCCTCCCCAGGTTGCCCTACCGTTAATTTCAACCATATCCACGTACCTAACAAATGTCTTGTTTCTCAATTCATCTATAAAACTACTTCCTCCCACCCCCATCATCAAGAATGTTGCTATTTCTTAAAGCTCAAATCTCAAGGGCAAAACCTATTCCCAGATGTCACTAGTAAACTGAAAATCATGGGACAGCCAGACGGATCAGCAGTGCCAAAAATTCTGGCCCTCCCCTTGGGGGAAAGAATAGCACATTTAAGCTCTTATCAGGTCCTTCACCAAGGAAATTTCCGGAAACAAGCAAGTCTGATCCCAAATGTATACTCAACCTAATAATTGACATTGATGCCAACACTGTTTGAACTAGATCTAGGGTACATACTAAGACTGTTTACGTGTTGATGTTTACCCTTGCCCTAGAAAAGTAGGTGGGAATGGGGGAGAAAGGACTTACTATCCCAGCATACAAGTTTATAGCCTTTGGCCCTTTTACATGGCATAGATCTAAAAAGAAAACGCAAGGATGTGATGAAGAGGGAGGCGATTCTCACATCTTAGTGAGTGTACAAATTACCTGGAGAGTACTGCTTAGGCTACCAGGGATTCTGACTCAACAAGTCAGGCCCAGGAATCTACACTAGAAATTAAGCATCTGGGTACATGGACCACACTTTGACATGAATGCTCTAGAACATAACGAACCCACCCACACTCACAGCATCTTAGACAAACAAAGCATTTACACCAACATTACAAGCATTTACACCAACATTAGGAGTGGGCAGATCCACCAGAAGGGAGGAGAGGCATTGTGGTTTAATGTGGATTAACTTTCTCTGAGACTGGATTGACACAGAAGTCAAATATCAGTTGATGAAAACTGAAGTGTACAGCCTAGCCTGGCCCCCAGATGTGTTGCCTGTGTGACAGAGGGAATTAAAACAGAAGTTGGTTTTTTTTCTCTTCATCCAGATGTTCAGTTTCATGTGAAAGAATAACTGAGTACCTGTGGGCAGATGAGTATTCATTTCCCTTGAATTCTACATGCTGCAGCAGGATGGTCTCTGAGACCTGAGTTAGAATCCAAGAGGTTTGCCTCTTTAACCAGAGGTCAGAAATCGGGACTCAGAAGGAGTAAAACTGAATGCTGGGAGGACATAGGATCTTAATACCCAATTTCTCATTTCTGACCCCTGACCACACTTACCCCACTGAAGCAAACATTTCTTTCTTCAGAATTTTTTTTTTTTTTTTTTTAGACGAAGTCTCACTCTGTCGCCCAGACTGGAGTGCAGTGGCATGACCTTGGCTCACTGCAACCTCCATCTCCTGGATTCAAGCGATCCTCCTGCCTCAGCCTCCTGAGTAGCTGGGACTACAGGCACCCTCCACCACGCCTGGCTAATTTTTGTATTTTTAGTAGAGACGGGGTTTCACCATGTTGGCCAGGCTGGTCTCAAACTCCTGACCTCAGGTGATCCACCTACCTCGGCCTCCCAAAGTGCTGGGATTACAGGCATGAGCCAACACACCAAGCCTCTTTTTTCAGATTATATTGAGGATCAAACATACCTGCACTAGCCCACAAATAAATTGCTTTACAGATAATTCCATTTTGCTGGCCATCAGAAAGAGGCTAATGATAATGATTTATAGGCAAAATCAAGCTGTAAGGATGCCGTATCAGTGAGGTTTTGTTCAATTTGGGTGGTTCAACTTGAAGAAGTAATATCTGAGGACAGGCTTGGTAGCATCTTGGCTTAGGTGCTGTGGTACATTATCATTATTGCTTGTTAAATGTGGGTGAACTTTTGCAATGAAGATGCCTTTGAAATACATTTGTCCTAGACGGGTCCAGACATCAGCACTTCATTGCCACATAAAATGTCCTGGACATGTCTTCAGAATCGGGGCAAACTGCTCTCCCTTCCACTTCCTTTCATCCTTATATAAACATTAATGTTTAAATATAACCCTAACAAGAAACCATACTTACTTTTTTTTTTTTTTTTTTTTTGAGACAAGGTCTGGCTCTATGGCCCAGGCTAGATAGAGTACAGTGGTACAATCTCTGCTCACTGCAACTTCTGCTTCCCCAACTCAAGCTATCCTCCCACCTCAGCCTCCCAAGTGGCTGGGACTACAGGTACAAGCCACCACACCTGGCTAATTTTTGTATTTTTTGTAGAGACAGGGTTTTGCCATGTTGCCCAGGCTGGACTCAAACTCATGAGCTCAAGCGATCTGCCTGCCTCGGCCTCCCAAAGTGCCGGGATTATAAGCATGAGGCACCATGCCTGGCCCGTATTTACTTTGAAACACTCTGGTATGTAACTATGTCAATTAAATACACACTAGTCCAACTAATAGAGGGAATTTTTTCTCCTCAAAGGTTTTTCATGTCAAAAGTGCCCAGTGGAATTAAAACTGAGAAGGCTCTTTTAAATATCTCCCTTCCCATGGGAACCCATTCAAGGGTGGGGAGCATCTCAGGGTGAGAGAACTTGCCCTTCTCCCTCTGAGGACCAAAGAACCTTTTAAGACTTATTCCTGCACCGGGAGCTCTCTCTGCATCCTTGTCATGTAGAGGCTTTTATTTATTTGCTTATTTACTTTCCCTTCCACATTCGTAAGTTTATTGTCTGACCTAAGCAGTCATCTTACCTTTCAAGCACTTTGAAAAATGGAAACAGTAAGTCAGAGAAGTGGTTGGTGTGAGCACCACTGAATATTACTGTTTGAAACTTCTCTCTAAAAAATAATCTGAGCAAGAAGTTTGTCATATACAGCACCTCAAGAATGTTTTTAAAACGAAAGAAAAAAGCCCTGGTTTTCAATGTTTTGCCTCAAACCAGAATGGCATGGTCTCCAAGTAAGAACGAAGGAATGCATGTCTATATTCTGAACACAAGGCTACTGAATTTAATAGAAGCAGCAGTTTTCATGGACTGCATACTTCCTATGTCAGGTACTGGGCTAAGCAGTTCCCTTGCTTTCCACACTCAACTATACATTGTTGGGAGTTTTCCATTTTTACTTTGTTTTCAGTGGGAGTCTCCACTAAAATACCTGCTTATCTTGGACTCATGGGTAGGTAACTTGGACAATATATGGAAAGCACATTCTCTCACACATAGTAGGCACTCAGTAAGTATCTGTTGAATAAATGAATGATGGAGAGAATTAACTCCATTCTTCAACAAATTATCTGTCTTTCTGAATGCAACCCTAAAATTTTGCCATTCATATTTCTCAGGAATCTCTCATTTAACTGATAATTTGATTCCTGACCCATGCATTAGTAAGTCATTTTTACATCAAGTTTCTATTTTTAGAGATCCTCTTTCCACACGTAGAAATGACATAAACCAAGCTCGTTTCCTTAGTTTATTTTTTTTTTCTAGAGTCCTTAGCATGCTACATTAACCTGACAAAGCTTAATCTTGTGTTGGTTTCACAATACATTTCATGCAGTTCACAGCTGTGATTGGTTTTACATTGACATTACACATGTTTCGCTTCAGCCATGTGAAAAAAGTAATTCTTAATAGGGTTTGCCTCTGAAAACTGTCCAAGCTTAAATAAGCAAATGAGCAGTTCACTCTATTCTTAAGTGCATCTCTCTTTAAAATGCAAGGATTTTTAGCATAAGAATATAATGTCCCTGTTTATAGTCCATTTGCAACAGAACCGCTTCCTTTAGGTTTCACATATCCTGAGGAATCCACTTTTACAAAATTGCATTCAAGTATATTATTTCATTTAACATTCCAGGTTGGGTTTAGGTGCAAGGCTGACCTTCAGCTTTACATCCCCAAATAAATCTTCCATGGACCCAGCCTTCCCAAGACTATTCTTAACATTAGACTCTCTTTTACAATAAACATTCAGCACTAAAGCCACAGAGCAGAGCTATTTGGCATTTTCCAGTGAAGTGCAAGAAGTTAAATAAGTTATGTTTTTATTGCTAATGTATAGAATCAAGCACAGTCACTTTGTCAAACAGAAGGAAAGGGCATACACAAGATGTGGCCTCTCCTCAATGCCTCAGGGTCAAAACGCACAGAGAATGTCACCTGGCCACCACCCATCCAGCACCACTTTAAGATGATGTGTTGAGTATTCTAGAGTCTGAGGAGTCAGACCTCTCGTCATAGTCATCCTCGGTGTAAATGGACTGCTTTGACGCAATTGGACACCCATCATCAGGGATGGAAATCCGAGGGTCTTCTGTGGCGCGGGCAGGAAGGACGGGCGAGCTTCTGAAGACGCTGGTAGAGTTACTGGAGAAAGGACTGACATACTGAGACCTCAGCTGATACTGCTGCTGCAGCGTCATGGTGTTCCACAGGGTGACATCATTGGGCAAAAAGGGGCTCGACTGGTTTCTCGCCAAAGTATTCCTCAGCATCAGCGGGTACCGGGGTGGCTGGGGGAAAGGGTGCTGCAGAGGCACAGCCAAGGGATTGGGGACAACATTACTAGAGTCGGCAGAAAACCTCAACGTGTCTGGGACTCGAAAGGCTGATCCTACACACCATTTGGAAGACGAGATGGGGCAGGAGCTCAAGGTGGGTTCAAAGATGTGCCCGTTGGGGGGCAACACTAGACCCTCAGGTTCTGCGGAAGCTCGCTCTGCTCCCGTGACTGAGGAGCGGCTGGACAGAAGGACTTCCACAGCGCTCACAAGGTCCCCGCCACAGCCCTTGAGGATGAGCTCAAGCACCGTTGGCTTCTGGTTGGGGAATATCTTTTTCAACACTTCAAGCGGCGGTCTGTTGGCTTTCAGGCTGAAGGGCAGAGAAACAGTCCCCGAGGGGCCCTCAATCAGGAGGTGATTCTGCTCCGCGTGATACTTGGGGCTGTCGGGGCGGCTCTCGGGGTTGCCTCCGTTTTTCTGGACAGCGTACCCCTCTTCATCCACAGACACTATCTCAGGGCTCTCTGGGGTGAAGCAGC
Source organism: Nomascus leucogenys (assembly GCF_006542625.1). Lineage (NCBI taxonomy): Eukaryota > Metazoa > Chordata > Mammalia > Primates > Hylobatidae > Nomascus > Nomascus leucogenys. The sequence goes on along the minus strand of NC_044381.1, from coordinate 1,625,182 downwards.
CCTTACTCTTTGCCACATCTGGGGAACTCCTCTGGTCAGTGTCTTTGTCACTGAAGACCTCTGTGTTGTCTGCCGAGTTGCCATCTCCAAGTCGTTCTTCAGTCAAATCTGAAAAACAGAACAGCTGAGTTAATCTTTTCGTGGTGTGCCTAAAGAAGAACAGATGTGCTCAGAAGAGACCTGCACACGTGCTTTTGGGAAGAGCAAAGGCATTTCAATGGGTCATAATATACTACAAGCCTTTTTTAAAAAAAATCGAACTATATCACTGACAAATGAAACAAAAACCCTGTAAATAAAGATCTAGAAATCAGAGTGGCTTCCTGGAATGCTTTGTGCAAGGAAGCTTGCCTTCAACATAGAATGGCTACATGAACCTATAACCATCGAAGATATGGCTTTCATAGCAGTAACAATCTCAATAGAGAGCCTCTTTGGGAGGAGGGGTGGGGGGACTCCTGGAACAGCAAAGCTCAGGGAGAAACAGGAAAATTAGCTCAGCTTGTCTTCCAGCTCCTCTTCTGCAAATAAGGTCCCCAGCTGTAATCTAGGGACAGTACCATCCAGATACCCATAGGGAATTTTAATATCTTAAATCTATTTTCCCATAAGCTGATTTTGTGTTAAATATGTCTTATGAGCCAATCAGTATGTTGCATCAGGTTACCATGTACAATAGCTAGCTAATTCAATTGCTGAAGTGAAAGATACCTCTATCCATTGAAATCTTTCATAAGAAGCCACTTGAGGGATTGGCAAACTTGGTTGCCAATAACTTGGACTAGAAAGCAAACAAAACCAGCTATGAATTCTGGATGGCAGCATAAGTTGCTGGAGAGGAAAAAAAGGAAGTGGCTAGAAAGGGTGTGAAATTGCATGGGAGTATTATCCATCAATGAAATAACGCATCACACTCCACCTCCATGGGTGGCACGGAACAGATATCTGTGCATGAACTATTTTGCTGGTAAAGTTCATGGAAAGGACTTGAACATACCTTTTTTTAAAGCCAGTGAAATATGAAGATACCTTTTTATATTATATGAAAAGGAGGAAAAAAAAGCTTCCCAAATAAAGCAGAGACTTGCTATAAATAAACCAGTTGCAAATTTAACATCTTGACCTAAGAACATTTTTACTTAACAGCTGGTAATATTGCAGGGCTACGCACAGAAAAGAGTAAGTCAGTGGTTTGCTTTGCCGTAGTAAATTCTAACAGGCCTTTATAATAAAGAAACATATTTTTTAGTAGCAAGCTATTTGCAAATAGAGCTTTATCCTTTTTTGAAACACGCACTGGCTGTGGCTACTCAAAGCCAGGGTAACTGATCGAAAGATGAAAATTCATAAGGACCCAGTTGTTGAGTTGTAAACAATCGCTTTGCCTGTGTTTTCTGCTGCCCTGCCTGAATAGCTTCATTATTGCCTTCTCTGTGGGCACACCTGATCATGTACAGATAGCCAGCCGGTGAAATTTCATCAAAGCACCTTCTAGAAACAATCTTCTCCTACACTTGTTATTTTAAAAGCCTTAAAGGCCTACTTATGAACACTCTTCTAATACAGGATGTACCTTAAGTGTAACCAAAAAACAAAACTTTGTGAAATTTCATCAAAGCACCTTCTAGAAACCATCTTCTCCTACACTTATTTATTTTAAAAGCCTTAAAGGCCTACTTAGAAACATTCTTCTAATACAGGATGTACCTCAGACGTAACCAAAAACCAAAACTTTGGCCTTTAACAAAGCAATAAATATGTGGCAAACATAAGTAAATACACTTTAAAACACTCTTAAATTACCTCAGTGCAAGTGTCAACATAAATCTGATACAAATTCATACTTATCCCAAATTTGCATTTTAATTAAACTGCTTCTTTTTTAATACAAAATAAAAGGTTTCCAGTGAGAGGTTCATTTGCGTCACAGACATATGAAGCCATCTTCACTTTCTATAATGACTCTATAGAAAGACTATACTGTAGAATGACTCTATTTTTGTAAGATAAATTTGACATATTCTCTCCTACAACTGCTTATAATGGGGGACACAGCTTTTACCTCCTGAGTTAATGTGGTATTTGAACTCATGTCATCGATTCAAAAGAGAAAAACAGCAACAAAAAGGCTTCTATAGATTTACTTTATAATCAGCTAGATCTATTTAAATGCTCCTGACTCATGACCCATACGTACTACTTGGCTGTTACTCTATTATTAAACATTTGAAAATTATTAAACACTTGAAAAGTGATAGTATATTAATATACTACCACTTTTAGAAATTGGAAAAACAAGTCAAATACTCTCCCCATGTAAATATGGACATAAAATACTTCTTTAAAATACTATGTACTTCTAAACAGTTTCCTTATCTTTTAATTTTAGCCTAATTATTATTATCAGCACCAAGTATTTATATTTCTGCAAGATAGTGGGAGAAACAGAATAAAGGATGAAAAACACCAAGAAGTGTAAGACCCACACCTAACTTATGGACCTCATCTTCTAGCTGAGGAAATAAGAACACACATGCAGGAGAAAAAGCAAACAGGGCCTGGCAGCATTTGCTAAGCCTCAAATGTGACACACATTGTATACCAATGTTCATAGCAGCAGCATTCACAATAGCCGAAAGGTGAAAGCAACCCAAATGCCCATCATTGCACAAATGTATAAAACGTGGTGTACACACACACACACAGTGGGATATTATTCAGCCTCAAAAAGGAATGGAATTCTGATACATGCTATAACATGGATGAACCTTGAGAACATTAGGCTAAGTGAAATAAGCCAGACACAAAAGGACAAATACTGTATGACTCTACTTATATTCGATTCCAAGAATAGGGAAATTCAGAGAGAAAGTAGTGTGGTGGTTGCCAGGGGCTGGGAGGAAAAGGGAATGGGGAGTTATTGTTTCATGGGTATGGAGTTTCCGTCTGCAATGATGAAAAGGTTCTGAAGATGGATGGTGGTGATGGTCGCAAAACATTTTGAATAAACTTAATGCCACTGAATTGTACCCCTAAAAATGGTTAAAATTGTAAACTTTATGTTATATATACTTTACCATAATAAAAAAAGAAAAAAATACGCCACACAGTGTCACAGTAATATAGAGAATGAGGAGATATTTTAAGCAAGAGAAACAACTAGTCCTTCTTAGGAATAAAGGGTACACAGGCACAGCTGGAAAGCTCAAAGCTCAACTTTTTTTTTTTTTTTTTTTTTTTTGAGACAGAGTCTCACTCTGTCACCCAGGCTGGAGTGCAGTGCCATGGTCTCGGCTCACTGGAACCTCTGCCTCCTGGGTTCAAATGATTGTCCCATGTCAGCCTCCCGAATAGCTGGGACTACAGGTGTGTGCCACCACATCCGGCTAATTTTTGTATTTTTAGTAGAGACAGGGTTTCACTATGTTGGCCAGGCTGGTCTTGAACTCCTGACGTCATGAACCACCTGCCTGAGCCTCCCAAAGTGCTGGGATTACAGGAGTAAAAGCCACCACGCCCGGCCAGCTCAACTATTTTTAAAAGAAATATGTGAACCAAATAGCTTTGTGTTTTAAAAGGTACATCCCCTGCCCCCGCTTTGGATAAGTTTCAAACACTGAAAACATATTAGGAAGTGTTTCCTCAGGTCTGTCAACCAAATTGACTCTTCCACAGTACACTTCAGGCTCCAGAAAAAAAGTGGATCAAACAGCAGAAGGCTAACTGAAAGGGGAATTAGGGAATGAGGTTCTCACTAACCTAATGACTCCACCATTACAAAAATGGAGGCTTTTTTTTTCAAGGTAGCAACAGATATACTGTCCCAATCAACTGAATACTTGCTACCAGGATTACAAGTCTGACAATACAAAATTCCACTCTTGTATCTATTTTCCTAAGTTCTGCAGAACAGACGGTAGTGGAATCTTATGTCACTGCCAGCTTGTTCAGCAACTGTGAACTGTCAGACTGTGAAAGTCACTTTCTCATTCTGTTGTGTTACCCTTTGCCCCTGCTACTGGGACATGCCAGTGCATCATGCACTTCTGGTTACTTGTCAAGGAGCGGTAATAGATTACACTGAATCCTCCACAGTCTCTCCGCAGGTTTCTGTGCTGTCTGGCTATAGCCAAAATATGAGAAAAGCTAACAGGATGCCACAGGAATCAAATCTACAAATTCAGCGTAAACCAACCAACCAGCTGAGCTCAGCACTGCTTATACTGTGTTCAAAGGAAAGACAGATGATGAAAGAACAAGCAGAGCACACCTGTGAGGCTTACGCACCTGAGCCGCACACAAGGCCCTGCTAAGGAGTGCTGGGTGAGCAAATCCCCATCAACACGCAAGGCTGCTGGAGTTTCAAAACTAGGCAAAGGAAGACTAGCCTCTAACTTTGCACCACGAATAACTCCTCACCAAACAATAATTTCTGAAGGGCAGAATAGACAGTTCCTGCAATTTTGTGGCACTATGGTGTCTAGCACTGGTTGTATTATTGCACCTAAACTAAATATATTGTAAATTATTCTATTATAAATACAGACTTTCACAAGTAATTATAGAGGGTGAGTTTTGAGCCCCGTGATAAAGTGCAATTTAATAACAGGTACTTCTTTACATCTCCAGATTTTTTCTTAAATAAACTTTACAAATCATTCTAGTTGGTTTAAAACATAAAGGCCTTTGTAGACATAGAAATGTGAAACTGCCAACTAACAAAATAAAATAGGAAATACTCCTGAAACATTTTACCTTCTTTCTTCTTGAAACTGAAACCCTAATTCCTAGAACATTAAGAGTGTATTTCAACTGATAATATTTTTACCCTGGTAGATGGGTATAGAAAGTCAAAACTATTAAACAAGGAAGAAATCAATTTTATCGAATATTACAAATATTACTGAAAGTGATACAATATGCTGTTTCTATTGCTAAACATGTACATATTTCTAAAATCTTAATATTCTCTCTTCCATTTCATATTTCATGGGGTAGAAACACTTATAGCTATCCCTGAAATAAACTCTGCACTAGGGTAAAGAGGTTTTTAAAAGAAGTAGATATTCAATTAAAAAGAAAAGTTTTTCTATAGATAACAGTGCTACCGACTTCAAAATATATATGCCATAAGATGACTACAATATGGTTTTTTTTTTTTTTTGCTACAAGACTTTAAAGAGAGAAACACTCATAAAAGTGCTTTCAATCTAAAATTACAGTTTGAAAATGTAACTTTCTTTGGGGGAGTTTTTCATGTAAAAATGCAATTTAGTAAAAAATAAATATGTATCATTTCAAATACTTTGAGAAAGTCTACCACATATGAGAAACAAACATTCTGCTCAAGATGCATCAAAGTGAAAAATCTGGCTGGGCACGGTGGCTCACGCCTGTAATCCCAGCACTTTGGGAGGCCAAGGTGGGTGGATCACGAAGTCAGGAGATCGAGACCATCTGGCTAACGTGGTGAAACCTCATCTCTACTAAAAATACAAAAAAAAAATAGCCGAGCATGGTGGCGGTCGCCTGTAGTCCCAGCTACTCAGGAGGCTGAGGCAGGAGAATGGTGTGAACCCGGGAGGCAGAGCTTGCCGTGAGCTGAGATCTCGCCACTGCACTCCAGCCGCGGTGACAGAATGAGACTCTGTCTAAATAAATAAATAAATAAAAGTGAAAAATCTTTCTGACTTAGATGTCATAGGTTGTATCCATTCTATCCAATTATATCTACAAAAACAAAATAGTTCTTACATACAGAATGAAAACACAGAAAAATTGGCACAGAGAGGAATATTTCCTAGCTCAAAAGTCACTGGACTCCCCCATCCCTTTTGAAATCATGTCACACATTTTGAAACATAGATTGTCATACCCTCATCTGCTCACTTGAGCTGTGGGGAACACACCTCTAAATAACAGGTCCTTGATGGGTAGTTTTCAAAGCACACAAATCTTATAGCAATGGCAAGGGAGGGAGAGCCCAGGTAGGATGGGACTTTTACAGGAGACCATTGCCTAATCAGAATTCCAACCGTAGACAAATGCTTCACATTTGCTCGTACCTTTATCTCACACTAGAAGTGATGATCATAAAAAAAAAAATGAATAGTTGAAAATCTAAAGAACACCAGGGAATGATCTCGGTCTAAAAACTTTCCTTTTCTTCCTGGGGTGGATTGCCGGGTTGGTGAGGGTTGTGAAAAGTTAGAAAAAAAAAAAAAAAAAAACCAACAACAACAACAAAAAAAACTAGCCATGCTTTACTTTTTAAAAAATCATTAACAACACTGAATTAATAATGTATGAAGGAATTAGAGTGGTTCTTGACACTATATTTTGGGGGAATATTGCTATAGACAGGACTGGGCTGAAGGAAGTATGGTTTGCAACTGTGGACCTCATATATTTTGTAAAAATTTAGTTTTGATCTCTTTCTTGACTCAGAAGGGAATACCTTCCAAGAAGCAGAGGGGAAATTACCTACAAATCTACATGTTTATTTGGTACCTTCCAAAATGCAGCTGTCTACTCATCCATCTATTTAACAAATGCCCCTAAGTGCCTTACTATGCTCTCATGTACTGTGCTGGGTAAGATTATACAGAGATGATCAAAGCATTGCCTCTTGACCACCGAGAGGCTTACAGTTTACTAGCTAATCTTTTGCAAAATTCCAAGTAAGCTGCAGTTGGTTATATTTTACAGTGAAATACAGCAAATAATTCCAAGGATAGCAGCTGGGCAGACCATGGTGTCTTCACAAGAGAAAATATTGTTTTAAATGCTTACATATAAAGACGATGGGTGCTAGAGATATATACTGAACTAAACAAAGTAATAATCAGTGGGAAAAACGTGGAACACTAATCCCAGCTCTGTAGAATTTATGTCTGCCTAGTTGTTGTAATCAAGAGATTGGAGATTTTGTAAAGAATTGATGTGCTAAGTCTTAAGTTTTTCTTCATTATTATTGTTATTTGGTACTTGATTGTGACTTTTATAGCTGTTTATACAATAAAATGCAAAAAAAAAAAAAAAAACACCCCACACCTAGTTATTTTAGTTTCCCTTCTGAGAACAGTAGCATGCATTGCTCGGGCAAGGGGATAACTCACTAAGGCGATGTGGGATGTAACTGACACAATCACAAGGCGGTGGACCTGTGAGGACCAGCTGTCCTACCACTGCATCCTCCACCTCTGCCATGAGCACCCGTGCACAAGCCATCAGAGCCACACAGGACTAGACAAGGGGGTCCAAGGACCTGAGCAGCTAATGGCTAAGGGGCTGCAACAGGTTTAAAGGGGGAAGAAAGAAAAAAAGCAAGAGGTGAGGAAGAAAGGAAGAGAAAGAAAGAGGAGGTAGGCAGGCAGGCATATGGCTTTTTACTGGGCTTAGTCCTCCTTCCTGTCAGGAAGAAGTGCAACATTTCCAGAAAGGGGCTCTGAGTCCTCCAGGGACTTTGATTTATGAAGATTTATTCCTTTTCTCTCTGTAAAGCTGTTAGCAGAAAGTGCTGACTGGCTGCAGCAAAGAATTTCTCATCAATGCTCTTTGATTGTATTTTGCAAACAAAATGCCTGTTGCTTGGTAACATTTCACTTGAGCCTGACCTTCTCCGAAAGTTATTGCTATCAGATTCGATTTACACTGTCCTCCTGTGATTACTGTAATCTTTTAAACCCGGGAGTTCATCCATCAAGGAAAAAGAAGTTGGTTGTGTAAGTCGAGAGCACGGCTGTCCTCCAGATTTATAACACCAAGGAGTGATTTGGAGGTGGGAAGAGGTTCTTTCCCAGATGGCAGTAGAACTCTGGTTCCTAGACGTGGAACACACTCTCGTTTTTCCTGCCAAACGGTCCCAGATCCACCGGATGGACCCTAGCACCTCCCCGACGCCAGTCCCAGGCAGCTCGGGCTCTGGAGAGAAAGAACTAGGAGATGAGCACAGGCGACCCCACCGCCAAGGGAGTAGTGGGGCTGGGTACCCTGCGTGGGTACTGGGGCTGGGTGAGGAAGGCCTAGGCCTATGGTTGCCAGATAAAATAAAAGGATGTCCAGTTAAGTGGGACCACCAAATAAACAATGAAGGCTTTCTAGTAAAAGTATGTCCCATGCAATACTGGCATCCTATTTTTTGTTTGCATGATTTTTGCAAAAGCTGGCAACTTACCTCGGGACTCCTGCCTTGGGAAGCAGAGGGTAGTGAAGCTCAGGAAGGGCAGAGAGGGAGCGGTGGCCCAAGAGCTGGACAAGGGAGAGGCAAGGGATGTGGCTGTCTCTGGGCGGTTCCTGAGCTGCCCAGTGAGCTGCTTCCTGACAGTGACCAAGGAAAGACCTGGCCCCAGCAGGTGGCGAGGAGCTGGGCTCAGCTGCAGCTCCGACCCTCTGGTGCAAGGGGACAGCAGGACAGTGCGGCCGCAGGGAGCCACTGCCCCCATCTTTGCCCCTACTTTGAGCCTGCTGTGGCCAGGGTCCCCGTCCTGGGCCAGCTGCCGCAACCCTCCACAACACACACACACCATCTGCACTGCGTGCAAACCGGCTAGGCCAAGAGCTGGGAAGATCCGTCCCAGCAGCATCCCAGCCCCAAGAGCCAGCCCTGGGGTGGGGTTTGGAAGAGACCTTAGTGCCTGTATGCTTTTATTTGGCTGGGTTTTGTTTTTTAAAATGCAACTGAGTCAAGCCCCTCACCCTCAAATCAAGCCGTCTTAAAATGAGACCTTGTTTTTCAATTCACAGGTACACTTCATAAATGGTTTTTAAGTATTTCCTGCTTTTCATTTCTTCCTAGCCAATAGTCAGAGGGTTTCTCATCCTGGCCTGGACGAGTGTTCCGTAACACCCATTACACTTGCAGGTGCTTCTCTTTGGGGAAAAAAAAATTTAAAAAACAGGAAGTGGACCTTGCGGGGACCCAGTCAAGATAGAGCAGAAAAGCCAAGAGGCAAGCATAAAGATGCTAGGAGGGGCAGGGCAAGAGGAAAAATAAAATAAAGGCAGTTTTCCAAAATCTCCTTACTTCTCCCCCTATAGTTATCTTGTTTGCTCTGCCCCCACCCCCTAAGAAATAAACAGGAAAGAAGATCTTACTTTCCCATTTGATCCTGCTCTCTTATTCCTAACCAACTGTGTTTTCGATTTCTTTTTCCTCTTAAGAGCATTTAAAAGAATGTGCGTACATATTCATTTTGATGGCGGATAGAGACCTAGGAAGAGTCTACAGCCACAGATCTTTCTTCTCATCACACCACAGTCTAAGGCGTCCGAGGACACTCCCCTGGAGGAAAAGCTGGGGGTGGGGAAGGGAGCCACAACACAAGAATGTAACTTTAGCTTTTCACCTTGGCAGTGACCCTTAACTTCCCTCAGCTCTTGAGCCCACGTCCTGAAAGGCTGGCTAGGCTGGTTGAAACTGCTGATTCAGATACACTAACAGCTGGAAGATCTTCATGCCTCCTATATCTTCATGGGGAGAAGGAGTATGAGAAGAACATAGAGGGAATTTAGGAGAAGAATAAATGAATTAAATCGTGTATGTATATATACATATATATACACACACATATATAGCTTAAATTAGAATTCAAATTTAAGCTATATACATATATAGCTTTTAATAGATATATATAGCTTAAAACAAAATGTTGGGTTCAATCAAAATCTAATAATTAATTCCAGGTCCATCATAGATGGTAATCAAAGAGGAGAAATCTACATTCAAAAAGAAAAAAGAATACTTCATAACTAGAAGTAAAAACCACTAGAATATGAAAATTCTCCTTAAAAACACCACACATTGAAAGAGATATTCAACATACTACACCATTAGATAAAATAACCCCATTCCTTTAAAGAATGTAAAGCAGAATTTGAGAAAAATTTCTTCCGGTTACAAAACTGAGTTTTGATGTGAATATGTCACTCCCTCAACTGGGTGGTTTTCCTCCAGTGATTCACAGCAAACATACTCTTCCTTAAGGCATGTGCTTTTCTCAAAGATTTCTGGAGAGGAAAGACTCCATGTGCTTTTGTATACAAGAAAAAAAAAACCTCTCTTCACAGCTATGTACTAAAGAGGCCTTTGCCCGGCAAAAAGACCAACCACATTTTAAAGTCAAAGTTCACAAAATAATAGATCTACGTTGCCAGCAGATCTTGAAAGATTTCTGATGGTCTGTATACTTAATGTACATGTGGAACTACCATTCCAATAGAGTTTTGCTTACTCTCTGCACTTAGTGAACTACTTATCCAGGAGTAGTTCTGATATGCTTCTAAATACATATGGAATGTTATACACAAATACATTATTAGAACAACTGCAAAAAGGGTATAATACTTATAGCAACAGGCAGTCTCAGTGAGCAGTTTTCAACTTAAACCCCAAGTAGACTTTATTTCTACAAGCACTGCGTAGAATGGATCTACTTGTATGCTTGTCTTCCTAAACAATTATCTATTATTTTACTACCTTTCTCCCCACTCCCCATCAGAGTGGTGATTTGCTTTTTTTAAAAAATGGAATTATGGGGTCAAAGCAAGTGAAAGAAGAAAACAAAAGTTGTGTACATCAATGTACAAGGTATCGGGGGGGGGGGGGTGACCAGCTGGAAACTGAGCCCTTGGTCCCTGATGTCTTGGTCCCCCAAAGTCTTCACTTTGACCTCGCCTTGTGATAAATCCTATTCTCCTTTGCAATTATTTGTTTTCAATTCGGAAGGCTCAGGCTATCCCTGAGTACTAAGTAGGAATAAAACAGCACAGCTCTGGTTTGTCCAGTTGAGATCCGTTTCCGTTTTCTATTCTCCCAAAGCATGTATCCTGCTGCCGCTGCCTACTCCACCTTCCTGCCTGCCCTCACTCCTCCTCCTCCTCCTGGGGTTGTGTTTTTAGTTTTGTGACTCTTTAGAAATCACGAACTTTAGCTATCCCAAAGAATACTCTGAAGAACACCGGATGTGAAAGTAATCTCCTTGGAAAAAGGCCACAGAACCCAATGCCCTATCACAGGAGTGCTGCTGGGCAGGTGGCCACTGCAAAATGCTACCTCTGATATTAACTCAGGCCTCTGCCCTAGTCCTGGGGAAAACGGAACCAGAGAAGCTGGAAATGGAAAAAAATTAAGAAAATACATTGGTACAATCCAATTCTAGAGCTGAAACCAAACTCTTCCTCGTTATTTGTTCAAACCTATGGGAGAAAAATAATAAAACCTTTTTATCCTCCCTCCCCTTCGTCTGTGGCAAATCCATAAATATAAAAAGATGAGACAGACAAAAGAGAGACAACTGGCGAGCATTCCTGAGAAATGTTTATATGCTAACTTGGATTAAATATCCACAAAATCCAAGTTCGGCAAACTCTCTTCAGGGTTTAAAATTCCCAGCTCTACTGTCGCACAGGCTGTTCTCTGAGCTTCAGGCCTGCAAAGCATGGTGGAAAGACAGGGCAGCAAAACTCCACCTGCGAGTCACCCGTCGACTCACCACGAAACAGGTGAGTCCGCCTCACTTCCTCAGCTCCTCAGGATCCAGACAAAGCAGTCCTGGGCTCCTGAAAGCCTTTCTCCAGGAGCTAGGGGTACTGTCTTTAGGGAATTGGCAGGTCAGTGTAGGTACCAGTTTTGCCACAGTTCTACCTACAAGAGGGCTCTGGACCCTCCCACTCCTAATTCCAGCATGCCCCCTTCCGGGAGAAGGTGCCCTGTGTTCCTTTGTACATTTATCACAGTTACGGAGAAACACCAAACACATGTCCACTGAATTCCAAGAGCTCTTGCTCTGGGCAGAACCGCAAGCTAGAAATTCCCCAGGAAGAGAGAGACTAAGAGACTCAACTCAGGCCTGCCAAGCTCAGGAGGCCTGGATGGAAACGGATGGGTGGTGGGGGGTCAGATTTTTTTTATTCCTTTAAACCACGAAGACAGCTGAGGGCAGCCTGGGGAACAGTGTTAAAGGATCTAGGAGGTTCTGCAAAGGAGTGAATTCTGGGCGCACCAGATTCTTGGTCCCGCTATCAGCTCACGAGCCTTTCGAGACCCTTTTACTATCATTGCTAAATGGAACTTATTTCACCAGTTACAAGAGTCTGGAGGCGACGGAGCAAAGCTAGAAAGGCCAGGGTTCTGAGAGTTGGATACTTGTCCTCACTCAAATTTTCCTGGGCCCTGGGCAGGGCCAGGCCTGCCGAGAAGTACAGCCAGCTCGGAGTCAGCCGAGTGTTGGGCTTGGCTCCTTCCCTACACCTACCTACCCATTCCAACCCCCAAATGGCGAGGACCTCTAAAGCCTGCAGCCAGGAAAATCCGACCCCACCGTGGTGAGTGTGCGCACCTGGGTTTTAATTTTGTCCTATGTCAACTCCGTTATCTCCCTGGCTCAATCTGACACTTTCCGAACCCTTTAACCTGGGGAGGCACCTGGCGATCCTGACGCACAGTCCCGTCGTTTGGCTCCCCAGAGGCGCTTTCCCTGCGGGCGCGAGTCCCACTCGCACTAGGTCCAGACTCAGCCGGCTTCTCCCGAGAGAGGAAGCCCCGGCCTGGCGGAGAGTGGGAAGGAAAGCCCCGCCAGGCCCACTTCCCAAAACTTTGCCTCCAGGCCTCCCAAGTGGAGCTGCAGCAGGCCCTCCGAAGTTGCCCACGCGCCCGGCCAAATTCCCGCACCGCAGACGCTCTTACCTGGCTTGGCGACCTGTGCCTGCAGAGCCCCGGGCTGCGGCTCGGCACTCCAGCGCAGCGCGGCGGCCCCGGCCAACTCGGCAGCAGGGCGCGGCGGCTGCGGCTGCGACGGCTGAGATGCCGGCGGCGGCTGCTGGGCGGCGGCGGCGTCCCCAGGCGGCGGGGGCCCTGGCAGAGCGCGCAGCGAGTCGGGGATGAGGCTCTCCAGGCTCTCGTTGGCCTGCTGCCGGCGCAGCGCCACCTGCGCAGCCATGACCCGCTGCCGCTCGATGATGAGGATGCACTTCTCGCAGGTGCAGTCCTTGAAGCGGCAGTAACGCTTGTGGCCCTTGAGCCAGGACAGTACGCCGTGGTTGCGGCATCGCGCGCACTTGGGCGTGCGCTGCAAGGGCGCCCGCGGCGGCTGCGACACCGGGCCGCCCATGTACAGGTAGGGGGAGCCGTAGCCGTTCATGCCCCGGGCTCCCGAATGAGTCGGCAGGCTGGCTGCGGGAGCGGGCCAGGGAGCGCTGGACGGCGGGGCTGCGAGGCCCGCTCAGGGGCGGCCTCCGGGCTAGGTGGCCCTTGGTCCCGCAGCCCCGGTGGTCGTGTGTGCTCCGGGGCGGCTGGAGGTGCCGCAGCCGTCTCTCCAGCTCCCTTCGCGCTCACAGCTCGGCCTGTCCCAGCTCAAGCCCAGCCAACCCCGACGCGGGCCGCTGCCTTGGGCGCGTAGCCGGGTCGGCACGTCCTCCTTCGCGGAGGCGCTGCGGCGGCTGCAAGGAGCCGGCGAGAGCTCTGATTAAGGTCTGAGCCAGCTCTTCTGCAGCTCCCTCGTGCGCTGGCCGGACCCAACACCTCCTCCGCCGCCCTCCCCCAACCCCTCCTCCTTCCCACCGCCACCCCCACCCCTGGGGTCCCCGTCTCCTTGCACTCCCCGCCCCACGCCTTCCTCCTTCTTTGCGCCCCTTGGGTGCCTGCACTTCACCTTCCTTGCCACCTGCAGCCAGGCCACTCTCGCGGGGGCGCTCACGGCCCCCTCCTCCAAGCCCTCTCCGCTACCCCAGCCCGTGCGGCTGGAGACTGCGGCGCTCCAGAACGCGGCGATGCTCGCGGGGCGAAGGGGAGGACCGGCGGGAGTGAGGGTGGGGGTGCCTGTAAGTGAGTGAGGTGGCGGCTCCCCTTCTCTCTCTTTTCCTCCCTCCAGTCCAGATCTGGCCGCGTTTTTCCGAGCCCAACGCCGCTTTTATCCTGACATTTGGCCGCAGAAGCTCAGCTCCGGGAGAACCCGAACCTACGGGCGTGTTGCGGGTGCATCCCGGACCTGGGTGGACTTTAGGATAGGGGAGTGGAGTGATGTTGGTTTAGGAAAGTTAGGCTCTTTTCGTAATTTCCTTTTAGAACGTATTTTTTTCTCTTTTGTTGCTTTAGAAGAAAATGGTTTTGGAGATCTGCCGGGCCAAGGATGACAACCCCTTTTGCTGGCGAATTTTACTTGTCTACCCTCCTCTCCATGTTTTAATATAAAACAGTATCCTAAAAGGTCAGAGACGTACGTACTCCTGTAAAGGATTTGTTAAGCGCCGGGTATAAACTTTGAAGGGGCAGATGCAGAAGCCACATTAGCGCCCCCAAAGTTACCGATATCCTCTTCCCTCTCTCCCAGCAGCCACTGGAAGCAAACGGAGGTCTTGCGCCAGCCACTCAATTCAAATCCCCACGGATTCTGTGATTTAGTTATGGATATGGGATAGGGCCACTTTTTCACCTCCTTAACCCATAGACCCCAGTCATAGATGTCTTGGGGGAGAGGGTCCTTGCACAAGATGACAGCAGAAGACTTTGTTTAGATTATTTGCGGGTTCCCATTCTCCCAGGAGTAGCGGGTTTGGCCTAGTGCAGACTATCGCTATATAGGCACAAGGAAGGCCCTCCCCCCTCGCACCTCCCCATTGCCCATCAGCAAACAAGCAAAAACCAAAAAAAAAAAAAAAAAACCAAAAAAAAAAAAAAAAAAAAAAACCAAGTGGATACACTGCAGGGCAGCACAATAGCTCTATGCGAAGCGGGGCAGTTCCAGAGCCTTCGGTGGATACGCTTCTGAGAGTGTGCACCAAACTCATCTCCCGGTGGAGAATCAAATGCTAGATGAGAGCGTAGGCAAGTCCGCTGCAATGTCCTACCCCTCATGGGCACAGGGGCCCTTGTCCCCTCGGGGAGGCCGCTTTTCTCTGTACTGCCCTGGAAGTAAGCAAGCAACCCGAAAACGTTCCTCTGGTGTTTGCCATGAATTCAAGGGAAGCACCTCCAGGCGTTCTAGCAGCCAGCCCTCTGCCTGGAAGGCGGATTTGCGGAGGAGAGGAGGGTTGAAAACCGAACCCAGTTGTGTGTTTCCCTTGAAGCCCTTAGCTGTCCCCGTTTCATACGCGTCCGGGAAGTGGGGATCGCGGGAGACTGATCTGGTGGAGTGTGGACAAGAAGCTCTAGCATTCGAGTGCTAACCCTGGGAGGCCATCCTCCAAAGCCGGGTGGGGTAGGGACCCCTCGGTCTTGCCCCTTCCCCCACCACTTTGATCCTTCCTCTAGTCTCAACCTTCTCTAGGAAGACAAGCCCTAAAATACAACTGGAAGGAATTTCGTAAGCTCTGGGGACGGGAGGCAGAGGTCGCCCCCAGCCCTGTAGGCCCGAGGCTAGGAAGTGGGGAGCTGGACGCGAGTCACTTAACGTGCTGCGATACACAGGGCCTCAAACGACACCTTAACTGAAAACTATTGCGCTGAAACCTCCGGATCTCTTGGAAACGTGGGGACCACCGACTTTTTTCAAAACCAAATTTCTTCCGATTTTCTTCAAATAGTCAGTGAAACGAGGAAGTATAAAGAACTTGAGCATGAATAAATTTTTAAAAGGAAAGCAGAAGAGCTCTGCACCAGGTTTGTGGGGGCATTTTCACTACCAAGGCGACCCCTTTTCCCCCTTTTCCTCGGCCGGTCACCTAGCCACCCTATCTCGTTGCCACTTAGTCTGGCATTATTTGGTCCCAGGGGCCCGTTTCACTCCGGTGCACATCGGGGACTGAGATCTAAATACTCATTTGATATAGTGCAGTAATCCTTTTCTCATATTTGATGGGAATGTTTTCCATATCCCAGTATTTGACAACATCTCCCTATAGGGACAGGTTTGTATTTATGTTGGTAAAATGTCCCCTGCCTCAAAGTCTATTGTAACCCAACACCTGACAACCCCGAGTCCCATTTCTGTTTGCAGAAAGGGTTTATTCAAGCACATAATGGGATCCCAGCAGAAAGCCTTTCAGAACAAGGGGCTATGGTAAACTTCACCACATGAACTCCGTTTCCAGGGCTATTAAGCTTTTAATTGGAAAATAGCAGAGGAAATTTCAAGGTGACTATAACGTGTTAGCAGTTAGTGCAGAGAAGAAAAGCCGAAGCGGGAATGAATGTAGAAAGCATATGGTCCAAATCACATTTAGGAGGAGCGGCCTGCTTCTACTAAGTCCCAGTAGCTTACACACTTATGGGAAAAAATCATCAAAGAAATTGGAAAGGGAAGGGGGAGGATTACAAGTAAACGTAACCTCACTAGACTAGATCCATTGGTGCTCTCTCCTGTGGATGGTGTGTTCTCAAACCGCAGTTAGTTGAGTAGGATTGTGGCAGATAATCGTGGAAGAGGAAAAAGCAGTGTGCGTATGTGGGTCTTTCTCGGCACACACAATCGCTGGGTGTGTGTACATGTAAAAGCTCAGGATGCAGGTGCCCTTGCTGAGAAAGTGAGGACTCCAGATCTGGGAGTCCTGGTAGGTGCTCCTCATCCCAACTAATACTTAATCAAAATGACAGTTTCCGATTGTCCCGGATGTACAACACATCAGGAAATTCTCTGCTGGATTCTCATGGAAGGGGAAGTCAGGGTTCCTATTTCACTGTTTTCATCGCGACCACGGTGATGTCAGCGCAGGTAGACGCTGGAAGCCTGAGCGTGAGGAACCCCTGTGAAAGCAGGAAAACTTGTCCCCCCTTCCTGTGCGTGAACTACTCAGCTCTCACCCGGTCAGCTTCTCGACCTCGCTCTTCGGCCAGTTTCAAATTGAAAGGAGTTGGGGAAATGTCTAGCCAGGCGGTGGGGCATCCAGCAATCAATTTCTTTACATGATCATGTCTTGGTTCTCCCTCAGTTGGTTGGGGACAGACTCATGCAAACCCCCCATGAGATCCCCGAAGCCGCCCTCCGGGGCGAGGGGTGGAGAGCAGAGGCCGCTTGGGGTCGGGGAGACGACTGAACCCCGGGGTCACCGGCCCGGGGACACCGCTGAACAGGGGAAGGTCCTGGACTGCTGTCCCCACATAATTTTGGTAGGCGAAGAGACGGGTCGCAGTCTGAGGCCTGCTCCAGATCCCCACGTGCCGAGGCCTTTGGGGACAAACGGGGAGCACAGAACGGCCTGTGACCTCGCTGGCCCTAAGCCGACCGGGCAGGAGCAGCCAGGTCCTTCATGTTCTCGAACTCTCGAAGCCAGCAGCGGCTCACGTCTAGGAGTCAGCGCTCTCCCCCTTGTGGATTCCTCAGACCCAGCCTGGATACAAGACCGCGCCAGCCTTTTGTGGGGTTGAGGTGTCGCTATAGCACGGCTTCATCCGAGGGCCCAGGGCCGCGACCTCAGCCCCGCGCTTTCGAAGGAACTGGAAAAGCGCGCGCCTGGGGCGCTCCCCGCTGGGCCGCGGTTCCTGTAGGCCTTGGGGGCAGCCGCTCGTCCGACTCCCGCTTCCTGCCGGGAGCGCCCGCAGCGACGCGGAGTAGGAGGGCGTGAGTCCGGCTGGGGGCGTCCGCCACTTCCCCACACCGTCTTGGAAGGGAGGGAGACGGGTCGCAGACCCTGTCCATCTTAAGTGCAAAGGAAAAAAGGCACGTCTCCACCAACGTAAAAATGAGCAGCGCTGATGTTAAGTCTTAAGATAATCTTTACCCTGCGACTTTAAAACACAAGGGCTGAAAAAATAATTTTAGGTAATGAGCAACATTCAAGGGATAAGGAAAGTTTCTTTTCCCCAGAGCGTTCGCTCTCAGGGCTCTGGGAAACTTCCTCTTCGGGACAAGCCCCTTTTCCAGAAAACCTCACCAGCCTCCCGCCTCCTCCCTTGCTGTCCCTGAACAAAGCCCAGCCGCGGGGAGAGCAAGCGGATTTGCGCGCTTCTGGGAAAGCGTTCGGATTCAGGGGCCCGGGAGTAATGAAGGGAAACGGCCCGCGCGTCCGGCACCTCAGGAACAGTGGGCGCGAGCTTTGCCTGGAGGCCAGGCCGAGGCGCCCTGCAGAGACGCGGGTACTGGGACGAGGGGAGGCTGAGGGGCGCCACACCCGGGAGAAAGTAGGCCCGGGCTTTCTCCTCACTTTCCTGGCCCAGGAGCCTCCTGGGCGGGACAACTTCCGGAGTGCTCGGGGCCCCACCCCCCAGACACGCCCCGCTTTCCCCTCCCACCCCGGCCTCGCGGGCCGCGGCTTTCAACTGTGGAAAAGTTTGGTTTACTGGTTTTTTGGACCGGGGCGGGGGTAGGGGCTGGGGGTGCGGCGAGGGGGAGGAACTTAAACAGGTGGTGGAGTGGAGGCGACCCGCTTCCGAAGGCAGGCGGGCGGGGGACGGGTAAGGGGGCGACTTTTAAAGGTGAGAGTCGCGAGCGGTTGGCGGTGGCGCAGCTTCAAAGGCGAACGGCCTAGAAGGCTGTGATCTAAGGCCTCGTCCGCGTGTGCGCGGAGGGCGAAGGGAGAGCCAGGGCCCTACGCCAGTTTCCCGGACAAAATTCCCAGAGGGTCAGCGGCGCGCGGGCAGGTAGCCACGACCCTAACCCGCCCGGCGGACAGGGCCAAGCGGGGAAAGCCAAGGAATATCCCCTACCCCTCCACAGGCTGCCCTCAGGGTTTCTCTGTAAAGCGCGACGACGCGTTCTCAAAAGCGCCATTAATGCGACTCGATGCAAAGCGTCAAAATGCGGTGCGATACACGTATACGTGGGAAACTGGTTCAGCATTAAAGTGGAGCGGAAGGGGCTGCATTTTTTTATTTCTATTTATTTTTTGAGACTGAGTCTTACTCTGTCGCCCAGGCTGGAGTGCAGTGGCGCGATCTCGACTCGCTGCTTCCCTCCGCTTCCCAGGTTCAGACGGTTCTTTTGCCTCAGCCTCCCGAGTAGCTGGGATTACAGGCATGCACCACTACGCCTGGCTAATTTTTGTATTTATAGTAGTTGGCCAGGCTGTTCTCGAACTCCTGACCTCAAGTGATCCGCCCGCCTGGGCCTCCCAAGGTGTTGGGATTACAGGCGTGAGCCACCGGCGGCCGGGAGCTGCATTTTTATGGTGGGCGGGAGTCTTGTTTCCGCAAGAATCGAGGGAAACGGCAGTGCAGGCCGGGGCGGGGTGGGGGTCTGACTCCCACCTCCGTCCCCGATTGGGGTCTCCAAGCGTGGTTAGCGGAGGGAGCCCCGGCTGCGGGTATGACGGTGGTTGTGGCAGCAAGAAGGCGAGTGTCACCAAGGGCGTACTGGGCCCCAGTTCAGTAGCGCAGGGTCTGCAGGACACTAGGTGGAATATGAGAGCCAAGGGTCCCGGGGTGGCGGCGCGAACCCAGCGGCCTGCTTGTTGAGGTGGGTTGTCAGCCCGCGGGTCAAGTCCGCTGGAAGCAGGGAGGGGTCATCAGCGCCCTCAGCCACTGCGGCAGCTGGAGGCGGCCTGGGGAAAAGTGCGTGCTCCTTTGCTTCTAGCCCCTCGTGGAGTAGCGGCCGCTCACCAAGAGTACAGGAGAATGAGGCCTGGCGCTCCTGCCTCGGTTTCCCCACGCTGTAGCAGCCAAACATCTGCAAAACTTGTCTGGGCAATCCGCACAGTGCCCCGGGCGAGCACACGACGCCTGCCACGCCCACACTTGCACACACGCGTTCTGCGCAGTCTTACACTGCACACACCATGGATCCCGCCCGCGGAAGGGGGCAGAGCTTTGGGAAACTGACATCCCCTCGAATGTGCTTATTAAGATACGGTTAAAATCCAGCCGTGAAGATGTACTGTCTGTGCTCTACCTTGTGTTTAGAATTAGAAGATTCATAACGCAATCCCCCCAGGCCTTGGGCCTGTCTTGCACTCTCCTGGGTCAAGACTAACCACCCGAGGAAACCTGAGCGTCCCTCCAACCCACTACGCGTGGGAGGAAGGCTCCAGACCCCTCTCTTCTGGGGCTGTTGGACACAGGCCAGAAGCAGGGTCTTCCGGTCAGCTTGAGACCCTGCGTGGCCAGCGGAGGTCCAGGGCCCCGCCCGCCATCTGGGAGTGGCCCTTCCAGGGGACCGCGTGAGGCCGCTCGCATGCAGCACCAAACGGCGTTGGGCGAGGCAGGTGGGTTTAGAAGGGCCTTTTCAAAAATAAGGATGCTGCCCACTGGACAGGCCTAGTTCCCAGGGTGCAGGCGGCCAGGGTGCGCATTGCCTGCGCAGCCCAAGCCTGCTCC